>NW_028270166.1:41709818-42348109 GCF_037043375.1 Chiloscyllium plagiosum | reverse complement strand
GTTACTGTGTTGTAATGAGTCCTTACTAGGTGGCTATTGTTTCACCCATTTCCTAACATACAGGACACAGCTGCTCCCTCAGCACATAAAAAGCTATTCAGCTTGTCAAAGCCGCAGCTGAAAGGTGAAAACAACATTTACACAAACAGCATCAATTAGAGGAAGAGACAGAATTAACACTTTAATTGCTGGTTCAGTCTATCAATGGAATCAGTGCAAACAGGCAAACTGCATTACTGATCAGCATCCTAATACTACAGGCCATTCAGCTCCAGTTTGCTTCTCCTCAATTAGACCAAACATTAGTTTCTCACCTTAACAAGGAAGCACAATATTTTCTTGACCAACCCTATCACTAGGGTTCCCTTCCTATTCTCAGCAATTCTTTAATTGGTTGAGACAGTCAAAAAGTAACATTTACTATATTTTTGATATATGCGATATTTTAACCTTCAAGCAGAGTTAGAAGAATTCAACAATCCTCAGTCACTGTTCTCTCTAAACATTCTATCTTTCACCTTGAAATTATGCCCCTTTGTTGTCCAGAATAGGGATTCAACTACTTTCTACCTACCTTGTCCATGTCCCTTAAATTAGGTCCCCCCCTCAACCTTCTCCACTCCAATTAAAACAACCTGAATGTATCTAACCTCTCTTAGTGGCCTGGAATAGAGCATTTTGGTTATCTCCTGGTGAACCCCCTCTGCACCACCTCCAGTGTGATCGTATCCTTCCAGTAGTGACTAGAACTACACATACACACTACTGCAGCTGTGGCTTAACCAAAATCCTACACCACTCCAACATAACCTTCCTAGCCACGTCTGTCACAACTGAAAGTTTAATGTCCCTGTATGATGCTGTAATTACTAATCTCTCCTGCCACCTTCAGGGATCTGTAGGCAAAACACTCCAAAATCCCTCTTTTTCTGAGCTTCTAAGTTTTTAATTCACATGTGGGATGTCAGTGTTGCTGGCTCGCCAGTATTTATTGCCCATCCCTATTTGTCCTTGAGAAAGGTGGTGCTGAGCTACTTGCTTGAACTGTAGTCCATGTGCTGTAGGTTGACCCTTAGGGAAGAGAATTCCTTCATTTTGACGAAGCAACAGCAAAGAAAGGCGTCTTGCCATTCAAGTAGTCCCTTCTTTTAAAAGTGAATCACCTCACACTTATCAGGGTTACATTTTGTCTGCCACCCATCTGACCAATTCATTTATATCTTCCTGAAAACCAAAACCTTCTTCGTCACAATCAACCACCCTGCGAATGTCATCCACCTTCCCCCACTCCCAAATTTTTACTATAAACATTTATAAACAAGAAAAAGAAAGGACCCAGCCCTAATCCTGTGGTACGCTACCAGACACTGCACTCCAGTCAAAAAGCTTTCTACCACCATCCTTCATCTTGTAGCTAAGCCAATTTTATATTCAATTTGCCAAGTTACCCTGGATTTTCTTTTAAAAAAATTTCCCACATGGGACCTTCCCAAAGGCTTTGCTGAAATCCATATTACATCACACTAACTACACACCTCGTCAAATTTCAAACAAGCTTGTTAGTCATGACCTCCCACTGACAAAAACTGACTAAACCTGATCAAACTCTTACTTCTCTATAGAGAGATTAATTTTCTCCAGTATCTTCCCTACCACTGATGAGGGACTTCTTATTTTAAGAAAGGCTGTCTTCCCCAATCCAAAGCCTATTTTTGCAAATTCTTTCCATAAAAATGTAAAATTAGAATATAAAAGAGTTTTTTTTCCTTGGTGTAATCATTTAGCCTTAGATGCTGGAAGTTCAATTGTGTTGTTATCTGTAATAAGAGCACAAATTGGACATAGTGCTGCAAAATTGTCGTGGATTCCCCGACCCACAATCCCAGAAAGCATTGGGTCCTTCCAGAGGGAAAACTTGGAATTGAATTTTGTGTTTCTAACTAAGGCAATATACAAAGATAAAAATGAAGTCAAGGAGGAGGAGATCTCAAATTGAGATGAAATGAGTTGTAAACTTGTGTTGGAAAGGGTTATTAGAGATATTCCTTTCTAGATGAT
Source organism: Chiloscyllium plagiosum (assembly GCF_037043375.1). Classification (NCBI taxonomy): domain Eukaryota; kingdom Metazoa; phylum Chordata; class Chondrichthyes; order Orectolobiformes; family Hemiscylliidae; genus Chiloscyllium; species Chiloscyllium plagiosum. Next base: position 42,346,051 of record NW_028270166.1, on the reverse strand, counting down.
AAATCATAAGTTTAATAGGGATAGTCAACACTTTTCTTAAGGGTAGGTCATGTCTCACAAACCTTATTGAATTCTTTGAGATGGTGACCAGACAGGTAGATGGAGTCATAGAGATGTACAACATGGAAACAGACCCTTCGGTCCAACCTGTCCATGCCAGCCAGATATCCCAACCCAATCTAGTCCCACCTGCCAGTACATGGCCCATATCCCTCCAAACCCTTCCTATTCATATACCCATCCAGATGCCATTAAAATGTTGCAATTGTACCAGCCTCCACCACTTCCTCTGGTAGCTCATTCCATTCACGTACCACCCTCTGCGTGGAAAAAGTTGCCCCTTAGGTCTCTTTTATATCTAAAGTGGTTGATGTGGTGTATATGGATTTAGTAAGGTGTTTGATAAGGTTCCCCACAGTAGGCTATTGCAGAAAACACACAGGCATGGGATTGAGGGTGATTTAGCTGTGTGGATCAGAAATTGGTTAGTTGATAGACAGAGGGTGGTGGTTGATGGGAAATATTCATCCTAGAGTTCAGTTACTACTGGTGTACCACAAGTAACCGTCTTGGGTCCACTGTTATTTGTTATTTTTATGAATGACTTGGATGAGGGCATAGAAGGATGGGTTAGTCAATTTGCAGATGAGACAAAGGTCAGTAGAGTGTAGATAGTGACAAAGAATATTGCAGGTTACAGAGGGACATAGATAAGCTGCAGAGTTGGGCTGAGGGGTGGCAAATGGAGTTTAATGCAGAGAAGTGTGAGGTGATTCACTTTGGAAAGAGTAACAGGAATGCATGGTACTGGGCCAATGGTAAGATTCTTGGTAGTGCAGGTGAGCAGAGAGATCTCAGTGTCCATCTACATAGATCCTTGAAAGTTCCCACCCAGGTTGATAGGGTCGTTAAGGCAGCATATGGTGTGTTAGCCTTTATTGGTAGAGAAGTTGAGTTTCAGAAGATGTGAAAGCTTTGGAAAGCATTCAGATGAGATTTACCAAGATGTTGCTGCTATGGAGGGAAGGTCTTACAAGGAAAGGTTGAGGGACTTGAGGCTGTTTTTGTTCGAGAGAAGAAGATTGAGAAGTGACTTAATTGAGACATAAGAATTAGAGGGTTGGACAGTGAGATACTTTTTCTTCAGATGGCAATGGCTAGCACAAGGGGACATAGCTTTAAATTGAGGGGTGATAGATAAAAGACAGATGTCAGAGGTAGTTCCTTTACTCAGTGGTAGGGGCATGGAATGCACTGCCTGCAACAGTAGTCGACTCACCAACTTTAAAAGGCATTTAAATGGTCGTTGGATAGGCATGTGGACGAGAATGACATAGCATAGGTTAGATGGGCTTCCGATTGTTGCACCAACCTGTGAAACCATAGAGGGCTGAAGGGCCTGTACTGTGCTGTAAATGTTCTATGATACATTAATCAGGTTTGTGATTAAGAGTTTAAATTTATTGTAAATTGTTCCCAACACATGATCCATAAAAATACACAAGAAAGAAAGGACCTTTGGGGCTCATCCCAGCTGATCTATCTAGAAAGGACCAGTGATCACTCTTCACCACAATTGTATGATTTATGCCTCCACCACTCTACATGTTAATTGCTTCATTTAGTGAAGAACTTGCTTGACATCAGGCTTAAAACAGGTCATGTTCTGCATTTCAGCACTATCCTACTTCATTTACTGTTTTAAACACTTAAAAGGTTCTCTCTCAAGCCACCTGCTTTTAACTGATCACTGTCAGTGTGAGGCAAAGCTCTTAAATCTCAACCTTACCTTTGATCATGTAATATCTTCTGTTGCCTAGCAACCTGTGAACACAGTCTCTGCAGCTACAAGGTTATAATATACCTTTGTGCTGGGTGGGGGAGAATAGAAGCAGGGAGAGACATTAAAAGGTGACAGACTGCAGTAAGTGAATTACTGGACAGAGGTTACAGGGATGAAGGATTCCCACAAAGTGCAGCAATAGCTTAATGAGTAGCTCTCTGAAACAAGATTCAAGATCTACTTGAGACAGACGGTTTAGGTAGAGAAGTATTCTCAGCCTGTGCATTTTACATGGGATACAAAAAAAAAATGCATGACAATTAGAGAAGTTAGGGAATTCTTCCAGGGTCCAACTGATATTTATCCTTCAATTAATATCACCTGCATGTCATCTGCTTATTGCTGTGAGCAAACAGACTACCACAATTCTAACAGGTACTGTTTGTAATATGCTTCATTCATTTTAAAGCACTCGGGATATCCAAGCAAATTCTTTAGTTTGGTATTTGGGATTTCTCATCTGGTGAGTTGACCACTCTGCCATTTCTCATCTGCACTGTGTTACAGCAGCTGCTAATTAAACTAAACATAGAAGAGTTCACCTCGCATTGTAATCTGTCAAAATAGGAGTGACAGAACTCCCCAAATTCCACTGTTTAAAGAAAAATGTCAAATTTATTCTTTAACTCTAAAAGTGATTATTAAACAACTACTATTTGCAACTCTAAGCCTCCTTTCTCTTAAAGGTCTGTTATCTACCTCCCACTCTATAACAATGTACTGATCCAATAAAAGCCCCAATTAAAATTACATCAGCTTAATTTTCAAAACCACTTTCAGCTGCAGATTTCTGAGTAGTCTTCGGTCTTTTGCTACAAAGATGTTTCATGTGAGGAAAGATATCTTTTATAGAGAATATTTTGATTGGCAGTCTCTCTCTCTCTAGATGGTGGGTCATCGCTCTCTCTGGCTAACTAAGGGGAGGCAATGGCCTCATGGTATTATCGCTGGACTGTTAGTCTAGAAACCCAGATAATGTTCTGGGAACCCAGGTTCAAGTTCCACCAAAGCAGATGGTGGAATTTGAATTCAATATTATATAAAAAAAATTCAGACTTAAATCTAATGATGACCATGAATCCACTGTTGATTGTTAGAAAACCCAGCTAGTTCACTAATGCCCTTTAGGGAAGGAAACTGCCATCTTTATCTGGTCTATCTACATGTAATTCCAGACCCATAATGTGGTCGACTCTTAACTGCCCTCTGGGCATTTAGGGATGGGCAATAAATGCTGCCTAGCCAGCAACACCCTCACCCTGTGAATGAATAAAACTCTCCAAAATGCCAGCATCTTTTATACCCTAAACATTGGATCATCTCATTGGTTTGATGTTGGCAAAATAGTAAAATTCAAATTCGATTGGGTTTTAGTATTTGGGGCATAATTTAAACTTATTGGTTAAATTCAAACGTGTGAAAACAGCCAAATGTTACATATTTTGAAATTTCTGGTACACTCAGACTGCTAGTCAGTCACATGACAGTGCCTGCAACCTCTCAGTGAAAAACATCTTTCACTGTCAAAATGTACAGTACACTCCTTCAACTTTATAACTGCTGAATCAAGATATAGGGACATTGCAATTCTGATGGTTAAATTTAGGACATGCAGAACCTTGATACAGACGTGCTCCATACAGAGCACAGCAAAAAAAAACTCAGGCAACGTTTGCTAACATTGTTGGTCATGACCAACAGTCGGAACAGCACATTTTGAAGATCAGAAAGGAGGAAAGAACTTTAGTTTTAGGTCACTACGTCATTTCACTCCGTTTCAGACACATTTGTTGCACTTTAGAGATAGCCAGTGTCTACAACGTGGTAACTTTGTGAATATTTGTACCTAATTTTGCAAAGTAATTTTGATATGATTGATATAACAGCCAACTGAATGGCTGTCAACTTTTATACCTAAATTCATTCACTCAAACCTTCTCATCCCTTGTTTTTAAAGTAGCAGCAAAACAGTCAACATGTTAAGCATCGAAACATTGTATAATGCAAATGTCAACAATTTCTGAAGTCTTTGGAAGGAGTTTACAACTTTCTGAATACAAAAGTATTTTCATACCCATTCCAAGCAGACAACCCAGATCACACTTTTAAATCAGAGTTGAAAAATCAACCAAAGTTATACTGAATGTCATTATGAGCCTGTAGATGCAATAATACAGACTGTTGTACTACATAAATAGAATGTAGTTTTTCATGATTCATCAGTTTGCTGCATCAATCATATCAGGTCAAGGATTCTGCTTTTGGCCAATGGATGATAATGGAAACCATGCCTCTCGGCAGCGTACCTTGTTTGAGCTTGCCAGGAGAAACTGTGCCATCTTAATGGGAGATCTGATCACCTCCTCTCTGCAGTGAAATTCAGACACATGATTGTATACAAAAGTGGAATTAGTGGTTTGTCTCACTGGTCCAAAAATCCCTGATAATAATGCAGTGTTGAAATCCTGTTCATTATCGTTGTGCTAGCACTTGCAGTGTGGATCAAAACATCTGCAGTTCAGTTTTGGAGTACAAAGCTAATATCTTGTTGATCAAGTACCAGAGGTGCACTGCAAACCCAATACTTCAAATGAAAATTCAGTCAGGCAAAAGAAAAGAAAACTAGAGTCAGAAGAACAAGAATTCATCTTTAACAGTGTCTCAAAATCAACTGAAAAGCTCCTGTCCACACATACTAGCAACAACAGCCAATGAGCAAAACATGCCATTCACAACGTGACACACCAAGTTCAATTTCTGTATTTAACACGATTTAAAAATAACACTGCTGGGTATTATTGTTTTAAAAATTGGGTGTGTGGGAGTGAAGAGGTGATCAGGTAACAGACCACCTCTGCTGTACTCAATTGATATCAATAGAAGTCTTAATGAACCAATTCTTTTGTAATCACTCCCAACCATCCCACACAATATAGCAAGATAGTGGTCAGGTATTCAAATTCTGAACATGAACTTGAATATCACAAGCACATTTTTTTGAAGAAGTTTTGTGTAGCAATCTTTATACAAATTACTTTTTTTGCCCTCCTGAATACAGGGGCAACATAGTGGTTCAGTGGTTGGCACTGTTGCCTCACAGTGCTAGAGACCCAGGTTCAATTCCAGCCTTGACCGACTGTTTCTATGGAGTTTGCACATTCTCCTTGTACCTTTCTGCTGGGTGCTCCAGTTTCCTCTCAATCACAAAGATATGCAGGTTAGGTGAATTGGCCTTGCTAAGTTGCCCTGTATTGCACATGTTAGGTGGGTTAACAGTGGTAAATGCATGCTTATAGGGATACAGAGAGTCAGTACAGACTTGATGGGCTGAATGGCCTCTTTCCACAGTGTAGGAATTCTATTATCCTAAACACTGGCAATATTACAAACCAGTAGTAACTAAGCTCCAGAGCTTTATTCATGATGAATAGTATGTCAGCACTGAGCTTCCATTCATCTAAGTCACTCACTTTTCTGCTGCACCTACTACATAAATCTAGGGCTTTTCCCCCCTGTTTTCATCCAGAGAGGAAGAAAATGCCAATTTAACATGCATCTGTCCAGGTTGTTCAAAAACTAGGGATAATACCTAGGATCCTAAGAGCTACATGGTTAAATATCAGAAGACCCTTCGCTCTCCTTAAGGGGTAACTTTAAAAAAGTGTGCTCTTGTGCAAATGAGTGGTGAACAAGCAGCATTCTACATCTGCAACTTAATTATGAAAATCTACATGTTAAAAAGGACTGCCAATTTTCTATCATCTATTTTACACCATTGTCAAAATAACTACAGATTTGCCTTCTGGTTTCACATCACTGTTGCGGTCCTTTATTCATTTTTTCTCTTTTTTTAAAAAAAATCTCTTCCCCACTTCCTCTGAAAGATAACAGCAGTCCTAACAAATTCAAAATTATTCCCAAAGTACAAGTTGAGTGTATCGTGCAAGTTTAAACATTTGTAATTTCTCCAACTGAGCATCCAACTAACTTCACAGCCTGAAAACTTCAGAGATTCAGGCAGACATCACAAAGCTGCTTTGAGTTAGAGAGATTGTATCATCAAGATGTACAGCATGGAAACAGACCCTTCGGTCCAACTTGTCCATGCCGACCAGATATCCCAACCCAATCTAGTTCCGCCTGCCAGCACCCGCCCACATCCCTCCAAACCCTTCCTATTCATATACCTATCCAAATGCCTCTTGAAAAAAGATCATTTCTTTTCTTAGCAACAAAAAGCAAACGTGAAATTCACAAAACACCAGCACAAGAGGAGCAAAGTAAACACTTAGAATCCCTTCTATATGGCAGTAGACCATTGAGCTTATTGAGTCCACACTTACTTTTTGAACTATATGCAACTCAGCCCACCACCACACACACCACATAACCCTGCATTTCCAATAGCCAATCCACCTAGCCTGCACATCTTTGGAGTTGGTGGTATAGTGGTCATAATCTATATCTTAACAGTAGTCTGGGCTTCTGGGTACAAAGGCAGCTGGTGGAATTTAAATTCAAGTAATAAATCTGTAATATGAACAGTCTCAGTATTTGTAACCATGACAACCATCGATTGCCATAAAGGATTCAGCAAGGTCACTAATATCCTTTAGAAAAAGGAAGTCTGGCATTCTTAATCTGGCCTATGTTTGACTTCAGATCCAGTGATGCCACTAACTCTGGCTTGCTAAACCATATCAGAATGTTAGCTTAAAAATACCAATCCAATTAAGGATGGTCAATAAGTGTGGCATTGCCAGCAACAGCCACATCCCATGAAAGAATAATAATAATGAGGTGGAACCAGTCCCCTCCATCATTACCACAGTCTATCTGAACAGAATAATCAGATTTTGCACTCTATCTTTTGGAAAAAAATGATTAAAAAATGATCAAGAATTCTCTAATCTATGCTCTCCATTTCTATACTGCAACTGACCAGGATTTTATTGAGAATTAATCTTGCATTGTAAGCCTTTTGCTTATTGCATAATTTATGGTCCATCATTAAGGGTTGGTCGAGAAGGAGAATTAGCTTTGGTTCTTGCTGGAATCACAGTAGACTGCAAACTCGGCTGATGAGTAAAATCTTCAGGTACTACAACAACTGTGTAGATTTTTCAAAGCTACTTTGGTTAAGGAATGCCACCTTTCTCCTAAAGGAGACTCCTCGTGTTAGGCCAAACTATGAACTTCGTTACATTACAGCAACTATAAAAAGTTTAGCTAGGCCACGTTTGGAATACTGTGTGCAGTTTTAGTCACCACACTGTCAATGACAAGGATACGTTTACCAGGATGTTGCCTGGTCTGAAGGGTGTTAGTTATGAGGAAAGCTTGTATAAACTCAAATTATTTTCACTGGAAAGATGCAAACTGAGGCAATATAATAGAGGTCTACAAAATTATGAGAAGCATCATTAGGATGGGTAGTCAGAGGCTCCCCCTCCCCACAGGGTAGAAAGATCAGCTACAAGAGGGCACAGGTTCAAGGTGACAGGAACAAAGTTTAGGGGAGAAGTGCAGGGAAAAAACATTCATACTAGGGTGATGGGTGCCTGGAATACACTGCCAATGGAGTTGATGGAAGCAGGTACATTATCAACATTTAAGTCATATCTTGATGGATACATGTACAGGAGGCAAACAGAGGGATGGAAACTGTATATGGGCAATAAGTAGCAGGTCTAAATTTACAGGATTACGGAACAACCCACCTTACTACAGAGGCATTTTAGGAGCACACTAGCCCATCACTTACAAAGCTCATTCTTTTCACTGACTAAGTCACGGTGGCACCCCAGCAAGTAGGACTTATTACATGTAATCAAGTGAAAACTGTTTCAGACAATTTCACTTACATTTCATAAACAATTCAGTTGTCACAACAAGGCTGGGAACTTTTGTTCACAACTGCTAACAAAGTAATTTATCTTGATACTTCAGAATGGTGCAGAGTGGAATGCTGCATTCTAAAAGGTGCAATGTCAAAGGAGATAAGGACTTGTGCTAATCGCAGATGGAAATTATAGTATTTATGTTTAAGCATGAACCTACCCCTAGTGACAGTCAACATTCCTCCTTTATCAGCAGCATAGTGGCATTCCTCGTGTGCTGTTTTAGATCTGCTGAGCACAAGGTGCTTAATATTCTTCGCTACAAAACAGCAGTGACTGTCCTCCAAAAGTAATGAGTTATCCAACGGTGCTGTGGATGTTATAGAATCATACAGCATGGAAACAGACCCTTTGGTCCAACTCATCCATACTGAGAAGGTTATCTCAGAACAACAGGATCTTGAACAGATGGGCTGAGGAGTGGCAGACAAATTTTAATTCAGATAAATGTGAGGTATTTCCATGTTGGCAAGGAAGTTAAGATAAAACTTATAAACTTATAGGAGGGTCCTGAGGATGTGTAGCCAAACAAAGACCTTGGGGTGCAGGTGCATATTTCCTTGAAGGTGGATTTACTGGTGGACAGGGTAGTGAAGGTGGTGTTGGTACGCTTGCCTTTATTGGTCTGAGCATTGAGTATAGGAATTAAGAGATCATGTTGTGGTAGTACAGGACAATGGCTTTTTTTGGAATACTGCATTCATTTCTGGTCTCCTTACTATAGGAAAGATGTCGTGAAACTTGAAAGGGCATAGAAAGGAATTACAAGAATGTTTCTGAAGTTGCAAGGTTTGAGCTCCAAGGAGAGGCTAAATAGGCTGCAGCTATTTACCCTGTAGTGTCAGAGGCTGAGGAGTGGACCTTATAGAGGTTTATAAAATGAGGCGCATAAATAAGGTAAATAGCCAGGTCTTTTCTCTGGAGGTGGGGGAGTCCAAACCTAGGAGTCATAGGTTTAAAGTGAGGGGGCAAGATATAAGAAGGGAGCTGAGTTAGTGGTGTATGTATGGAATGAGCTGCCAGAGGAAGTGGTGAAGGTTGATACAATTACAACATTTAAAAGACATCTAGATAGATACAAGAATGGGAAGGATATGGAGAAATGTGGATTCCGTGCTGGCAAATGAGACTAGATTAATTTAGAATGTCTGGTCAGCATAGATAAGATGGACCAAATGTTCTGTTTTCATGCAGTACAACTTTAAAAATTGGTCATGTTCAAGGCAGCAGAAGTAGAGGATCGCAGAGTGTTGTAGGAAGCTAGAAACAGACATGGTGGGTTGAAATCAAGAACTTTAAAAGATGCAGGTATAGTTTTCCAGTGAGCAATTAGTGATGGGATTGTGTATAGAGAATAGCAAGTTTTAAAGGATGATCTATAATAGGAAATTACTGACAACATTAGAATGGTAGGAGAAAGTAGGGACAGCAATATTGGAGATCAGAGTTGAAAAAAGTGTGTCACTGGAAAGGTCAGCAAGTCAGGCAGCATCCAAGGAGCAGGGGCACTGGAAAAGCACAACAAGTCAGGTAGCATCCAAGGATGCTGCCTGACCTGCTTTGCTTTTCTAGTGCCACATTTTTCACACCCGAAACAAAATAGTACAGGTAAAAGCATCAGTAGCAGATAAACTGAGACAGGGACATAAAGTGATTTCTTTTCCAGGCAGAAGTAAAGAAGCAGGTAAACACGGTCAGAAAATCTCTGTTGTATAGCATCACATGGCTAGGGAAAGGGACAAAATTAATAACTGTAGAGGGTGTAACCTTCACTTCCTGAGCTCAATGACTTGCCTTACAAATAATTATTTGGAAGAATTTTCTGCTCATCCAATACCTCAAAGTTTACTCAGAAGGAAGATTTGAGACATTGGGGGATCAGAGGCTAATGTAGGCAGCACAGGCAAGACTAAAGAGGAACAGGCATGAGCGGGAAAAGAAACAACAGGAGAAGCTTATACAAGTTTGAGGAAATAATAGACTATTATTTGACGGGCTAAGATTACACTGCAACGTCAGCATTTGTTACTAATGACTTAAGGTGAGGTGCTGTTGGAAATACATTCAAAATGTATCGCATTATTTGGTTGCATGAAGTGACTATAGGTTGGGACAGTGCAGGCAGCTTGGCTCTATGTCAATATGAGGTGACAGTACAAAAGGGAACATCCTACAGGGTATTAAGAAAATGTTTCAATACAACATTAGACAACTGGCATAATTTGAGTAGGCACAAAAATGATTAATACAACTTGCTGTTATAGGAATTATACATTCTAAAATAATCCAGGAATCTCACTGTAGGAAATGGTCAAACTTTAGTACACATTCAACTATTACAGACTAAAACAGTAAAGTTGTAAAAATCCAAAGGCAGTTTGTTGTAGGAACCATGCAGCAGACCACTGTAGAACTGTAACTGAATAACCAATTTTTTCTTTTAAAACTAACTTGTACATGAGACCCAAGATGATCAAGACCATGCATTAGACTGTACACCAGCACCCTTGGGATTCATTACAACCCATGAAGGCAATTATATTGGCCTTACCAGGAACATCAATTGGTTTTATGGAAGGACTGGTTTAGATAAAGAACACATTTGTACAAAACAGCAACTGCAGAGAAAACGTTTGATAGTAGTAGGTTGGTTTGAACACAGACTGGCACCTTTCATAATTTTTTCTTGGCCATTTGTTTAAACAAAAAGTAGCAGAGTGAACTTCTATTTGGACAGATGGTGCAGTATAGACATTAGATCAACTGCCCAACGTTAGTTGTCTGACTTTGCTTTTTGTTGACTGCAGTCAAAAGGAGAATCAGCTACCCGATTTGATTCATCCCCGCTGATGTTAATAGTCTTTGCTGCTTTAAGTTTGAATTAATATGGTCATTAAAAAGTTGGGAAATGGTTTGGAGCATACACTGTCTAGATTGAATATAAAGTTAAAAATCACACAACACCAGGTTATAGTCCAACAGGTTTAATTGGAAGCACACTAGCTTTTGGAGCGACGCTCCTTCATCAGGTCAATCACACAATCACCTGATGAAGGAGCGTCGCTCCGAAAGCTAGTGTGCTTCCAATTAAACCTGTTGGACTATAACCTGGTGTTGTGTGATTTTTAACTTTGTACACCCCATTCCAACACCGGCATCTCCGAATCATAGATTGAATATGTTTGGTTTCTTTTGATTGTTTTATCTTGTGCTCCATTTTGGAAAATTAGGGAAAAAATTGCAGGGTGCCCAGCAGAAATATTTGTATCATCTATAACCACGGCTGAGGTGCCAAAGGACTGGAGGTTGGATAATGTTGTGCTTTTATTTACAAAGGCCTGTAAGGAGAATCTTGAGTACTATAGACCTGCGAGCCCGACATCGGTGGGAGTAGATGGTTAGAGACCATTATGAATTAGGATTAACAAGCATTTGGAGAGACGAGGACCAGTTAGGGATAGTCAGCATGGTTTTGTGCAAGGGAAATAGTATCTCACAAACTTGATTTTTTTTTTTGAAGTAGTAACCAAAAAGATTGATGAGGATGGAGCAGTAGACATGGTTTCAATGGACTTTAGTAAAGCCTTTGAGCAGGTTCTGCATGGTAGACTAATTAGCAAAGTTAGATCATATGGGAATCAGGATGAGCTTGCCAACTGGATGCAAAATTGGCTTGCTGGTATGAGATAAAGGAGGGTGGAAGGTTGTTTTTCCAGACTGAAGGCCTGTGACCATTGGCGTTCCACAGGAAACTGGATCCACTTATATTTGTCATTTATAAAAACAATTTGGATGAAAATGTAGGAAGCATAGTCAGTAAGATTGTAGACAACACCAAAATTGGTGGTATAGTGGATAGTGAAGAAAGTTATCCAATATTACAAAAAAGAGATCTTGATCAGTTGGATTAATGGGCTGAGTAGCAGACGGAATTTGATTTAGATAATGAGAGGTATTGCATTATGGTAAAACAAACAAGGGAAGAACTTTTACAATTAATATTCCAGTATTCCTGATGAAGGATTTTTTCCCAAAACGTCGATTTTACTGCTCCTCGGATGCTGCCTGAACTGCTGTGCTCTTCCAGCACCACTAATCCAGAATCTGGTTTCCAGCATCTGCAGTCATTGTTTTTACCCTTTTACAATTAATAGTAAGGCCCTGTGCAGTGTTGTAGAACAGAGACACCTAGGGGTTCAGGTACATAATTCTTGAGGTTGTACAGGACATTGGTGACGCCTCTTCTAGAATACTATATGCAGTTTTGGTCACTCTGATATAGGAAGGATATAAATAAACTGGAGACAGTTCAGAAAATATTTATCAGGATGCTGTTGGGAACCACCCCCCAGAAGCATAGGAGGTGAGGGGTGACTTTAGAGGGTTATAAAATCATGATGGGCGTGGATAAGGTGACCAACAAAGGTCTTTTCTCTAGGGTAGAGGGTGATTCGAAACAAGGGAGCATATTTTCTAAGGAGGGAGGAGAAAGTTATTTTTTTGAAAAGGACAAGGGTGACTTTCTTTCTACAAAGATGTGGAATTAATTGCCAGATGAAGAGGTGGGTGGAGGTATAGTATAAACATTTAAAAGACATTTGGATAAGTACATGAATAGGAATGTTTGGATGGATATGGGCCAAACGCAAGCAGAATAGTTTAGTGTGAGAACGTGGTCAGCAAGGATGAGTTGGACTGAAGGGTCTGTTTCCATACTGTAATTCCTAACACTTTAAAATCAATAAATTCTACTGAATTAACCTTATGGTGTAATCACTTAAAGCCAAAAGAGAGCCTTGCCAAAGCAAAATTCACCAAACATTGATTGCTCATCCATTAATAGGAACGAAATCAGTTAACTCTGCTGATGTACTGTTCTAATCAATCTTGCTCAGTAGCAAAGCAACTGATGGTTTAAAATCATCATCCATCTGTTTTCTTCTGACTCAGAAAAACATGCATCAGGAAGATGAATAGCTTAGAAGCTTATAGTACTGGAGAGGCCAATTAACAGAGAGCTGATTGAAGTAGTCTTCATTTCGTCCAGTTACCCTAGCTCTTCCTCACATTCACTAAATTGCCACTCAACCTGCCCAAGACACTCTCGATACTACTTCAACCATTATTTCTATATCCCAGTGTTAATTTATTTCTGGTTACCAAAATAACTGTTGGGCTATTTACCTGACATGGCACATTAAAACCTCATTATTTCTCTTAAACTTCCTTTTTACATAATTCTTATACCCCGACATGAAGTCCACTGGTGTCTCCAGCCATATCTTGCAAGTAAAGCCTCTCAGCATCAGTCATGTGCATTTTCAAAATAAGATACCAAAACCAGATGCAGTATGCTAACTGCATCTTAACCTACATTAGTATTTTTAAAATATTTTGCTACTTTTGATTCAAAGTTTTTTGAGTCTGGATTCAGGTACACTAAACATTGCAAAGCCCTGATAACAACGACCTTTCGTCTTAGTATATTAAAGATTTATACATTAACTAGTTCAACACATTTTGAAACCAAACCTTACCATTACCCCATTCAGTTCATGATGAAAAATGTGAATTAATGGAATAACAGAAGGAAGCTTCTGGAAAAACAAAGACAATTAAGCAGTTAGAGAAAATGCTGGTATATAGGGAAGCAAATGCTGGTAAATAGTAATAAATTTCTCCCCTTTTTTAGCTTTGACAAAGGGTCAGTTAGACTCGAAACGTCGGCTCTTTTCTCTCCTTACAGATGCTGCCAGACCTGCTGAGATTTTCCAGCAATTTCTCTTTTGGTTTCAGATTCCACCATCTGCAGTAATTTGCTTTTAATTAGGCCGTTAAGTGCTTGTAGATGGTCCAATCGACTAGTTTATATATTCATTTTGAAAATAGATAAACGCTGTCTAAGAAGGGGAGATCACTAAGTGGGACTGAGCGCGGAAACTGCAATATCACCGATGAGAACTGATTCACGATGAAACTGGAGCAGGATTACAGTATGTGTGTTGTGTCTCAGAGCATCACTGCAGTATTTCCAACGTGGACAGATATGTCACCTTGCCTGTCTGATGCTGGGGCTCACTTGAGGTTGACTTTTTAAATTGGTCTCGGAGTATGGGCGACCTCGTGTACATTTATTCCAAGTTTCAACAGTTCGTCTTTTTTTTGAAAAAAAGTTACCGATCCCAATTTTAAACAATATTTTGCTTTGAATAAACTCAAGATTAAGCTATCCCATTTACCCATATTTGTCTTAGACTCAGCATTCGTTTGATGTAGGCCAGATATCCCTTCGGTAACTCGTACATTTAGAAGTGTCGCCTGTAGTCTGATTGTTGAGAACGCTAACGAATACCGATTTACATTATTAACTAAACATGCTTTTGATTAACATCGCAATTGATTTTAAATCAGCAAGGTGGGGTTGGGGAGGAGAACAGGGAGATAACTAGTTCCCCATCCCTGCCCGCCCGGACCGGTTTGGGTGATTTAGTGACCAAGAGGGAAGTTATTTAGGGTGGAAAAAAAACTTACAAGATGGATGCTGCAGTCAAATTGTAAAAAAATACAGCGCGGAGTGAAAATAATGTTACAAGGCCTCTCATATCAGTGGTTAATTTCACTGAAATTTAAGTTTTATTTTCGCTGACGTAAAACTTCTGTATTTAACTGCAAATAGTCTTTGCGAAATAAAAACTGAGCATCAGTATAACAACCTCTTCAAACACCTGCTCCTTTATGTTCCCTTTTAAGACCTCATTTGTTATATTATACAGGACCAATCAAGTTAATATAAAATTATTTTCTGCAGTTTTAAACAAAACTGTGGTCCAATGCGAACGAAATATTCGCAGCTGCCAAACAAAAGCCAAATTATGTGAGGTAAGAACGTGACACGTTGCATTTTCGTTTCATGTTTACAGAAAGTCGCTGTCTGACGTGAAAATCAGTCCAGCCCCTTCCCATGACAGCTTTATATAGACTCACATTATTCTAAGTCACGTCGAATGGCCAGTTGCCCCAACTCTGGTTTTATTGGGTTTTTAAATGTACAAAAAAAGGTAATTGAATTCAAATACCGTGAATGTAAAAGTGTTACCATGATAATTGCATTTAAACAAGTGATTGAATGGAGATCAGCGGAAATCTTGTCTGTCGTTGACAAAACGTGCAAGGGCAGTAAATCTGGAAAAATACAAAACGCTAACAAATAAGCAGCCGTTTAACTGCAGCTGTTAAAACAAACTGCACGGTTTGGAGACTGCTTCCAATAATAGGTGAACACTGTCTGGATGCAGACGGCTCCAGCCTATTTAGTCTAATTAAATATGTTCATTTTTGACAAGTGATTTGATCCCTAAATATATCAGTATTTCATTTTTTAGTGGAACGCCAACATATGAAAATACATTTCAAAAATTTACAAACCCCCGCCATCGCATACCCAGCAGGATCTTCGTGCGAACTGAGTTAACAGAGATGGGTCTAGCAGTTCTGACCCACAGCTTCAGCAAAGAGCCTCTCCGCTTAGCGCGTAAAATTAACCCCTTGAGTGCGAATATGTTAGAATTCCAAGAGCTTAAATTGTCGGGGAGAAGCTACAATACTACTGTTGTAATTTCTGCAAGTCTGCTGATAAATAGGACTTTCTATTGGTGCAAGATGTAAACTTCAGACCAAGCGCTTTTGCACAGAGTCCAGTGTCGTTTTCCGAAAACGAACTAACGCATCTTAAAAATTTCCTTCCGCCAGCGCCACTGTGATTCCATAAACAAAACCGGATTCATGGACCAGGTTTCTGATGCTAACTTACCTGCTGAGAACTTTTAGGGTTATAGACAAAATGAAGAGAGTTTCAGTTCACACAGTCTGTCGTTTAAAATCAAAGGCAATTCGTCAGCAGAATTAGTTAACTATAAATTCATTTATAATTCTAAATCTATTACAATCCATCGTCGAACAGTATTTTATGCGTGACCGGATATAGACAGGATGCTCAATGGAGTAACTTCGGCTAAAACTCCCGTGAAGCTAGGAGGGGGAGAGAGAAAAAAAATCAAACCGTGAAGTGTTCGCGTTAAATATAACGGTTTTAAGTTAAATTCGACAAATAATCACTAGGTTTTGGGAAAAATTTCTTTTCTAGCTCCAATTTCACGCCTGATTGCAGTAATTACCTCTACTTGGTCGGTCTGTTTGTTAAACTGGCTCATTAACAGTGGAATTTCCCCAACAATTTATTTAGCACAGAAACCTCCACGCGACGTTAATGACCTCCGGTACAGCAGCAGAGGCGTGTATTAAACACAATAGGAATTAAAGTGAATCATTCCCCTCCCCTGCCCATGACGACTTGTGAACAATTGTTATTTTAAAATAACATTCAGCTCTACTTCAAATCGCAAATTGCAGAAATGTGAAAAGTTAGGAAGTTTAGACCAGGCTTAATCGGATAAAATACAACTCTTGCATTTAAATAATTCATGAGTTTTTAAATTCAATTATTGTCAAAGTCGTTAATGAATAAAGTGCTAGCTATTTCTTAGAAAAAGCGTTTACAAGCAAACTTCATAGCTCAATATTCATGAGATCTGCCCTGGATTTTTACTTGTTTACTAAAAGCCGAATAAAAGGTATGAGGCAGAAATTCAGTTATTCTGACATGGAAACAAGAGCAGAATATCCTCCGCTTAAACCTGGGCGCGTAGATCGGAGTGAACTAGTTTGGTAGATATCGCTGGGGGCAACTATAGATATCAACGCCGCACACCTTAAGTGTGAACCAGTCTAGTCTTGATGCTTTACATTTCCAGCACTCATCTGCAGGTTGCCTTTTAATTAGCGTTTTTAATTTTCGATGACACGCTGCAATAAGATCCCTACAACAAATCCTCGTAATACCCCTTTCTCCCTACATACCAATAATTGACACCTCAAATTATATACTGGCGTTGGTTGTGTTTAAACTTTAAAATTCCCGCTTACTTTATTGTAATTGGACAAAGAGTTATCAACAGAAACGTAAAGGATCCCTCTGAATCATTCCAAAGTTCACTAAGTATCGATTTGCATTTTGGGGCTGTTCCCGTTAGGGTTATTACTATCACTTCACATTTATTTTACACTGGGTTATGGAATAATTGATGGAGTGGGAATTTAGCGCTGACAAAAATAAATCCGATTTAAAACTTCAACTTTGAACACCGATTTATATCTTGCAATCAGCAAGAATTGCATTTTTATTCAATAAACATTAAATTCAAGTTAACAAGCTCCCAAACATTTACTGTGTCTCCTGACCTACCAGCATTTTTTTTACAGTATTTCTCTAGTTTGCTGAAAAAAATCTAAATGCTTGTTTAAAATTCACATGAAGTACTATACGTTTAAAACGATTAACTAATTTAACATCGGTTTTGAAACATCTGAAAAGGTGTCGAATATTACAATACATTATTTTTGTAAAATAATTATAGCACTATTAAAGCTGTCTAAACATTGGATGCAATAATATGTACGTATCAAACGGTAAATACTAGGAAAGGAATTTATTTTGCCATATATAAATGGAACTGAAAAAGAAAGAACTATATCCTTACCTGAAGCAGTCCGCGAATTGAAACTAAAATAAAAATGATGTACACCTCAGACAAGAATAGGAAAGTACTCACGAGTCAACCTAACGATGGAATGGGCCGGGATCTGGACTGAGTGACAATGCTGTTACCCTATCAGAAACCGAAACCGAGTTGAAACACCAATCAGTGAGACGATCGGGTCCAACCTGCATCTCTAGCAGGGTCGGTTGTGTGATGACTTCATTAATGTAAAAAAAACCCTATTCTTTTTGAAACAAAAGGCTGCTGGAAATGTCTTAGAAGGATTTTTTTTTTCTTTTGTGATGGCTCTCTAATGAGTAATCTGTACTGAAGTCTGGTCTCTTCAGTTGTTTCCTGTGATGTGAGGGAGCAGCTTGCCCCCAGGATTTTTTATACCTGAAGGTTGAGGCGAGGGGCGGAGTAACCGAGAAGAGGCAATATACAGTACACAAGCAAACGCTATCCCTGTTTTTGGAGTTGCAACAGAAAGATCAGCAGCATCTGCTCCAAAAGAAATGCAATCAATTTTTTTTTTGTTATTTACAGCACCCGGGGTAACAGATTTTTTTTTGGAAGGGGGTGAACTCATAATTTACGTTAATATATCGAAAATTTAAGTGAACGTTTATAGAGGACAAAAAAGTAAACAAAAAGGCAAAAAAGGTTCTTAAGGGGCTCTTAAATGGCGAGATGAATTCTAAATTTTAATTTTGAGTAGAATTTTCCAGACTGGTTGCGGAAGTGCGTTAAAGAAACTCGGCCGATTTTTAAAAAGAAATATACTCAATTTTGGAGTTACATTAAAGAGTCATAACTCACAAAGGTCATCTCTTTCAGAGCCGGTGAGGGGATTGAACCCATTCTGTTGGCTTTAACCAGCACCTCGCCCTCGTCTTCTAACTAAATGAACAATCGTAGATTGAAGAAAGATCACCACAACTGAACCGCGGTATTTAATAACAACTATGTTCAGATCAGCATTCGAATTCCCATTATATTGTTTGCAGCCATTCCCAAGTGACCATTTTGTTGTACCTGAGAGTAATTTATAACAAGTCACAATGATTCCAGACATTGGGCTGAAAAAAAAGGCCTAGAATTGCGGATGCTGGAAATCCATAACAAAAACTGCTGGAGAAACTCAGCAGGTCTGGCAGCATCTGTAAAGAGAAAAACAGAGTTAATGTTTCAGTGACTAAAGAAGGTTGACTGGACTCGAAATATTAACTCTGTTTGTTCTACACAGATGCTGTCAAGTTTCTCCAACAATTTCTGTTTATGACTCAGCTAAATAAGGCCTCTCATGCATTGCTGACAGCCAACTAATATTGTACTTATTTTGTCAGGTCATAGTTATTTACATTTTCGTTCAGCCAAGAGTATGGTGCTGGAAAAGCACAGCAGGTCAGGCAGCATCTGAGGAGCAGGAGAATCGACATTTCAGGCATACGCCCTTCATCAGGAATGGACGGATAGATGTGTACAGGGACTGGATGTCCATGGTGAAGATAAGGCTTTGGGACCAGGGAAATGAAAGTGTTGGAGGTGAAGGGCATGTGTGATGTCCTGAACGTAGGTGGAGAGTTCCTGGACTAAGGGGGACAGGATGGTGTCAAGATACGCAGAGATGAGTTCAGTGGGACAGGAGCAGACTGAGTCAGTAGGTCAACCGGGGAAGTCAGGTTTGTTAATCTTCAGTAGGAGGTAGAATTGGGCAGTGCAGGGTTCGCAGATGATGGGGTTGGAGGTTGTGGATGGGATATCCCCTGAGGTGAGGTTGTGGATGGTCTGGGAGATGATGGTTTGGTGATGGGAGGCGAGGTCATGGTTGAGGAGGCAGTCAGAGGAGGTGTCTGCAAGTTGGCGCCTAGCTTCAGCGGTGTAGAGGTTGGTGCACCAAACTACCACAGCGCCCCGCTTGTCTGTTAGTATGGTGGTGATGATAGGGTTGGAGTGGATGAGGGCAGTGGATAGGTTAAGGCGGTCTATGTCATGGCAGCAGTTAGAAATGAAGAGGTCAAAGGCAGGTAACAGGCAAGCATGGGATGTCCAGGAGGATTGGTTGTATTGAAGGTGAGAGAAGGGGTCCTCTGTGAGTGGGTGAGAAAAATAATCATTCAGCAGTTTGATTACATGAGTCTTGGGTTCAAACCATACTCCATAACCTTGGATAAGACTGTAATGCACTGAATTGTTGTATATTCCATCCCTGAGGCTATGCATTATCATCAATATACATTTATGATCAACAAATGCTGGCCTTGCTAACATTCATTTTTGATGAAAACATTTTAAAAAATTGAATTTCTTTTGCAATGTTAGCACAGTAAGCATCCCAATGCAGAACATTATCAAATGAATTTGACATAAGAAGATATCCGGACAGATGAGAAGTAGGTTTTAAGAAACTTTGAAGGGAAGACAGATGGAGAAATTTAGCAAAGATTTCCAGGTCAGAAGTCACAGGACACCAGGTTATAGTCCAACAGGTTTATTTGAAATCACAAGTTTTCAGAGTGCTGCTTCTTCATCAGGTGAAGGAGCAGAGCTCTGAAAGCTTGTGATTTCAAATAAACTTATTGGACTTTAACCTGCTGAACTTCTGACTTTGTCCACCCCTATCCAACACGGGAATCTCTGAATCAAAGATTTCCACAGTATAAGAGCTAAGGGAACTGAAGGTTTACTGCCAATGAAGAACAATTAACATGAAAAATGTGCAAGAAAATTGGAAGAGCATAGAGTTCTTGGATGATTGTTGAGATCAAGGAGGTTACAGAATCATGGATCAAGTTGTTACCCATCTTGACTTTTCAGATATACTTTAAGAATTCACAAAAGTACTATTAATAAGAA
This sequence comes from Chiloscyllium plagiosum, assembly GCF_037043375.1. Lineage (NCBI taxonomy): Eukaryota > Metazoa > Chordata > Chondrichthyes > Orectolobiformes > Hemiscylliidae > Chiloscyllium > Chiloscyllium plagiosum. Next base: position 42,325,856 of record NW_028270166.1, on the reverse strand, counting down.
AAAAGTGTTTTTTGGTGTCCTGGACAATTATGTGTGAAGCAGCAACAAATCCAAAAAATATTTATTTATTTAATTGCTAAATATAAAATCTTGTTATTTACAAATGGTTGCCATTTTTCTCTGCGGAATAATAATTGCACTCTTTTAACTGTTTCATGATATTCAAAGTATTGTAAAATGTCTGGACATTAGTCCTGCTGATCAAGTACACACAAATGTCAGTGTGTGACAAGCTTTTGAATCTTTTTCTCCCAGTTTTTCATTAATTTTATTGCTGCATTTGGTTTCACAGGTACCAGGCCCTCTATTTTTACGATAGTGGTCATGATTCATGAGTGAGTTTTGATATTTCAGATTGGTTGGCTTATTGGTTCTAGTAGGTATCAGGGTGTTGGTTAGCTTAGTTGAATTGGCAGTTGAATTTTGACACAGGGCACTGCCAATAGCATGGGTTCAATTCCTGCATTGGCTGAAGTTACTGTAAAGAATTCTCCTTCTCCTTCAGCTCAGCTGTGGTGACCCTCAGGTTAAACCATGATTTTACCTTTTAATTTAGTAGGTATCACAACCAAAATTTTCACACACATGAACACTTATATATTCTAATAATATTATTAATTCCCTCTTCATTTGAGTGATGACTTTGATTTCAAGCTCCTTTGTCATTGATTATTTACCCAATGCAAACAATTTCTCATACTTTAACTCTCTGAATCTTTCACCATTTTGAAAACCTATATTACATCCTTTGTTCAGTTCTGTTCTGAGGAAAGTAAGTTGTATTTAGCCTTTGTTATTATAACCTCTTGTTTCTTGTATCATTCAAGTGAATCTTTTCTGTTGCTTTTCTATAGATCTAATAGCCTTTTTACAATAGTGTTGGCACACAATAGTTCAGCTGTGGCTGAAGCAATATTTTGTACAAATTTAACATTACTTCCTGTTTTTGCATTACTTATGCATTATGTAAAACCTCAAAACAGAAAATGTTTGAAAGGTATGAACTTGTAACTTTAAAAATAATTATGTTTCTTACACCTTGAAATGTCTGTTTCTTTAATCTTAATTAAAATTAACACAACTTTTTTGAGTTTAGCATCCAGTACTCTCTTTACAGGATGGATCCCTGCCAAAGTCTACATTCCCTTAAAACAATGGACATGCAGATCAACTGCATGTCACCTTTTCCCCACCATGAAGGAAAAACACAACCGGAAGAAGAGAATTGGGTGGACAACATGACCTTCCCTTTGACATCCACAGTCTACCTCACCCAATTTTCAGAGAAGTCTTTAAATGGGCACCCAGCACTCCTGCCCGAAGCAGGCAGGAAGCTATCAAGATGTGCAAATGAACAGTGTACGTTGTACATACGGGGTTAATTTATAGTGGATTTTAGATATTTCAGTGTTGTTGTGACTCGATTGATAATGTAGTGAACCAGATAGTTGTAGGTTCAAGAGCCCTCCAGTAGGAAGCATGTACAGTCAGAGGTTGTCTTTCAGATGAGATATTGAACAAAGATTCCATCTGCTTTTTTAAGTGGATGTAAAATGTACCATGGCACTATAATGGATATGAGCAGGAGTGTTATCCATGGAGTTCTGGCTAATACTTTTACCTCCAATGACATTGTAAAAAAAATTATCAAATTATCATATGGCTGCTTGTGAGAGTTTGCTGCGCATAGATTGGTTGTCACAATTTATACTTTACAACAGTCACTTTGTTTCCAAAGTTGTTCCTCATAAGGCATTTTGAAATGTGCCATGATTGTGAAAAGTGCTATACAAATGCAAGTACATTTAAATTGTTGAACAAATAGTGCTTAAAGCAATCACTGCAAGCTGCTCAGAAAAACAAAAAATAATTTTTCAGGTTTTCTTTTAAAATTTTGTGGAATAGGAAGAATCATAAATGTTCTTTTTTTCGCAAAAGTCTTCTAGTCTGTTTAGGTTTCCTGACAACATATCGAATCCAGCCAGTTTCATTTTGATAATGATGATTTTCAACTCTTCAATATTAACAAACTGTGGTGGAAAGCCATTTTGGTGGCCATGTCTGCTTGGCTGTGTGAAATTAAGGTAAATTTGAAAATCTTCTGGCTATCTTGAACTTGGCTTTAGGTGATTGTCACCAATGCTCCATCCACTTTACCCTTATTTAGTCCATGGTTTAAAATCTCTGCTTTGTGTTTGCAGAAAATAATTGCTAGCCAAAGAGCGTCTGAAAATATGTTACATTTTCTTCATATTTCATAAAATTTCCTTAAACTATACAAATCATTAATCAAGCCCAATTTATCCATCCAGGTAGCTTCTGATGTGCTCAAACCTTTCTCAAAGTTCATTAATTTCATCTTCAATTACAGATTGGAATAAGTGACAGTAGTAGATGGAAGAATGGGAAGAACTAATATTCTAAAACTTTATCCACAACCAGGTTAAGGTCAAAAGTTACACGATACCCGGTTATAATCCAACAGGTCTGTTTGAAATCACAAGCTTTCAGAGCGCTGACCCTTTGTCAGGTGAAGTGAAGAAAGCACCCAAGAACAGACTCAATCATCAGAGAGATCAAAAGGTCATACAAATAGTGAGTGGAGTGTCGACAGGCTGAAGAATAGGTCTATGCAGGTGATCAAGATTGTCAAACGGTGTGAGTAAAGAGCCAACAGCTGAATAACAAGTGAAGAGATGAGTTATGATCCAAGTAATTGAGGGGGAGAGAGATAATTACAAAAAATTAAAAGTAAGGTGATGCTGAAGACAAACCAAATGACTGGAATAACATGCTAAGTGTATGAGTTGTATACAGAGGGTCTAACTAAAGTAATAAGGATTCCAAAACTGTATCAAATAACTAAGGGTAAAGAGATCATAACAACTTATCAAGGTGATGGTGTCAAAACAGGACAGTAATGATTTTACAGAACAGTATGGTGGGGTCACATGTCGTGCAACATTAACCTCAGATCATGGTTAAGGTCATCTTAATGGGTACGGAACTTGGCAATCAGTTTCTGCTCCTTGGAGGACACTTGCCTGAAGATTGGAGACTGATTATCCTTGACTATTGCAGTGCTCCTCGACTGGTTCTATTTCCAAAGTAGGAATTTACTCACATTCACACCCACACACACACCCTCTCATAGGTTTATACTCCATCATACTCACAAACACACCTTACCTAGCATGCGCACATGCAAACACACTCTCACAAAAACTCTCTCTCTCTCTCTCTCTCTCTCTCTCATGCAGGCACACACACTTTAAGTCCATGGGATGAATTTGCATTTGCAGAATTACATTTGCAGATACATTCCATGTGCGCTTTTTGAGCAAATATCTGCAGGCAGTCAATCCATTTAATATTTTATAAATTCTTACTTTGGAAATAGAACCAGTCAGACTCCAGGTTGGAATATAGACCGACTCTAACCTCACACCTTTAATACATTGTCTGAGCTGAGATATCACCTTTTTTTTAACAAAACCTTAAGTTAACTCAAGAATGTGACTTGAAAGAAGTTCTGGGATTTACATATTAATGAACCGAAACCTGCAACCCATTCTAAAAGAAGAAAGAGTTAACAGCAATCTAGAGTTTTTCAATATATCATTTCAGTTGCTTGACACTGTAATTTTTGCTATAAATTCTGTCTTATGATCCTGTTCCACAGCTAGATGAAGGAGCAGTGCTCTGAAAGCTAGTACTTCTAACTTAACCTGTTGGACTATAACCTGGTGTTGTGTGATTTTTAACATTGTGGTTGTGGTGTAACGTAGTGTGCACCATCTCCAAGATGCAATGCAGAAATTCCCAAATCTCCTTAGATAGCATCTTCCGAACTGTCAACCATTAACTTTCTGGAAGGTGGAGGCAGCAAACGTATGGGAAAATCCCTATCTGGAACTTCCCTCCAAACCATTCACCTGTAGTTCCTGACTTGGAACTATATTGCTGTTCCTTCGCTGTTGTTGGTCAAAATCCTGGAACTTCCTTCCTAATTGCCTTCTAATATGCTTATAGCAAATGGTCCTCAGCAATTTAAGAAGGCAGCTCACTTTCACCTTCTGAAGGACAAAAACTGAGCAAAAAATGCTGGCTCTGCCAGTGTAGCCCACATCTCACGAGTGAAAAGAAATCCTTAATACGTGTGTGTCACTCAATGCATTTGCCTTAAGATCACCATCACCGAATGCACTTGGATTGCTTCACAAGACAATACTGGATTTGTAGGAATAGAATGCAAAGAATACACGTGAAAAAAACTGGAGTTGTTTCCCACAGATTGGTGGAGCTGACATATCAATGCAGGAAGTACAAACTAAGCAGTACGTCAGCATTCCTGCAAATTAGGACTTGAATTTCACGGTTGCAGAGGAAGCCAGGTAATGTGTTTTCAAAGCATCAGTGCAAAACCCACTTTTTTGATACATACAAATAAATTTGAGATTAAAATACAATGTGCGATTTCAAAATTTGCTCTGATTCCAAATTTGAAGGTGTGGCTGACAATAAGAATGTACGAAAGTAGACATCCAAATGCCCACTCAGTTTGAAACTTTCCTATCACAGGGGAAGGTTGTGTAAAGTTCCAGTCCTGCCAAATAAATTTATGAAGTAAGTGAGAGATGCATTATGTGCAGGCAACTACAAAAGCCTCACTGTCTACCTGGAAGAATACAGAGGTAAAAAAATTAAGTGTGGTGCGGGCTTCCATGTCCCCAGTAATAATAATTTCAGTAGACAGCCAAACATCTATGAATATGTCAGAGGTCTGCAGCCTTCTAATTACAGCCTTCTGAAGTACAGTTCTTTGGAGAGTTTAAGGAAATGGAGCCTCTGTTTATACAGCCTCCTGTGTGGGCTGTATAGAATCATAGAGGTCCACAAAACAGAAAAAGGCCATTCAGCCTATCAAGTCTGCACAAGCCAAAAACAACCACCTAACTATTCCACTCTATCTTCCACCTACAGTTTCTCCATAACATGTCCTTTTGCTGTTGATGCTGATTGCCTTTTTCATTTAAAAGCAGTCATGGCACTACCTGTCCTATGCCTTGCCTGAGTATCTGCAAACAGTAATAAAAAAGTATTTCACAACAAGTACAGAACAGTGCAAGATATCAGATGATGACAAATCCGTCCCAGATTGTCTCAACGCCTTCTATGCTTGCTTTGAGCAGAATTTTGGCGGAGAGGTAACACCTATTCTGACAAGTCATGACGAACATATCCCAAGTGTCACTGCATCAGAGGTCAGATCAGTTTTCCTTTGTGTGAATCCAAGGAAAGCGATAGGACCAGACGGAGTACCAGGCCGTGCACTCAGAGCATGTGCAGATCAACTGGCAGAGGTCTTCTCGGACATCTTCGACCTCTCCCTGCAGCAGGCCACTGTCCCTGCCTGTTTTTTTAGATTAGATTAGATTACTTACAGTGTGAAACAGGCCCTTTGGCCCAACAAGTCCACACCGACCCGCCGAAGTGCAACCCACCCATACCCCTACATTTACCCCTTCACCTAACACTACGGGCAATTTAGCATGGCCAATTCACCTGACCTGCACATCTTTGGACTGTGGGAGGAAACCGGAGCACCCGGAGGAAACCCACGCAGACACGGGGAGAATGTGCAAACTCCACACAGACAGTCACCTGAGGCCGGAATTGAACCTGGGTCTCTGGCAGCAGTGCTAACCACTGTGCCACCGTGCCACCCACAAGATGTTTTAAGAGGGCCAACATTATCACTGTGACTAAGAAGGCTCATGCAGTATGTCTCAATGACTACCACCCAGTGGCCCTACTCTCAGTGGCCATGAAGTGCTTTGAAAGGCTGGTTGTGGCATTAATCAACTCCAGCCTCCCAACTACTCTTGACCAACTCCAAAGTGTAGAATCGATATACTAGGCCCACTGTCAAGGAAAGGCCACCAGCATTCTCAAAGATCCATCCCACCCTAGCAAAGTTTTTTTGCAACTTCTACCATTGGGGAGAAGCTACACCAGCCAGAACACATGCACCAGCTGGTTTCATTACAGTTTCTACCCTACTGTTGTTAGAATACTGAGTCGATTCACAAACTCTTAACATTCATCTGTACAGTGTACCTGTGTTTTTGTTTTTGCCGCTGTTTATCTATTATTTATTTATTTATGTTACTTAACTATGTGATCTGCCTGTATTGCTTGCAAGACAAAGCTTTTCACTGTGCCTCGGTACATGTGACAATAAATTCAATTCAAGTACTGCCACCAAACTGTATCTCAGTGGGCAAGCAAATGTGACCATTTAGCCTTTATTAGTAATAGGACCTCAAAGGATTGTTAATTCTCTCCTTCATTAATGCATTTTCTGAACTCTAGGAACCTGTGGATTAATTGTTGGTTTCAAAACAATGTCAAAGTCATAGGAAAGGAACCTCCTTTGCATATTACAATGATAACCACTCTGTAGAGATGGTTCTATCTCAGATATCTCAATATCTGCCATGTTTCAAATAGAAATAGAAATATGCAGCAGACCTTTTGGCTTTTGAAATTCTAAATGCTTAAAGTCCCATCCCACCTTCTCCCACTAGCATGAGAATTATCAATAACTCAGTATTAGAACTGATCAGCTCATAAAATTTCACCCTTTGAGTCAAAACATTTCTGGTTTGAGCTCTACAAAACAGAAAATCTAGACTATTCCATTGTAGTATAGTACTCAAAGGAAAGTGACATTGTTGAAAGAGATGTTTTTCTGCTGAGACGTTAAGATCAGCACTGGATTATTCAGATGAACATAAAAAGTTCTATGGGCCTAATTGAGGAGTGGATAATTAGTTGGGCTGGACAAGTTAAATTTTGGTCAGGTCTGCAGGCATAAAAAGAATTGTAATAACAGTAGCTTTTGCATATTAAATATTTCAGAATAAATTCTTTGTTGAATATTTAGCATTTAGCATCTCCCTTTCTCTGGTGAGATTATTTTCTAATTTGGTTTTGGTTCAAGGATATTTTTCTTTATAGACCTGGCAAAACTAATGTAAGTTAGTCACATCAAAATCAACAGACCCCAGTGAAGTCCAAATCACAGACAAATCCCATACAGAAAGACCTTTTTTATTCACACATGTGCTCTCAAAATTTCCTTTCACTAACCAATGATCCCCAAAGGTTTTGACTGAAACATTCCTTTTTCAAATCAATTAATAAATCTGGACAATTCCTCACCTCCCATCCTGACGCTGCATGATAACAACATGGATTTAATATTAGAATATTTTAATAATGTTATGAAGAACACAGTATTTTATATAGATAAAATATTTAGATATATTTAGATATACAGAATTTCCCCCAATAACGTTTTTGAGTTTTGCTTAACTAAGAAAAAATTGTTGATCATTAAATCACATAAATTAGAATAGTATAAATATTGGTTGTCAGATAAATGAAAATGTTAAAATAAGTAATTACTTGCCAGTCATTTACCAATCATTAAAAGTTACCAGTTACTGTGCTTATTTAACGTTTTCATTTGTATCATCATCACAATTCAGCACTTGTATCATAATTTTTCTATTATCTTTCTGAAATCAATCCATCCATCTATCAATCTCATTTTAAACCACTTCGGCTGAATCCACTGCTGAACACAAAATTACAGAAATCAGTGACGCAGGGAGTAAATGTTACAGGTGCTGGGGATCGATCAACAGGTTTGCTTTGTCTTAGATGGAATTGTCATTTACCCAACTGGACATGGTGAATATTTCACCACATTGCTGACTTGTGTCTTTTATATGGTGGAAATATTCTCGGGATTTACTTGCAGCTGAGTACCCATTCTGTTGGAGTAGCCACATCATTTACGTGTTTGGTTAAGTCGAGTTTGTGTGATAAATACACTATTGAATTTACTGAATAAAAGTTTGAGACAAATATGATTTCTGCTTTATTCCTTTTTAATTGTCCATCTAATCTGACCAGTTCTAACTGTGGTAATTGATTCCTAATTATGTATTTTTAATAACAAATAATTGCAGAGATTAGAGAGAAACAGCCTGAGATAGAATTATATTTTGAAAAGGAGGATGTGTGCCCTAATTCTGTGGCAGAAGAAATTATTGTCAATAGAGAGATGGAAAGAAACAAACAGTACAAGTCAAGAGGCACAAGGCAGCTTCTGCACTCAGTTCCTCTCCTCATTCAAAACAAACTGCTCCCCGGATGAATCATGTGAGAGGATCAGGGCAGCCAGTGTATTGGGATTCAGTTCCCATATTGCTGCCCAGAGCTCTGTCCCAACATTGACATCCAGGCAAGCAGAGGGGGTGTCTTGCGACATGGTAATGGCAGAGATTACTTGGATGATGGAACCCTCAGGATGATTGGTCATGTATCACTTTCTGCCACCTCAATCAAATGAGAGGAGGCCAGTTGCTCAATTCTTGCAGATGCATGCAGTTTCCTGAGCAATGGTTAGCACTGCTGCCTCACAGTGCCAGGGGCTCAGGTTTGATTCCACCCTCAGGCAATTGTCTGTGTGGAGTTTGCACGTTCTCCCCGTGTTTGAGTGGATTTCCTCCGGATGCTCCAGTTTCCTCCCACAATCCAAAGATGTGCAGGTCAGTTGGATCGGCCATTCAAAATTGCCCATGGTGTGCAGAGATGAGCAGCCAGTTAGATTAACCATGAGAAATGCAGGTTTAAAGGATCTGGGTAGGTATGGGTGGGATGCTCTTCAGACGGTCAATGTGGACTCGATGGGCAAAATAGCCTGTTTCCATGCTGTAGGGATTGTATGATTTATAGTTATCTTCTAACGTCAGAGAGAGAACAGACAACTTCATGGCTTGCAAAACATTTGGCAGAATCCTCTCAGGCTCTGAATGATGTGGGCTGTGCAAGAAATTTGGGAGAATTGAGTGAAATGTGAAGGGAGGCCTTTCTCGATGTTGGGAGCATCAACTAGCAGTTTCCAACTAAATTCTGAATATCAAAATTCTCACAAGTATATGACGAGAGGTCTATTAATTAAGGTTATCACACCGTGATCATCCTCACTATTACTTAAAGTCACATCATTAATATGCATACTCCTGATCTACCACACACTGGATAGAAGCTAGATGCTGAAAATTCCTGATATCACAGTCAAAGAAAATACTTGGCGAATCCATCTTGCTGCTTGCTCCTCTGGACCTCGATATGGACATGGCACCACTTTCAGGGCACGCTGCATGGGTCGTGGCTGTGTGTAACCTATATCCACAGACACTGTTATCTCATATTTCAGCATGTCTGCATCATTGTGGCATGCCTCTGATTCACTTACAGTATGCTCTGCTGTGCAATGCTGCACTTTGAACTGCGTTGGTAACTATCACTGGAATGTTGCTGCAAAGACACTGTACACACAGAGACAGGCACTCAGTTGATGGTTTGGACCAGTCTGCATTTAAGGGCTGCTTTCTTGCTTTTGTAACACTCATTCACTTAGTATCTTTCTGGATTTTTACAGTATTCCTGCCTTGTCTTTTAGTACTTTCCCTCAGCAGCACATTAAAGGTCCACAATTGCTTCTGCATTGCCTTGTTGTTTAGTGTAGACACAAAGCCAAGCAGCTTATCGTGCTTGTCAGCAGTCATCATTCAAGGGGGTGGATGTGATGCTGCATGGCACTGTGCTGTGTCAATCTCACTCATACAGCGTGTGCCAGCAGCCTACACAGCCAACCCGCTGCATGAACATCAAAACCAAATGGCCATGTCAGTCACATGATCTGAATACAGCATGTCAAGGGCAGCATCTGCAAACAGTGCAGGACGTATGCTCATCAGATATCCACTAGGAGATGTCTGGCTCAAAGGATGTTCTCATTACAGTCAAGGGATTGGGCAACAGTCAGCCCTGCAGGTCTGTTACAACAAGTCAAGGCATTAGCTGATCATCAGTTGGGAGATGCACACAGATTGGTGAGTTTTGGGGTTTATGGAATGAATGTGTTAGGTGGATAGTTAGGGGCATTTTTGTAGTAAGGAGGTGGCGATTCTTGGGAGACTTGAGACAAGAGCGGTAACTTGAGATGCAGAGAGTACAAAGACAGTGAAAGGAAGAAATTTGATATACAAGAGGGCAAGTTGGTAGCACAAGGGAGAACACTGGATATTGTTGGAAGGGCTTGATGGGCAGTCATCCCCACTGAGGCCTCAACAGGGCACAGGAGTAAGGATGAAAGTTGAGTTGTACTTTGAGGTTGTGGGTAGAAACATGTGAGTTCAGTAGAGATGGACTGTTCAGGAATTGCTGGAAGGAGGGTGTGGGGTGTACCTGATGATGAGCCCATGCATGTTCCTTATGGTGTTGAGCATGAGCTGCACGGTCTGCCACAATCTGTCAAGTGTTATGTGCGACCTATGAATGGGAAATTGTTGTGAGTGCTTTCAGATTTAGCAGAGTTGGTGCCTGTTTTCAAAAACATGGGCCTCATTTCTCAGTAATGAGAGACCCCCGAGGGATAATTGCTTCAATCAATTGCAGAGTGCAGGTTGAAAATGTTTGCTACCGTATCATTATGCAGCTGAAATGCATGCACTGAGCAGTCTGTGGGGTACAAATGCTGACCTCAAGCAGTGTAGACTATGTCTTTGGTCCTTGTAAATTGATGGTAGACATCTTTGTAAAGTGGAAACAATCACAAGCAAGCAATTACAAGTAACCTTCTTCAGAGGTACCTGCAGATCACAAAGATATAAAGCTAATGCAAGATCTCCTGGTGTGTATAGGGGCACAGAACTAATTCTCTGTACGCCAGGACTGTAAATATAATGTAAATCTCTCTCATGATGCAATCCATGGGGGATGTGGAAATGGGAGAAGGAGGATTCAGTCCTCATTCAGCACATGCACTCTCTACTATCTCTTGGCCATATTGTGGTGGTGCATTTCTGAATAATTCCATAGCCTTCCTTGTCAGAACGCTCCATGTCCCACTCTATGGATAAGTATATCAAACTCTCATTAGTATGTGATGCAAATACTGACTGCTCTCACTGATAAGGACCTGTTCTGTTTCTTCTGCTCCCCAGAGATTCATTGCAAGCCACAGCAGCGGTTATCATCACTGTTGTTATGATGCTAACACGTAGAAAAATGGAAGGGAAACAGATTGTCCAGTAAGCCCAGGCCCAACAGCAACCTTCTGTGGTTGTGGAAAACATGACCTCACAACTGAAGGATGGGCAGGAGGCACAACATGGCCAGTATCTTTCATTCTCAATGCTATTTCCTCCAGATAAACAATGAGAAGCATTACTTTGTAGCTGATGTCCCAGTAATTAATGATGAAGGGCAATTGTAGATTCCCAGTGGGTGATCAGGTGGAATCTGGGACTGCGGGTCCACAGATCACTGAAGGTGACAGCGCAGGTAGAAGAGGTTGTTAAAAAAAGGCCTATGGCATGCTTGCCTTCACTGGAAAGGGCATTGATAACTAGAATAGACAGTTATGCTACAGCTTCATGGAACTTTAGTTAGCCATACTTGTAATATTGCATACTGTTCTGGTTACCACACTACCAGAAGGATGTGGCTGCTTTGCAGAGGGTACAAAAACGATTTATCAGGATGTTGCCTGGGATGGGGGATTTTCACTATGAAGAAAAATTAGATAGACTGGATTTGTTTTCACTGGAACACAGGAGGTTGAGGGGCGACCTAATAAAAGCTTATAAGATTATAAATATTATGGTTAGAGTGGAAAGCATGAGGCTTTTTTCGAGTGTGGAGGGGTCAATCACTAGGGGCCACCAGTTCAAGGTGCTGGGGTGTAAATTGAAATGAGATGTGCAAGGCACGTTTTTCACACAAAGGGTGGTGAATTCCTGGAACACACTGCCAGAAGAGGTGGTGGAAGTAGGCACAATAGCAGCATTCAAGAAGCAGCTGGACAAATACATGAATAGGAAGGAAATAGAGGGATAAGAAACAGAACCAGTCCTTATCACTGTGAGCAGTCAGCATTTGCATCACATACTAATGAGAGTTTAACATACTTCTCCATAGAGTGGGACATGGAGCGTTCAGACAAAGAAGGCTCCGGAATTATTCAGAAATGCACCACTGGTCATATGGCCAAGAGATAGTAGACAGTGCAAGCGCTGAACGTGGACTGAATCTTTCTTCTCCCATTTCCACATCACCCATGAAATGCATCATGAGAGAGATTTACATTATATTTACAGTCCTGGCGTACAGGAATCAATTTTTTTTTAGTATGGAAGGGCAAAGTGTGTTGGCTCAGGCTTAGAGGGCTGAATGGCCTGTTACCTTGTTGTATTGTTCTTTGTTCTTGGGTGCACGGCCACAGTTTCAAGAAGGGACCAGCAGCCTGGGACCCCAGTACGTACCTGGAGTATGCCAGCAGAGACGAGTATGTCCAGGTACAGTGAGTGGGAGAATTGGGCTAGCATCAGATGAGAGATGTGATATGTGGGAATGGTAAGTAGCCAATGAAGTCAGTTTGGGACAATAGCACAAGAAAACCCACTTGGCCACAAGAAAACCTTTATGAAACCTGAAAATGAACTTTGCCAAATATGGTAAGATACAGCCAACTAAAGGTCAGCAGCACCTGGTTCACTTCTTTATTTCAGAGACAGCTCATTTCAAAAGACCAGGAGTACCTGAAGATATGATTGTTTGTTGCAGGGTTGTGTAGGTGGAAATCTCATCTGCTATATCTCTCTAAAACTCACTGTTTTTCATTCTATGTTTCACTTTGTGGTCCATGATGCTCAAAATGACAGATAATTCTGAATTCCATATAACATTTTATATGATCATGATTTTATATTTGTAAATGTATGAAAATTTAAAAATGACATTATAATGAGATTAGGTTTATTCCATTTCTTGTATTGTGCCAAGAATAAAATTTGATTAGATTTGAAATCGCATTTCAGATCAGCCATTTCCAAAATTTCAGGTTTTCACTGTGCTGTTATGGCACCCTGCCAACAATAATTCTTTTGTTCACCAATTGCTACCATATTAATTGGTATAATATCAATAGTTAGTGACTAACAGAGTCTGATGAGGAGTGTGATGTTGTGCAGAGTTCTTAATCTTTCCCTGTTCTTCCAGTGAATTCAAAATATTCTCATAAGCCAACTGGATTTTTAAAAACTATTACAGAAGATTTTGTTCTTTAAAAAAAAGACTTAGGGCAAAGTCTTACACAGGCCTAAATGTCATGGACAAGGTGAAATTGTGGCAAAATCACACAAGTCCAGCAATGCAAATCTCAGCCTTGGGAGCAACTCACTATATTTTCACATATCTGCTGGGCAGAGGGTTGAAATTCTCACTAGGCAGCTAATTAAGGGGAATTATAGCTTGTTCAATATCTAATTAGCAGCACAATTCACCTTATTAATATGAACCTTTCTGCGTACCAAATGCATCAAACAATTTTGAATCTCAGGGATCGAGAATTCTTGACACTGCAGTCAGAGTGAGTACATGGTAATTTCAACTCACTGTTGGTTATGAAAAGCCTCCATGTTGCCTGCTCCCAAAACAGTATCTCAGGGCACAATCATTGGCCACAGCAGCATTCACCGCTCATCCACAGTTATCAATATCCAATATTTGCCAAGACCTCCCACGATCCTCATGCCACCTCTCTGATCCACTTGCAGGATGCTCACGGAGCATAGATCTGCATTGCAGGGTGCACCAGCAAACAGCTGAAAGGCTGCTGCAAAGGGCACTGTGTGTGGGGGCCAGGCATCTAGTCCACAGATTGGTCCAGGCTGCATCTCGGTGCTGCTTGTTTGCTCATTAATGTTTACTTGCATGCTCACAGCATCCCTACCTTGCCTTGTCAAGCCATGCCTGTTAGCATGTGAAGGGCATGGTAAGTTCAGTGATCAGGGTTGTTATTAGAAGTGACCACCACTGTGGCCTCACCAGGAGGGGTATAGAGGTGTAGTTAAGGTGTAATGTCAAAGTTCAGAAGCAGGGAAGATACAGTCTGTTCTGATGTAACGCGATAGTTCCGTTCCCATGCAATCCTGCATTAAAAGAAAATTGCTTAATAGAAATATCATTTAAACCAATGGGACTGAAATCCCATGAAAACCAATACAGCTAAGGAAGGTATGCATTCTACAATTAATGGACTAAGTTCTTCACCTGCGTTATAGCCAATTCAGGTCGAAGAAATGGGTGTTATATTAGAACGGACTGTAGTTGGAAGCAAAGTTCAATGCGAAGGGAGTTGTGGATGGAAATAGGCTGTCAGGACAGAGCAAGGTGAAAGGGGACATGGAGGCTCTGGGTGAAAAGGTGACCAGGTGGAGCATGGTGCTGATGGTGTCCAGTGTGAGCTGCATCTCTTTCCATTCTAGGTGTGAAATGTAACTGGAAAATGGCTGGGATAGTGGGGCAGTATCAAATTCAGTTTGATGGGCAAAAGCACATTCTACTTTTGGGCACTGGGCCATCAAAGGGGAAATACATGAAGCAGCCATTTACACATTCTAGCTACGGATCATCAGTTATCATTTCGTCCATTTGCAGTACATGTACTGTTAACCTGCTTAGGGTTTAACGCTATCAAAGGTGAATTGCACATTGCAACTGCAATCTGACGTTACTATCTCAATGCTGCAGGAGTCAGTGGCAATGACTTAAATGGAAATAAAGATGACAAAAAGCATTCTATTATTAAATGTCTGTGGGGTACCTTGGAATGGGAGGAGCATTACCTAATCATATATCATGCAAGTGTGATGATGGACTCTACTAAATACAATTAAAAGTTGAATGATTGAAGTGGGTTTGGGATGGAGTAGAATTCCTTTTTGGATGAAATGTATTTGTCAGCTGCACAGTACCTTCACCAAGTTGGTGCACATTCGATTCGATTCAATTCCTTACAGAGTGGAAACAGGCACTTCAGCCCAACAAGTCCTCACCGACCCATTCCCCTACATTTACCCCTTCACCTAACACTACGGGCAATTTAGCATGACCAATTCACCTAACCTGCACAGCTTTGGATTGTGGGAGGAAACCAGACCACCCAGAGGAAACCCACACAGAGAATGTGCAAACTCCACACATACAGTTGCCTGAGGCAGGAATTGAACCCGGGTCTCTGGACTGTGAGGCAGCAGTGCCAACCACTGTGCCGCCACATGCTGCATGAGGGACGGTGGTGGAGCAGACAGTGGGGCTGCAGTAGATATGGTTCAGCTGCTCAATACTGCTCATCCTCTAGTTGTAATCCAGAGTATACCATATCATCTTGGCGTGTCTTGGTCAACACGATTGGAGCGGCCAATGAGGCACTGTGCTGGAGTTGAGGAACTGGGATAACATCAACAATATTCTGAGGAGGACAACACTGGGGAGGAAGAAGCTCTCCTTGTCTGTGACAGAGCTCAACGTCAGAGACTACAAGCCAGATATGACCTGATTCCAGTTGATGAGACTAGCTATAGCAGACCATTGTGAACTGGTTTGCATTGTGAGCCTCTGTTCATTTTACTGGACAAAAAGCAAGTGTGTGGTATGGTGATTAAACAGTGACTAGGGTGAGAAAATGGTGTTATTGATGTGAGGGGAGTGTCAGTCATGCCAGCTATGTGCAGTGGCTTTGTGGATATTGCACCACTGTTGCCATTGAAATACAACACTGGATTACAGTACTTGCCCCAATACCCTACAGCCTCTTAAACATGGTACAAGCACAAGGGATGCCAGTCTTTTAGATAGATTACCTACAGTATGAAAACAGGCCCTTTGGCCCAACAGGTCCACACCGACCCTCCACAGAGTAACCCACCCAGACCCATTCCCCTAGCCGATATTTATCCCTGGACAATTTAGCAAGGCCAATTCACCTGACCTGCACATCTTTAGATTGTGGGAGGAAACCGGAACACCTGGAGGAAATGGGGAGAATGTACAAACTCCACATAGACAGTTGCTCGAGGTGGGAATCGAACCAAGGTCACTGGTGCTGTGAGGCAACAGTGCTAACCACTGAGCCACCGTGCCGCCCAATAGCAAATATCTGCTGAGTGGTGAGGATTGCGAATAATTAGGCATCAACATAGAAGAAGAATACAGCGCAGTACAGGCCCTTTGGCCCTCGATGTTGCGCCGATCCAAGCCCAGCTAACCTATACTAACCCACTATCCTCCATATACCTATCCAATGCCCGCTTAAATGCCCATAAAGAGGGAGAGTCCACCACTGCTACTGGCAGGGCATTCTATGAACTTACGACTCGCTGAGTGAAGAACCTACCCCTAACTTCAGTCCTATATCTACCCCCCCCTTAATTTAAAGCTATGCCCCCTTGTAATACCCGACTCCATACGCGGGAAAAGTTTCACACTGTCAACCCTATCTAACCCCCTAATCATCTTGTACACCTCAATCAAGTCACCCCTAAACCTTCTTTTCTCTAATGAAAACAGCCCCAAGTGTCTCAGTCTTTCCTCATACGATCTTCCTTCCATACCAGGCAACATCCTGGTAAACCTCCTCTGCACCCGTTCCAGTGCCTCCACATCCTTTCTATAGTATGGCGACCAAAACTGCACACAATATTCCAGATGCGGCCGCACCAGAGTCTTATACAACTGCATCATGACCTCAGGACTCCGGAACTCAATTCCTCTACCAATAAAAGCCAGTACGCCATATGCCTTCCTCACCGCACTATTTACCTGGGTGGCAACTTTCAGAGATCTGTGTACATGGACACCAAGATCCCTCTGCTCATCCACACTACCAAGTATCCGACCATTAGCCCAGTACCCCATCTTTTTGTTATTCTTCCCAAAGTGAATCACCTCACACTTAGCTACATTGAATTCCATTTGCCACCTTTCTGCCCAGCTCTGCAGCTTCTCTATATCCTGCTGTAACCTGCCACATCCTTCCTCACTGTCAACAACTCCTCCGACTTTCGTATCATCAAGTAATATGTTCTCAATAATTGTAGCTTGAGGACATTTTGTCCACTGTTATTTGCAATCAAGCAATCACTTTGTTTTTCAAGTAAACTAGAAAGTCATCCCAAGCCAGATGGTGGGTTTAATATTTCAGTTGTATGTGTGATAACATAATTGTTTTCCAAATAAACTAAATCCTTCATCAGCATTATGGGTTAATGGACATGTAATTATGATAAATGGAATCAAGAGCGAGACTTTACTAATTCCTACAAAATAAACTAAGGCTCAGATCATCCTTTTGGAGGTGGGAATTGAGAGGCAGGATTTGCATTATGTCCATGGCTTCATCTCCAGCTTGCTATGAAGCACAATTTTCATGAGGTTGGGGTCTTAGACACTGGTCTGTCATCCAGCAGTTGCCAGCAGAAAGAAGCATGAAGGTTAGGCAGTAAAAAAATGCATGCAAAAGTACATGGTCTTCAAAAATAACAGAGGAACCTCATCTTCAAATTGGCCAAGAAAAATGCAGAGTTGAGACCTAGGCTCAGGCAGGGAAAAGTTGTTTATTAAAATTTCCTGAATTTTCAGCATTTTTTGGTTCAAACTCTCACCTTTTTGCATCAAATAAAACTATTTCAGTGCTATCTTTGTTTCCCACCAGGCTGCAGTTTCCTCTGCTGCTGCATCAAATAATTCATAGAGTTAGTTAAGAAAAGAATTCCCATGCAAAATTCATGTTAACTATTCATTATTGTATCTTTGATTTCTGGAGAGGGTGATTTTATGGGGCTTGCCACACCAGGAACTGTGGCATGTGAGGCAACTGAATTAGGCAGAATAGTGTCATTTGATTACCCAATGATGAGTTTAAATGCAGAGATGAAGTCACCAACCTGTTTGTTACATGGTGAGCCCTACACTAGCCACAGCAGGTTCCCAATTGAAATACATTCGAATGCCATGAATGCTTAATAGTAAAAAACATTTCTAAATAAACTTCTACCTTCAAAATAGCTGAGTGGTATTATTGCTAGACTATTAATCAAGAGACCCAGGTAATGTTCTGATGACATGGGCTCAAATCCTGCCATGGCTGATGGTGGAATTTAAATTCGATAAAAATCAGGAATTAGGAGTCTAATGATGACCATATCTTTCCCCTCTCACCCTAAACTTATCCCCTCTAGTCTGGACTCCCCCACCCCAGGGAAGAGACTTTGTCTATTTATCCTATCCATGCCTCTCATGATTTTATAAACCTCTATAAGGTCACCCCTCAGCCTCCAACGTTCCAGGGAAAACAGCACCAGCCTCTCCCGATAGCTCAAATCCTCCAAACCTGGCAACATCCTTGTAAATCTTTACTGAACCCTTTCAAGTTTCACAACATCCTTCTGATAGGAAGGAGACCAGAATTGCACACAATATTCTGAGATGCTCATAAAATTCTGAGGGGCATGGATAGGGTGAATAGTCAAGGTCTTTTCCCCATGGTAGGGATGTCCAAAACTAGAGGGCATAGGTTTAAGGTGAAAGGTGAAAGATTTAGCAGAGACCTGAGCAACAACTTTTTCATGCAGAGGGTGGTACGTGTATGGAATGAGCTGCCAGAAGAAATGGGGGAGTCTGGTACAATTACAACATTTAAAAGGCATCTGATGGGTACATAAATAGGAAGGGTTTAGAAGGATATAAGCCAAATGGGACTAGATTAATATAGAATATCTGGCCAGTGTGATTAGTTGAACCAAAGGGTCTGCTTCTGTGCTGTACAGCTCTATGACTATGCTAAAATTTTATTCACATTGGAGGTGCAAACTGTAGCATGTATTCATTTCCTTTGTGTTTGCTTTTGCTGGCTGTCAATAAAAGCACATTTTGTCTTGTCCAACTGCTTGCCTGTTTATGATGTTCCCCAACTGGATGTGGGTGACCACTGGAAATTGGAGAAAGAATAGCAGGGACTCAGACACATCCCAGCTGAAGATCCTCGCTACGGACAAGTATACAGCCTGGGGGTTGAATTTGCGACTAGAGTAAGAGAAGGGGGTTTGCAAGTGTGAGGGAGTTTCAGCCATGTCTATCAGCAGTAAGCAAACATAGCTTTGTAGTTTCTGTGCTGTTAAACTGCTGGTGAAGGGCAATGCCAGATTGCCGATGCCTGCCCAAATACACAGACACCTATGAAGACAACACAAGGGAAGCTAGATTTTTTATTGGAAATCCAGTAAGTGGCAAATTGTTCCAGGAATGGTGAGTAGTAAGATGTGGATAAAATTAGGTAGGAGGGACTGCATAGATAGATAAATAGAGACACCTTTGGTAAGCTACGACAAGATAGTTCAGATCTTATCTCAAGAATCCCTTCAAAAGACTCAATCCAACTCACATTAACTAAAAAGTGTAACATTCAGCCCTCCATCACCATCACTGCTCCTGGTCTTTATATTCCAAATTTAGTTAATGAATCAAATTCAAGTCTCCAGTTGCTGTGGTGACTTTTGAGCTCATGTGAGTCAATAATCTAGACTTCTGTGTTACTACCTAGCCACACAACCAATATTTTAACTTAACCATTCTAACTCAAAGATTTAGGGTTGAATCTTATGGTTTCATGTCCAAGTTGTGTTGAGGTTTCACAGAGTTTTTCACTGCACTGTATTGTGGGTTCTCTTGCTGCAATTTACCAAACTTGCCACATTTGTTATTTACCCCACCCCACCCAACCCTACCCCTGTGGTATCTGTCACAACTGTGAAACCTCAACACAACTTACCCTCCAGTCCTCTGGCACCTCTCCTATGAGAAGATAGGTTTTGAAAATTAATCAGGCACCCTGCGGGGAGCTCATCCCTTGTTTCCCATTGCAGCCTGGGATATATCTCATCTGGGCTTTAGGATCTATCCACTTGTAAACTTCGCTCAAACTGCCAGTACTTTCTCCTTCCCAATGCTAATTTGTTCAGGTGTGTCACAGACCCCTTCCCCGATTTCTATGCCTACATCATCTTTGCCTATTGTGAATATTGATGCAAAAGTACTCATTTAAAACCTCAGGTATGTCTTTTGGATTCATATATAGATTGCCATTTTGATCCCTGCTTATCATCTTGCCTTTACTATATGTAGAAAAAAAATTTTGAATGTTCCTTTATTCTACCCATGTGGTTTACCTCTCCACACACACATACATCCCAATGCCCTGCCCTGGCTCACCTCAACTGCCTCTGAGATGAAGGCCAAGAAATCTGCCTTCATAACTACTGAAAGATTGGCATATGCAGGCTGTCTGGCAAATAGGAGTCGGTCAGAGAGAACATATGGCCCTAGCTGCAGCTGTGAACCCATGTAAAGGCACTCTTGAGAATGTGGACAAGGTTACACAAATCGTTGAGAGTTGGGAATTGTCACATCAAAACAGAAATGAGAAGTGATCTCATTGAAGCATGAAATATTATGAAGGGGCTTGATAGGTTGTTTGCCTTGCTAGGGAATCTGGAACACAGAGCACAAAGTCAGTACAAAGCTACATCAATATATGATTTAGGACTGCAAAAAAAAATTACTTTGCTCAAACATTGGAATTCTCCATCCCAGATAGTTGTTGATGCTTCGTTGATGACTGTTTTCAACGCTGAGACTGGTAGATATTTGGTCTCTAATGATAGTGCCCATTGTAGGGGAACAAGCATTGTAGGGAATTAAGATATAGGTCAAACTGAAGCACTTTCCCAGTGGGGAGAGAGTGAAAGAGGAGATTTCAGCATAAAGGATGACAAGGACTTGAAATGAAAGGTACAGAACATTCAAGAGAATGAAGTGTTCAAAATAGGAACAAGGACTTGTCATGGAGAGCTTTATTACCATTGCAGTTGTTTGTGCAAAACATAAGGTAGAATGCAGAGATGGAAACATTTTCTGAAAGGGAACTAGTACCGTCTGTAAGCCAAGTTTCTATTGCACCCAGATTTCAACTGGTTCATCTACAAAGGTCTTGTGTACAAAAAGGGCTGTGATTGAAAAGGGTAGCAATTGATGATTCATTAAAGAACTTGTGAGATGACAATGGAAGATGAAATGGCCACAATGATAAGCTTATGAAGCAGTTTAAATGATAATTAGAGATAAGCCAATAATGGGAATGGTGGACAAAAACAAGGTCAGAAAAAAAAGCAACTGTGATTATTGGAATTACTAAAAGAAAAGTACTTTATACCTCTTGGTTGTCACTTAATATGATAATGGAAATGGTATAATTAGTCAACAATTGATTTCTACCAAACAGTCTGCAAAAGACACACGGGTTAAAGAAAATGCCTGGTGGTGGAGAGGATGGGAACCCTAGGAAAAAGTCAACTGGGACTCCTAATCACCCTGGATCTACTAGGAATTTTTAAGCTGATGGAAATTTTGGCAAGCTTCTTTCTGCAATGTCTAGTATCTGTTTTTTGCAGATACAGCAATGAATCACTGACATGCCATTTTGCTGAAACTTATTAGATATGACAGTTATCCAACTATACCAGAAATTATTTCTGTTCAATGGTGCTAGATATGTGATCCAATGGTGTCAGATATTATTGCCATACAAGATGTCAGATATTACTGTAATTCAATTTTCCAAAATGTTTCTGATATCTATTGAATTTGAATATGAATGATTTATTATCACTTGCATTTTACAGTGAATAATACAGGAAAATACAGTGAAAAGCTTCCACTATTGCCAGAATCCAGCACCATTTGAATAGTTTAATAAGAAAAAAGGATATACTGAAAGAGACTCTATCTTCATTCTGCTGCCTCCACCATGAGGTCTGAGTCTGTTCACCAGCTACATGACACCTTTATCACTCCTCCTCCACTGCCTCACTGTAGTCTGCACTGGACCCACCATCGTTGAGTCGCCATTCTTTCAGTGACATCTCTTCACAGGACGTCTCCGGAACACATGCACCAAACAACCTCACCGCCCCGTGGCCGAACACTTTAACTCCCCCTCCCACTCTCCCAAGGAAATGCAGGTCCTGGGCCTCCTCCATCATCAAACCCTTACCACCTGACGCCTTGGGACCCTCCAACCACATGTGATCAATGTGGATTTCACCAGTTTTCTCATTTCCCCTCCTCCCACCTTATCCCAGATCCAACCCTCCAACTCAGCACCACCCTCTTGACCTGTCCTATCTGTCCATCTTACTTCCCACCTATCCACTCCCCCTTCCTCTCCGATCTATCACCTTCACCCCCACCTTCAACCACCTATCGCATTCTCAACCAACTTCCCCCAGCCCCACCCCCTCTCCCATTTATCTCTCTGCCCACTTGGCCCACAAACCTCATTCCTGATAAATAGCTTATGCTGGATATGTCGATTCTCCTGCTTCTTGTATGCTGCCTGACCGGCTATGCTTTTCCAGCACCACAGTCTCGACTCTGAACGCCAGCATCTGCAGTCCTCACTTTCTCCTAGCCATCTCTTCACCATTCGGTCCACCTTGCCAATTCACCTCTAAATGTAGCAATTCTTATTATTGTATTAAATATTACTCCTATTCAATGTTACAAGGTATTACTGCTGTTCAGCAATATCAAATTGTGTAAGATGCTACTGCTGTGCAACATGCACAGATATTCCTACAATCTAACTGTATAAGAAATTATTATTGTCCAGTTGTATCCAAAATTAAGTTCAGTATTTTTGTTGTCCAAAAATACTCAATGCTACAATGATAATTGATATCCTATGAAAGAATAGCACCAGACAATATTACTGTCCATGAATAAGACCATAAGACGTAGGCCGAATGGCCTGATTTCTGCTCCTATCGCATCTGCTGTGCCATTTGATCATGGCTGACAGGTTTCTCAACTCCATTTTCCCGCTTTCTCCCCATTACCTTTGATTCCCTTGGCAATCAAGAACTTGCTAATACCAGCTAATACTGGGAAAATACTGGACTGTATTACTTCTAATGAATATTCTGTCTAGTATTGTCATATGGTTTTGCTTTCCAGTAGGACCTGATATTACTTAGGTCCCTTTAATATTTAATTTTTAATTTAACTTACTTGATATTTAAATTTTAACGGTATGTTCCCATTCTACTGTTTGTTTTATTCCTTCCCTTAATCAATGGATAATTATATTATTTAACTGCAACAGAATCAGCTTTATTGTTTCCATTTTAATAAAGGGACTTCCTTTATCTGTGATGCATTACTGACCGACTGACCATCCTTGTACAGTTTGAAAAGCTATGCCTTGTTCCTGTTATTATGACAGGTGCAATTATGACACTATAACTTAACTTACAAGTGAACAGAATGGATCCTTTAGTTAGATCTGTGTAAGAACTGATTATTGAGGCACAATAATGTATTTGTGGAATGAAATAACTAACTGAGGGCAATACATTGGAAGACAATCTCATTATGAAAAAAAGCCCATTAAGATCCTGAGAATGTTTGTGAACATCCTGCTAAGTCGTGAATGTCTAATGGAGCTCATAAGTGATCTACAAAGCAGTACGGGCAGCATAGTGGCTCAGTGGTTAACAGTGCTGCCTCACAGCACCAGGGACTCGGGCAACTGTCTATGTGGAGTTTGCACCTTCTCCCTCTATCTGCATGGGTTTCCTCCAGGTACTCCAGTTTCCTTCCAAAATCCAAAGATGTGCAGGCTAAGTGAATTGGCCATGCTAAATTGCCCATAGTGTTCAAGGATGTGTAGGTTAGGCAGATTAGTCAGGTAAATATAGAATAATAGGGTAGGGGAATGGGTCCGATGGGCTATTCTTCAGAGGTTTGGTGTGGACCTGTTGGGCCGAAGGGCCTGTTTCCAAACTGTAGGGATTCTATGCGTGTGACATACCTGCCAAGAGAAGTCAATTATCTACCTCACCATCTTTTTCTGTTTACAAACTGTTTGGGTTCCTGCAAGTTTCTTTTTACCCTCTAAGCAAGTCTTTTTGTCACTGGTTCTGGGTGTGAGAGGCACAAGCATTGCCTCATTTGCTGACATAACTAGTTGGCATGAGAACATGGTGACCAGCTTACCTCACTGCAGTCTAGTTATTCCACGATTGTGTTCGGTGGAGAATTCTAGGGTTTTGATCCAGTGACAAGGAAGGAATTGTGATTTCCAAGTCAGAATGTGACTAAGAACAGAATTGATACACAATGGTGCTCCAGTAAGATTTGTTGCTTTTATCCTCCTCAGAGTAGAGGAACCAGGGCCAGAAAATCCTTCTGAAGTGAGCTTGGTGAATTGCTGCACTGCAGCACTGTACATAGTACAGCCAGAGCACTACTGATAAAGGAAAAGATAAAGGGTCACCAATCAGAGTTATGGGTTAATATTTATGTTAATTTGACAATGACCAGGGTGAACGAATGGGTTTGTACATGTGAGCAAATGTCAGCTATTACAGTTATGTGCCATGGGCAGGGAGGCTTTGTGGCTGCTGTGCCATGACATAGCTGATGAGGGGCAATACCAGAATGTCCAGGTGTACAAAGGCCTTTTAAAGACAATGTGGGCACCAGGGATACCAGTCTTTTGATGGATATCAATGAGTGGGAACTTGTTCCAGGAACAGTGGGTGGTAGAATGAGGCTAGAATCAGGTGAGAAAGACACCGTAGAGACAAGGCATATAGTTGATGAGGCTGGTTTATGCTGGGCCTCACAGAAAGAAACCCTCTGTAAAACTCAATGAAACTGAAACTTAACCAGAAAGAATATATGATTCAGCCCTAGGAGCATCACAATACGGCGGACTGTATTCTACCTCCAAGACATTGATTCTTTCCATGACAACTGTTTCACATGGGCTAGTCGCCCTCCCTATCTCACCCAGATGGTTATTTGACAGGACAGGGCTGGGGACAGGTGGCCTTTGTTTGATCTCATGAATAATCACTTAAAAAAGGTCATAACCATTAATGGTTACCAGGTGATTACTCAGAAGCGGCTGTTACTCAGACAGCAATCTCTGTGAGTTTGGGTGTGGGAGCGAGCTGGCTGTCTTACCAGTGGCAGCAAGTCACACTGACAGGTGGTAGCTTATTCCAAATGCAGGTACCTTTTAATTAAATGTAGAAGCTCTGGGCTTTCTGTGAAGAATTGACTATTCACAACAGGTGGCTCCTTAATTGAGCGAATAGTACAGGTACAAAGTGTTGATTTCATTGCATATGCAGCTTCCCTGACAGAGCAGTAATCAGGATTTAAAAAAAATGTATTTTTTGAGACTCAGTGTCGCATGTACGGAATGTACTGAATTGTCTGGGTTCAGGGTTAACTATAAATTCCAAACCCAATGTACCCTTTCTTAAAAATAAGCCAATGAGATGATACTGG
This sequence comes from Chiloscyllium plagiosum, assembly GCF_037043375.1. Classification (NCBI taxonomy): domain Eukaryota; kingdom Metazoa; phylum Chordata; class Chondrichthyes; order Orectolobiformes; family Hemiscylliidae; genus Chiloscyllium; species Chiloscyllium plagiosum. The sequence continues at coordinate 42,300,515 of NW_028270166.1, read as the reverse complement.
CTTAATCCAGTATTATCAAACTTTTTGCAGGGTGTAACTAATAATAAATTAAATCTTTCAAAATAAAGAAACGAAAATTATTATTATTAATATATATGAAGAATAATATTCACAACACACTGGGGAGCCCACTAGTCTTGGAAGAACTCAAGCAAATAAATAGGTTCCTTCTCCAGGACCTGACAGGCATAGACTAGATCATGGCCGAGACAGACAGTCTGTTGTGTGATTTGCCACTCATAGGGTAATTGCTGTTTGGGGAGGTGGAGCGGGATATAAACAGGGATATTTGACACTAATTTAAATCACAGTAATTGTGGCTTATAGAGTGGATCTGTGTTTACTGACAAACCCTGGAAAGAAATATATGTTTGAAGCCTGCAGACCAATGAAAAGTGCTGCTAAAACAAATACCCCAGATCTTTAAACACAGCGACAGGGAACACCAGCATTTGCAGGTTTCTCACCAAGCCACTCACAGAGGCACAGAACTGCTACGGTGTAGAAGGAGGCTATTCAGTCCATCATACTGCATCAGTTCTATTACCTCATACCAATCTTCTGCCTTTTCCCCAAATCTCTGCACACAATAGAAACCATACAGTGCAAAAGGGGGCTATTTGGCCCATCTTATTCGTGCCATTCCAAATACACCTAGATGCCCTTTCTAAACCCATTTTCCTGCATAAGTCCCACAGCCCTGCAGTTTACAGCACTTAAAGTGCAGACCAAGGTACTTTTAAAAATAGTTTAGGGTCCCTGCATCCACCACAAAGTCAGGAAGCAAATTCAAGACACCCACCACCCTCTGTGTAAAACTGTTTTTCTTCATGTCCCATCTATTCTTTCTGCCACTTGCTTGAATCTATAATCCCTGGGTTTTGAACTGTCTGCCAAAGGGAACTAGTTTCCTCCTGTCTACCCTATCTGTATCCCTCATAATTTTTCATACCTAAAGCATATCACCTTTCAGCTTTCTCTGTTCTCTAACACCCCCTTGAATGCCTCAATTGAAACTGCTTCAAACATATTTCCAGCACTGTATTCCATTCTATGACTGCTTACTGTGTGAAAAGGCTTTTTCCTAATAACACCCTTGTTTCTTTTGCACATCACTTTACATCTATGCCCTCTCATTTATTTTTTAAAGTGGGACCAGCTTCTACTGTGTCCAGTCATCGCTCATGATTTTGGAAACCTCTAAAGATCTCCTCAGCCATCTTCTCTCCAAGGAGACCAGGCCCAACTTCTTCAGTTTATCCTCATCATTGATGTTTCTCGTTCCTTGATCCATTCCTGTAAATTACTGTGCACTCTCTCCAATACATTCACAACTTCCCTATAATGCCGTATCCACAACTGTACATAATGCACCAGTTGAGGTCTAAAATGTATCTTGTACAAGTTCAACATCATTATCTTGCTGTGGTACTGTATGCCCCGAAAGCCAAAAACACTCTACGCTTTTTTAACTGCCCTCTTCACTTGCCCTGCCACCTTCAATGATCCAGGAGAAAGTGAGGACTTCAGATGCTGGAAATCAGAGTCGAGAGTGTGGTGCTGGAAAAACATAGCAGATCAGGCAGCATCCGAGGAGCAGGAGAATCGAAGTTTCGGTGTAAGCCCTTTATCAGGAATGTCTGATGAAGGGATAATGCCCGAAACATTGATTTTCCTGCTTCTCGGATGCTGTCTGACCTGCTGTGCTTTTCCAGCACCATACTCAACCACCTTCAATGATCTGTGCTCATTTCATCTAGATGCCTCTGCTCCTGTACCTTCTTTAAACTTATATCCTATATTTTATATTATCTTTCAATGTTCTTCCAGTCAACTTCCTAAGTTCTATTTAGGACCATTGACTGTGTTGGAAGTAGTTCAGAGAAGGTATACAATGTTTACCTGGCATGAGCAGATTGCATCATGAGGGAAGGCCTGCATCCTCTGGAGTTTAGAAGAGTCAGTGAGGCTTAATTGAAACAAAAAAGGTCCTGAGAAATCAAGGAGACAAGATGGTTAAGAAGGTGTTTAGCATATTTGCCTTCTTTGCTCTGACCTTTGTGTATAGGAGGTGGAAAGTCATATTGAGGTTGTACTTTGAGGACTTTGGCAAGGCCTCATCTAGGAGTACTGTCTGCAATTCTGGTTATTGGAAGGATCGTATTAAGCTGGAGAGGGTTCAAAAAACATTTACCAGAATGTTGCTGGAAATGGAGGGTTTGAGATCTAAAAATAGACTGGAAAGACTGGCACTGGAGTGTAGGAGGTCGTGGACTGACCTTATTGAGGCTTATAAATCATGAGGGGTGTAGATAAGGTGAATGACAAGGGTCTTTTCCCTAGGGTGGGGTGTTCAAGACTAGGGAACATATTTTAAGGTGGGAGTAGAAAGATTTAAAAAGGACATGAGGGACAACTTTTTTAACACAGAGAGTAGGTCATATGTGGAATGAACTGCCAGAGAAAGTGGTGGATGCAGGTACAGTTACAACATTTAAAATACATTTGGATAAGCTCATGAATAGGAACAGTTTGGAGGGATAGGGCCAAATGGAGGAAAATAGGACTACATTTGAGTGGGAACATGGTTGGTGTGGACTGGTTGAACCGAAGTGTCTGTTTCCCCATGCTCTATGACTCTATGGGTGGGTGGATATCAAAAGGATGTTTCCTCTTGTGGGAAAATCCAAAACTAGAAATCATAGTTTAAAAAATAAAGTTACCCATTTAAGATAGATCTTTTTTTCTTGGGGTTGTAAGTCTTTAGAATTCCTTCCTCAAAAGGCTGTGGATGCAGATCTTTAAATATTTTTAAGGCAGTAAAATTGATGACTAAGGAGATGAGAAATTATTAGGAAAATTAAAGATTATTGGTGATTGCAAGAACTTTGAGTTGAGGCTAGAACCCGTGATCTCTTTGACAGAACAGGCTTGAAGGATCTATTCTTCCTCCTTGTTCATATGTTCATAGAAATTGAACAGAATCAGTCATATAAATACTATGGTAAAAACAGCAATTCAGAGGCTGATATCTCTGTGGCACATAACTCAACTCCTGTTCCCCCCAAACCCTGTCTACCATCTACAAGGAGAAAGTAAGGACTGCAGATGCTGGAGCTCAGAGTCAAAAAGTGTGGTGCTGGAAAAGCACAGCCAGTCAGGCAACAACCAAGGAGCAGGAGAGGCAACATTTTGAGATTAGCTCTTCATTAAACATTCCTGATGAAGAGCTTATGCTTGAAACATCGACTCCCCTGCTCCTTGGCTGCTGCCTGACCGGCTGCTTTTCCAGTGCCACACTACCATCTACAAGGTACAAGTCAGAAGTGTGCTGAAATGCTCTCCACTTGACTAGATGAGTGCAGCTCCAACAACACTCAAAAATTTCAACATCATGCAGGACAAAGCAACCTGGTAACTGGTATCTCCCACCAGCTTAAAATATTCACTCACACATATAGTGGTATCAGTACATACCATCTATATCTCTCGCTCTCTGATTTTAAATCCTTTCTCTAAGACCTTTGGGAAAGGAACCAGCTCTCTCTATCTGGTTTGACTCTGTCAACATTACAAATGCAAAATTAGTGATAGTCAATGACTATTGGCTTGTCAGCTCCCGCACATCCTTGAGAACAAAGTATAAGTAAATTTTGCTGCTAGAAAGATGGTTCTCCGTGACTTTAAGAGGTCACTTTTGAACAAAATGATGGATTAGTTTGAGATAGCCATTATGTGGAGGTTTACAGCTCTCGTTGCTGTCCAAATGTCCTCTTTAATCACATCACAAGGCATCACACACAAAGGAAATGCTAAGTAAAAGGGTATGAAAAATGTCATGCCTTATGTAGGCCTCAGTGACCAGTTGCATATGACAATAGATGTGATTGATGTTGTGGCAGCCTGTTTGTTTGTAATAGCTATCCAGTGACCATGATCTCAACATATGCTTTTGGACATTCAACCAGAACAAGAAAAGGAAAGATTTGCATTTTTATTACGTCTTTCATGAAGTCTAGGTGTCTGAAAATGCCTTACTGTCAAAGAAGTACTTTTTCAAAATTTACTCAGTGCTGTAATGTAGAAAACAGGGCAGCCAATTTGCTCACCATTTCATAAATAGCAACGAGATAATGACCAGACTCATCTTCTTTAAAATGATGCCCTCCAATCTTATACATCAGTAGAGAGGGCAGAAAAGTCCTTGGTTTAACATCTCATATGAAAACTGCACTTCCAACAGTGCAGCACTCTCAACAGTGCAGCACTCTCCTAATAATGCATTAGCAGTGTTGGCCAGTAGTTTATGTTCAACTCTGAGGTTAAGGGACTCGAACCCACAACCTTATCATTCAGAAATGATCCTCCAAAACTGAGCAATAGCTGAATAGAATAAAAATTGCCTGTTATGCTTCCAACCTTCCTCCACATAATGCAACTACCTGCATTACTCAAAAGTTAAACTTGTTCAGCAAAGATAACTTGAATCAACTGGTGATGGGCGGCTGGTGAACACAGAACCATTAACTTAGTATTTGTTGCTGCTTGAAGAAAGAAAGTGGAATTGGTGAGAGAAAAGTCACAAACATGTTTAACGTGAAGTGTTATTCCCAAAATTATTGTTAAAAAAATCTAATAACTTCAAACTTGCTTAATCCAAAACATTAATTTTGACTTTAGAATTCCACTTTTAAAATCTAAGTTAATTTTTTAATGCAACATAATATTCTTTCATTTATTTCTGTCCGTCTATTGATTTTGGTTGGTATCTGTGTTTAAACAGGAACTGCCGGTGATTTCATCTAGCCTGGAGGGATTACTAAACCCAACAGTCCAAAGGAGCTGAATTAATAATGACAGGAATATGGGCATTAACTGAGAGTGACTTTAACTTATTTAAAAGAAACTATTAGGAGTGACAAGCATAGTGACAAAATGTTGAAAGAAATTAAGGCCACAAATTCACTTTCAATCTGTGGAGAAAGACAAAACAATTTCTAAAGCATTTATAAAGCGCATTTAAAACCTAGCAGCATCCCAAAATAGTTTACAGCTAATTAAATACTTTTGAAGTCTAATTACGAAGAAATATTTATATAGTAGCTTTAATATGATTGAAATGTTTCAAGTGCTTCACAGGACTGTTGTATAATAAAGTGTGACACTAAGCTGCATAAAAAGATATTCGGTTAGATAACAAAGCTTAGTCAAAGATGAAAACTCTAAGAAGTGTCATTGGAAGAAATTGAGGTCAAGAGGCGATGGGGGAAATCCACAGTTAGGGGCCAATGAAATTGAATCGGCCACTGATGTTGGAACACTTCTGACAGGGATACCTCAAAGATTTGGAGAAGATTACAATGATAGGGAAGAGCAAGTCCAAGGAGGGAATTGAAAACACAATGAAAATATTAAAATCAAAATGTTGAATGATTGGTGTCAGTGTTGGTCAGCAAACACAGTATAGGGGAACAACTGCTGTAATGTAGAAAATGTGGGAGCCAATTAACATAATGCAAGGGCTCAAAAACAACAATGGTCGGGTAATCTGTTTTAGAGCTTCAGGTTGAGAAAGAAACATTTATCAGGACTCTAAGAGAGGTACACTATTCTTCTTTACATAGTGAAAGGTATGTAATGTTTATCCGAGAGCACCAGTGGGCCATGTTTAAACATCTCCTCAAAAAGACATTGCAGTACTCCGTTAATGGAGTTGTCAACTTGGAATTTGTGCACAAGCCCTGGAATGAGTTTGGAACCTGTAATCTTCTTACTCATATATGAAAATACAGTAGCGCCTCGACATACAAATGACCACGTTCACGAACAAATCGGTTTACGAACAGGATTGTACATAAAATTTTGCTTCAACATATGTATGAAATTCAAGGTACAAATGAAGGTGAACATTTTAAATGACAATGGGATGTCCCATTTTTGGAAAATTCTGCAACAAAGAAAAAAACAAGTTTCTCTGGATCGTTTTCTTGTGGCATCACCAACCTCCAAGAGACAAAAAAGAGAAAAGACTCCAGAAATATCCGAACAATGGGAAAATTGATTCAGTTCACCAACTTTTCGGTTCGCGAACCGGGTCCCGGAATGGATTAAGTTCGTAAGTCGAGGCACTACTGTACTACTAGTGAGCAATAGCTAAAGAATGACTCAAAATAATCAAACCTGGTTAGGTTACAGTTTAAGATTTCATTAAAATACATTTGGATATTCATGACAGTAAAATATTCCATAAATCTCCACTTTCAGTAGAGTCATACAGCACAGAAATAGACCTTTCAGTCCAACTCGTCCATACCAACCAGACATCCTAATATGACCTGGTCTGTAGAAATGTTCTGATGTCTGCAAGCCCAAGTTTTCATATTGTTTAAAATGTGAATTGACAACCTGCTTCACTATCAGAGGAATTGAAAATAAACCTGCAGGCTCATAAATGATCAATCCCATATATCTGATTTCTGGAGGAATGGTCATCGATGAAGCGGCTGAAAATTGTTGGGCATCCAACAATGCTGCAGCCATTGCTCAACATCATGTTCTGGTATCTATGTATTACAATAATGCTAACCCCACAATTCATGGACCTGTTAATTGTATTTATAAATGCCACTACTTTAATTTGTAAAGGAAATGTTTGATATTGTGGCAGATATTGAAAACAGTCAACACTGCACCTTCACTTCCAAAATGTATAGAATGATAGAATCCCTACAGTGTGGAAGCAGGCCATTCAGCCTATCAAGTCCACCCCCAACCCTCCAAAACACATTTCCCACGGCTAGTCACTTAGCCTGCAATCCCTGAACACTATTTGGCATGGCTAATCCACCTAACCCATACAACTTTGGACTTTGGGAGGAAACTGAAGCACCCTGAGGAAACCCACACGGACATGGGGAAAATATGCAAACTCTACACCGTCGCCTGAGGCTGGAATCAAACCTGGCTCCCTGGTACTATGAGGCAGCAAAGCTAACTGCTGAACCACCATGCTGTTTTCAAATACATTACATTTGTGGAATGAGCAGGCAGATTTGAGAAGTACAGGGAACTGTTACATACTCTTAATAGTAAGTACCTTAGTAGCACAGTCGGTTCTGGTATAATGTGGTAGTTCCATTCTCATGCAAACTGTGTGTTATAAGAAAATTACATAATAGCAGCACCATTTAAACTAATGGGACCGGAATTGCATTATAACCAATACATGCTTTCAAAGTTTGTGCTATAGAAACAGTACAGAAGGTCCTGAAGAAGTCGACATTTCGGGTGTAACTCTTCTTTAGGACCCAAAACTTCTCCACCTCCTGATGCTGCTTGGCTTTATATATTGAGAAGCAGTAATATGGTTCAGTTCTTTTATTACAGCTGAAAAGGAATTTGTCACCAAAATGAGCATTTGCACAAAGTGTTCAGTTCTCCAGCTTTAAGTAATCTGATTCTAAGCCTATGAAAATGACTTAAATAAAATTATACTGTGCTATTTCATAGTTTTATTGGTATATTGAATTGAATTGAATTGAATTTATTGTCACGTGTACCGAGGCACAGTGAAAAACTTTGTCTTGTGAGCAATACAGGCAGATCACAGAGTTAAGTAGCATAGATAAGTAAATAATAGGTAAACAGCGGCAAAAACAAAAACACAGGTACAGGTGAATGCTAAGAATTTGGGAGTCCATTCAGTATTCTCACAACAGTAGGGTAGAAACTGTTGCGAAATCGGCTGGTGCATGTGTTCAGGCTTCTGTACCTTCTCCCTGATGCCAGGATGGGATGGATCTATGAGAATGCTGGCAGCCTTTCCTTGACTGCGGGCCTGGTAGATGGATTCTTTAGATTGGAGATTGGCCTTTGTGATTGTCCGGGCTGAATTCACCACTCTCTGTAACTGTCTTCGATCTTGAATGGTACAGTTGCCTTACCAGGTAGTGATGCGTCCAGACAGAATGCTCTTGATGGTGCACCTATAAAAGTTGGCAAGGGTATTCACCATCATGCCCAATGTCCTCAGCTGCCTAAGGAAGAAGAGACGTTGTTGCGCCTTTGTAACCAGTGCATCCACATGAAGAGTCCAAGAAAATTGTTGTGGATGACCATTCCCAGGAGCTTGACACTCTCCACTCGTTCCACCTCTGTGCTTGTAATGTGTAGGGGGGCATGAGTAACATCCTGCTGAAAGTCAGTAATGAGTTCCTTGGTTTTTGCTGGCATTGAGAGCTTGGTTGTTCTCAGTGCACCATTTTTCCAGGTCTTCCACCACCCATCTGTAGTCTGTTTTGTCACCATATGAGAGTCAACCAACTATGGTGGTATCATCAGCGAACTTGCAAATGGCATTAGTCTGGTATTTGGTGACGCAGTCATGGGTATACGGTGAGTACAGGATGGGGCTGAGTACGCACCCCCGGGGGGTCTTCAGTGTTGAGTGTTAGTGAGGATGAAATATTGTCCCCAGTCTTCACTGATTGTGGCCTGTTGGTCAGGAAACTGAGGATCCAGTTGCAGAGAGTGGGGCTTAGTCCGAGATCACTAAGTTTAGGAATCAGTCTCAAGGGGATAATAGTGTTGAAGGTTGCTGAACTGTCGTCAATGAGTAGGATTCTTATGTAGCAGTTCTTGGTGTCAAGATGTTCTAGGGAGGGGTGAGGGCAAGTGATATGGCATCTGATGTGGATCTGTTGGTCCGTTAGGCATATTGGAGTGGGTCAAGAGTAGTGGGGAGGCTAGAGTTGATTAATGCTATGCACAGCCTTTCAAAGCACTTCATGATCACCGAAGTTAGGGCCACTGAGCGGTAGTCATTTAGACATGCTGCATGAGTATTCTTAGTCACAGAGATGATATTGGCCCTCTTGAAACAGGCAGGGACAGTGGCCTGCTGCAGGGAGAGGTTGAAGATGTTGGAGAAGACCCTCTGCACATGCTGTGAGTGCACGGCCTGGTACTCTGTCTGGTCCCATTGCTTTCTTTGGATTCACACAAAGGAAAACTGATCTGACCTCTGATGCAGTGACTGTTGCAATAGGTACGTCAGGACTTGTCGGAATAGGTGTTACCTCTCCACTGAAAGTCTGCTCAAGGCGAGCATAGAAGGCGTTGAGACGATCTGAGAGGGATTTGTCATCATCTGCTGTCTTGCACTGTCTCTTTTTAGAACATGTGATGTCATTCAGTCCTTGCCAATAGTCCCCAGGTGTCTGTCTAGATCTCTAGTTTGGATCGGTATTGGTCCTTGACTATCTTAATGGCTTTGCGAAGGTAGTGACTTTCTCACTAAATTATTTCCTGATATCATTTTTCATTTTTAAAAATGAGCCAATGGGTTCTGTGCCTGAAGACAATTTGAAGAGTCTTCGTAAACAGATATAACTTCATAATCTCAAACTGATTATTAGCCAGTTTACTGTTTTGGGCCTAACCCGAGCAAAATTGAACCAGTGTAAAAGGTTACAGCTAGAAAACATATAGATGTAGGTGATTTCATTGCAGAACTATCCAGAAAAAGGAAAATGAAAAGGAAGTCACACCAATTAAAATAAAGACAGAGCAAAGAAGTGTCCGTCATTAGTGCAGGGAACCTGATGTGTCACAATACTTGGAAATTAAGCATACATCAGGTAGCATTTAAAATCACTTGCTCGCACTGCTATTACTGGCAGAAAGAAGTGAAAATTCTAGACCCAGGTTCCATCCCAGTGTCGTGTAGCCCCCAACTTTATGCACCATTTGAAAACTGAATAAAACTTGTTATTCTTCTATATTTCCTCTCATCCCAGTTCCATACTGTTGTCAGTGTGGCATTATCGTGGTAAGCACCAGCTGTTTTTGTGTTTCTGCCCTCACTGATTTCAGCAATACAGAATCTGCCGGGTCATAGTTCACTGCCATGGAAACCACTACTTACCCGGCCGGCCATAGTTGTGTATTCTATTTCAAGTATAGTGCTTCTTGCAGGATCTGCAAAGGTCAGAGTGGAGAGGGTTCCCAGAAAGGCAATACCACATGAGGAAAAGAACAGAATACAAAGATGCTATCCAAAAAGGTTTTCATTTAGTTAGCTTTATATATCAAACAACAAAATTAAATCCCTTTGTATCACACTGTTAAAATAGTCTGAACTGCCTGACAGCAACCCATCTCTCCACAACCCCACCCTCTCCTTCAGTCTGATGGAAACTAAGTGGAACAGAGCAACAAAATGAACAGCATGTTACCTGCTCTGATCTGGAGGGGGAGAGTTGCATTGTTCCAGGCAGTCACACCCTATACCTTAAATATTTCAAATTTGGCCATTATTCAGGGACAAGAGGGTGTGACAAGTGGGACAGGCTGAGTGATCCTGAACAGAGCCTTGGAGGAGCCTCAGCTCTTGACCTTGTCCAAGGTTTAGGTGGGGGCGGTGTTCTGAGATACTTGCTCCCTGTATAGATGAGGAAAGGGTCTGCAAGGAGGTTGGTCAAAGTGACCACTGCAACCTGGTCCAGGAAGCTAATCAAGTAGAAGGAAGCACAAAGCAAAGTGGTAGTATTAGAGGGTTCTCTCATTAGGGGCACACAAGGAATCCTTTGGGAGTAGGGTTAAGTTTCCTGCATGGTGTACTGCCTAACTGGTGCCAAGATGATGGACAGGTTGAAAGAATATTGGAGAGGGAGGAAGAAGATCCAGTTGTTGTCGTCTATATTGGCCTCAAAAGCATAACCAAGAGTAGGTAAGAGCTCCTGTTGAGGAAATAGAAACAAAATTAATGAACCGGACCTCAAAAGTTGTAACCTCTGAATTATTACCGGAGTCATGAGCAAATTGGCCGAGATAAGAAAACTAAGTAAATACATGGCTAAAGGAATGGAGTTGGAAAGAGGGATTATATTTTGTGGGTACTGGCATTAATGTTGGGTCAGGAAAGAATTGTATTGTCAGGATCTGCTCCTACATGAACAGACCTGAGTCCAGGAATCCTAACGGAAAGGCTAAATAGGGTGGTCATAAAGAATTTAAACTATTTAAAGGCGTAGGAGTGTGGAGGACTTGGGAAATGTCATTAAAATTTCCAGAACAAGTAATAAGACCAAGAGTATAGGAAGGGTCAAGAATCTAACTTCAAGCATGACAGATAAGGGAACAATTACGAGAAGGCGGGCCGTCAACGCAGGATTTACATTCGTGCAGCATATGAAACAAGGTAAATGAGTTTGTAGCACAGATTGGAATTGGCAACTATAATATGGGTAATGCAGAGACATGGCTGCAAGGGAACCAGGGCTTGGAACTGAATATCCAAGGATATGCATCCTATCAAAAGGACAGGCAGATGGGCAAGGGGAGCGGGTTGCCTTATTAGTAAGAAATTAAATTAAAAGGCCCCGATGGGAGTTATGTACAAGCCTCCTAGTAGTATTCAGGATGGGGGGCAGAAAATAAATCAGGAGGTCGAAAGGGGATCTAAGAGCATTATTACAATAATAATAGGGGACCGCAATACACGTGTGGATTGGGAAAATCAGGTTTTCAGTGAATCCCAAGGAGAGCAATTTCTGGAATGTCCACAAGATTTTTTTTGGAGCAGTAACTAACTAGGGAATAGGAATTTCTGCTTTTGGTGATGTGTAATGAGGCAGACTTGATTAGGGAGCTTAAAGTGAAGGAACCTTGTGGGGTCAGTGACAATAATGTGATAGAATTCACCATGCAATTTGAAAGGGAGAAGACTGAATCACATGTAATGGTATTACAATTGAGTAAAGACATGAGAGAGTAGCTGGCCAGAGTTAATTGGAAGGGAAACCTAACAGAGAAGATGGTGGAGTAGCAATGGCAGGAGTTTCTGGGGTAATTTGGAAGGCACAGCAGAAATTCATCCCAATGAAGAAGAAACATACAAAGGGGAGGATGACACAACCATGGCTGACAGGGAAAGTCAGGAATAGCGTAAAAGCAAAAGAAAAGCATACAATGTGGTGAAGCTTAGTGGGAAGCCAGAGGGTTGAGAAGCTTTAAAAATCAGCATAGGACAACTGAAAAATAAGGGCTGAAAAGATGAAATATGAAGGTAAGCTAACTTGTAATGTAAGAAAAATTGCAAGAGTGTTTTTAGAAATATAAAAGGCAAGAGAGAGGCAAGCATGGACATTGGATCTCTGGAAAATGAGGCTGGAGAAGTAGTAATGGAGAACAAAGAAATGACAGAGGAACTGAATAACTACTTTGCATCAGTTTTCATGGTGGAAGACACCAGCAGCATACAAGAACTTCAAGAGAGCTGAGTGTAGTGGCCATCATTAAGGAGAAGATGCTGGGGAAGGTGAAAAGTCTGAGGTGTGAAAGTCACCTAGACTGGATGGATTACACCCCAGGGTTCTGAAGCAGATAGCTGAGGAGATTATAGAGACATTGATAGTGATCTTTCTGAAATCACTGGAGTCAGAGAGGGTCGCAGAGGGCTAGAAAATGTAATACCCCTTTTAAGAAGGAAGGGAGGATGAAGATGGGAATTCATAGGCTGGTTCGCATGGCCTGAGTCACAGGGAAGATTTTGGAGTCAATTATTAGGCATGAGATTGTGGGGTACTTGGAAGTGAATAGTCAAATAGGGGTGACACAGAACGGTTTCATCAAGGGGAGATCACATCTGACAAATCTGTTAGAATTCTTTTGAGGAGGTAATGGGCAGGTTAGACAATGGAGAGCCAGTGGACGTGATCCATTTGGATTTCCAGAAAGCCTTTGATTTGATTTGATGCAAAATACAGTGGAAAGTGTTATATAGTGTCGCCACCTTAAACGTAGAAAAAAAAGCAAAACATAGAATATAATGGTAGAAAAATACATAAATAAATAAATAAAGTTCAACTTTACAGTCCTTCTTGTCAAATGTTCAGCCAAGACCCTGGAGTGGCCAGCCACGAATCCCCCTGCCCACTGCCGGAGCAGGCATTACCACCATTTACTGCAATCCTGTCTCCACTAATGTGCTGCCACCATGAGTCCCTATTGGACCTCACCAATGCAACTGCCACCAATGCCACGAGCTCCGGCACCAGTCCAAACTCGACTCCGTCGCCTCAAAGAGTCTGCTCTGGGCCCACCTCAGACAAAGTGCCTCACAGGAGACTGCTTAATAAGAGCCCATGGTGTATTGGCAAGGTACAGCATAGCTGACTAGCAGAAAGCAAAGTGTGGGGATAAAGAGGTCTTTTTCAGGATGGCGGCCAGTGACTAGTGGTCAGTGTTGGGATCACCACTGACCTCTACATCGCTGAAGCCAAACGCCAACTCGAGGACACCTCTTCCTACCACCCCCTTGACCATGACCCCACCCCCCATCACCAAACCATCATCTCCCAGACCATATAGAACCTCATCACCTCAGGAGATCTCCCAACCACAGCCTCCAACCTCATAGTCCGGGAACCCCGCACTGCCCGGTTCTACCTCCTTCCCAAGATCCACAAGCCTGACCACCCTGGCCAACCCATTGTCTCAGCATGCTCCTGCCCCACTGAACTCATCTCTACCTACCTCGACACTGTCCTATCCCCCCTAGTCCAGGAACTCCCCACATACGTTCGAGACACCACCCACGCCCTCCACCTCCTCCAAGACTTCCATTTCTCCGGCCCCCAACGCCTCATCTTCACCATGGATATCCAATCCCTCTACACCTCCATCCACCATGACCAGGGCCTCCAAGCCCTCCGTTTTTTCCTCTCCAGACGTTCCCAACAGTACCCCTCCACCGACACTCTCATTCGTTTGGCCAAACTGGTCCTCACCCTTAACAATTTCTCCTTTGAATCCTCCCACGTCCTCCAGACCAAAGGGGTAGCCATGGGCACACGTATGGGCCCCAGCTATGCCTGTCTCTTTGTTGGCTACGTAGAGCAGTTGATCTTCCGTAATTACACCGGCACCACTCCCCACCTCTTCCTCCGCTACATTGATGACTGCATTGGCGCCACCTCGTGCTCCCGCGAGGAGGTTGAGCAATTCATCAACTTCACCAACACATTCCACCCTGACCTTAAATTTACCTGGACCATCTCTGACACCTCCCTCCCCTTCCTGGACCTCTCCATCTCTATCAGTGACGACCGACTTGACACTGACATTTTCTACAAACCCACCGACTCCCACAGCTACCTGGATTACACCTCTTCCCACCCTACCTCTTGCAAAAATGCCATCCCGTATTCCCAATTCCTCCGCCTCCGCCGTATCTGCTCCCAGGAGGAGCAGTTCCACCATAGAACATACCAGATGGCCTTCTTCTTTAGAGACCGCAATTTCCCTTCCCACGTGGTTAAAGATGCCCTCCAACGCATCTCGTCCACATCCCGCACCTCCGCCCTCAGACCCAACCCCTCCAACCGCAACAAGGACAGAACGCCCCTGGTGCTCAGCTTCCACCCTACCAACCTTCGCATAAACCAAATCATCCACCGACATTTCCGCCACCTCCAAACAGACCCCACCACCAGGGATATATTTCCCTCCCCACCCCTCTCCGCCTTCCGCAAAGACCGTTCCCTCCGTGACTACCTGGTCAGGTCCATGCCCCCCTACGACCCACCCTCCCATCCTGGCATTTTTCCCTGCCACCGCAGGAACTGTAAAACCTGTGCCCACACCTCCTCCCTCACCTCCATCCAAGGCCCTAAAGGAGCCTTCCACATCCATCAAAGTTTTACCTGCACATCCACTAATATCATTTATTGTATCCGTTGCTCCCGATGCTGTCTCCTCTACATTGGGGAGACTGGGCGCCTCCTAGCAGAGCGCTTTAGGGAACATCTCCAGGACACCCGCACCAATCAACCACACCGCCCCGTGGCTCAACATTTCAACTCCCCCTCCCACTCTGCCGAGGATATGGAGGTGCTGGGCCTCCTCCACCGCCGCTCCCTCACCACCAGACGCATGGAAGAAGAACGCCTCATCTTCTGCCTCGGAACACTTCAACCCCAGGGCATCAATGTGGATTTCAACAGCTCCCTCATTTCCCCTTCCCCCACCTCATCCTAGTTTCTAACCTCCAGCAACATGATCCCCTTGACTTGTCCGGACTTGTCTGACCTGCCCAGCTCCTTTTCCACCTATCCACTCCACCCTCTCCTCCCTGACCTATCACCTACATCTCCTCCCCCACTGACCTATTGTACTCTATGCTACTCTATCCCTACCCCCACCCTCCTCTAGCTTATCTCTCCACGCTTCAGGCTCTCTGCCTTTATTCCTGATGAAGGGCTTTTGCCCGAAACGTCGATTTTGCCTGTCCTCGGATGCTGCCTGAATTGCTGTGCTCTTCCAGCACCACTGATCCAGAAGGTGTTGGGATCACAACTATTCACATTGCACACAAACGATCTTGGCGAAGAAACTGAGGGATTGTTGCCATGTTTGCAGATGACACAAAGATAGGTAGAGGGACAGGTGTGTTGAGGAAGCGGGAGGACTGGTACAGGCTAGGCAAGTGGATAAATAAGTAGCACGTGGAATACAATCTGGGAAATTGTGAGTTTATTCACTTTCATAGGAAGAATAGACTGTTTTTCTAAATCGGGCAAAGCTTCAGAAAGCTAAAGCACAAAAGGACTTTGGAATCCTATTTCAGGATTCTATTAACGATATCGTGTAGGTTCATTTGGCAGTTAGAAAGGCAAATACAACATTTGCATTTATTTCAAGAAGGCTAGAATACAAGAGCAAAACTGTGCTGCTAAAGCTGTATTAGGCACTGGTCAGACTGCATGTGGAATGTTGTAAGCAATTTTGAGCCCCATATCTGAGGAAGGATGTGCTGGCATTGGAGGGGGTTCAGAGGAGGTTCACGAGAATAAAGGGTTTATCATATTAGGACTCTGGGCCGGCTTGATGAAGTTTAGAAGGACAAAGCGGGTATCATTGAAAGTTATGGAGTATGAAGAGGCCTGGATAGAATGGATGTGGAGAAAATGTTTTCGTAAATAGAGAGCCTGGGACCCAAGGGCATAGGGTGATAGTGCGGTATGGTCTAAGCAACCAACACATTATATCAAAGAGAGTGCCGGATGCACTCTGACCTCTTTCCCATCCAAGACTTTTCATTGCATTCAGTTCAGTCCATTGTTACACTTACATGACAGAAGATTGAAGGGATAGTCTGCACCTCCCACAGTACCTTGGAAATTGCAGAAATAATGGTATGTCTTTGACCAGCAATAGTATCTTTTTAAGTTAGAGCTGCTAACTTCAGGATTATTGAGATGCCAATGTTTAAGTTGCAAGGACAAATAGCATTGTGCAATTCACCCTTGACCAGCGTTTGAACCCAAAGCGCATTCACTCTACATGCTTTGCAAATGGATGATGATATAATTGCAAGTTAAATGTAACTGGAATTTGGAAATGCCTGCATCATGTATCTGCCCCTTAAATGTCCTAGGTTCTAGCAGGCATAGATTCAGTACGCTTGCCCATCAGAATGACACTGACTCTACCCACCCTCAACATTGTCCCAGCCATTTCGCATTGAGAGAACAGCAAGAGCTGGCAGAGAACATAGCTCACAGTCAACAATGTCAGAACCGAGCCCACACCTGCCAACCCTCCCCCCACCCAGACCCTCCGTGTCTCGTTTTATCTTACACTACCCTAATGGCCTATTTTCATACCCAGACATCCATGTGGTGACCCACCCATTGAACCTTGCCTATACAGTTCTCCCGTGAGCCCCCAGCATTACAAGTTAATGATGCCCAACCTGATCCTCTATGCTCCCTGTGGAGGCCACAGCAATGCTCACTGCCAATAGACACCTCTCCAATGCTGTTCCACTAACATCCCCATAGAGCCTGGAAGTCATCCTGGCACCTTGTCCCCATCTATACAAATACCCCATTATCTCCCCACAACCTAATTACCCAGAGGCTAGTAAAGAGTCAATCACATTATTGTGGGTCTGAAGGCAGAAAGGGTGCAGAGGAAATTTACTAGGATGCTGCCTCGACTGGAGGGCATGTCTTATGAAGAAAAGTTGAGGGAGTTGGGCCTTTTCTCATTGGAGCAAAGAATGATCAGAGGTGACTTGATAGAGATGCACAAGATGTTGAGAGGCATAGATAGAGTGGATAGTCAGAGATTTTTTTCCCATAGTGCAAATGTCTGTCATGAGTGGGCATAATTTTAAGGTAATTGGAGGAAGGTTTAAGGGAGATGTCAGAGGTGGGTTCTCTACACAAAGAGTGGTGGATGCGTGGAATGCACTGTGACAGTGGTAGTAGAGTCTGATACATTAGGGACATTTAAGCGATTCTTGAATAGATAATACATTGAAGTGTATGTATGTTAGTCTGATCTTAGAGTTGGATAAAAGGCCAGCACAACATTGAGGGCCGAAGGACCTGTACTGTTCTATGTTAAAAAAAATTAGTGATCGGTCTTTCCTGACAATTAACAATGGCTCACAGTCATCATTAGATGCTTCATTCCAGATTTTTATTGAATTCAAATGCCACTATCTGCCATGGCAGGATTTGAACCCAGATCCCAAAACATTACCTGGGTGTCTAGATTAACATTCCAGTGGCAATACTACTATGCTATCACCTCCTCATGTCACCACTGCCTTACGGGAATCTCACCTTGCTGCATGGGAAATGCATAAAAGATGGTGCCAGATACTTCTGATGTTGAGATAGACCTTGAGATAGACCTCTCCCATGATTCTGCCACAATTCTCATCGTAGCTCAAGATTCCATCCAAATTATTTTCAAAAACCTTACGAACAATTATTGTCCATCTTTAATTATCCTTGAGAAGATGGTGGTGAGCAGTTTTCTTGAATCACTGAAGTTCATGTGGTGTTGGTATACCCACAGTTCTACTACGAACAGAGTTTCAGGATTTGACCTAATGACAACGAAGGAGCAGCAAATATAATTCCAAGTCAGGACAGTATGTGAATTGAAGGGAAATTTGCAAGTGAAGAGTTCCTATGCATTTTCTGCCCTTGTCCTTCTAGTAGTAGAGGTCAGAGATTTTGAAGGTACTGTCAAAGGAGCCTTGTTAAATTGCTGGATTGCATTGTAGATAGTACACACTGCTGCTACTGAGGATCAGTGGTGGAGGGAGTAAATGTTTCAGGTACAGGGCAGAGCTCTAGTGAAGCCAACTGCTTTGTTTTGGATGGTGTTGAGTTTTTTTGAGTGCTGTTGGAGCTGCACCGACCCACTCAGGCAAGTGAGGAATATTTCATCATAATCCTGACTTGTGTCTTGAGAATAATAGACAGGCTTTGGGGAGTCAGGGGATGAGTTACCACAGAATTGTAAGCCTCTGATCTGCTCCAGTAAACACAGTATTTATGAAGACCTATTTGTTCCCTTTCACGCTTTAATTTATTCCCATTTTACACTCCATTTTCTCTTTCACCACCATTAACAACCCCTATGTCTTTTGCATGAGGCCTCTACACCATGTGTCTGCTTGCACCTCCTCTGCAACAGTATTAAAAAAAATTCAACACCTTTCAGTTCTAAAGAAGAGTCATACCAGTCTCAAAATGTTAACTCTTGTTTCCTTCTCCACAGATGCCTGCCAGAACTGCTGAGTTTCTCCAGCATTCTCTGTGTTTGTTTCAGATTCCAGAATCTGCAATATTTTGCTTTTATTATTTATATAGCTGGTCCAGTTCAGCTTCTGATAAATACTAGCTCCCCGACTGTTGATATCAGGGTACTATATTTATGCTAATGAGCTACAGAATATAGAAAAGTTATGGCACAGAAAGGGGCCATTTAATTTGTCATGTCCAAACTGATGTTTAGATTCTCTCTTGTTACACATGGTCATTTCCTGGCACTGTGTGGTGTAACTGTTCTATTTATCAGTCCAAATCTAAATGTTGTCCAAGCCATGCTGCATGAGGACACTTCAGTATCTGAAGAGTGACAAATTGTGCTGTACGTTGTACAATCATCAGCAAAAATCCCCATATCTGATATTATGAAGGAAGAACAATAATTGATTAAGCAGCTGCAACACCTGCAAACTACTGATCCCCTGGAATTGAGATGACTAACGTCCAAAAGCCACAAATGTCTTCTTTTGTGCCAGGTATGTCACCATCAAAAGGAGGGTTTTGTTCTTGCTAAAGTTCCTTAATGCCACTTGGTTAAATGCTTCCTTGATGACTCGCACCTCAGCTCTTGAATTTGGTCTTATGTTTGGACCAAGGCTGTTACAGCTGAGTACCCTGGCAGCACCCAAACTGAGTTAGTGAGTAGGTTATTGATGAGTGAATGCTGCTTAATAGTACTGTTTATGACAACTTCCATCTATTTTCTGATGACTGAAAGTAGGGACAGTAATTGGCCTGGTTGCATTTGTCTTGCTTTTTGTGTATAGTACATACCTGGGCAATTTTCCAAATTGCTGGCTGGACATCAGTATTGTTGCTTGCACAGAAAGTTACTTAAAATGTTTGACACTAACTCCTTGAGGACCAGTATTTCAGCCCTGAAGTACTTTGAACAACCCTTTCACCTTTCTTAGCTTGCAAAATGTTGCCTGAGAATATGTTCAGATAGGTTCAATTATTAGGTGATGCAATCACATAGTAACGTTCTGTATTTGTACAGGTATATAATGGATATAGTATTTGGACTCGCACAAAAGCAGAATTAAAAAGAATTAATCAATATCTTGAGTAATTAACAACTCTCCATTAAACCTAAAGCTTCAGCACACAAGGCAAGCATTAATTTCCTGGATTTTGCAGTAACACAAGGCAACAGGCATAAGTTAGCAACAATTTTTTTCAAAGTAACTGATACATACACTTAAACTCAAAAAGCCATCACCCTAAGCACAGCTTCCACAGATTGGTTAGAACATCGAACATAGAAAAGTACAACACAGAACAGGCCCTTCGGCGCACGACATTGTGCCGAGGATTATTCCTAATCTAAAATAAAATAACCTAACCTACACACCCCTCAATTCACTGCTGTCCATGGGCATGTCCAGCAGTTGCTTAAATGTCCCTATTGACTCTGCTTCCACCATCACCGCTGGCAACACATTCCATGCATTCACAACTCTCAGCGTAAAGAACCTACCTCTGACATCTCCTCTATACCTTCCTCCTAATATCGTAAAACTACGACCCCTCGTGCCAGTCAATCCTGCCTTGGGGAAAAATCTCTGGCTATTGACTCAATCCATGCCTCTCATTACCTTGTATACCTCGATCAGATCACCTCTCTTCCTCCTCTCCAGAGAGAAAAGTCTGAGCTTAGTTAACCTCTCTTCGTAAGACAAGCCCTCCAGTCCAGGCAGCATCCTGGTAAACCTTCTTTGCACCCTCTCCAAAGCCTCTGTATCTTTCCTATAATAGGGCAACCAGAACTGGACATAATATTCCAAGTGTGGTTTCACTAGGGTCTTGTAGAGCTGCAGCAAAACCTCACGGCTCTTAAACTCAATCCCCCAATTAATGAAAGCCAAAACACCTTATGCTTTCTTAACAACCATATCCATTAGGGTGGCAACTTTTAAGGATTAATGCACTTGAACACCAAGATCCCTCTGTTTCTCCACACTGCCAAGAATCCTGTCTTTAATCCTATATTTAGCATTCAAGTTCAACCTTCCAGAATGCATCACTTCACATTTGTCCAGGTTGAACTCCATCTGCCATTTCTCAGCCCAGCTCTTCATCCTGTCTATGTCATGCTGCTGCCTGCAATAGCCCTTGATACTATCAACGACACCTCCAACTTTTATGTCATCAACAAATTTACTAACCCACCCCTCAACCTCCCCATCCAAGTAAAGTTAGCTCGCATCTAATGTATTTCCTTCCATATTCATAAAACTAGAATATTTTAACTATGTTGTTGTTATTCTTCTTACTGCATCTCAGATCTCAATCTCAAATTTAAATTTAACAATTGACACAGGATTGATTACAATAGAAACCACTACATTTTTCTCTGTATGGATCTTGAACATATAGAGATATCATATTCATTTGTAAGTAATCAATTGGCTCAGTGATTTCAAGTTTTCCTAGCTCCGTGTTTGCTGAGCATTCCATTGTTATCCAGTTTGCAACTATTCTGTCTTCTTTGTAGCCTCCTTCTCTCCCCATGCAACATTTCCCTCTCCCCCTTCTGGCCATTCTCTGTCTTGCACTGTCTGCAACTTCCCTTTTTATCCCACCCTTTCCCATACCATCCTCATAGCCTGACACCTTCCCTTGCAGTCTCTGTCTTCTCCTCACAGCCTCCCTTTCCCCCTACCTGTGGCCACCTTCACAGCCTTCTTCTCCACAACCTCACCAGACAGTGGATAACTGGCTGCCTCAGGAAAGAGGTGGTTCTCACCTCAGCAAGTAGGCCAATCCTGACCCTTGCCAAATGGCTGCTGGCTCCTCGATCTTGCTCCCTTCGGCTCTCAAAATCTCAGCTCTCTAGGAAATTTCAGGGATTTAAAGAGGGGGATTGTCCCATTGTGCTCATGTATCTTGACCACCGATCTAGACCAACTCTGATTATCTCAACATTAATTGTAAAAGTCCTGAAGTCTGGCTTCCAATTTCAAATGCTACTCAGATCCAATTAACAATTTATTCCTTAAAGTCCATAGTACCACCTCATCAGAAACAATCTATATCTGCCATGAAGATGTCTGAAATTTTTACCTATTGATATCAATAAAAAATTTGCAGGATCTGCTTTTAATTGAACACAACCTATTTTCTGCAAATCTGATTTTGCTGAAAAATATCAGACCCTGGAAGCATCATTCAGGCCATAGAGCCATTTGTTTGGTTTCCATAATTCTCCTTCTGCTTCTGTTTCATCTTTGGGCAGTTTCAGAAACACTTTTCTCTGAAATTATTGCCCTGCAAAAATGTGGCTTTAATGTTAATTGAGCTTTTATGTCAATTGATCTACACTGTCATGACTATGTGACCAAAAGAACCATTTTCAAGATTGTGAAAAAGGATAGTCTAATACATGTGTCCGCCAGTCTCTGTACAAAACCCAAGCGACTGCTCCAATTAGCCTTACAGGTCCCATATGAAAGGGCTTTTTCAGTATGAATCCAAGAGAAATTTGGTTGCCCCTTATCTACATTAGTATGAATTCTAATTCTCTTTAACCACGTAATTCCTTTTGTATACATCCCTTTATTAGTTTATCCTCAAGTTTATTAACAACCATAATCCTTCACAATCATGAGGACTTATGCTTCGAGTTATGGTCCAGAAAATTCCTGTAGCTTTTCTTTAATCTTTCAAACTACATACTCTTTGTATGGTTTTATCTGTTAGATCTATTCCTGCTTGATTGCTCTCTTGAACTGTTGAAGGCTTGGTCTTCAATACACAACCATTTTCTGATGCACAAGTCATTTCTATATCTTTGAATTGAACTGCATTACATTGCATTCGTTATTCTTCACTTTACATAGAACATAGAACATAGAAGAATACAGCGCAGTACAGGCTCTTCGGCCCTCGATGTTGCGCCGTTCCAAGCCCACCTAACCTACACTAGCCCACTATCCTCCATATGCCTATCCAATGCCCGCTTAAATGCCCATAATGAGGGAGAGTCCACCACTGCTACTGGCAGGGCATTCCATGAACTCACGACTCGCTGAGTAAAGAACCTACCCCTAACATCTGTCCTATACCTACCCCCCCTTAATTTAAAGCTATGCCCCCTTGTAATAGCTGACTCCATACGAGGAAAAAGATTCTCACTGTCGACCCTATCTAAACCCCTAATCATCTTATACACCTCTATCAAATCACCCCTAAACCTTCTTTTCTCCAATGAAAACAACCCCAAGTGCCTCAGCCTTTCCTCATACGATCTTTCTACCATACCAGGCAACATCCTGGTAAACCTCCTCTGCACCCGTTCCAGTGCCTCCACATCCTTCCTATAGTATGGCGACCAAAACTGCACACAATACTCCAGATGTGGCCGCACCAGAGTCTTATACAACTGCAACATGACCTCAGTACTCCGGAACTCAATTCCTCTACCAATAAAAGCCAGTACGCCATATGCCTTCTTCACTGCACTATTTACCTGGGTGGCAACTTTCAAAGATTTGTGTACATGGACACCAAGATCCCTCTGCTCATCCACACTACCAAGTATCCAACCGTTAGCCCAGTACCCCATCTTTTTATTTGTTGCCTCATTTTGTTGCCTCATTCTCCTTGCTTATCATCCTGAACATTCAAAAAATATTTCAAATTATCAGTAAATTTTCCTGTCCAGAATTGTCGCATCCTGACATTTCATCGAACTTTCTGGTAAATATGAGGAAACAACACAGAAGCGCTTCACAGGAGGCCCCCAAGCACTGAGGATGTCACCTAGACAGGGGATGAAACGTCTGCAACACAAATTCCCAGCTCGGCGAACAGAACCACAACAACGAGCACCCGAGCTACAAATCTTCTCACAAACATTGTCTTTTGTATGAAATATCGCTGATCTGTATGTCATAGGCACACATATTGACTGTCCTGATCTTGATCTACCATCTACTGATCAAGGCCTCAGTTGAAGAATGCATAGATCTTAGCAATGTCAGTTGCTAAGATCCTGAGATGTTGTAATTAATCATGAAAAATCAACAAAAGTTTGATTACGTAGCATCTTGCCATCATTATTTATTAATTTGCCTGGGCTTTTCTCTCCCTCTTTTAATATACCAAAATCCATGGAATTCCTTGATCTTATATAGGTTATAAGTTAATTATAAGTGAATTGATTAGGACCAAATCCTCTATGCAGAGGAGTGAATTATTTATATGAACTACCTACTTCAGGGTGCTTGTCAACTTGCGGTCTATTTGATAGCTGAAATTCTCCATGAAACTTGCGGTCTATTTGATAGCTGAAATTCTCCATGAAACTTGCGGTCTATTTGATAGCTGAAATTCTCCATGAAATTGCAATCAATCGCCACACAATTCATTTCACAAAACCCATTGCACGGTGGAGTGTCAGCTGTAGGATTCCATGATCTTTATATTCATGTTTTTCCATGTCTCTGAACACTTCATTCTCCCCCACTGTCAGTCATGAACTTTACTGACACCCAAGTCTGATCCCAATCCATTTTTACATGTTTTTGCCTATAAGCAGCTTTTTGTCTTTACTAACAATTATTGTAGAAACACTAAATCTGGTTGCTAAGCCTACAAAATTAAGAATTGAAATGTTTCTTTGCCTCATTTGTTTTCCACTGTATGACCTGTGGGTCAGAATATCTAACAAAATGTCTGGATCCAGTCCGCAGAGCTGTTCAAAATACAGATAATTGGAAACAAAAGAGTTTGCAAAGAACTCCTCTTTCAAATGGGGGCCATTCTCTCTCATAATCAGTCTGTGATTGGAGAATCATCTACCTGTGTGAATGTGAGTGACTTCACACAGTCTGAGGCCTGGACTCCTGTGCCAGTAGAGTGTCTATGTTTGGGGGGGAGGTGGGTGGGAGTGGAATGTGTTGAGTGTTACCATACAGGTGAGGGTAAGACAAACCTCTCACTCTTCCATGCAGGCGCTGTACTGTAGTCAATATGGTGGAGCAGTGTGTCAGAACCAAGGGTGCGCAACAAGGAGGTGTAATTTAGTGTGTGAGAGTGAGAGGTCTGAGCATATGAAAGAACAAGTGGATGAGCGTGTGTGATACAAGGAGTGTTTGTGACAAAGTGTATGCGTGAGAGTATGATTGTATGAAAGAGCATATGTGCAACAGACAGAATGTGTGACAGAGATTGTGTCTGATAGAATGTATGTGAGAGGGAGCTCGTGTGTAAGACAGTGCATGAGAGAGTGTGCGTGAAAGCAAGACTGCGTACGTGAAACAGATTGTGTATGAGGGTGTGTGTCTGTGAGAGAGTGTGTATGCTTGTGTGAAATAGCAAGTGTGTGAGAGAGTGTCGGGGACAGTGTATGAATGTGTTTGTGCTCAGGTTATGTGTAAGACCATGAGAGAAAATATGTATCTGACAGAGTGCATATGAGAGAAAGAGAGAGAGAGTGTGACTGAGAGAAGACCTGTGTGGAAAATAAAGAGAGTGTTTGTGATTGTATGTGTGTGTGAGAAAGCAAGAGTGTGTATGAGAGAGCATGTTGTTGAGAGAAAGCATGTATTAATGAGAAAGCAGGAGATCGTGATAATTTGCATGTGAGAGTGAGTGTAAGGATAAATGTATGTGAGAAAATGCGAGCAAGAGACAGGGGGTCTGCAAAGGTGATGTTTAGTCTGGTCTACATTTCATCTTGATTGTCGAGGTGACTGCATTGTGAGCAGCAGCAGCTGAATAGATTGAAAGCAGTACAAGTAAATCACTGCTTCACCTGGAAAAAGCACTTTGCAAAATGTCTCCACTCGGTCTGCAAGCATGATCCCAAACATTCTGGTTGTTGGCCATTTCAAACATTATTTTGTTCTTGCATTTCTTCCTGCTGTAATGTTTCAGTGAAGCCTGACACGAGCTTGAGAACAGCATCTCATTTTCTGCCAAGGCACTTTACAGGTTTCCACACTCAATACTGAATTTAACAACTCAAGCGTGAATTCTGTCCTCTATATTCATGTCTTTCCCCAGTGTCTGCAGTTTTTCATGTTTTTTTTTGCTGTCAGTCAGAGCTGACCCTTATTCTGTTATTATACCTGGTATTATCACTTAACCTGGATCTATGCTTTGTATGGGGATGGGATGGAAAGGTAGAGGAAGGTATTTTCAATGTACATGTGCAACTTGATGTGCTTTTGTATGATACCACCAAGTGGCTACATTGTAGATGGGAAATAGGAACAGGACCAAAGATAGGTCTTTGTGGGACACCAAAGATAATGGTGTCAGAATGGGTAAAACCACTGTAAGTGAATCTATAGCTACAATTTGATAGCTCTGAACGTAACCATGCAAGAGCAGTCCCATGCATTTGAATGACAGAAGGAGGATGGTGTAGTTAATTTCATTGAAGATTTCAGACAGGATGAGGAATGTTAGTTCATAATGGTTAGGGTCACAAAGAATTCCATTTGTTTCAGGACTGTGTCTTCAGGCCAGGAAACCTAATTGGAGGAATTCAGACCTGGAAGTATTGAAAAGATGGGGATAGCTTTGGGAGAAAACCCTACTTTCAAGGATCTTGGAGAGAAACCAAGATGAGAGACGGAATTCCACGAACAAGTTGGTAACTAATTACTCCTTCACTGAATTTACTCCTTCATTCCTCACAGAGACAACAATCAACAAATATTTAACCAATGGCAAGTTGTACAATGCTTGGATGAGAGAGGAAAACAAAAAGCAGAAAATACTTAGAGCGCACATCAGGTAAGGCATCTGTGGCAGGAACAGATCAGTTATCATTTTGGTTCATGCACATCATTGGAACTCAAAATGTGAACAGCATTTAAATATATTGAGATTAAAAGAAAAGGAGGCTATAATCTACTTTTTAAAAAGGGGAAAGCTGTGATCATTGCATGGGTTACACTGCTGAGATAAAGTTAGATAAGTTTGTGGCAGTTTGAGCGTCACATAGGCTTGTGGTGGGTGCACACTCGTAATGTATTTACATCCACGAATATTGATTCATGTGAAACTTCTAAAAACAAAGTCTTACCTTCAAGATAAAGCCAATGGTACATACAAACCTTGCTGTGCCCTGCTTATACTTAGAGGCATAGAAATGTACAGCATTCAAACAGATCCTTCGGTCCAACTCGCCCTTGCCGACCAGATATCCTAAATTAATCTAGTGCCATTTGCCAGCACTTGGCCCACATCCCTCTAAACCCTTCTTATTCATATACCCATCTAGATGCTTTTTAAATGCCGCAGTTGTACCAGCCTCCATCACTTCCTCTGGCAGCTCATTCCATACACTCACCACCCTCTCCATGAAAAAGTTGCCCCTTAGGTCCCTTTTAAATCTTTCCCCTCTCATCCTAAACCTATCCCCATTCCAGGGAAAATTTACCCGATCCATGCCCCTCATGATTTTATAAACCTCTGTAAGGTCAGCCCTCAGCCTCTGAGGCTCCAGGGAAAACAGCCCCAGCCTATTCAGCCTCTCCCTATAGCTCAAATCCGCCAACCCTTATAACATCCTTATAAATCTTTTCTGAATCCTTTCAAGTGGGAGTACCGGCTGTTCTTGTGCACATGTGTCTGAAATCAGCAACTTTTTCTGTTGAAGTCTATGGCCCAAGAGAGGCGAACTTGAGAATGGAGGTTCAGGACCGACAAGGGTGTTGAGTGATGGGCAGGAGGATTGGGAGTTGGGAGACTGGTCAGGGACATGGAGGAGTGTTAGCAGGATCTACAGAAACAAAACATACTGTTGATGGCATGGAGAAAGGAAATGAGAAAGGCTCAGGTGTGTTCTAGGAGTGGTGGGAAACATAGGAAAATGAGAGCTCTAAAAGCAGCTTCAGTACTTTTCAAAAGTGGGTCCATCTCTGGGTGCAGGCTAGCAGAATCCTTTTTAGGGCTTTGAGTTCATTTATAATTATCCCAGCTAAGAGTGCACAGACAATGTTAGCTGAGCTTGCGAGATAAGCTATGACCCACAGAATGGAAAGGGCAAAACTGGATAATAACACCAACATTCAGCAAAGAGAGAATGCATCATGATTTCTTTAACAATACAGAAATGTCCCTAATTTTCCACTGGAACCATCAACATGTGACAATACTTTTAGTTTTTGGATAAGTTAGACTCAGCAATTTAAATGACACACATGAATAAAGTGAAACCAATGTAAATGAAATAGTTGAAAGTGACATTTAAATTTGAAGAAAACACTCATGTCACATTTGTGTTCTCAATAAGTCTTCTGTTAGTGATAAAGGTGTTGAGCAGGAAAGATTTGGCTGCAATCCAGATCCCAACTGTTTAACTGGGAGGTTAACTGTGGCTGCAGCATTGTCAATTGACAGCAGGTTTTGCATCAAAAAGCACATCCACCATGGATTTGCATGAGTTTCCAGGTGCCCATGCTTTCAATTGTAGTGGTCATCATATGGGAAGCAAGAGAGTAGAAGTGGCATCTACTCCTTATTCTGTCACTGGGGATGGCGAGGCTCTGACAATGCTTTGTCTGAGGAATTGAAGTGGTAGCTGACAAAGATCAGCTGAAATTAAATGGACTGACTTGCATACAGAACTGAATTTGGAAGATCTCCATTTGGTGTTCCCAATGTTGAGGAGACTGCACTGTGAGCAGTGGTAGCCTACAATTGCTTGCCATTGTGCTTCA
The DNA here is from genome assembly GCF_037043375.1 of Chiloscyllium plagiosum. Taxonomy (NCBI): domain Eukaryota; kingdom Metazoa; phylum Chordata; class Chondrichthyes; order Orectolobiformes; family Hemiscylliidae; genus Chiloscyllium; species Chiloscyllium plagiosum. The sequence continues at coordinate 42,272,200 of NW_028270166.1, read as the reverse complement.
TTGCAGTCTATAAACATTGGTTGTAATGACATGCTTGATAGTTTGCTGTTCATCAGACTTAGAGGGTACAGAGTGACAGCCATGATTCCTCACATGACAAACCCCTAATCTTGCATCCTAATAGCGCTCCTTTCAGAGGCACTGGGGCAGAGGTGTGTGTATATGTGTGTTTGCAGGCAATCTGAATCAGGCAAGAAAATACACATAAGTGAATGAATGATGTTGACCACCATGCAGCAAAACACAGAAAGTATACTCATCTTTGTGTATTAACTGAACTTACACCCTCTGTTACTTTGAATGAATCTGTTTTTGGATGAATTTATTCTCATTTCAAAGAACTGAATACAAAAAGAACCAGGAGGAACACTCATAATAATTGGAGACAGAGGTAAGCTGGAAATCCAACAGTTAAATCCTCATCAATACACGTGTTTACACTAAAAATCACTGATTTGGTGAGCAGGCTATAAAAACAGTAATCACAGACGGCTCTACAATCTAATGCAAACATTGCCATGGTAACCATGCATTGTCCTCTCTGTATGCTTCTCTTACAAGTGCTACCAGCCAGATGGTGTCTGTAGCTCACCTGAACTGCGCTTTTTTTAGTACTTCTGCGCAGTAAGATAAGGAGAACAGGTAGGTGACACTGACACAGATACCTGCAGCCGCAGTATACCTGAGACAGGTCAGACTGGGATTATGCAGGGCTCCTGCTTTTTGTGACCCACACAGAGTTGATTCAAATCTGCTTGGGAGAGACTAAGTCTTCCTTTTTTTTAATAAGGTCGATCTCTTCCCATGAAAAACATGTTATTTGAAATCAAAAGCTGTCAAGCACTCAAATGATCCCCAAATGAATATTTTGCTACCACCTGAGCCATGTTCCTGTATTTTTATTTAATCATAACCAAGATGAGGATCCCAGCTGCCAGACAACATGGGCTTGAGGACTGTGGAAAGCTGCAGGGTCTGCAAAAAAGCAGCAATTCACTCCTGGACCCAGCTGGTCAATGAGACAGAAATCAAGACACCTTTATTACTCTATGATAATCAAATAATCTAATAATCAAATCAAACAATTAACAAAAAACAAACTGCTCTTTGAAGGACCACTGTAACAAAATGCAAATTCTTAAGGAAACTTTATAAAATTGTTGTTGTTGGTAGAGATACAGACCAGTCAACTATACAGTGGATTTGTCATTCTCTCTCTCCAGGGACACCTGATTATGAACATAGCTACAGAAGAAAGACAGGCATTCAGGCCAAATGGCACACTTAGCTACTAGCTGTCTGGACCTTACCAGGCCCAGGAGCAAGCCAACAAGGAGGTTCCCCTCTCCCATTACCCGCCTTCCACACCAGGTGGCCAAGGATCAGGGACATGCAGCTGAGGTTCAGCCAAAATTTATGAGAGGCCACTCAAATAATGAAAGAAGAACTGTACATATGCACAAGTTATATATACATGGAACCCAGGTTCTTCAAGGACACAGAAAATACAGGGGACTGGAGATCCATCAACCAACAACGTTTTTATTGCATGGGCCTGCTGAATACAATACCCTCTGTGGTTCTTTTACTACTGGGGATTTAACAAAGAACCATAAAATATAGGAGCTGAAATAAGCCAATGATCTATCAAGCCTGCTCCACCATTCAATGAGACCATGGTTGATCTAATAATCCTTAATTTCACTTTCGTGCCTTTTACCCATAACCCTTGATTCCCTCATTAATTAAAAATCTGCCCACCTTAGCCCTGAATATACTTAATGATCCAGCCTGAATAGCCCTCTGCAGTAAAGAATTCCACACATTCAGAGAGAAGAAATTCCTCATCATCTGTCTTATATTGGCGACCGTTTACTCCAAGATTACATCCTCTGGTCCGAGACGCTCCTCCAAGGGAAACAACCTCTTCACATCCACCTTGTCCTGTCCCTAAATAATCTTATATGTTTCAATAAGGTCTCTTCTCATTCTCTAAGCCCCAATAAGTACACATCCAACCTATATCTCTCTACACCTGGTGTCAGCCTAGTGAACCTTCTCTGGATTGCCTCCAATGCCAGCATATCTTCACTTGGATAGAAGACTAAAATTATTTGTGGTATTCCGAGTGGTCTCATTAGTGCCTTGTATAGTTTTAGCAAGATCTCCCTATTTTTATATTCCATTCCTTTGGAAATAAAGGCCAATATTCCATGTGCCTTCCCTATTACTTGCTAAACTTGGATGTTAACTTTTTGTGATTCATAGATGAGGACCTCCTACTCCCTCTGTGCTGCAACCTTCTGCAATCTTTTTCTATTTAAACAATATTCAGTTCTTCTATTCTTCCTGCCAACATGCATAACCTTAGATTTTCCTGATCATATTCCATCTGTAGGTTTTTGCCCATTCATTAAATCTGCCTATATCCCTCTGTAGAGTGTGTAATCCTCACAATATTTTCCCATCTATTTTTGTTTCATCCACAAACTTGGCTACTGCACATTCACTTCACTCATCTAAATTATTAATACATATTACAAATATTTGTGGCTCCTTCACTGATCCCAATGAAACTCTACTAGTTGCCAACCTGAAGATGCCTGCTTTACCCCAACTCTTCATCTTCTATTAACTAGCCAATCTTCTATCTATGCTATCTCCAACACCATGACCTCTTATCTTATTAAGTAGCTTCATGTACAGCACCTTATCAGATGCCTTTTGAAAATTCAAAGATGTTACATCTACTGGTTCCCCTTTATCTATCCTACTTGCTACCTCTTCAAAGAACTGTAATAAATTTGTTAGGCATGAATTCCCCTTCGTGAAACTATGTTTAATTTATATAGAACATAGAAACTTACAGCACAGTACAGGCCCTTCAGCCCTTGATGTTGCACTGACCTGTGGAACCAATCTGAAGCCCATCTATCCTACATTATTCCATTTTCATCCATACGTTTATCTAATGACCATTTAACTGCCCTTAAAGTTGGCGAGTCTACAACTGAGGCAGTGTGTTCCACGCCCCTACTACTCTCTGAGTAAAGAAACTGCCTCTGATATCTATTTTATATCTATCACCCTTCAATTTAAAACTATGACGCCTCGTGCTAGACATCACATTCTAAGGAAAAAGGTCCTCAGTGCCCATCCTATCTAACCCTCTGATTATCTTATACGTCTCAACTAAGTCACCTCTCAACCTTCTTCTCTTGAAAGAAAACAGCCTCATGTCCCTCAGCTTTTCCTCATAAGACCTTCCCTCCATACCAGGCAAAATCCTGGTAAATCTCCTCTGAACTCTCTCCACAGCTTCCACATCCTTCCTAAAATGCAGTGACCAGAACTGTAGGCAATACTCCAAGTACGGCCACACCAGAGATCTGTACAGCTGCAGTATGACTTTGTGGCTCCAAAACACAATCCCCCTATCAATAAAAGCTAACATACCGTATGCCTTCTTAACAACCCTGTCAACCTGAGTGGCAACTTTCAGGGATCTATGTACATGGACACCGAGGTCTCTCTGCTCATCACACTACCAAGAATCTTACCAAAATCCCAGCAGTCTGCATTCCTGTTGCTCCTTCCAAAGGGAAGCACCTCACACTTTTCCGCATTAAGTTCCATTTACCACCTCTCAGCCCAGCTCTGCAGCTTATCTATGTCCCTCTGTAACCTACAACCTTCAGCACTCCGCAAATTTACTAACCCATCCTTCTACGCCCTCATCTAGGTTGTTTATAAAAATGACAAACAGCAGCGGCCTCAAAACAGATCCTTGCAGTACTCCACTAGTAACTGAACTCCAAAATGAACATTTCCCATCAATCACTACCCTTTGTATTCTTTCAGCTAGCCAAGTTCTGATCCAAACCGCTAAATCATCCTCAATCCCATGCCTCCATATTTTATGCCTACCATGGGGAACCTTATCAAAAGCCTTACTGAAATCTATATGCACCACATCAACTACTTTACCCCCATCAACCTGTTTAGTCACCTTCTCAAAAAACTCAAAAAGATTTGTGAGGCACAACCTACCCTTCACAAAACCATGTTGACTAATTTGTTTAATTATAACATGTATTTCTTCAGACTCTGCTATTACATTCTTTATAATGAATTCTAACATATTCTCAATGACATAGAAACATAGAAATTATGAAAAGGAGTAGGCCATTCAGCCCTTTAACCTGCCCCACCATTCACAATAACCACAATTTATCCTCTATCACAATGTCGTATTCCTGCTTTCTCCCTATACCCCTTGATACCTTTAAAGTCTAAAACATGATCTCTTTCTTGAATACTTTCAATGACTTACCCATCACGGCCTTCTGTGGTGGAGAATTGCACAGGTTCTCACGACTGTTTGAGTGAAGAAATCTTCTCTCATCTTAGTCCAAAATAATCTATTCGAATCCTGAGGCTGAGTCCCCTGATTCTAGACTCCCCAAGCATGGAAAGCTTCCTCCCTGCAACTTGTCTGTCCAGCCTTGTTCAATTTTTTTAACATTTCATCCCCTCTCATCCTTCTAAACTCTCGTGAATACCCAGGCCTGGTCAAACCAAAAATGACTCTGAAAGGATACATTTCACTCCCTTCCCCCTCCACATACAAGAATTTAAATCTGAGAAGGTATGTATGATTCATACCAAAAGATGTTAATCTCATTTTTAGAGTTTGGATTTCAGAATTGTAGCAAATAGATGGCGGTTACTTTTGTGAACAATTTTAAAACAATAATAGTTGAAACTTTATTGCTGGAACAGCACAGCAGGTCAGGCAGCATCCAGGGAACAGGAGATTCGACGTTTTGGGCACAGGCCCTTCTTCAGGAAACAATAATAGGTCAGTCAATCCTTGCAGAAACGTGACCTATTCCAGAACATGCCAGACAGCAGTGACCACTTGGAATGTTAACAGAACATTGTTTTACTTTAGTGGCTTGTGACAGTTGGGATAAACATGTGCATGTGGCTAAAAAGATGGTGTGAGGGGAGAGGGTGTCAGATTGCTGGAGAATTGGGACCAGTTTGGGGGAAGAGGAAACAGTGGTAGAATCAGACACAGGGAGCATGGATTTACAAAAGGGAAACCATACTTGACAAATCTACTGAAATTTTTCAAGGATATAACTCGTAAAGTTGATCAGGAGAGCCAGTGGATATGGTTTATTTGGACGTTCAGAAGGACCTTGACAAAGTCCCACATTAGAGATTAATGTATGAAATTAAAGCATATGGGATTGGGGGGTAGTGTATTAAAATTGGTAGAAAATTGGCTAACAGAGATAAAATGAAGAGTAGGAATACACGGGGCTTTTTTCTAAATTGCAGTCAAGTACCAAAGGGATCCGTACTAGGGCACCAACTATTTACAATATATATTAATGACTTAGATCAAGAGACTAAAACGATACCTAAACATTTGCAACTAACATAAAGCTGGGTGGAATGGTAAGCTGTAAGCTATGAGGAGGATGCAGGGATTTTGCATTGTGAGTCGGATAGGCTGAGTGAGGGGGAATGTGTGTTTCAGTATAATGTGGATAAATGTGAGGTTGTCCACTCTGATACTGAAGAAAGGAAGGCGGATTTCTATTTGAATGCTTGTAAATTGAGAGAGGAAAGTGTTCAACTAGACATAGGTATCTTCATGCACCAATTGCTGAAAGTAAGTGTGCAGGTGCAGCAGACAGTAAAGCAGGCAAACTGTATGTTGGCATTCAGTGAGAGAATTTGAGTATAGGAACAAGGATATCCTGTTGCAGTTATTCAGAGCACATCTGGAATATTGAGCGCAGCTTGGTCCCTTTTTCTGATGAAGGATGTTCTTGCTATAAAGGGAGTGCAGCAAAGATTTGGCAAATTAGTTCCTGGGATAGCAGGACTGACATATGAGGAGACATTGAGATAGCTAGGATTGTATTCACTGGAGTTTTGAAGAATGAGGGAGGATCTCCTAGAAACCTATAAAGTTCTAACAGGACTTGATAGGTTTATGCAGCAAGAATGTTCCCAATGGTGGGGGAGTCCAGAACCAAAGGTCACAGTTTAAGGATAAGGAGCAAACGTTTAGATGAGAAATTTCTTCACCCAGCAAGTGATGAGCCTGTGGAATTCACGACCATTGAAAGTGGTTGAGGCCAAACATTATGTATTTTCAAGAAGGAGGTAGATATAGCTGTTGAGGTGAAAGGTATCAAGGGATATGGGGGAAAGGTGAGGTTAGGGTATTGAGCTCAATATTCAGCCATGATCACAATGGAATAGGCTGAAGGGGCCAAATGGCATACTCCTGATCGATCTTCTGTGTTTCTGTTTTTGTTTGTTTGATTTGCTGTTGTATAATCAACCTCTGTTCCTTTGTTGAAGAACCTCTGCAGCTTTATGTGACTATTTTTCAGTGAATGACCCCCATATTAATTAGAAGTTAAAACATAAAGTGATCTATGAAGCTTAGTTTCATTTTGGGATTTGAATTATCTAATCGCAGAATCAGCTGGGGTTGTAACATTTATTTCATATCCCATCAAAAAATGTATATACATTTTTTCAAGTTGTATGATAAAGCTGACTATTCTCATGTTTGCATCTGCATCAAATTCTTTTTAGCTTCCTGATTCTTTTGTTTGGCGTCCATTATCAACTTCTCTTCCAATTCATATGTAGTCACTAAAACATCATGATTTTTAGGGCTCCTAGTTCTCATGTATGTTCCTAGTCTGTTGCATACTTGTTATTATCAAATTATGACCTCTCCATGCCCTCCTAGCTTGTTCTGGATCAGCACTATACAGTAAAATAGTCCCTCCTATGATCAGAATTCCTTTTGCAAGTTTGCATTTTTTCCAAGAACCATGTTCACTTCCAGAACCAGAGTTAAAATTCATACTGCACCTTCTAGCCTTCCACATCTTTACCTCATTTGACCAATCCACACATCTTACTTCCTGTCCTTCATCCTGCACATCTAACCAATTTTTAAAGTTTGCTTTCCCTGCTCTGTGTATAATGATGGTAATCCGATTCACTGGTTCCTTTTGGCACATACGTATTTTGGTGTCAACGTTTGATTGCTTTCCTGGAGAGCAAATAGCCTTGTCTTGCATTTCAGAATCACTTTGTTCATATTCAGTCAGTCCTTCATTTGCCACAATCTGATCCTCAATTACCTAACATGTGTATATCAAACTGTATAGTGCCTCATCACGTTCTGTGACTTGTTCAGATTCTCAAATGCGTAATCAGTGCCAGTTAACCTTGAGGTACAAACCCAACAGTTTGGTTGCCATGCTGCAAAATTGCTTTTCTTCCATCACTACCTATAGCCTTATTGTACCTTTTCATTCTTTTTGCCTTTGTCTTTTGTAATATACTGTATCCCCGGGATAAAAATTTACTTCTCTGACAATTCATTATACAATGCTGCAAGGCTCACCGAACTTCTCTGTAAACTCAGCCTCATGAATGTCCTTTTCCCATGTTCAACATAAACAGCATTCATGTCTAAAGAAAGTGGAGTCATTTGTAGAATTTACTGTTGCCCATGCATATTCCTCAGTTTATCAAAGGCAAATTGCCTCCACCCCTTATTGTCAGTTAGGAATTTAACCAATGTCCCCAGTCCACTCCTTATCCATTTCCTTATCTGCTGTTATTCTTTTCTCTTTAACTATATGTTACTGAAGACTGACTAAGGAGCAAGTGAGGACTGCAGATGCTGGAGCTTAGATTCGAGAGTATAGTGCTGGAAAAGCACAGCAGATCAGGCATTCCTGATGAAGGGCTTATGCCCGAAATATCGATTCTCCTGCTCCTCGGATGCTGCCTGACCTGTGCTTTACCAGCACTACACTCTCAACTGTAAACTGTCTAAATATAGTTGCCTTGTCCACAAAATACAAGATGACATTTTATTCCCTTTATCCCATATTTTCATGTCTAATACTACAATGTTATTAAAGTTTCTTCCTTCCTAATGGAAGACTCACTATGATTGGGTCCTCAAACTTTTACTTATGTACTTCATTTATCAGTGACCTCTTTAACTATAATGTACTCATTGTCCCTTATTCCTGCATCCTTTAGTAGGGTTTTTAATCTGTAGATGGATGGATGGGCAAACTGCCAATGTGGTTTTAAGATAATTAGTTTTTTTCCTTTAAACCCTTGCCTCCTCATGACAATAACACCTGTTCAATATTTTGATTAAATAAGTTATGTCTTGTTAAAGGATTACAATAAGGTCCAGATTGTGTAAACTGTAAATTCACTAACTTCCCAAAAACAGTGGTATTCTGTTCCATGCTCAGTTTCATTTGGGTCTTCATAGATAGCATTCTGAACAGGAAGGGTATTTCACTGGACACTCCATCTGCACTGATAAGAGTGATTTATCCCAATTACTTTACAGGGAAACACTACTCTTTCTAGTGATTCCAGCACATTGTCAATCCCAAACCTAGAACTCTAACATTGTTTAACCTTACTTTGGTTCCTATTATGTAAAGAATCCAGGTAACATTTTAAACAAAGCGGTCCACACACTGGACAGACAACGACAAGGGAACATATCACAGATGAATGAGTGTGTGACTAAAATATGCACTTCTGGGCTAAAGCTTCCTGAAACTACTAAATTCTTTCTACATGTTGAGAATAATTTTAAAAACTGTGTTATTCCATTTGGGACAGTTCAATGCTGATTGACATTATGAGTTATATCTAAAACACCAGTTGACCATATCCTGGAATCTTTTGGAGTTCATTCTTCCAGTTCCCCAATCCCTGACATCAGTTGTAATTACCAGGGATATCTCTGACCTCATTCCTTTTAGTTATGATTTGGAGATGCCATACAACCATAGACCATATAACCTTGTCACGGTGGACGCTGCAAGCTGTGTCAGAGTGTGGACATGCATACCACCATTACGCGTGGGGACACCTCCCACCATGTACATGGCAGGTACTCATGCAACTCAGCCAATGTTGACTATCTCATACACTGCAGGCAAGGATGCCCTGAGGCATGGTACATTGGTGAGACCAAGCAGAGGCTACGGCAATGGATGAATGGATACCGCACAACAATTAACAGACAGGAGTGTTCCCTTCCAGTCAGAGAACACTTCAGCAAAGCAGGACATTCAGTATCGAACCGTCCTCCAAGGCGGACTTCGGGACAGGCAACAACGAAAAGTGGTCGAGCAGAGGCTGATATCCAAGTTCAGTACCCATGGGGATGGCCTCAACTGGGACCTTGGGTTCATGTCGCACTACAGGTGACCCCATTGCACTATACACACACACACAGACAGACACACACACACACACACACACTCCTACAGACCCATACACTCATGCACACCCTCTCCCATATGCTTACACATACACTCCCACACTCACACATGCACCCTGTCACAGACTTATACCCCTTTACACTCACACACATACACACATTCTTTCACAGATACTCATAACCCCCACCATGCCCCACACACACACATATAAGTTTGTGGGATGAATTTGTACTTGCAGAATTACATTTTACTTTGATCAAAAACTGCATGAATCCATGTAAGATTCTGTAAATCCATTTTTTAGATTGGAATCAGTCTGACCATTGTGCACAGACAGCATCACACAGGGCAGTTCGCACCTTAAATGCATTATCTAGGCCAACATGACACCAATTGTTAAAGTTCACTTAAGAATGTAACTTTTAAATGTTCTGCGATTTACATATGAAAGAACTGAAACCAACATGGTCATTCTAAACAATGAGAGACTAAACAAACATCCAGGTTTTTTCAATATATAATTTCAGCTACTTTACACTGTAACCTTTTGCTATAAATTCTGTGCCTTACGATCTAATACTCCACAACCACCTGATGAAGGAGCAGAGCTCCAAAAGCTAGTGCTTCCAAATAAATTTGTTGGACAATAACCTGGTGTTGCGTGATTTTTAACTTTTAGTTACGTTTCTCCTTTTGACACCATCGACCTGCATCTGGGCACAGTGGGAAGATGTGAGGAGACCACTGAAACCTAAATTGCTGAATATCCCATTGGATCTATAATGCCATTGGGAATTAATATTTTCCCAATATTGTTCTTAAGTCTTCTGACATCTATTTCAAAAATCTGTTTATTTCTGAAAATCTAATACTGGGAATCTATACATGTTTGACACCTCACTACAGTCCAACAATTTAAAAGAAAGTGTTCTCCTGTTCCTTTGATGCTACCTGACCTGCTGCGCTTTTCCAGCAACACATTTTAAGCTCCAACAATTTAAAGGCAAGCACTGAATTAACATTGTCATAGAGATGTACAGCATGGAAACAGACCCTTCAGTCCAACCCATTCATGCCGACCAGATGTCCCAACCCAATCTAGTCCCACCTGTCAGCACCCGGCCAATATCCCTCCAAACCCTTCCTAATCATATACCCATCCAAATGCCTCTTAAATGTTGCATTTGTACCAGCCTCCACCACTTCCTCTGGCAGCTCATTCCATACACATAACACCCTCTGCATGAAAAAGTTGCCCCTCAGGTCCCTTTTATACCTTTCCTCCTCTCACCCTAAACCTATGCCCTCTAGTTCTGGACTTTCCCACCCCAGGGAAAATACTTTGTCTATTTATCCTATCCATGCCCCTCATAATTTTGTAAACCTCAGCCCTCAGCCTCTGACACTCCAGGGAAAACAGCCCCAGCCAGTTCAGCCTGTCCCCATAGCTCAAATATTCCAACCCTGACAACATTCTTGTGAATCTTTTCTGACACCTTTCAAGTTTCACAACATCTTTCTGACAGGAAGGCAACCAGAATTGCATGCAATATTCCAACAGTGGCCTAACCAATGTCCTGTACAGCCGCATCATGACCTCCCAACTTCTGTACTCAATACTCTGACCAATAAAAGAAAGCATACCAAACGTCTTCTTCACTATCCTATCTATCTGCAACTCCTCTTTCAAGGAGCTATGAACCTGCACTCCAAGATCTCTTTGTTCAGCAACACTGTCAAGGACCTTGCCATTAAGTGTATAAGTCCTACTAAGATTTGCTTTCCCAAAATGCAGCACCACGCATTTATCTGAATTAAACTCCATCTGCTACTTCTCAGCCCATTGATTAAGATCCTATTGTAATCTGTCCACTTCGCTGTCCCCTACAACTCCAATTTTGGTGTCATCTGCAAACTTACTAACTGTACCTCTTATGCTCACATCCAAATCATTTATGTAAATGACAAAAAGTGGAGGACCCAGCACTGATCCTTGTGGCACTCCACTGGTCACAGGCCTCCAGTCTGAAAAACAACCCTCCACCACCACCCTCTGCCTTTGAGCCAGTTCTGTATCCAAATGGCTAGTTCTCCCTTTATTCCGTGAGATCTAACCTTGCTAATCAGTCTCCCATGGGGAACCTTGTTGAACACCTTACTGAAGTCCATATAGATCACATCTATAGCTCTGCCCTAATCAATCCTCTTTGTTACTTCTTCAAAAAACTCAAGCAAGTTTGTAAGACATGATTTCCCACACAGAATGCCATGTTGACTATGCCTAATCAGTCCTTGCCTTTCCAAATACATATACATCCTGTCCCTCCGGATTCCCTCCAACAACTTGCCCACCACCGACATCAGGTTCACTGGTCTATTGTTCCCTGGCTTGTCCTTACTACCCTTCTTAAAGAGTGGCACCACTTTAGCCAACTTCCAGTCTTCCAACATCTCACCTGTGAGTATCGATGATACAAATATCTCAGCAAGAGGCACAGCAATCACTTTTCTAGCTTCCCACAGGGTTCTAGGTTACATCTGATCAGGTCCTGGGGATTTATCCACCTTTATGCATTTCAAGACATCCAGCACTTCCTCCTCTGTAATATGGACATTTTGCAAGGTGTCACCATCTATTTCGCGACTTTCTATATCTTTCATATCCTTTTCCACAGTAAATACTGATACAAAATACTCGTTTAGTATCCTCCCCATTTTCTGCAGCTCCACACAAAGGTCATCTTGCTGATCGTTGAGGGGCCCTATTCTCTCCATAGTTACCCTTTTGTCCTTAATGTATTTGTAAAAACTCTTTGGATTCTCCTTAATTCTATTTGCCAAAGCTATCTCATGTCCCCTTTTTGCCCTCCTGATTTCCCTCTTAAGAATACTCCTACTGCCTTTATACTCTTCTAAGGATTCACTCGATCTATCCTGTCTATACCTTACATAAGCTTCCTTCGTTTGCTTAACCAAACCCTCAATTTCTTTAGTCATCCAGCATTCCCTATACCTACCAGCCTTTCCTTTCACCCTAACAGGAATATACTTTCTCTGGATTCTCATTATCTCATTTCTGAAGGCTTCCCATTTTCCTGCCGTCTCTTTACCTGTGAACATCTGCCCCCAATCAGCTTTTGAAAGTTCTTGCCTAATACCGTCAAAATTGGCCTTTCTCCAATTTAGAACTTCAACTTTTAGATCTGGTCTATCCTTTTCCATCACTATTTTAAAACAAATAGAATTAGGGTCGCTGGCGCCAAAGTGCTCTCCCACTGACACCTCAGTCCCTGCCCTGCCTTATTTCCCAAGAGTAGGTCACGTTTTGCACCTTCTCTAGTAGGTACATCCACAGACTGAATCAGAAAAATTTCTTGTACACACTTAACAAATTCCTCTCCATCTCAACCCTTAACACTATGGCAGTCCCAGTCTATGTTTGGAAAGTTAAAATTCCGAACCATAACCACCCTATTATTCTTACAGATAGTTGAAATCTCCTTACAAGTTTGTTTCTCAATTTCCCTCTGACTATTAGGGGGTCTATAATACAATCCCAATAAGGTGATCATCCTTTTCTTATTTCTCAGTTCCACCCAAATACCTTCCCTGGATGTATTTCCAGGAATATCCTCCCTCAGTACAGCAGTAATGCTATCCCTTCTCAAAAACGCCATCCCCCTCCTCTCTTGCCTCCCTTTCTCTCCTTCCTGTAGCATTTGTATCCTGGGACATTAAGCTGCCAGTCCTGCCCATCCCTGTAATTGCTATGATATCCCAGTCCCTTGTTCCTAACCATGCTCTGAGTTCATCTGCCTTCCCTGTTAGGCCCCTTGCATTGAAATAACTGCAGTTTAATTTATTAGTCCTACCCTGTCCCTGCCTGCCCTGACTGTTTGACTCACTTCTGTTCTCAACTGTACCAGTCTCAGATTGATCTCTTTCTTCACTATCTCCCTGGGTCCCACCCTCCCTCCTTACTAGTTTAAATCCTGCCGAGCAGCTCTAGCAAATCTCCCTGCCAGTATATTAGTCCCCTTCCAATTTAGGTACAAACCGTCCTTCTTGTACAGGTCACTTCTACTCCAAAAGAAATTCCAATGGTCCAAAAATGTGAATCCTTCTCCCATTCACCAGCTCCTGAGCCATGCATTCATCTGCTCTATCCTCCTATCCCTGCCCTCACTAACTAGTGGCAGTGGGAGTAATCCAGATATTACTACTCTCGAGGAACTCATTTTTAAGTTCCTGCCTAACTCTCTGTAATCTCCCTTCAGAATCTCAACCTTTTTCCTTCCTGTGTTGTTGGTTCCAATGTGGACAATGACCTCCAGCTGGCCCCTCTCCCCCATGAGAACATTCTGCACCCTCTCTAAGACATCCTTGATCCTGGCACCAGGGAAGCAACAGACCATTCTGATGTTTCGCTGCTGGCCACAGAAACATCTTTCTTTTCTTCGGACTAGAGAGTCCCCTAACACAATTGATCTCTTGGAACCCTACATACCGCTCATTGCATTAGAGCCAGTCTCAATACTAGAAACTTGGCTGTTCGTGCTACGTTTTCCTGAGAGTCCATCACTCCTACATTTTCCAAAACAGCGTACTTGTTTGAAATGGGTATAGCCACAGCAGACTCCTGGACTAGCTGCCTACCTCTCTTACCTTTCCTGGAGTTAAACCATCTATGTGACCGTATCTGAGACTTTCCCCCTTTCTATAACTGCCATCCATCACATACTGTTACTGTTGCAGATTCCTCATTGTTTCTCACTGTCTCTCCAACCAATCCATTCGATCTGATGGGATTCACAACCAACATCATTTATTGCAGATATAATCCGCAGTAACCCTTAAACTCTCTTTAAACTCCCACATCCGACAAGAAGCACATATCACTCTACTAAAGCCCATTTTTGCTTCTTCACAATCTACAGACCCAGAAAATAACATCGTCTTATTCCTCTACAAAACATTGCCCCAGGTTAAATTAATAGTTATGGCTTATATTTTAAGTTTAATCAAGAGACATATCTCAAAAAACAAATAATCAAGAAAGAACCCACTCTTCTCACTACTGCAGACTTTCTGCAGGTCACACTTAAAAACAATGCACTTATCTGCTTCTGTGCTGTGAACTTCACCCAAACAGTTCCTCCAAGATCAGTTGTGAATTTCACTATTCGTTAATTTTCCCAGACACACTCCGATGTCCAGTGATACATGAATTCAAACAGCAAAGGCAGTAACTGTGCAGGTTCACTGCTGTGTCAGTTTCTTTCTCTCTCTCTCTGTAGAATTTTTTTACAATCTTGCATATAGTCTTTTAAATTCAATTATATATTCTTCTGTAGCATATCCATCCTGCTTTTAAATTTATTAAAAGCCTGACTCTGCCTAACTTTATTCATTAGGTCACCTTTCTTATGGTATACTGAAGTATCTCTTACTGATACTATTATGTGCTGATGTTCATGAGTTATGGAATTTCCAAACCTTCCTAAGTGTCCTGTTCTTGTGCCTACAGCTCTAAGAATACCTCATACCTGATCTTGTTCCTAGTAGAAAGTGATAGCACCAAAGCCATTTTTTGCTTTTTTCTTGGTAAAGTTATAACCCATGTCTACATATCCACTTCACTTTGCATTGATTGTAAGATAAACATTTAGTTTCAGCCATTCTTCTCCAAAGTAACTTCAATTACAATCTTCTATCTGAACAGAATCTTTAAATTCCAACCTTTATCGTAGTAACCACCTCTGCTACCAATGTTAATTCAGATCCAAGCCAGTCTGTAAAACCAAGATATCTTTCTTCTATTAGCTACTTCATCATACAGTCTTCCAGCTCTTGCCACACACCAGTCCTACTTGTTCCCTCTTCATATCAACCCAGCCAAATCATTCATCAATTAATGTGGGAAAATTCAAAGTTGTTTATTTTGGAAGGGAGAACAAAAGAGCAGAGTATTATTTAAATGAGGGAAAAAAAGCAGAAAGCTGCAACACAAAGGGACTTGGGAGTACCTGGGCACAAAACTCATAAAGCTAGCACACAGATGCATCAGGTAATCCGGAAGGCTCATGGAATGTTGGCCCTTATTTCAAAGGTGTTGGAGTATAAAAGTAGGGAAGTCTTACTTCAACTGTACAAGGTATTGGTGAGACCACATCTGGAGTACTGTTAGCAGTTTTTGTTGCCTTATTTAAGGAAAGATATCATTTCATTGGGAGCTGTTCAGAGAAGGTTCCCCATGATGATCCATAGTATGGAGGGATTGTCTTATGAACAAGGGATAAGCAGGTTGGGCCGCTGCTCACTGGAGTTTAGAAGAATGAGAGGTGATCTCGTTGAAAAATAGGATTCTAAAGTGGCTTGTAGGATAAACATTGAGAGGATGTTTCACATGGGAAAGTCTAAAACCAGAGGGAATTGTTTCAGTATAAATGAGCACCAATTTAAGACTAAAATGAGGAGGAATTTCTTCTGTCAGAGAGTTGAGTGTCTTTGGAATTCCTTGCTACAGGGAGCTATGGGGGCACAGTTATTGTGTATATTTAAGGCTGAGATAGATAGATTCTTAACAAAAATAAAAACCGAAAGAACTGTGGATGCTGGAAATCAGAAACAAAAACAGAAATTGCTGGAAAGGCACAGCACATCTGGCAGGGTCTGTGGAGTGAAATGAGAGAAAATGTTTTGGGTTCAGTGACCCTTCCTCAGAACTGATGATAGCTAGGAAAACGTTATAGTTTTTATGCAGAAAATAGGGTGGGGGAGGGGTAGGGAGAAATAATAGGTGGAGGTAGAGCCTAAAAAGAAAAGAATAGTTGGACAGACAAAGGAGTGGGTGACAATCAGCCTGAGAAAATGAATAACTATTTGTGGACACTTAGTGGCTAACAATGGTGATGTGTAATAGCAGACCATGTGATACAAGGTGTATGGAGGCTGGGATTTGATTTGATTTGATTTATTGTAGCTATGTGTACCTAACAACAGTGAAAAGGGCATGGGAGAAAGTGCCTGGAGCCCTAACATTTTTTAACTTGATACTGAGTCCAGAAGGCTGGAGAATTCCCAAGCGGAAAATAAATTGCTGTTCTCCCAGCTGGTGCTGAGCTGTGCTGGAGCACTGCAGCAAGTCTGAAATGGAGGTGTGGCCAGGGAACAGAGTGCTGCATTGAAGTGGCAGGCAACTGGAAGATCATTTCTTTTGCAGACAAAACGTAGATATTCTGTGAAGCAGTCACCCAGTCTACACTTCATTTCCCCAATATAAAGGAGACCACACTGTGAGCAGTGATTGCAGTAGATTAAATTGAGCAAAGTGCAGGTAAAGTGCTCCTTCACTTGAAAGGTATGATTGGACCTTTGGATACTGAGGAGGGACAGAGTGAAATGTTACCTTCAGTGGGATGCCACCACCAGACACATTCCCCTCCCATCTCCTGTCAGCCTTTGTCAAGAACACCTTCAACCACTCCTCCTTCGCTCCATGGCACCTTCCCTGCAACTGCAGAAAGTGTAACATCTGCCTATTCCTCCTGAACGCTGATGGTGTTGACTAGGATATTGTATGTAAGGTAACATTCCATGAGTGTGACTACATCGGATGTTACTAGACTAATTTGTGAGATAACTTTAAACGATATCAGGTGGTCTGTCCAGTTTGATTCTATTACAACACTGAGATAGATAGCCGAATTAAGCCTGCCTCCCTATCTCTCTATTCACGCCACAGTAGAATTAGAATCTCAAAGTTGACTCCATTGGATCATAACCGGACTTTTTGAATGACCAATCCCAGATTTTGTAAATAATTTATTCTAGACACCTGGTTTCCAGCTTAAACAAAATACTTAACAATTTATTAACAATACAGAAACTCTACCAAAATTAAACACCAAAGTATTCTAATTGATGTGTGTGATTTAAATTCAACAACCTAAAACAGTATAGTAGAGGAACAGGTCCTGCGGTCCACAACGTCTGAGCCCAAACATTACCATTCACACAAAAGACAAAAAAACACAAGTAAAACAAAAAATTTAAAAAAAGAAAATAACAAAACTCACTAGATTAGTTAAATGATTTTCATGATGCATTGTTCCACAGGCATGTATGATTGTCTCTTGGTTGATTTTTGAAAGCGTCAATCAGTGCCACCTTTTCAGTTCACTCTGAGGAAGTTTCAGTGATACTTATCACTTGGTTTCTATTCTCTGAACTTCCAATGGCTGACCACGGGAGGTTAGACAGAGAGCTTTCAAATCTTCATGCTGTAGCATCAACAGTCAAGTTCCTTTTCTCAGAAACATAGTCACTAAACCAGTTTAAACTGTTTGAGCCCTTCCTCTGTTTGACCATTATGTTCTCTCCCTGACCTTCTGGCACCAGTTCCGAGTTACTGACCTCATTAATGACCAAACATCTATTACCTGGTTAAACGTTCTGCTTCTCCCCAGTGTCAAAGAGACTGTAGAATCCTTTGATCAAAAAACAGCCTTGCAATTAACTTTCAGGTCTGGCCTCACAAGCAAACAATAGCTTGTTTATTTTTTTTAAAATACAAACTGCTGTCCACAGTCAAAAGGTCATTTTCAGTTTACAGTTCACAGCTCCAAACCAAAATTGCTAAGATAAAAGAAAACTAATGAAAAACCAGCGAGTGTTCTAACAATTCATTTTCCTTTTCACCAGTTGATACAGGTAGGCCATTTCAGACGGCAGTCAAGAGTCAACCACATTGCTGTGGGACTTGAGTCACGTATAGGGAAATAGGAATGGCAGTTTCCTTCTCAAGTAAACAGATGGCTTTTTATGACAATCAACAATGGTCATCATTAGGCTTTTAATTACAGATTGTTATTGAATTCAAATTCCACTATCTGCCGTGGTGGTATTTAAATCTAGGTGCCCAGAACATTAACTGAGACTCTGAATTACAATTTCAGCAACACTGTCACAAGTGCATTCCCTCCAGACCATGGTATCTTTCCTTATCCTCTCATGGAAGATCATGCCATTTGGAGTACTTTCTGCAGAGGTGATTTTGATCAGCTGGAAAATTTCCCAGTTTTCCTAGAATAGCACAAAAGAACATTCTTGTTACTTAAAGCTCCATAAGGAAATTACAAAAAGGGATTTCTTATTCACTTCTTGCTGTTTTAATTGGTAGGAAAACTACAACAGCTTCTCTGCCCAAGCCAGAGTTAAAGGTGTAGTTAGGATCCAATGGCATCACTGGACACTCAGCCAAATATTTAATGAAAACCTCAGAGACTTCACATTAGCACTTGCCTCCTTTGCAACCTCCTCAGAAGAGCAGTTCAAAATTGAAGTTAACAGGATCCAGTTGAGTCATCAGCAGTTAAATAGCCAATGTAATAGCAATTAATAATCCACTTTGCTTTTACCACGAGTGAGATTAAAATTATCATTGAAGTGTCAGTCTTTTCCTTGCTATTAATAATGCATATTAATTAGTAAAGGGAGTTGTTACCAGGATAAGCACAGCATGTCTTGGACTAGGTCCAAAATACTAAGCCATAACCCCAGGCTCAATAGAGTATCTTCTCTTTCTCTATTGTAATGCTTGTCCATGAACCAGTATTGAGACCAGGTTTGTTTGGTTTGGTATGACTTTTGCTCTAAAAATGCAAACCATTAAAAACTGTATCGATCACAGTTAGCTCATTTGATGAAGGATCCTCACAACTTCAGGAGCTTCATATACATCCTATCCAAGTTATCAAACTATGTTGTAGACGTGAAAGAACAGCTCACTCATCCACACTCGCACAATGACATAACCAAGGACTTTGAGACATGGACAGTTATTTTGAGAGATGTTTCCTGTTGCTAAGTTATCAAGCACTACACCATACAGAACAGAAAAATGGGGGATTGTGACAAGTCATCAGTCATAAAGCTGCAAAGCTGAGGAGTTGAATGGGCATATAAACCAATGAGACAAAATTTTATAACCACCAAAATTTGGACTGGGATTTTTCAAAATTTCTTTGAAATTAAAGTATGGGGTAGTTTAAACTCACCTTAGCTGGCAGGGACGTGACAAGATGGGTGTCCTCTTATTTTATATTCTGCTCGATTTTACATTCTACTGATAACAGTTGAAAGCAAAATGACATGTGGTTTTGAAGGGATGGTCTGACCCAAATTGCATGAAGTTCCCTGACCCATTTCATTATGATTTTAGTGACCACTCCTAAATCTTAATCAAATTGGCCATTGGCAAAATTTTGCTGTGAATGGTTAGTCACATAGAGTCATAGAGACGCACAGCATGGAAACAGACCCTTCAGTCCAACTTATCAATGTCGACCAAATACCTTAACCTAATCTATTCCCATTTACCAGCACTTGGCCTATATTCATCTAAACGCTTCCTATTCATGTACCCATTCAGATGCCTTTTAAATGCTGTAATTGTACCAGCCTCCACTACTTCCTCTGGCAGCTCATTCCATAGATGCATCACCCTTTGCATGGAAAAGTTGCCCCTTAGGTCCATTTTAAATCTTTCCCCTCTCACCCTAAACCTATGCCCTCCAGTTCTGGACTGACCCAACCCCTTGTCTATTGACCCTATTCATGCCCCTAGGAAATCACAAATCAAAACCAACACCTTCAGTGATGTTTGATTTCTTTTTGATTAGCAATATAATCCTTAATGAATGTAAATTGCAGTGACTGTAATGAGGTCACCCAGGTGGACATCACAAAATAGGAATTAGGAGAAAGTGAGGACTGCAGATGCTGGAGATCAGAGCTGAAAAATGTGTTGCTGGAAAAGCGCAGCAGGTCAGGCAGCATCCAAGGAGCAGGAGAATCGACGTTTTGGGCATAAGCCCTTCTTCAGAATAGGAATTCCCTGACTGGGAGCCCTGGCTGATAGATATAAACAGGAATGTCAGAGGTTCTGTTCACTGTGAGAGCTGGTTCTCAGGGAGCTGGATCAGTGTCAAAGACTCTCCATGTGTGAATAAGGGGTGACCCCATGACAGGACACTGGCCTCTGTGGAGTTATTTCAGTGGCGACAAGAGAAAACCATCCATCTGAAGAAATTCACTCACAATAGTCATCTTTGTGTTTGGGTAAGCATTTCTGGTATCATGCAATTATTTGGAAAGCTTGATTTGTTTGATCCTGACATCAAAGACTGGTCCCAACATGTGGAAAGAATGTGTTATTTCTTCTGGGCAATAGACCTGAGGCAGATGACAAGCAATGATTAATTCTCCTGACAGCTTGTGGACCTGCAGCATTTTTGGTTGGCCTAACTTTCCCTGAAGCACCAGATACTAAAACTTTCCAAGCGTTGATGGAGTTGGTTAAGAAATATTACAACTCCAAGCTTCCTGTAATTTGAGACGCGATGGGTTTTACTCGGCAATTTGAGAATCAGAGGAAATCTGAAACAGAATTTTTTGATTATGTTAAAACAACTGTAGAGGCATGTCACTTGGATTTAACCCTTAATGAGATGCAGAGAGACCAATTGGGATGTGGGATTAATGATGCGATCATGCAAAAACACCTACTAGCTGAAGCCCAACAGGACTTTAAATGGGCACTACGATTGGCTTTGTCTTTAGAAAACGAGGGAAGTGGAGCAATGAGCTGCAGGGTATTATGATGGAAGTGGACACCCTCACTAGGCTGACTGAGTTTGAGAGAAAGTGAGGATTGCAGATGCTGGAGATCAGAGTCAAGAGTGTGGTGCTGGAAAAGCACAGCAGGTCAGGCTGCATCCGAGGAGCAGGAGAATCGACATTTCAGGCATAAGCCCTTCATCGTGACTGAGTTTTGGAACAGACTTGAGTGAAGACAATAGCATAGACTAACTCAAGATGTATCCTGATCAGAGGGACTCAAGGTCAGCCCACAGAAAAACCCCAAAACAAAGCCAGCATTGGCCAAATGTCAACATTTTCTTCAGGATCCAAGCCATTGTAGTTGCTGCTGGTATGCAGACTTGAGACAGCAAGAGTCCCACTGGACCTAAATTGAGTAAGAGAACTTATAGGCCTGTATCCAGGAGAGTGTACACCCTGGAAAGTCCAACTTTCTGCGTCTGGTTTGGAATAGCTAAATTGCTCAGCAATGTCTAAATCAGAACCAATCAAAATAAATGGACACCTAGCTCTAATGGAGATCAATACCAGCACAGCATTTCAGTGATCACAGAAACAGTCTTTAACAAAATTTCTCCTGGACTCCAACCATAACGTTTGTGTAAGACCTTGGCTAGACTGAGAACCTATGCTGGGGAACCCTTACAGATTAAGGGTACAACTTTGGTTATGACAATCAGCTGGTTCAGTTACCATTGATTATAGTAAAAAGCCCAGGCCTGAGCTTGATGGGGCAAAATTGATTGAGAAAGATTCACTTAGTTTGGCTCAAAACTTTTCGATTAGAAAATGAGGTCATGTTGCGGCTGTACAGGACATTGGTTAGGCCAGTGTTGGAATATTGCGTGCAGTTCTGGTCTCCTTGCTATCGGAAAGATGTTGTGAAACGTGAAAGGGTGCAGAAAAGATTTACAAGGATGTTGCCAGGGTTGGAGGATTTGAGCTCTAAGGAGAAGTTGAATAGGCTAGGATTGTTTTCTCTGGAGCGTCGGAGGCTGAGGGGTGACCTTATAGAGGTTTATAAAATCATGAGGGGCATGGCTGGGTAAATAGACAAGGTTTTCCCCTAAGATGGGAGAGTCCAGAACTCGAGGACATAAGTTTAGGATGAGAGGGGAAAGATATAAAAGAGAGCTAACGGGCAACCTTTTCAGGCAGAGAGTGATGCATATGTGGAATGGGCTGCTAGAGGAAATGGTGAAGGCTTGTACAATGGCAACATTTAAAAGGCATCTGGATGGGTATATGAAGGGAAGGGTTTGGAGGGATATGGGCTGGGTGTTGGCGGGTGGGATAGATTGGGTTGGGATATCTGGTTGGTAAGGAGGAGTTGGACTGAAGGTTCTGTTTCCGTGCTGTACATCTCTATGACTTTATGACTATGACTGCTTGAGTGAAGTCTTAATTAAATAGCCGGAAGTCTTTCAGGACTGTCCATGGACTACCAAAGGCCACCTTGCATGTTGACCATGAAACAATTCCACGATTCTACATTGGGCCTAACAATGCCATTTGCCTTACTGGGAAAAGTACAGGCAGAAATGAGAAGACCGTACCAGAGCTTAGGACTTTCCATCAGCTGGGGAATTATTATGAAGAGTTCCTTTTCATAACCTGCCCTCCATCCTGGCACCTTTACATCAACTCTTAAAAACAGGTCAGTATCACAGATGGTCACATGGTCAAGCCATAGCTGTTTCTTTATTTTCCAAAAGCTATCATCCTCTTAAATGTTGGTACACTATGATTCAAATGTGATGCCTCGCCTATGGTATCGGGGTAGTATTAACTCACTGGTGGCCCAATGGAGAGAACACCCAATAGCGTAGGCAACAGGACTTTGGCTAATGCAGAGCGTATAATCACCCAGAGAGAGAAAGAAGGTATGGTGGTCATATTTGGAGTCAGGAAGTTCCACCACTACCTTGACAGACGAAATGTGCTCAGATGGACTACAAACTCCTATTAGCACTACTTAAAGAGGACAAGCCAATGTCTCTAATAGCTTCAGGTGAATTCAGCAGTTTGCTCTAATGCTTAATGTGTATAATTACAAGTTGGGAGGTCTATAGCAAATGTGGATGCATTGAGCTGCCTCTCACTGGCAGATATACCACCAGTGGCACTGCCACTGGAAGTGACCATAATGGTTTTAAATTTTCTGGATACACTTCCAGTTACAGCTGGCAATATCAGATTTTGGACACTGAAAGATCTGGTCCTGGAAAAACAAAAACACCTGATGATGTTGGCAGAAACTAAAAGGCCATCACAGCCAGAATTGAAACCCTTTCAAACACAGAGAAACCAGATCATTGTAGAGCACGTCATATTATTATTGGAAGCAAAAATGATTATCCCGAGCAAAGGCCACTGTCAGTTACTGGCTGAACTCTGCCAGGGGTTTCCAAAATAAAGATGTTGGCAAGACGTTATGTCTAGTTGCCAGGGTTGAACACAGGCATAGCCACTTTGGTGGCACAGTGCCCAGAGTGCCAACAAGGACAAAAATTACCACCAGCAGCTCCCCCACATTCCTGGGAATGGCTGGATAACCCTGGACTCAGTTATACATTGTCTACACAGGTGCCTTCATGGACTTAATGTTCTTAGTCATTGTGGATGCCCAGTCAAAGTGGCTGGACATGCACAGAGTTCATTTGTCAAAAGTGGGGACAACAATAGAAAAACTATACACATCTTTTGCAAACACAGACTTGGAAGTGTTCATTACAAACAACAGGCCATCGTTTACCAGCAGGGATTTTGAGTATTCCCTTAAGTCGAATGTTATTAATCATATAAGGACAGCTCTATACCATCTATCGTCCAATGGTTTGGCAGAAAGAACAATGCAAACTTTGAAAACAGGCTTAAAGAAACTGCCTACAGCTTTACTAGATACCAAATTATCTTGCTTCCTATTTGATTACTGGACCACCCCTCATGCAATTATAGCAATAACTCCAGCAGGGTTGCAAATGGGGAGAAGACTCTGCACTGGGTTAAATATGATCTTCCCGGACCTGGAGTGGGGGAGGGTGAAATAACACCAGGAACACCAATGTCAGACACAAGACTTTTCTGATCAAGGGCAACGGTTTACCTCAGGGGATGAAGTTTGGTGTATGAATGATGGGATCTGTCCTCATGAGTAAGAGGCAAGGTTAATACAAGGTCAGGTCCAGTGATGGAGAAAATTCGAGTGAGTGCAACAATCCCGAACAAGCACATGGACCATATGAAAACAAATTTGCAAACATTGCAGGAACAAAACATGCCCAGCCCCTCTACTGCCTTGCTGACTATTCCGTTGTTTAACCCCATCACCTTGATAACTTTTATTACCTCTCTACCTTAATTAGTTTGTAGAGATCTAAATGACTTGTTACTTTGGTTAGACGCTCGTCATGCAGCTCTTATACCTATCATGTTACTCCACCATTTGGCTTGTCTCTAGCACTATTCTAATTTTGATTTTTTGTAATTATATTATCAGATCATAAGTCATCCCATCACTCGCTATTCAACTGTCAACACTGCACTCACTATTTGTATTTATCTTTCAACATTCTTAATTGCCTGGAATTTTGCCATTATTTCTCTGCACATAAATTCTGTGCCTGTGTGCATTCCTCCCCTTCATCTGACAAAGGAGCAGCGATACGAAAGCTTGTGATTTCAAATAAACCTGTTGAACTTTAACCTAGTATTATGTGACTTCTGACTTTGTCCACCCCAGTCCAACACCAGCATCTCCACAATATTAATATTGTACTAGCTTTGGAATTGTCACCATCACATGCATTGGAGAGTGGTCTCCAAGCTCTGGCTCCTGGCTTGAACATTGCATTAAACTAGCTTGCTTTTCTCATTAGCAGAAAGGCAGAGGCTCATTTTCATGTTGCACCCAAGATAGTGACAAGATTCCAAATTGGTTTGTAAGCAGCAGGTTAACTTCAAATCAGGTAAGCATGAAATGACGCTTTTGATAGATTCTTATTTCCCAAGGCAGCCTAAGAGAAGCAATGGCATCTCATAGCACAAGTTCTCAAATTATTAAAAGTAACGTTAAGGATTAGCAAACCTGTAATGAGTGCAAACAATGCACAGGGTTAATTTCTGAAGGAATAGAATTCAAAGGCAGAGAAATTACATCAAGGTTACGCAGAATCTTTGTTAGACTACATTTAAATATAGCAGACAGTTCTCACGAAAGAAACGAGACGAATGATATTGAAATGCAGGAGAAAATGTGAGACATTACAAAAGACCTGCAGACTGGCAGGCTACAGTATGTCACTGCTTACTGGGCCATCAACCCATTTTTATGATGTCTTTTTATGATGCCTTCAAACCCTTATTCCCCCTTCATCCTCCCATCGATTCCCCTTTTTCTGTCCCATTCCCAATCTACTGGAGTACTCATCAAACACATTTCACAATGAAAAACACTCTCATTTGCAAAACCTCTTCATAATCTGTAAGATCCCAGATATCTGTAAGAATACCAGGGTTGTTATGCAATGGAATTTTAAACTATGTTTTTCAAACGTAGACTGGGACTGCCATTGTGTTAAGGGCTTGGATTGCGAAGAATTTGATAAGTGTGCACAAGAAAATGTCCTTATTCAGTATGTGGAAGTACCTACTAGAGGAGCAAACCTTGACCTTTTGGGAAAAAAGGCAGAGCAAGTGACTGAAGTGTCAGGGTGGGAGAACTTCCGGGCTGGTGATTATAATTCTATTCGTTTTAAAATAGTTATTAAAAAGGATTGACCTGATCTAAAAGTTAAAGTTCTATATAGGAATAAAGCCAATTTTGACAGTATTAGGCAAGAACTTTCAAAAGTTGATTGGGAGAGGCTATTTGCAGATAAAGAGATGATTGGAAAGTGGGAGGCCTTTACAAATGAGATAATGAGTGTTCAGAGACAGTATGTTACTGTTAATGCAAAGGGCAAGGCTGGTTGGTACAGGGAATGCTGGATGAATTGAGGCTGTGGTCGAGAAAAAGGAGGAAACAAATGCCAGGTACAGACAGCTGGGATTGAATGAATCCCAAGAGCAATACAAAGATAGTAGGAGCATACTTTAGAGGGAAATTAGGAGAGTGAAAAGGGGACATGAGATAGCTTTGGCAAATAGAATTAAGGATAATTTAGAGATTCTACAAATACATTAAGGGAAAAAGAGTAACTAGGGAGAGAATAGGGCCCCTTAAAATCAACAAGTCTATCCATGTGTGGAACCACCGGAGATGGATGAGATATTAGATGAGTATTTCACATCAGTATTTACAGTGCAGAAGGATATGGAAGCTCGAGAACTTGTGGAAATAAATAGTGATACCTTGAAAAGTGTCAATATTACAGAAGGGGAGGTGCGGGATTTCTTATAACACATAAAAGTGGATAAATCCCCGGGACCTGATCAGGTGTATCTCAGAACTTTGTGGGAAACTAGGGAAGAGTTTGCTGGGCCTCTTGCTGAAATATTTCTATCATCGATAGCCACAGATGAAATGCCAGAAGACTGGAGGTTGATTAAAGTAATGCCATTATGTAAGAAAGGTGGTAAGTTAATGGTTTGGCGACTATATGGTTCAAGTATAGACTGTTTTGAAAATACATGACTTATAAACTGGAACCCACTTGTTCTGACCAGTCTTTGAACCACATATTTATCTGTTTACTCCTATGTATGCTCTGCCAGTTTGAACACATAGAGTCATAGAGATGTACAGCACGGAAACAGACCCTTCAATCCAATTCTGGCTCATATCCCTCCAAACCCTTCCTAATCATATACCCATCCAGATGCCTTTCAAATGTTGCGATTGTATTAGCTTCCACCACTTCCTCTGGGAGTTCATTCCATACACGTACCACCCTCTGCATGAATAAGTTGCCCCTTAGATCTCTTTTATATCTTTCCCCTCTCACCCTAAACTTATGCGCTCTCATTCTGGTCTCCTCCATCCCAGGGAAAAGACTTTGTGTATTTATCCTATCTAACCTCGATAAGGTCACCCCTCAGCCTCCGACGCTCCAGGGAAAAAAAGCCCTAGTCTATTCGATCTCTCCCTATAGCTCAAATCCTCCAACCTTGGCAACATCCTTGTAAATCTTTTCTGAACCCTTTCAAGTTTCACAACATCTTTCTGATAGGAAGGAGACCAGAATTGCACGCAATATTCCAACAGTGGCCTAACCAATGTCCTGTACAGCCGCAACATGACCTCCCAACTCCTGTACTCAATACTCTGACCAATAAAGGAAAGCATACCAAACGCCTTCGTCACTATCCTATCTACCTGTGACTCCACTTTCAAGGAGCTGTGAACCTGCATTCCAAGGTCTCTTTGTTCAGCAACACTCCCTAGGACCTTACCATGAAGTATGTAAGTCCAGCTAAGATTTGCTTTCCCAAAATGCAGCACCTCGCACTTATCTGAATTAAACTTAATCTGCCACTTCTCAGCCCATTGGCCTATCTGGTCCAGATCCTGTTGTAATCAGTAAGAGTATACTTAAGAGAGAAATCAAGAGGGAAATTGACACCTCCAATTTCGGTGTCATCTGCAAACTTACTAAATATACCTCCTATGCTCACACCCAAATCATTTATATAAACGATGAAAAGTAGTGGACCCAGCACCAATCCTTGTGGTACTCCACTGGTCACAAGCCTCCAGTCTGAAAAACAACTGTCCACCACTACCCTCTGTTACCCTTTTGTCCTTAATGTATTTGTGAAAACCCTTTGGATTCTCTATTTGCCAAAGCTATCTCATGTCCCCTTTTTTACCTCTTGATTTTTCTCTTAAGTATACTCTTACTGCCTTTACACTCTTCTTAGGATTCACTTGATCTATCCTGTCTTATACCTGATACATGCTTCCTTCTTTTTCTGAACCAAACCCTCAATTTCTTTAGTCATCCAGCATTCCCTATACCTACCAGCCTTCCCTTTTACTCTGACAGGAACATACTTTCTCTGGACTCTCATCTCATTTCTGAAGGCTTCCCATTTTCCAGCCGTGCCTTTACCTGCAAACATCTGCCCCCAATCAGCTTTCGAAAGTTCTTGCCAAATACCATTAAAATTGGCCTTTCTCCAATCTAGAACTTCAACTTTTAGATCTGGTCTATCCTTTTCCATCACTATTTTAAATCTAATAGAATTATGGTCACTGGCCCCAAAGTGCTCTCCCACTTACAACTCAGTCAGCTGCCCTGCCTTATTTCCCAAAGCAGGTCAAGTTTTGTACCTTCGCTGGAAGGTACATCCACACACTGATTCAGAAAATGTTCTTGTACACACTTAACAAATTCCTCTCCATCTCA
The DNA here is from genome assembly GCF_037043375.1 of Chiloscyllium plagiosum. NCBI lineage: Eukaryota > Metazoa > Chordata > Chondrichthyes > Orectolobiformes > Hemiscylliidae > Chiloscyllium > Chiloscyllium plagiosum. The sequence goes on along the minus strand of NW_028270166.1, from coordinate 42,243,873 downwards.
ACCCTTAACACTATGGCAGTCACAGTCTATGTTTGGAAAGTTAAAATTCCCTACCATAACCACCTTATTATTCTTACAGATAGCTGAAATCTCCTTACAAATTTGTTTCTCAATTTTCCTCTGACTATTTGGGAGTCTATGATACACTCCCAATAAAGTGGTCATCTCTTTCCTACTTCTCAGTTCCACCCAAATAACTGGCCTGGATATATTTCCAGGAATATCCTCCCTCAGGACAGCTGTAATGCTCTCCCTTATCAAAAACAGCACTCCCCCTCCTCTCTTGCCTCCCTTTCTGTCCTTCACATAGCATTTGTACCCTGGAACATTAAGCTGCCAGACCTGTCCATCCTTGAGCCATGTTTCTGCAATTGCTATGATAACCCAGTCCCATGTTCCTAACCATGCCCTGAGTTGATCTGCCTTCCCTGTTAGGCCTCTTGCATTGAAGTATATTAGTTTATCAGTCCTACCTTGTTGTCTGCTTTGTCCCTGCCTGTCCTGTTTGACTCGCCTTTGTTCTCAACTGTACCAGTCTCTGATTGATCTCTTTCTTCACTATCTCCCTGGGTCCCACTCCCCCACCTTACTAGTTTAAATCCTCCCTCCCGAGCAATTCCAGCAAATCTCCCTGCCAGTATTTTGGCTCCTTCCAATTTAGGTGCAATCCGTCCTTCTTGTACAGGTCACTTCTACCCCAAAAGAGCTTGCAATGATCCAAAAATATGAATTCTTCTCCCATACACCAGCTCCTCAGCCATGCATTCATCTGCTCTATCCTCGTATACCTGCCCTCACTAACTTGTAGCAGCTAGAGTAATCCAGATATTACTACTCTCAAGGACCTCCTTTTTAATTTCCTGCTTAACTCTCTGTAATCTCCCTTCAGAATCTCAACCTTTTCCTTTCCTATGTCATTGTTCGTACAATGACCTCCAGCTGGCCCCTCTCCACCTTGAGAACATTGCGCACCCTCTCTGAGATATCCTTGATCCTGGCACCAGGGAAACAACACACCAGTCTGATTTTTCGCTGCTGGCCACAGAAACGTCTATCTGTACCTTGGACGAGAGAGTCCTCTAACACAATCGATCTCTTGGAACCCAACATACCCCTCATTAGGTGCAATCCGTCCTTCTTGTACAAATCACTTCTACCCCAAAAGTGCTTCCAATGATCCAAAAATATGAATCCTTCTCCCTACACCAGCTCCTCAGCCACGCATTCATCTGCTCTATCCTCCTATTCCTGCCCTCACTAGCTCGTAGCACTCGGAGTATTCCAGATATTAAGACCATAAGACCATAAGACATAGGAGTGGAAGTAAGGCCATTCGGCCCATCGAGTCAACTCCACCATTCAATCATGGCTGATGGGCATTTCAATTCCACTTACCCACATTCTCCCCGTAGCCCTTAATTCCTTGTGACATCAAGAATTTATCAATCTCTGCCTTAAAGAGATTTAGCATCCCGGCCTCCACTGTACTCCGCGGCAATGAATTCCACAGGCCCACCACTCTCTGGCTGAAGAAATGTCTCCGCATTTCTGTTCTGAATTTACCCCCTCTAATTCTAAGGCTGTGTCCACGGGTCCTGTCTCTTCGACTAACGGAAACAATTTCCTATCATCCACCCTTCCCAAGCCATGTATTATCTTGTAAGTTTCTATTAGATCTCCCCTTAACCTTCTAAACTCCAATGAATACAATCCCAGGATCCTCAGCCGTTCCTCGTATGTTAGACCTACCATTCCAGGGATCATCCGTGTGTATCTCCTCTGGACATGCTCCAGTGCCAGTATGTCCTTCCTGAGGTGTGGGGACCAAAACTGGACACAGTACTCCAAATGGGGCCTAACCAGAACTTTATAAAGGCTCATTAGCGCATTGCTGCTTTTATATTCCAACCCTCTTGAGATAAATGACAACAGTGCATTCGCTTTCTTAATCACGGACTCAACCTGCATGTTTACCTTTAGAGAATCCTCGACTAGCACTCCCAGATCCCGTTGTACTTTGGCTTTACGAATTTTCTCACCGTTTAGAAAGTAGTCCATGCTTATATTCTTTTTTTCAAAGTGCAAGACCTCGCATTTGCTCACATTGAATTCCATCAGCCATTTCCTGGACCACTCTCCCAAACTGTCTAGATCCTTCTGCAGCCTCCCCACTTCCTCAGTACTACCTGCCTGTCCACCTAACTTCGTATCATCGGCAAACTTCACTAGAATGCCCCGAGTCCCTTCATCCCTTATTACCCTTGAGGACCTCCTTTTTAAATTTCTGCCTAACTCTCTGTAATCTCCCTTCAGAATATCAAGCTTTTCCCTTCCTATGCCATGGTTCCAATGTGGACAATGACCTCCTGCTGGCCCCTCTCCCCCGTGAGAACATTCTGCACCCTCTCTGAGACATCCTTGATCCTGGCACCAGGGAAACAACACACCATTCTGCTTTTTCTCTGCTGGCCACAGAAACGTCTGTCTGCACCTCTGACTACAGAATTTCCTAACACAATTGATCTCTTGGAAGCCGACGTTCCCCTCGTTGCATTAGAGCCAGTCTCAATACCAGAAACTTGGCTGTTCGTGCTACATTCCCCTGAGAATCCATCACCCCCCTACATTTTCCAAAACATCATACCTGTTTGAAATGGGTATAGCCACAGAGTCTCCTGCACTAGCTGCCTACCTCACTTACCTTTCCTGGAGTTAACCCATCTATGTGACTGCATCTGCAACCTTTCCCCCTTCCTATAACTGCCATCCATCAGAATCTCCTTGCTCTTGTAAATTCCTAACTGTCTCAGACAGTTAGGAACTGTCCAACTGATCCATTCAATCTGATAGGATTCACAACCAACGTCATTTTTTGCAGATATAATCCTCAGTAACCCGTAAATTCTCCCTAAGCTCCCACATCCAACAAGAGCATATCACTTTACTAAGGGCCATTTTTGCTTCTTTCAATCTACAGAAAGTAGCACTGTTTTATTCCTCTACAAAACTCTGCTCCATGTTAAATTAATACTTATGATTTATATTTTAAGATTAATCAAGGGACATATCTCAATAAAACATATAACCAAGAAAGAACCCACTCTATTTACTACTGCAGACTTACTGTAAGGCCACACTTAAAATATCCACTTATCTGTTTCTGTGCTGTGACCTCTCCCAAACAAGTTCCTCTAAGATCAGTTGTGAATTTCATTGTTTGTTAATTTTCCCATGAACTCTGATGTCCAGCGATACATGAATTCAAACAGCAAAGTCAGTACCTGTGCAGGTTCACTGCTCTATCAGTTAGTAGTGTGGGTTTCTTTCTCTCAGTTCAGGTAATGATTGAGAAATTGTAATCTTTAAGGTTCTGCTTTTTAGTTTAGTGCTAAACTGATATCTATATTGAACATAATATAGAACATAATATCTATAATTGAACTACTGCCCTAGTTCTATCTATGATATTAGTACTCACAAGAGCCACAGCCACAAGATCCTCCCCTCCTACCACAAATTCCACTCCAGCCCCGAGCAAATGTCCTGAACCTTGATAACCAGGCAGTCAACACAGTCACCTGGACTCTCACTCTTTGCTGTAGAGAACACTATCAATCTCCTTCATTCTCCTATCATCTACTACTTCTATTACATTATCCTTTGTCATCCCAGTTCTCTCTCAACTACTTGAATGGCTTCCTGTATCATGGTATCCTGGTCAGTTTGCTCATTCACTCTCCAGCATCTGCTGTCATCCAAACAGAATCTCAAACCTATTGGAGAACTGCAGAGGCTGACATTCATGCACTCCTACCCTGTGGGTAACCTTTCCTGCCTCACTCATACCTGCGCCTGACCACTGACTAAATCAGAAGACCTGATCCTAAATGGAGTTACTACCAACTAATACAAAGAATTTTGATATTCACACCCCCCCCCACCCCGCCTCACTGATGCATTGCAGTGGCTGTAATTTAGCCTCCAGCTCATAAACTCTAAGTCCAAGCCATTTGAACTTCAAACTCTTACTGATGACATGTTTGCCCTGGATCAGAAAAGTATCCAGGAGCTCCCATGTGCTGCAGCCTTGGCACATCACCTGTCCTGCCATCCTTAATTGGTTTATTAATTATTTAATTATATTATTCACTTACTTATGCTGCCTTTTATATATTTTATTAGTTATTCCACTAATTTGTATACTATGTTAAAAATTAAAACTTAGGAATAGTGAAAACCTTAACCGCTTAGCAGAGACTCATCAAACACCTAGCTATTTTTTCCATAATAGACCATTGTAGTTGGAATTTGAACCTATTCCAATCAGCACAAATTAATCTAGCTCTCTCTCTCTCTGCCTGTCTGCTACATGGTCCTTATGATTCATAAACATTCATGGAATGTAAGAATGTGCAAAGCCAGCCTAGAGCACTGTGGCCCAGTGTTGGGATATAATTTTACATTCGCATAAACCAAATCATCCGCCGACATTTCCGCCACCTCCAAACAGACCCCACCACCAGGGATATATTTCCCTCCCCACCCCTCTCCGCCTTCTGCAAAGACCGTTCCCTCCGTGACTACCTGGTCAGGTCCACGCCCCCCTACGACCCACCCTCCCATCCTGGCACTTTCCCCTGCCACCGCAGGAACTGTAAAACCTGCGCCCACACCTCCTCCCTCACCTCCATCCAAGGCCCCAAAGGAGCTTTCCACATCCATCAAAGTTTTACCTGCACATCCACTAATATCATCTATTGTATCCGTTGCTCCCGATGCGGTCTCCTCTACATTGGGGAGACTGGACGCCTCCTAGCAGAGCGCTTTAGGGAACATCTCCGAGACACCCGCACCAATCAACCACATCGCCCAGTGGCTCAACATTTCAACTCCCCCTCCCACTCTGCCGAGGATATGGAGGTGCTGGGCCTCCTCCACCGCCGCTCCCTCACCACCAGACGCCTGGAGGAAGAACGCCTCATCTTCCGCCTCGGAACACTTCAACCCCAGGGCATCAATGTGGATTTTAACAGTTTCCTCATTTCCCCTTCCCCCACCTCATCCTAGCTTCTAACGTCCAGAAACTCGATCCCCTGACCTGTCCGGACTTGTCCGACCTGCCCAGCTCCTTTTCCACCTATCCACTCCACCCTCTCCTCCCTGACCTATCACCTTCATCTCCTTCCCCACTGACCTATTGTACTCTATGCCACTCTCTCCCACCCCCACCCTCCTCTAGCTTATCTCTCCACGCTTCAGGCTCTCTGCCTTTATTCCTGATGAAGAGCTTTTGCCCGAAACGTCGATTTTGCCTGTCTTCGGATGCTGCCTGAATTGCTGTGCTCTTCCAGCACCACTGATCCAGAATATAATTTTACATTGTCAAATGTTTCTCTAGACTTCTATCTTCAACTGCTAACACAATTTACTTTCAATACCTCCCTGAAAGTCTATCCAGCCTCTGTTTAAAGTACAGTAGCTGGATATAAGCTGTTAGTCTCTTCTGAACAGAAAGCTATGTCCTCTTGTAAAATCGGCAATCATATTTATCTATTGTCTATACCTTAATATTTGTGATCCACTCCTCCAATGTAAGCAGTTTCTGCAGCTTTTCTTCAGAACCCCAATCCCTGATCTTGTTGTCTGGCCAGGTGTCTTTCTCAAAGCAGAATGATTGGAATAACACACAATACATTAAGTGAGAATTACTTTGAGATTTGTGCACTAATCCTCAGTACAGGTCATATTTACTTCCACTGTCACACATTGTGCTGATGGCTTCAATACCTACCTGTTATGATAAAAACAACTATAGAGCAGGACCAAGTTCAATCTCCATGCTATATCTTGCTAGCTGACCTTGGAGAATTATTGTTATTATTCATTCTCAGTCTATGGAAGCTCATGGAATGTCCAGCATTTTTTCCTCATCCAGGTTGCCTGTGTACTTTGCTCAGCTACTTCAGAGTACAATTAAATGTAAATGACATTGGTGTGGCACTAGGGTCATATTTATGCCCGACTTCATTCTACTTTTCTGAAAGAGCATTCACAAATGCGTTTCTTCCAATAATCTAAAAGTTTCATGATCAGTTTACTGATGAACAGCTTTTAATTTCCAGTACTTAATTTATTACACTCAATTCGAAGTAGGATTTGAATTAATATGTTTAGGATTGCCAGTCCATTAATGTAACAACTACACCACCCGACCTAGCTATTAAAGATTCTAAGAACATCCTCAAAGGTATAATCTGGAAGATGTTAATAAATAACCTGCAATCTGCTCACAGTTGTGCTCCAAGAGCATTTAGAAAACAAATTGTGTAAACATTCAATTAGGTCAGGATCATTTTTGGGCTGTTTGGACACTTTAGTTGATCAGGTTGCCTACATTCAGATTGCATCCAGACATGAAGAACTTGTACAAAATTATACTCAAAAAGACTCAAGAGCCACGATAGGGAGTTCAAAAAGAGAGAAAATTGGAAGAGGAAAATACAAAGAAAATAAATTTGCTTCCTGCATAGAAAGTGATTGAAAGATACTGCAAATCTTAGAATCAGCATGACGTTCCATCACACATTCATTTGAGTTTTGCTGAGCATATTGTCATATGCACCTTGGAATCAACAATTATAATACTAATAGTGGCCTTGAAAACTGCTTTGTCAACATAAAATGATTGCGTCAGACTCAAAACACCATTTGGACTAAATTTCCCTTAGGCTTTAAGCTTATTTCAATGGTAACAACAAACAGCAGACTTTTCATTAATATTCATAGATATTAAGTCGTTGAACTTAGGCGTTGAAATAAACATTTTTAAAAAGCACTCTAAGGTTCTATGTTAAACACAAATGTTGATATTCGAATAATATTAATGAGATGAAAAGCCATGTGTTCCCAGACTAGTGTGGGACCAGGGTTTCTCTGATATTTAGCTTTTATATTTATTGTTGGAACCTGTTCTCCCAAATTTTGATGTGAGCCTGGGAACTATGTGGTCTGTAAAGGTCCTACCCTGATCGGATGTGGAAACATCTGGGCAAATAATTCTGCTTCTACACTCACCAGTCCTCAAATGTTTGCAGACTGAAGGGAAGAGGGAGGTAGTCCTGAGTAGCCAGTGTTGGCATTCTATATTAGAATGTAGACAATAGAGCATCGATAATGCACAATGTAGTTTAGATGTATATACTTATTTTTATTCAGATGTTGTTTTGGGAAGGAGCAAAGACAAATTTAAGATCTGTCACCCAACCTCTGTAATCTCCCTCAAAGGAACCAGCTGCTGAGATCTCTAATTTCTTCCAATTCATTTGATTTAATCATACTACTTGATTTAATCATACTACTAATGTGGCCAGGCATTTGGCTGCCTATCCAAACTCTGGAGTTCCCACCCAAGCGACACTGTGTGGCTCTTTTCCTCTCTCCCTCCTCCTTTAAAACCTCTCTTTTTGATGAGGTATTTGGTCACATGTCCTTGGCTCTTTAATGAAGGGCTTATGCTCAAAGCATTGATTTCCCTGCTTTCGGATGCTGCATGACAGGCAGTGCTTTTCCAGCACCACACTCTCGACTCTGATCTCCAACATCTGCAGACCTCACTTTCTCCTCATTAATGATACCCCTGTGATGTACTTGAGAACATTTTGATACATTTGAGGTGTTAAGTGTAAACTGTGAATTCAATTCCAATTAGATTTAGGTGGTATAGACAGACAAATATTTGTGAGCTTTCTAGACTCACATCAAACACTAGATGGCTGAATTCCCCCAAACTTTGGCTGTGTCAGTTTCAGGGGGTTTCATGAAAGATTTCCTTCTGTAAGCCATGTTCACTTTTCTCAAGCAATGCTGACCTCATTCAGTATGTGCATACCTCCACAGATACACTCTTGCACTACCTTGTATTTACAAGTGAAGAAATGCTCGCTGGTGCCAGGACCTTGCAGCATCCATGCCAAGGGCATCATATTTAAATCCCAGTTGCAAACTATGTCAAATACTGCCGGCTTGGTCTGAAGTAGCCATCCAGGTCAGTGCATCCACAGTCTGGAGAAATGTGTAGTAATGCCACAGGAACCTTTCCTCTGCTATCTCACACTCAATCCAACTCTGCCATTTCACCCATTTACTGCTGAGGCTCTTAGTCTATCACTTTCAATATTGCTTGCAGCATCTTCCTTCAATGGCTGTTATTTACATCATACCCCAAAACTACTCACCCTTCTGTCCTCTGCCTTTCCTATTCACTCACTTTGGACAGCTTTCCTGATTGAAGATGGATCAGCCCCGAACTGATCATGTTAACTCTTGACTGTTCCTTGCTGCCAGACATGACACTCTGTGGGGCTATCTACATTACACCAAAAGGCAAGGCAGAAATGCTGTGAGTGTCTGAGTAAGTGCAAAGTGATTGGGTGCTAAGAAAACAAGCTCAGAGCCCTGTAATGCACTTTATTCTGAAAAATGAGACGAAGGGCTGTTCCTGCTACTAAGTGACTTGGTAGCAGCGTTGCAACATAAAGTGTTGGTAAATTCCAAAGTGCAGTATTGAATTGTTGCAGTGTATTAAAAGTCTCAACTGTGCCATGATTCGGTGGTGAGGCTGGTGCTTTGTTGATGCTAATCTCCATAATGCAAAGTGCTGGAGAAACTCAGCAGGTCTGGCTGCATCTGGCAAGAAAACAGCATTAACAGATGCTCACTCTCCATGGTGCATATCATGAGATGTGGGGAAATGCTGGCCAACATGGCAGCCCAGAGAGAATGATGAGGATCTGCAAGAACTTGACCAGGAATTCATTCAGATTCCAAGTTGGGAATTGTCATCATCTACTTTTTCTCCATGGCCTGGGAAGATAGCAAAGTGTATGTACATGAGTTAAAATTAGGAAATGAGATAATAGTACATGCAAATCAGTTCCGCACTACTCATTAGCAAGATTCTCTGCTCTACATTAAAATTTTGTATGGAAATTCAGATTTTGTTTTGATATTGAGAATTTCATTTTTCACTTGCTATATTTTCCCAAATGACATACCACTGGGCCATATTCTTCAGGGCCTGGGATAATTTATCCCAAAATTCTCATGACATCTATATCTTTAGAAGGATCCCTTACAATCAGCTCCTTGTATAAAAGGAAATACTGATAGGCTGTGATATCTGTTATGGCATGGAGAAAAATGCTCCCTGAGGAGGGTCTCAGTGGCTCTGTTGTAGATTTTAATCTGGAAAATATGGTGATTTGGTTAAATCTGAACCAATCCAAAAGAGGCTGCTTCTGAGACAAAGGAGGTTAAGAGCCTGAGGCGTGTCACAGTTCAGATGCGCTACAACCAGGCGGGATGTCAAATTTAATCAATTGTTCCCTCCAAAGTAGCTCCCATGGAGGAGAAAGTTGTTATCTTTGTTACACATGTCATTTTCACCACAGTTAAATCTCTGTTTTAATAATTTACACCTCCCAAAAAATCAAATCTTAGAAAATAGATTATAACACATTAGTAAATAATTGAACAAAAACCGAGCTCTGCTTGGCTATTCAACAGTTGTTGAAGATGAAAATGTTCTTATTATGCTATTGTGAATCATATAATATCATGAATAACTGATCAGTCTACCTTTTATAATTACTCAGAATTAATGCTGACTATTTTCAGTATTTCCTGTTTTTGTTCACATTTCTCAATTTCTAGAGTAAATGAGGAACAACACAAGAAATAGGGCAAGAAGTGGAAAAAGCACACATAGCCTGTTCACCATTTAATACCCATTGTAGTTGACCTTTGGTTTCAAATCCACTTTCTCATCTGACCCCCATGTCTCTTCATTCACTGAGAGACCAAATACTCGTCAATTTAAATCTAATTTTGTCAGAATTGTGTCTGTTACCAATATTCAAAACATTGCAGGACATGGTTATACCTTTGAGGAGAAAGTGAGGTCTGCAGATGCTAGAGATCAGAGCTGAAAATGTGTTGCTGGAAAAGCGCAGCAGGTCAGGCAGCATCCAGGGAACAGGAGAATTGACGTTTCGGGCATAAGCCCTTCCTGAATATGATTTCTCCTGTTCCCTGGATGCTGCCTGACCTGCTGCGCTTTTCCAGCAACACATTTTCAGCACGGTTATACCTTTGCCTCAGCAGTTTAAATCATTTCTTGATGGTACAGAATGTAACCATTGCTAAAAGTAGTTAAGAAGTTGAAGCTTTCTATCTTGCACGAATCAGAACCAGGAACAAGGAACATGCTTGAACAAAAGTACATCATTTTGTTCAGCATGAGAAGAAGGTGCTGATTGCCCAACCAGTCATGAATGTAGAGATGCAGCAAAAACAGTTACTTGTCAATTTAAATTCTGGAAGAAGGTGAGTATGGCAGATGCTGAAGAGTCAGAGTCAAAATATGTGCTGCTGGAAAAGAACAGCAGATCAAGCAGCATCTGAGGAGCAGGAGAGTTGTTGTTTCGGGCATAAGCCCTTCATCAGTGATGAAAGGCTTATGCCGGAAAGGTCAACTGTGTTGCTCCTCGGATGCTACCTCTCCTGCTGTTCTTTTCCAGCACTGCACTTTTCAAATTTAAATTCTTGGTCCAGTTACTTGTCAATCTAAATTCTCAGTCCAGGCAGGTGGACTCTGAATTAGTCAGCATGTTGCCATGGGACTTCAGCAGAGACTGACCATCTCTCTTAACTAATTACTTTTGCCTATATAAAACAGGGTTCTGTGGGTTAATATATGTAGCTTCTAGCATGTATATATGTATCACATTGCAAACCTGACTGATGATCTTAAATTCATTTCCAATATGATTTCACACAGTCTGGATTATTTAATAAATGATTTCAAATGGCAGAATCACTTATAATAGTGGATATACTTTTCTGAAGCTTGCAAGCATGGGCTGCAAATGTTCAACAGGATATGTTGCTTGAGATAGACTGCCAGTCATTGGGTTATATGACCTACATAACTAACATAACACCAGCACAGAAACTGGTATATCACATTACACATGTGTGCAGCAGACAAAATGGTTTATTTGGCTTGACAGCAGCATCCAATTAGTTAATAAAACTACTGGTGGATTAACACCGTAGAAGCAGCATGAGGCAGCTAACCTCAACTGTTGTTCAAATTTCTGAGACACTTGCCCCTTCCAAGGTAATCTGCAGTGGATTGGGCACTACTCAGGATCAATTTAAGTTCATCCATCAGGTTTGTAATGTGATGTACTTACATGTGCTGGAGCTACATCCATAAATTCACAGGTCCCTTTTCAATGTGACAACAAAAATTAGTTCATGGAGATAACCACTCTCTGCTGCAATCCCATGGCAATATTCTGACCAATCAGAATCTTTTGCCTGGTCCGAAATTAAGATTGACAGTTAACTGTTCTTGCTGCATCTCCATGCCAAGGATAAACCTACCAATAGTAACCCTTTGTTCAATTCTGTTTCTTGTATTGTAATGCTGATAAGTTCAAGACAAAAAGTTTCAATTTCTTGTACCCTTTAGCAAAGTTTAATCTTATTGGTGTTCTTTGGTAACCAAACGCAGCTGATACGGATTATTGTTGCAAATAACAGTCTGACAACTTTGATTTAGGGGCCATATTCTCAATGCACATGAGCTTGTATAAGCCATAGTCATATGTTAGGTACTCTGGGCTCATATTAGTATTTGGACAAGGTTTTGAGGGGCACCAATCAGATGACCCAACATTTGGTTACATTGCTTGACTGTGACTTTGTAGCAAACAAAATTGAAGCCTAAAATGCATGATAGGAAATTATGCTAATATTACATAAACATCAGACCAGCTTGCAGTTAAAGGAAGAAGTAAAATCGGACTGCTAAGTTGCTAAGTTGTTTGATCTCTGTGGATGCAAAGAGGAATACAATAAGACTGATGAGAGGGACCATGGATGCAGAAATCTCCTGTTTACATGACCCCATGAAATGGTCCTCTAAAGTACCTAAGTCATATATGGCCTATTGTGGTAGAGTATTGATGTGTTATAGACCAAGCCAAACCCCTTCAAAACCTTTTAAGAAAGTAGCCCGGACCCTAATTTTGCTAGTTGTTTTAAGCAGGTGTGAGGTGGATATTCCAAGAGTAATGCAGCTGGTCCAACCACTTAGTTTTGAAAACAACAGAATTTATTTGCAAGATTACTGAATGAAACACAAACAAAAGAGAATAGAATACAAAATAACTTAACCTAAATGAAAACCCAGAGATTACCCAACTTAGTGATGCTGTTCCAAATACTTGCAACAATCCCCATAAACACCCCTTGGCAAAAAGGTAAAATCAAACACAGGGTTTTTCAGGAGAGATGTCAGAGAGAGGGAGGATCAGCATGGACCTGCTTAGAGTCATAGAGTCATAAAGATGTACTGCATGGAAACAGACCCTTCAGTCCAACCCGTCCATGCCGACCAGATATCCCAAACCAATCTAGTCCCACCTGCCAGCTCCTGACCCATATCCCTCCAAACCCTTCCTATTCATATACCCATCCAGATGCCTCTTAAATGTTGCAATTGTACCAGCCTCCACCACTTCCTCTGGCAGCTCATTCCATACAGGTACCACCCTCTATGTGAAAAAGTTGTGCCTTAGGTCCCTTTTATATTTTTCCCCTCTCACCCTAAACCTATGCCCTCTAGTTCTGGACTCCCCCACCCCAGGGAAAAGACTTTGTCTATTTATCCTATCCATGCCCCTCATGATTTTGTAAACCTATATAAGGTCACCCCTCAGCTTCCGACACTCCAGGGAAAACAGCTCCAACCTGTTCAGCCTCTCCCTATAGCTCAAAATCTCCAACCCTGGCAACATCTTTGTAAATCTTTTCGGAACCCTTTCAAGTTTCACAGCATCTTTCCAATAGGAAGGAGACCAGAATTGCACACAATATTCCAACAGCGGCCTAACCAATGTCCTGTTAAGCCGCAACATGACCTCCCAACTCCTGTACTCAATACTCTGACCAATAAAGGAAAGCATACCAAATGCCTTCTTCTCTTTTAGGTCCAGCTGCTTCACAGCTTCCTGACTGTTTTCAGTGAACAGCCAGACTGCTAAAAACCAAACCAAACCAGAGAAGAGCTAAGCTGAGAGTATTGACCACTCCCCTTTCATTGTATAACTGTTTTTTTTAAAACTTGAAAGCATTTGGCAGTGTCATATTCACTGACAGCCTTTTATCTCTCCTCATAGGTCCTTTCACATTGGGTTTGGAACTGATTCTTGTGTCGTAAATTCAACGGGTTTCTTTGTTCCTCCTCTGACACTCATTCGCATAATTTACCTTTCTCCTATTTTACAGTCTCTAGCTCCTATTTTAATTTCGCATTCTCCATTTCCCTTTCATCTAATTCCTATTTCAATCTTATATTCTCTGTTTCTTTTACATGTAATTTCTGTTTTGTCTTGCATTTACTGTTTCCCTTTCATCTAACTCTTCCATACAACAGGTTACCATTGTAGCCTTGCAAAATTTGCTGACATGTTTCACCTGCTCTCTTCAAGCTTCCTTTCCTTTTGTCTCATGGGTCTCAGATCCATCTGTGATGATGCTGCTCCTTTAACAAGGTTATGCTGTCCTTGGCTTTTCTTTTCAAAAAGGTCATAAAAACAGCGATTCCATTTCTGTTTTTCAGCAGCAGCACGAAGGGTGGGAGCTTGGACAAGGGGCCTATCGGGAGTGGTGAATCTTTGAGTCTTTAAAAACTTACCTCAACCATGGGAATCCTCCATTTCTGTTTTTCAGCAACAGCAGCAGCACAAAGGATGGGAGCTTGGACTAAGGGCCAGTCGGGAGTGATGAGTCACTGATTTGAGTCTTGACATCTGACATTGGAGAGCAGAGGTTTCTGGGAAAGGAGGGACTTTTTTTATTTCCCTCCAGCTATATAAGTGAGTGTTTTCTGAACCTGAGACCATATCGTTTAGGGCCTCTCACCCAACCACCCACTCTAACCTTCAACAGGAGGGACACATCAGGCAAGCTTCCCTTTTTTACATTCTGATAAGGGGACTAGCAGAATGGCAGTGCAGGGAGAGCGATGTTCCTCCTGCATCATGTTTGAGGTGTAGGACGCTATTAGTGTCCCATCCAAGTACATCTGCAGGAAGTGCACCTAACTCTCGCACCTCCAAGACTGAGTTAGGAAACTGGAGCAGGAGCTGGATGAACTTCGGATCATTCAGAAGGCAGAGGCTGTGATAGATAAGAGTTACAGGGAAGCAGTTACTCCGAGACATGAAGGAAGCTGGGTAAAGGGGAAAAAACAGTCAGTGCAGGGATCCCCTGTGGTCGTTCCTCTGAAAAAACAAGTATACTGTTTTGGATACTGCTGCGGAGGGAATGACTTACCAGGGGTATGCAGTGGTCTCTGGCACAGATTCTGTTCCTGTTACACAGAAGGGAAGGGAGGGAAAGGAAGAGAGTGTTAGTCATTGGGGACTCAATAGAGGGTCAGATAGAAGGTTTGTTGGTAACGAACAAGACTCACTGTTGGTGTGTTGCCTCCCAGATGCCAGGGTCTGTGATGTATCAGATCGTGTCTTTGGGGTCCCTAAGGGAGAGGGTAGCCAGATCCAAGTCGTGGTCCACGGAGGTACCAACGACATAGCTAGAACGAGGGATAGGGATGTAATGCAGGATTTCAGGGAGCTATGGTGGAAGCTCAGAGCTAGAACAAATAGAGTTGGTGTCTCTGGTTTGTTACCCATGCCACGTAATAACGAGACAAGGAATAGGGAGAGATTTCAGCTGAACATGTGGCTGCAGGGATGGTGCAGCAGGGAGGGTTTCAGGTCCATCGATAATTGGGACTCATTCTGGGGAAGGTGGGACCTCTACAAATGTGACAGTCTTCACTTGAACCAGAGGGGTACTAATATCCTGGGTGGGAAATTTGCTTGGTGCTATTCCGGTGGGTTTAATCTAGCTCAGCAGGTGGATGGGAACCTGAGGTATAGTTCCAGTCATTATGGAGGACTTTAACTTCCCCAACTGATTGGAAATGCTATAACCCTAATGTGTCGGATGATCAGATTTTGTCCAATTTGTGCAGGAGGGTTTCCTGACACAGTATGTTGAAGGGCCGACAAGAGGGGAGGCCACACTGGATCTGGTGTTTGGTAAGGAACCAAGCCAGGTGTTTGCTTTAGTGGTAGGTAAGCGCTTTGGAGAGAGTGACCATAATTTGGTTATGTTTAGTTTAGCGATGGAAAGGGATAGATACATGCCACAGGGCAAGAGTTATCGATGGGGGAAGGGCAATTATAATGCAATTAGTCAAGACTTAGGATGCATAGAATGGGGTAGCAAAATGCAGGGGATGGGGACAATCGAAATGTGGAGCTGGTTTAATGAACAGATATTGCATGCCCTTGATAGATATGTCCCTGTCAGGCAGGGAGGAAGTGATAAGGTAAGGGAACCGCGCTTTCCTATAGAAATTGCAACTCTTGTTAAGCGGAAGAACTCTTGTCATTATATGACAATGAGACATGATAGTTCAGATGAGGCAATGGAGAGTTACAGATTAGCTAGGAAGGATTTAAAGAGAGTTAAGAAGAGCAAAGAAAGGACATGAGCTGTCTTTAGGAGGGGGAATAAAGGAAAACCCTAAAGCCTATGTGAGGAATAAAAGGATAACGAGGGTAAGGATAGGGCCAGTCAAAAACAGAAATAGGAATTTGTGTGGAGATTGGAGAGGTGCTAAATGAATATTTCTCGTCAGTTTTCACTCAGGAAAAGGAGAATATTATAGAGGAGAAGAATGAGGTGCAAGATATTAATCTAAAAAGGATCGAGGTTAGTAAGGCAGAAGTATTATCAATTCTAGAAGGAGCGAAAGTAGACAAGTCCCCTGGGCCAGATGGGATTTGTCCGAGGATCCTCTGGGAAGCTATGGAGCAGGTGTTGGAGCCTTTGGCTTTAATCTTTGAGTTGTTATTGTCTTCAGGTTTAGTACCAGAGGACTGGAGGATTGCAAATGTTGTCCCCTTGTTCAAGAAGGGCAGTAGAGATGACCCAGGTAATTATAGACCAGTGAGCCTGACGTAAGTTGTAGGAAAAGTTTTGGAAAGGATTATAAGAGATGGGATTTATAATCATCTAGCAAGCAACAGTTTGATTGCAGATAGTCAACATGGTTTCATCAAGGACAGGTCATGTCTCACAAACCTCATTGAGTTTTTTGAGAAGGTGACCAAGCATGTGGATGAGGGTAGGGCAGTTGACGTGATGTATATGGACTTCAGTAAAGCCTTTGATAAGATTCCCACATAGTAAACGATTGGAGAAAATACAGAGGCATGGGCTGAAGGTTATTTAGCAGGTTGGATTAGAATCTGACTTTCTGTCAGAAGGCAGTAAGTAGTGGTTGATGGAAAATATTCAACCTGGAGTCCGGTTACTAGTGATGTGCCACAAGGATCTGTTTTGGGACCACTGCTGTTTGTCATTTTTATAGATGACTTAGATGTAGGCATAGGTGGATGGGCTAATAAGTTTGCAAATGATACTAAAGTCGATGGAGTAGTGGACAGTGTAGAAGAATGTTGCAAGTTGCATGGGGACGTGGATAAACTGCAGAATTGGGCTGAGAGGTGGCAAATGGAGTTCAATACAGATAAATATGAGGTGATTCACTTTAGGAAGAATAACAGAAAAGCAGAATACTGGGTGAATGGAAAGAATCTTGGTAGTGTGGATGTGCAGAGGGATCTTGGAGTCCATGTACATAGATCCCTGAAAGTTGCCACCCTGGTTGATAGTGCTGTTCAGAAGGCATACGGTGTGTTAGGTTTCATTGGTCAAGGGATTGAATTCCGGAGCCATAATATCATGCTGCAACTATACAAAACACTAGTGCGGCCGCACTTGGAATATTGTGTACAATTCTGGTCGCCCCATTACAGGAAGGATGTGGAAGCATTGGAAAACATGCAGATGAGATTTACCAGGTTGTTGCCTGGTCTGGAGGGAAAGTTTTATGAGGAAAGGCTGAGAGACTTGGGAAAGTTCTCATTGGAAAGAAGAAGGCTAAGAGGGAATTTGATAGAGAATTACAAGATGATCAGAGGATTAGATAGGGTAGACAGTGAATGTCTTTTTCCTAGGATAATGACATCAGCTTGTACGCGGGGGCATAACGACAAATTGAGGGGCGATAGATTTAAGACGGATGTCAGGGGCAGGTTCTTTACTGAGAGTGGTAAGGTCATGGAAAGCCCTGCCTGCCAATGTAGTTAAGTCAGCCATATTAAGGAGATTTAAACAATCCTTGGATAAGCACATGGATGATGATGATGGGATAGTGCAGGGGGATGGGCTTAGATTAGTTTACCGGTAGGCATTACATCGAGGGCCAAAGGGCCTGTTCTGTGCTGTATTGTTCTATGTCCTATTAGCTGTTATCATTTCACAATGTTAGTGAAACTTCACCCAGTTGCAGAGCACATTTTTTTTCTCTGATCTTAATGTTGTACCTTTGTTAAATAAAGGTTGTAAGGAGGAACAGGGAACTATAGACTTGTGAGTCTGATTTCACTGCGGATAAATTGTTGGAGGTGATTTTAAAAGATAGGATTCATGGACATTTAGAGAGCCACGTCTTGATTAAGCATAGTCATCATGGTTTTGTGCAAGGAAAATTGCATCTCACAACTTGATTGAATTTTTTTGAGGAAGTTACCAAAAAGGTTGATGACTCTCTGTTTACTTGGACTTTAGTAAACCCTACTGCATGGTAGACTAATTAGTAAAGATAGGTCACATGAGATTCAAGGTTAGCTTGCCAATTAGATACATCATGTGCTTTACAGTAGGAGACAGAGGGTTGTAGTGAGGGTTGCTTTTGGACTGGAGTCCTGGGACCAGTGGTGTTCCACAGGCATCAGTTCTAGGTCCTCTTTTGTTTGTCATTCATATAAATGATTTGGATGAGAGGATAGAAGACGTGGTTAGTAAGCTGCCAGATGACATTAAAATTGGTGGCATAGTAGACAATGAAGAAGGTTTTCTAAGATTACAAAAGGATCTTGATCAAATGGGTCAATGGACTGGAAAAGGGCAGATGAAGTTCAATCTGGTCAAATGTGAAGTATTGCATTTTGGTACAACAAACAAGGATAGGCCTTAAATAATTAATAGTAGGGCATGGGTAGTGTTAACCTCAGGGTTCAGGGACATAATTCTTTGAAATTTTAGATTAGATTCTCTACAGCGTGGAAACAGGCCCTTCAGCCCAACAAGCCCACACCAACCCTCTGAAGCGTAACCCACCCAAGAAGGTCAAGGCCAAGCATATGGAATTACCAAAATAAAAGCACACCATAAATCATCCCCATTTGGGAACATACGAAAGGATGAATTATGAAAACAAGGCACTCAAGAAAGGGAACCATGGAAACCCCAATAGGTGAGCAAGTGGATGTAATCATTGCAATCAAACTAAGTCAAAGACCAAATATAGGCTCAAGTCTGAGGCAGTGACTCAAAACAAATGCAAGAAGGAGCATACTCTGCAATATATAACAAGTGGGAGTGTAAGATACACCTTAAGGATGGTCATGACCTTAGGAATGGACAAGGCCATAATCTGATAATATACCAATGTCATGATATTCAGGGGCACTAATGGATAGAAACTACCACAGAAGCAAATTACCAGTGGCCCAATATAGAGAAGAATGTGAAGCATTACATGGACAATTGTTTGGTGTTGGAATAATCCAAATCGATCATGCAAACAAAGGTAAATTAAGACACACTATGCTTGGCCTTGAGCTGTTTAGATAATGTGTTTTACAAAGGGTGCCGATGGCAAGAGTTTGCCGTACACTGATACAAACTCTTGCTTTTCATAGTGGCAAGAATTCAATTAGACGCTTGCATACATAAAGTCAAAAAGTGTGGTGCTGGAGAAGCACAGCAGTATCTGAGGACTTATTCCTGATGAAGGGTTTATCCTGGATAAACTTGCAAATAGATTATGTAGGGCCTGATGATTACTGATGCCTTCAGTTGAAGTGGTCCCCAGAACTAACACAGCTGACATATTGGTGCAGTAGATATTCAGAGGTGGGGACTCCCATGTAGTATTGAGTCCAATTAAGGCCTGCAAGATGGGATCATTTTATTTGGAATAAATCAGAAATTCCTCATAGCTTACCATCCACAATCTAGCAGTATAGTATGAAGGAAAAACCAAACCTTAAAGACTTGCTTCAGAAAATTGCAGTTTTATCCTTTGTCCTAATGTTGGTACTCAATACCATATCAAGCTCCACAGACTTTACCCCTCATGTCCCAGTGACAGGACATCCAATCAAGGGAATTGGAAGAAACCCTTCTAGGACTTGACTTTTCACAACCTGAAGTAACAGCTCTTAGTCAGGAAAGAATGATGCAACAGACAATATGCAGGCTGCACAAATGGCAGCACCTATCAAAATCGGTCTTTCAACAGGCCCCTCTCTATGATATACAAGTCTTTTCTGAACTCTGGCAAAACAGGATAGTATCATATTAATCAGTAAAATTGTTAAGCACTCAGAACAACCATGAAGATCACCTTTTCTTGGATGCAGGTGAAATGACACCAATCCTACTACCCCACCCCACCTCCCTCCCACCCCTGCCCTTGCCATTGGTCCTGCCTGAGGGAAGACAAATGGCTGGTATTGCACACCAATGGCAGCAATGTTGGTCTCTATTGTAGTTATCCCCAGAACTGTAACAGGGCAAAGAAAGTCCCAAATATTGAAGCCTCTTGACCAGTTGGTTTGAGTTTGGGGCTCGGGTCATAAACATCTAGTCCGACAGGAAGGTGATTTTAATTTAGATGGCTATTTGGTCAATGAAAACTGTAATTAAGAGCAGAGATTACCTGGTGCATCACAGGAGAACAGATAATCCTTCAAGATGGAGTTTAGAATTGTACTAGTGACAGGTAATCAATTGGTGATATAGTCACCACCAATTATACACTTAATGGCAAAGTCCTAGGGAGTGTTGCTGAACAAAGAGACCTTGGAGTGCAGGTTCATAGCTCCTTGAAAGTGGAGTCGCAGGTAGATAGGATAGTGAAGAAGGCGTTTGGTATGCTTGGTCAGAGTATTGAATACAGGAGTTGGGAAGTCATGTTGCGGCTGTACAGGACATAGGTTAGGTCACTGTTGGAATATTGCATGCAATTCTGGTCTCCTTCCTATCGGAAAGATGTTGTGAAACTTTGATTAGATTACTTACAGTGTGAAAACAGGCCCTTCGGCCCAACAAGTCCACACAATCCACCACCCACACCCCTACACCTAACACTATGGACAATTTAGCATGACCAATTCACCTAACTTGCACATTTTTGGATTGTGGGAGGAAACCGGAGCAACCGGAGGAAACCCACACAGACACGGGGAGAATGTGCAAACTCCACACAGAGAGTCGCCTGAAGCGGGAATTGAACCCGGGTCTCTGGCGCTGTGAGGTAGCAGTGCTAACCACTGTGCCACCGTGCCGCCCACTTGAAAGTGTTCAGAAAAGATTAGAGGATTTGAGCTATAGGGAGAGGCTGAACAGGCTAGGGCTGTTTTCCCTGGAGCGTCGGAGGCTGAGGGGAGACCTTATAGAGGTTTACAAAATTATGAGGGGCATGGAAAAGGTAAATAGACAAAGTATTTTCCCCGGAGTCGGGGAGTCCAGAACTAGAGAGCATAGATTTAGGGTGAGAGGGGAAAGATATAAAAAAGACCTAAGGGGCAACATTTTCATGCAGAGGGTGGTACGTGTATGGAATGAGCTGCCAGAGGATGTGGTGGAGGCTGGTACAATTGCAACATTTAAGAGGCAT
Source organism: Chiloscyllium plagiosum (assembly GCF_037043375.1). Classification (NCBI taxonomy): domain Eukaryota; kingdom Metazoa; phylum Chordata; class Chondrichthyes; order Orectolobiformes; family Hemiscylliidae; genus Chiloscyllium; species Chiloscyllium plagiosum. The sequence continues at coordinate 42,222,977 of NW_028270166.1, read as the reverse complement.
TTGGATGGGTATATGAATAGGAAGGGTTTGAAGGGATATGGGCCAGGTGGTGGCAGGTGGGACTAGATTGGGTTGGGATGTCTGGTCAGCATGGACGGGTTGGACCAAAGGGTCTGTTTTCATGCTGTACATCTCTTTGACTCTAATATGGTGAAGACTGCATGGCAAGGAACTGAGACATCAGGAGAAAGACTATGGGAAGGAGGAAGCTGTAAAGAAGGATGCTCAAGCACAACAGTAGGGTAGATGATGTCATTGACATGTGCCCAAAGTTTTGGGATCCTGGAAGTGTATGTGAAAACAGATCATGATACTTTATCCCTTGGTTCAATTTGACTATGACATGGGAAAGTAAAAATCAATTCTGTGCTGAACTGCCTGAACAGTGTTACAAGATGTAAACAGCAATGTGTGGCAGATAAGTATGAGAATATCAGAGTTTTCCATCACAGGAAAGGTGAGACAAAACAATTAAACATGGGGTTCTGTCAGGAATAAGAACAGAATGACCAGTAGCAAAGTATGGAAGCTGGCTGCAAAGAACAAAAGAACATGGAACTGACTAATATTGTGACTAAGGGGGTAATCCTGCCCGCAGTTCCCCCAATCCTTATCCCAAATTGGAAAATGGACCGTGAAATGGGTTAGTCCTGAAAGAGACTGATAAGGTCCTGTATGATAACATAAACTTGTGACTGTAGGTTTAAAAGTAACTGAGATCTAGATTACTTACAGTGTGGAAACAGGCCCTTCGGCCCAACAAATCCACACTGACCCTCCCAACAGCAACCCACCCAGACCCATTCCCCTACATTTACCCCTTCACCTAACACTATGGGCAATTTAGCATGGCCAATTCACCTGACCTGCACATTTTTGGATTCTGGGAGGAAACCGGAGCACCCGGAGGAAACCCACGCAGACACGGGGAGAATGTGCAAACTCCATACAAATAGTTGCCTGAGGTGAGAATTGAACCCAGGTCTCTAGCGCTGTGAGGCAGCAGTGCTTACCACTGTGCCACCGTGCCGCCCATCTAGATGCCAGAAATGGTGTCCCTCCCATGTTAGAAATCTGTATGCCCATTTAATCTAAGTGTTATTTGAACAAGAGACAGAGAATGATGAGAGATTGGAGCTAAAACTTGAAAGGCAACAAGAGGCACATAATTTATAATGGGACAACAGCTTGCAGAGCTGGGATATCCACTGTAAATACCCTTGTTATAGAAAATGTGGGCAGCAAACTCCAAATCTTTATGTGAAAGGTCAAACAGATCTTGTATAAATTAAATGGCAATGGCGAATGGAATGCAGAGGGAGGATTCCATAGAAATCAGACTGAAAACTATGTAGTTCTAGTACTGATAGGGATATGCTAAGTCCATCAACCAACTCATAAAGGGAAGGGTAAAAGATGATAAAAACAGCAGAATAAAACTTTGTGCAGCATCAATGGTAATTTTATGTTGGAACAATTAAGAGCAGGCTAACTCGGGGAAGGTCCCATCTTGGATTGGTAATGAGCAGCTCACAGATCTGACTAATAGGAAAATGCATCCAAAGGTATCACGTTGTCAATTCCAATAGCCAACTAACTTCGAAATAGTCTAACTTCGAAATAATTGTGGAGGAATCATGGCTAAAGCCCTGGAGATGATATTAGGACTCCCAATGATTCCGAAGGATGTGAAATTGAATTACACATCTCTCAGGTTGTTATCGACCTGGTCGTTTCAAGAACGTAGCCCAGATCCTAACTTTTCTAGTTGGTTTAAGCAGTTGAAAAGTGTATGATACCAGGAGTGATGCAGCTGGCCCAATTACTTGGTTTTAGACAAAACAGAATTTATTTATGCTTGAACAAAAGAGAACATAATATAGAATAACATAATTTATCTGAAAGCCCAATCAACTCTGTTGCAACTTTATGATGCTGTTCCAAATACTTGCAACAACCCCATAAACACCCTTGGCCAAAAAGGTAAAGTCAAACACAGGTTCTTACAGGAGAGATGTCAGAGAGAGAGAGAGAGAGGATCAGCATGGAGCTGTTTCTTTGGGTTCAGCAGCTTCTCAAAAACTGACTGCTGAAATCAGGAAACTGAAATCAGGCACCTGCCTGAAGGCATGCAGTAGATTAGATAACAGCGAGTCAAAGCCCATCAAAATGTTGTTAAAGTCATTGAACAAGCCAGGGAAACTGGACAAGAATTAAAACTAATAAAATTATTAGTTTTTGAGACAACATTTAGAACTGTGGTATAAACATGCAAATTCACACATGGATCAGATTTGCATTACGTTGATTATTATAATGGTTGGTATCAAATGTACCACTTGAATATGCTTAAGAGTTGGGAAGTTGGAAGAGAAGATGAAATATGGAATTGTGTGTGTAAATACAGAAATGAGCACTAGATGACGGAAAACTATTGGGTGAACCCACATCTCAAATACAGATTGATTGCTTTCAGTACAAAATAAATTGTTTTAAATTAATAATACTAATAATGCTTGTAAGGAATTGTAACATGGCTTAGAATTAGATATTCTGTCTACACTAAATGATGTTTGACCAAGGATTTTGTGATCCAATTCACTAAACAATTAGTGTATCAAAGGGATTGTATGACCCTGTGACTAAAAGAGGTGAAGCCTAATGTGCATGATGGGAAATTATGCTAACTTTATATAAACACCAGACCAGCTTGCTGGTAAAGGAAGAGGTAAAGCTAGTCTGCTGGTGGTAAAGGTCATTCAACCTCTGAAGATGCAAAAAGGAATATAATACGATTGATAAGAAGAACCATGGAAATTGATGTCTCCTGTTTACATGACCCTTGCATGAGTCATGGGTGTGCTGGGCAAGGATATGTCATGAACATTTCTGAAAGATTGGAAGAAAACATAAAGAAGGGACATCAGGAGCAACAACTCTAGATCTATCATCATTAAGAGGGGACTCTGAGTTTGGAATTCAGAAGAATATGACTCGTCAGAGCAAACCTGACCAGTTCATCAAGCACAGGCAGCATTAAAAGTTAAATCATGATGTTTACAGCGTAGCAAGTAGCAACATAGAGTAATGAGTTGAATACAAAATTGTTAAAAATTAATTAAATATATCCATGTTATAAGTTCGCAACTGCTCAGATAATGAAGCAGTTTATGTTCAACAAAATCTGGACAAAGCCACTTCCGGCCCTCACATCATCACCGATGCCACACGCTCAGTGACTTCCGCCACCCCGACTGCCGTGTCTGCCACCACTTCCGACCCCACCAGCGCCACTCACCTGCATTCTGCTGACACGCCCCCCACAGTCCCCACTGTCACTATCCCCACCCCCCAGAACCCCGAGGGGAACACTACCCCTGCTCATGCCTCCACCCCCATTCCCCCCACCATCACAGCCACTCCAGGTACTGGCTCCGACCCCACTCCCAGCTCCACACCCACACCAGATCCCAGCTTCCAGCCCTGCCGAGGTTTCACCATCCCTCCAGACCTCCCACTCACTGAGGACGAACGATCAGTCCTCAGAAAAGGACTCACCTTCATCCCCCTCCGTCCAAGCATACACGCCGTGACATCGAACACTTCTTCCGTCGCCTCCACCTCCGAGCTTACTTTCACAATCAGGACTCCCACCCACCTTCCGAGGACCCCTTCGCCCACCTCCAACACACTGCCTCCACCTGGACACCCCGCGCTGGCCTATTACCTGCCCTCGACCTCTTCATTTCCAAATGCCGCCGGGACATTAACCACCTCAACCTGTCGACCACCCTCCCCCACTCCAACCTCTCACCCTCACAACGCACAGCCCTCCAATCCCTCTGCTCTAATCCCAACCTCACCATTAAGCCAGCGGATAAAGGGGGCGCAGTGGTAGTCTGGCGCACTGACCTCTACACCGCTGAAGCCAAACGTCAACTCGAGGACACCTCTTCCTACTGCCCCCTCGACCATGACCCCACCCCCCATCACCAAACCATCATCTCCCAGACCTTACAGAACCTCATCACCTCAGGAGATCTCCCACCCGCAGCTTCCAACCTCATAGTCCGGGAACCCTGCACTGCCCGGTTCTACCTCCTTCCCAAGATCCACAAGCCTGACCACCCTGGCCGACCCATTGTCTCAGCATGCTCCTGCCTGAACTCATCTCTACCTACCTCGACACTGTCCTATTCCCCCTAGTCCAGGAACTCCTCACATACGTTCGAGACACCACCCAAGTCCTCCACCTCCTCCAAGACTTCCGTTTCCCCGGCCCCCAACGCCTCATCTTCACCATGGATATCTAATCCCTCTACACCTCCATCCGCCATGACCAGGGCCTCTGTCCCTCCGTTTTTTCCTCTCCAGACGTCCCCAACAGTACCCTTCCACCGACACTCTCATTTGTTTGGCCGAACTGGTCCTCACCCTTAACAATTTCTCCTTTGAATCCTCCCACTTCCTCCAGACCAAAGGGGTAGCCATTGGCACACGTATGGGCCCCAGCTATGCCTGTCTCTTTGTTGGCTACGTAGAACAGTTGATCTTCCGTAATTACACCGGCACCACTCCCCACCTCTTCCTCCGCTACATTGATGACTGCATTGGCGCCACCTCGTGCTCCCGCGAGGAGGTTGAGCAATTCATCAACTTCACCAACACATTCCACCCTGACCTTAAATTTACCTGGACCATCTCTGACACCTCCCTCCCCTTCCTGGAACTCTCCATCTCTATTAGTGATGACCGACTTGACACTGACATTTTTTACAAACCCACCAACTCCCACAGCTACCTGGATTACACCTCTTCCCACCCTACCTCTTGCAAAAATGCCATCCCGTATTCCCAATTCCTCCGCCTCTGCCGTATCTGCTCCCAGGAGGACCAGTTCCACCATAGAACACACCAGATGGCCTCCTTCTTTAGAGACTGCAATTTCCCTTCCCACATGGTTAAAGATGCCCTCCAATGCATCTCGTCCACATCCCGCACCTCCGCCCTCAGACCCCACCCCTCCAACCGTAACAAGGACAGAACGCCCCTGGTGCTCACCTTCCACCCTACAAACCCCCGCATAAACCAAATCATCTGCCGACATTTCCGCCACCTCCAAAAAGACCCCACCACCAGGGATATATTTCCCTCCCCACTCCTTTCCGCCTTCCGCAAAGACCGTTCCCTCCATGACTACCTGGTCAGGTCCATGCACCCCTACGACCCACCCTCCCATCCTGGCACTTTCCCCTGCCACCGCAGGAACTGTAAAACCTGTGCCCACACCTCCTCCCTCACCTCTATCCAAGGCCCTAAAGGAGCCTTCCACATCCATCAAAGTTTTACCTGCACATCCACTAATATCATTTATTGTATCCGTTGCTCCCGATGCGGTCTCCTCTACATTGGGGAGACTGGGCGTCTCCTAGCAGAGCGCTTTAGGGAACATCTCCGAGACACCCGCACCAATCAACCAAACTGCCCCGTGACCCAACATTTCAACTCCCCCTCCTCTGCTGAGGATATGGAGGTGCTGGGCCTCCTTCACCGCCACTCCCTCACCACCAGACGCCTGGAGGAAGAACGCCTCATCTTCCGCCTCGGAACACTTCAACCCCAGGGCATCAATGTGGACTTCAACAGCTTCCTCATTTCCCCTTCCCCCACTTCATTCTAGTTTCAAACTTCCAGCTCCGCACTGTCCCTTGACCTGTCTGGACTTGTCCGACCTGCCTAGCTCCTTTTCCACCTATCCACTCCACCCTCTCCTCCCTGACCTATCACCTTCATCTCCTCCCCCACTCACCTATTGTACTCTATGCTACTTTCTCCCCACCCCCAGCTTATCTCTCCATGCTTCAGGCTCTCTGCCTTTATTCCTGATGAAGGGCTTTTGCCCGAAACGTCGATTTTGCTGCTCGTCGGATGCTGCCTGAATTGCTGTGCTCTTCCAGCACCACTGATCCAAAATCTGGACAATATCTAGTCTTGGACTGATAAGTGACAAGTAACATGCATGCCACATGAATACCAGCAATGACCATCTCCAATAAGGGACAATCTAACCACCACTCTTTGAGATTCAATAGTGTTACCATTACTGAATCCTCCACTATAAACATCCTTGGGATTACAATTGACCAGAAACTTAATTGGACTTGCCACATAAACACAGTAGCTACGAGAGCAGGTCAAAGCCTAGAAGTACTGTGGCAAGTAACTCACCTTCTGATCCCCAAAGCTTATCTACCATTTCTAAGGCACAAGTCAGAAGTGAAGATTGTCATGCAATACTCCCACTTTCCTAGGTGAAATCAGGTCAAGTAACACTCAAGAAGCTTGACACCTTCCAGGATAGAGCAACTCATTGGACTGGCATCACATCCACAAGCATTAATTCCCTTCACTACCAATGCACAGTTGCAGCAGCCATGTGTACTGTAAAATAGGCAGCACAAATTCACTAAGCCTTCTTAGACAGCACCTTCCAAACTCACAACTACTTCTATCTAGAAGGACAAAGGAGGCAAATACATGGAAACACCACAACTTGCAAGTTCTTCTCCAAGTCACTCTCATCCTGAATTGGAAATATATCACCCCTCTTTCACAGTAACTAAGTTAAAACCTATAATTTTCCTCCTAAGGGGATTATCGATCTACCTACAGCATGTGGACTGCCATGGTTCATGTTGGCAGCTGACCACCACCTTCTCAACAGCAACTAGGGAATAGCCAATAAATTCACAGCTGACGTTGGAGGTACCTGTGTGGGAGATCTCACAGATTGGGAGCAGCTGAGTGCATAGTTCTTAAAGTGGAACTTCAGTGTTCTTTTCTTTTTCTACCATAGTGAGTAGAGTGGGTTCTTTTTTTGATTATATGTTTTATTCAGATCTGTCTCTTGATTAAATTTTAAAAAGATAACACTTCGGTACTAATTTAGCCTGGAGCAGTATTTTTCAAAGCAGAAAGACTGGGCTATTTTCTGGGTCTGTAGATTGTTAAGGTGCAAAGGTGGCCTTTATTAAAGTGATATGCTCTTCCTGTCGAATGTGGGAGACTAGGGAGAGTTTCCATGTTACTGATGATTATGTCTGCAGGAAGTGTCTTTGATTGCAAATCCAATCAGATTGCATGGATTAGTTGGAGCAGCAGTTAGAGGCAATGAGGAACTTATAGAAGCTGGGGGTGTGATGGATGGCAGATATAGGAAGGGAGAAAAAACACAGATACAGTCAGGTAGATGGGTTACCTCCAAGAAAGGTAGGAAAGGGAGGCAGGTAGTGCAGGAGTCTCATGTGGCTATCCACGTATCAAACAAGCATGTTGTTTTTGAAAATGTACGGGGTGATGAACTCTCGGGAAATGTAGCATGAACAGCCAAGTATCCGGTGCTGTGACTGGCTCTAATATAACAAGGGGTATGTCAGGTTCCAAGCAATCGATTGTGATTGAAGACTCTCTAGTCAGAGGCACAGACAGACACTTCTGCAGCCAGCAGCGAGAAAACAGAATGGTGTGTTGCCTCCCCGGTGCCAGGATCAAGGATGTCTCAGACAGAGTGCAGAATATACTCAAAGAGAAGAGGGAGCAGCAGGAGGTCATTGTACACATTGGAACTAACAACATAGGAAGGGAAAAAGATGAGATTTTGAAGAGAGAATCGAGGAAGTTCGGCAGGAAGTTAAAAAGGAGGTCCTTGAGGTAGTAATATCTGGATTACTCCTGGTGCCACAAGCTAATGAAGGTAGGAATAGGAAGATGAATGCATGGCTGAGGAGCTGATGCAGAGGAGAAGGATTCACATTTTTGGATAATTGGAATCTCTTCTGGGGTAAAAGTGGCCTGTATAAGAAGTTCAGATTGCACCTGAATTGGAAGGGGACTAATATACTGGCAGTGAAATTTGCTAGAGCTGCTCAGAAGGGTTTAAATGAGCAAGATGGGGATTGGGATCCAGGGAGATAGTGAGGAAAGAGATCTGCCTTGACTGGTACACTTGGAAAAAGGAGCAAGTCAAACAGTCAGGGCAGGCAGGAACAAAGCAGAGAATGAGTTAGGACTGATAAAGTAAACACTATTTATTTCAATGCAAAAGGCCGAACAGGGAAGGCAGATGAACTCAGGGCATGGTTAGAAACATAGGAGTGGGATATCTTTGCAATTACAGAGGCGTGGCTCAGGAATGGACAGGACTAGCAGTTTCATGTCCCCCTTTCTATACTTGCTAAAGCATTTATATCCTGGAACAAGAGAGGAGAGGGAGTGGCATTTTTGATAAGGAATAATATTACAGCTGTACTTAGGGAATATATCCAGGGAAGTTATTTCAGTGAAACTGAGAAATAAGAACAGGATGATCACCTTATTGGGATTGTACTATAGACCCCCCAATAATCAATGGGAAATTGAGAAACAAATTTATCAGGAGATCTCAGTTTTCTGTAAGAATATGAAGGTGGTTATCGAACATAGAACATAAGAACAGAGAACAGTACAGCACAGTAAAGGCCCTTCAGCCTTTGATATTGTGCTGGCATTCTATCCTACTCTAAGATCAGACTAGCCAACATATCCTTCATTGTACTATCTCCCATGTGCATATCGCGACTGACTGTGTGGAGTTTGCACGTTCTCCCCATGTCTGCGTGGGTTTCCTCCAGGTGCTCTGGTTTCCTCCCACAGTCCAAAGATGTGCAGGTCAGGTGAATTGACCACGCTAAATTGCCCATAGTGTTAGGTAAGGGGTATATTTAGGGGTTGCGCTTCGGTGGGTCGGTGTGGACTTGTTGGGCCAAAGGGCCTGTTTCCACACTGTAATATAATCTGTAATGTAATCTAATCTATATCCAAGAGTCACTTAAATGTCCCTAATGTACCTGACTCTACTACATTACTGGCAGTGTGTTCCACACACCCACTACTCTCTGTGCAAAGATTCTACCTCTGACATCTCCCCTAAACCTTCCTCCAATTACCTTGAAATTACTCCCCCTCATGATAGTCATTTCCGTAATGGGGAAATGTTTCTGGCTATTCACTCGATGCTTCTCAACATCTTAGAACATAGAACAATACAGCGCAGAACAGGCCCTTCGGCCCTCGATGTTGCGACGATCTGTGAATTATTCTCAGCTCGTCCCCCTACACTATCACAAAATCATCCATGTGCTAATCTAAGGATTGTTTAAATCTCCCTAATGTGGCTGAGTTGACTACCTTAGCAGGTAGGGCATTCCACGCCCTTACCACTCTCTGCATAAAGAACCTGCCTCTGACATCTGTCGTAAATCTATCACTCCTCAATGTGTAGTTATGCCCCCTCGTACACGCTGACATCATCCTAGAAAAAAGACTTTCACTGTATACCCTATCTAATCTTCTGATCATCTTGTAAGTCTCTATCAAATCCCCTCTTAGCCTTCTTCTTGCCAATGAGAAGAGGTTTAAAGAATCTCAACCTTTCCTCATAAGACCTTCCCTCCAGACCAGGCAACCTCCTGGTAAATCTCCTCTGCATTTTTCCAATGCTTCCACATCCTTCCCAAAATATGGGGACCAGAATTGTACACAATATTCCAAGTGTGGCCGCACCAGCGTTTTGTATAGTTGCAGCATGATATTACAGCTCCGGAACTCAATCCCTCTAGGAATGAAACCTAACACACCATATGCCTTCTTAACAGCACTATCCACCTCGGTGGCAACTTTTAGGGATCTATGTACATGGACTCCAAGATCCCTCTGCACATCCACACTACCAAGAATCTTTCCATTGACCCAGTACTCTGCCTTCCTGTTATTCTTCCCAAAGTGCATCACCTCACATTTAGCTGTATTGAACTCCATTTGCCACCTCTCAGCCCAATTCTGCAGTTTATCCAAGTCCCCCTGCAACCTGTAACATTCTTCCACACTGTCCACTACTCCACCAACTTTAGTGTCGTCTGCAAATTTACTAATCCATCCACCTATGCCTGCGTCTAAGTCATTTACGAAAATGACAACAGCGGTGGTCCCAAAACAGATCCTTGTGGCACACCACTAGTAACTGGACTTCAGGCTGAATATTTTCCATCAACCACTACTCACTGCCTTCGTTCAGAAAGCCAGCTTCTAATCCAAACTGCTAAATCGCCCTCAATTCCATGCCTCTGCATTTTCTCCAATAGCCTACCATGGTAACCTTATCAAAGGCTTTACTGAAGTCCATGTACAGCATGTCAACTGCCCTACCCTCATCTACATGCTTGGTAACCTTCTCAAAAAACTCAATGAGGTTTGTGAGACACGACCTGCCCTTGACGAAACCATGTTGACTATCTGAAATCAAATTGTTGCTTGCTAGATGGTTATAAATCCCATCTCTTATAATCCTTTCCAAAACCTTTCCTACAACATACGTAAGGCTCACTGGTCTATAATTACCTGGGTCATCTCTACTACCCTTCTTAAACAAGGGAACCACATTTGCAATCCTCCAGTCCTCTGGTACCAAACCTGTAAACAATGACGACTCAAATATCAAAGCCAAAGGCTCTGCTATCTCCTCCCTAGCTTCCCAGAGAATCCTTGGATAAATCCCATCCGGAGAGTTGTGAGAGCATGGAATGCGTTGCCAGCAGCAGTTGTGGAGGCAGGGTCATTGGGGACATTTAAGAGACTCCTCGACATACATATGGTCACAGAAATTTGAGGTGCATACATGGGGATCAGTGGTCGGCACAACATCGTGGGCTGAAGGGCCTGTTCTGTGCTGTACTGTTCTATGTTCTATGTTCTGGCCCAGGGGACTTGTCTTCTTTCACTCCTTCTAGAATTGATAACACCTGTGCGTAACTAACTTCGATCCTTTCTAGTCTAATTTCTTGTACCTCATACTTCTCCTCAACAATATTGTTCTTTTCCTGAGTGAAAACTGATGAGAAATGTTAATTTAGCACTTCTCCGATCTCGACAGGGTCCACACTCAACTTCCTACTTCTGTCTGTGATTGGCCCTATTCCTACAAAATCATCCTTTTATTCCTCACATACCTATAGAAAGCTCAAGGGTTCTCCTTTATTCTACTTGTTAAAGTCTGCTTGTGTCCTCTCTTTGCTCTTCTTAACTCTCTCTTTAAATCCTACCTAGCTGATCTGTAACTCTGCATCGCCTCATCTGAACCATCTTGCCTTATCAACACATAATCCTCCTTCTTCTTCGTAACAAAAGATGCAATTTCTGTTGTAAATCATAGTTCCCTTACCTTATCAATTCCTCTCTGCCTGTCAGGGACATACCTATCAAGGACACACAATATCTGTTCCTTAAACCAGTTCCACATTTCCATTGTCTGCATCCCCTGCATTTTGCTACTCCATTCCATGCATCCTAATTCTTGCCTAATCGCATAATAATTGCCCTTGCCCCATCGATAACTCTTGAACCTGTGGCATGTACCTATCCCTTTCCATCACTAAACTAAATGTAACTGAATTATGGTCACTCTCTCCAAAGTGCTCACCTCCAACTAAATCAAACACCTGGCCTGTTTCATTACCGAGCACCAGGTCCAGTGTGGCCTCCCCTCTTGTCGGCTCTTCAACATACTGTGTCAGGAAACCTTCCTGTACACATTGGACAAAAACTGATCCATCCGACGTACTGGAGTTATAGCATTTCCAGTCAATGTTGGGGAAGTTAAAGTCCCCCATAATGACCACCCTGTTCCTTTCACTCCTACCCAGAATAATTTTGCTAATCCTCTCTTCCACCTCCCTGGACCTCTGCAGAGGCCTATAAAAGACTCCAAGCAGTGTGACCTCTCCTCTCCTGTTTCTAACCCCAGTCCCCACTACCTCAGTAGACGAGTCCTTATCAAAAGTTCTTTCAGCCACCGTTATACTATCTTTGACTAACAAGGCCACGGCTTCCCCTTTTTTACCGCCTTGCCTGTTCTTAATTAAAGATCTAAACCCTGAAACCTGCAACATCCATTCCTCACTCTGCTCTATCCATGTCTCCAAAATGGCCACAACATCGAAGTCCCAGGTACTTATCTATGCTGCAAGCTCACCTACCTTATTTCGGGAACTTCTGGTGTTGAAGTAAACACACTTCAAATCACTTCGCTGTCTGTCAGCACATTCCTGTCACCCTGAAATCCTTTCCCTGTCCTTCCTACTCTCGTCTTTCTGTGCACTGAAGCTACACCTCCGGTTCCATCCCCCTGCTGAGCTAGTTTAAACCCACCCGAATAGCACCAGCAAATTTCCACCCAGGATATTAGTACCCCTCTGGTTCAAATGAAGACCATCCTGTTTGTAAAAGTCCCATCTTCCCCAGGATGAGCCCGAATTATCCAAGAACCTGAAACCCTCCCTCCTGCACCATCCTTGCAGACACGTGTTCAGCTGATATCTCTCCCTATTCCTTGTCTCACTATCACATGGCACGGGTAACAAACCAGAGATGTGCAGGTTAGGTGAATTGGCCATGCTAAATTGCCCATAGTGTTAGGTGAAGGGGTAAATGTAGGGGAAGGGGTCTGGGTGGGTGGCAGGTTGGTATGGACTTGTTGGGCCGAAGGGCCTGTTTCCACACTGTAAGTAATCTAATCAAAGTTTCACAACATCTTGTGAGAGGCATGGTGGCACAGTGGTTAGCACTGCTGCCTCACAGCGCCAGAGACCCGGGTCCAATTCCTGCCTTAGGCGACTGACTGTGTGGAGTTTGCACATTCTCCCCGTGCCTGCGTGGGTTTCCTTCAGGTGCTCCAGTTTCCTCCCACAGTCCAAAAATGTGCAGGTTAGGTGAATTGGCCATGCTAAATTGCCTGTAGTGTTAGGTGAAGGGGTAAATGTAAGGGAATGAATCTGGGTGGTTGTGCTTTGGCGGGTCGGTGTGGACTTGTTGGGCCAAAGGGCCTGTTTCCACACTGTAACTTATCTTAAATAACTACTCTGTTTGTTCTAGCTCTCAGCTTCTACCCTAGTTCCCTGAAATCCTGCCTTACATCCCTATCCCTCTTTCTACCTATGTTGTCGGTACCTACATGGACAACGATTTGAGGCTAGTCACCCTCTCCCTTCAGGACCCCAAAGATACAATCCGAGACATCACGGACCCTGGCACCTGGGAGGCAACACACTAACCGTGAGTCTCGTTCGGTCCCAACAAACCTATCTGAGCCTCTAACTATTGAGTCCCCAGTGACTAACACTCTTCTCCTTTCCCTCCTTCCCTTCTGTGCAACAGGAACAGGCTCTGTGCCAGAGACCTGGGCCCCACGGCATACCCCTGGTAAGTCGTCCCCCTCAACAGTATCCAAAACGATATACGTGTTTTTCAGGGGAACAACCACAGGGGATCCCTCCACTGACTGTTTTTTCCCCCTTTGAGCAGTCACCCAGCTTTCTTCGTGACTAGGAGTAACTAATTCCCTGTGACTCTTATCTATCACAGCCTCTGCCTCCCGAATGATCCAAAGTTCATCCAGCTCCTGCTCCAGTTCCCTAACACGGTCTTGGAGGAGCGAGAGTTGGGTGCACTTCCTGCAGATGTACTTGGTTGGGACACAAATGGCGTCCCTCACCTCAAACCTCATGCTGGAGGAACATTGCTCTCCCTGCACTGCCATCCCTGCTAGTCCCCGATCACAAATTAAAAAGAAGTGATGCTTCCCTGATTGTCCCTGGTCTTTAAGATTAGAGGAGGTGGTTAGGTGGGAGGCCCTGCAAAGGTAGGGTCTCGGGTTGAGAAAACATTGACTTATATAGCTGAACGGAAATAAAAATAAGAAGTCCTTCCTTTTCCAGAAACCTCTGCTCCCTGACTTCAAATTTAAAAGCAAAAATCAGTGACTCACCAGATCTGACACCTGGCCTGGTTCATTGTCAAACACCAAATTCAATATGGCCTCCCCTCTGGTCGACCTATCTACAAATTACATCAGGAACTCTTCCTGGACACACCTGATGAAATCTGCTCCATCCAAACTATTTGAACTTTTGAGGGTGCAATCAATATTAGGGAAATTGAAGTCACTCATCACAACAACCCTGTTTCTTCTGCACCTTTCCAAAATCTACCTCCCAATTTGCTCCTCCGTGTCTCTGTTCATATTGGGGTGCCTGTAGAAAACTCCTAAGAAAGTGACTGCTCCTTTCCTGTTTCTGACTTCCACCCAGACTGATTCTGTAGACAAAACCTCCTCAACAACCTCTCTTTCTGCAGCTGTGATACTATCCCTGATTAGCAATGCCACTCTTGCACCTATTTTTCCTCCCTGTGATTTCTTTTGAAACTTTTAAACCCTGGAACATCCAACAACCACTCTCTGCTTGGTGATATCCAAGTTTCCATAATGGCCACAACATCATAGTTCCAAGTACTGATCCATGCTCTGAGTTCATCACCCTTGATCCTAATACTTCTTGTATTAAAATAAGCACACCAACCCATCACACAGACTGCACCTCTGCTCTATCAAGAGCCTATCCCTTCTCACAGACTCTGCACGATTTATCTGGCTGTTCACTACCCACTCCATCATCTGATCTGTAACTGAGGTTCCCACTCCCCCACCAATCTAGTTTAAACCTCCCGAAGAGCTCTCGTAAACCTCCCGCCCAGGATATTGGTGCTCCTCTAGTTCAGGTGCAACCCTTCTTTCTTGTACAGGGCCCACCTTCCCCAGAAGGTAACCCAATGATCCACATATCTGAAGCCCTCTCTCCTTCACCAGCCCTGCACCCACATGTTCATCTGCACTCACTCTCTATTCCTAGCCTCACTCATATGTGGCACCGGTGGCAATCCTGAGATTACTACTCTGCTCGTCCTGCCTTCTAGCTTCCAACCTAACTCCCTATATTCTCTTTTCGGGTACCTATGCCATTGGTACCAAGGTGTACCACAAGTTCTGGCGGGTCTCCCTCCCCCTTAAGAATCCTGTAGACTTGATCCAAGACATCCCTGACCCTGGCACCCAGGAGACAACATACCGTGAGCAAGGAGTCTTGCTCATGACCACAGAATCTCCTGCCTGTTCTTCTCATGATTAAATCATCCATCATCCATCTCCTATTGTTCCCCCTTCCCTTCTGAGCCACAGAGTCAGGCTCAGTGCCAGAAACCTGGCCTCTGTGGCTTTCCCCTAATAGGTTTCCCCCCCAATTGTATCCTTATTATTGAGGGGAGCAGCCACAGGGGGTCCCTGCACTCTCTGCCTATTCCCTTTTCCTTTCTTGACAGTCATCCAGCTACCTTTATTCTGTAACTTAGGTGTGACTACCTCCCTATAACTCCTCTCTATCACCCACTCAGCCTCCCGAATCATCCATAGGTAGGGGATTTTAATTTTCCAAACATAGACTGGGACTGTGATAGTATTAAAGGTTTAAATGGAGATGAATTTGTTAAGTGTGTACAAAAACATTTTCTGATTCAGTATGTGGATTTACCTTCTAGAGAAGATGGAAAACTTGACCGACTCTTGGGAAATAAGGCAGGGTAGGTGACTGAGGTGTCTTTGGGGAGCACTTTGGGGCCAGCGACCATAACTCTGTTAGTTTTAAACAGTGATGGAAAAGGCTAGACTAGATCTAAGCTGTACATTGGGGGAAGGCTAATTTTGACAGTATTAGGGAAAAGCTTTCAAAAGCTGATGGGGGGGGGATGTTTGGAGATAAAGGGACAGCTGGAAAATGGGAAGCCTTCAGAAATGAGATAATGAGAGTCCAGAGACAATATATAAATGTTAGGGTGAAATGCAAGGTTGGTAGGTATAGGGAATGCTAGGTGACTGGAGAAATTAAGGGTTTGTTTAAGAAAAAGAAGGAAGCATATGCTAGGTATAGACAGGATAGATTGAGTGAATCCTTAGAGGATATAATGGGAGTAGGAGTATACTTAAGAGGGAAGTCAGGAGGGCAAAAGTTGACATGAGATAGCTTGGCAAATAGAGTTAAGGAGAATCGAAGCGAACTTCAGAAAGACATTACGGACAAAAGGGTAACTAGGGAGAGAATAGGGCCTCTCAAAGATCAGCAAGGAAGGCTATGTGTGAACTGCAGGAGATGGGGGAGATACAAAACAAGTATTTTGCATCAGTGCTTACTGCGGAGAAGCACATGAAGGATATAGAATTTGGGAAAATAAATAGTGACATCTTTGAAAAATATCCATATTACAGAGGAGGAGGTGCTGGGTGTCTTAAAATGCATAAAGGTGGATAGATCCCCAGGACCTGATCAGGTGTATCCTAGTACTCTGTGGGAAGCGAGGGAATTGATTGCTGGGCCTCTTGCTGAGATACTTGTATCATCGATAGTCACAGGTGAGGTGTCTGGAGGTTGGTTAATGTGGTGCCACTGTTTAAAAAAGGCGGTAAGGAAAAGCCATGGAACTATAGACAGGTGAGCCTGACATCGGTGGTGGGCAAGTTGTTGGAGAAAATGCCGAGGGACAGGATTTACACATTTGAAAAGGCAAGGACCGGTTAGGAATAGTCAACATGGCTTTGTGAAATCATGTTTCACAAACTTGATTGAGTTTTTTGAAGAAGTAACAAAGAGGATTGATGAGGTCAGAGCAGTAGATTTGATCTATATAGAATACAGGGAGAACTAGCCATTTGGATACAGAACTGACTCGAAGGTAGAAGACAGAAGGTGGTGGACGAGAGTTAATTTTCAGACTGGAGGCCTATGATCAGTGGAGTGCCACAAGGATCACTGTTTTTGTCATTTATATAAAATGATTTGGATGTGAACATAGGAGGTATAGTTAGTAAGTTTGCAGATGACACCAAAATTGGAGGTCATAGAATCATAGAGATGTACAGGACGGAACAGACCCTTCGGTTCAACTTGTCCATGCCAACCAAATATCCTAACCTAATCTGGTTCCATTTGCCAGCACTTGGCCCATATCCCTCTAAATGTTCTTATTCATATATCATCCAGCTGCCTTTTGAATGCGGCAATTGTACCAGCCTCCGCCACTTCTTCTGGCAATTCATTCCATACAGGTACCACCCTCTGCGTGGAAAAGTTGCCCCTTAGATCACTTTTATATCTTTCCCCTCTCACACTAAACCTATGCCCTCTAGTCCTGGACTCCACCACCCCAGGGAAAAGACTTTGTTTATTTATCCTATCCATGGCCTTCAAGATTTTATAAACCTCTATAAGGTCACCCCTCAGCCTCGATGGTCCAGGGAAAATAGCCCAGCCTGATCAGCCTCTCCCTATAGCTCAAATCCTCCAATCCTGGGAACATCTTTCAAGTTTCAGAACAACTTCCAGTCAGAAAGAGACCAGAATTACACACAATATTCCAAAAGTGACCTAACCATTGTCCAGTACAGGCGCAGCATGACCTCCCAACTCCTATACTCAATGCTCTGACCAATAAAAAAACATACCAAACACCTTCTTTACTATCCTAACTACCTGTGATTCTACTTTCAAGGAACTATGAACCTGCACACCAAGGTTCAGCAACACTCCCCAGGACCTTACCATTAAGTGTGTAAGTCCTGCTCTGATTTGCCTTTCCAAAATGCAGCACCTCACATTTAGATTAGATTAGATTAGATTAGATTACAGTGTGGAAACAGGCCCTTCGGCCCAACAAGTCCACACCGACCCGCCGAAGCGCAACCCACCCAGACCCATTTCCCTACATTTACATCTTCACCTAACACTACGGGCACTTTAGCATGGCCAATTCACCTGGCCTGCACATTTTTGGATTGTGGGAGGAAACCGGAGCACCCGGAGGAAACCCACACAGGCACGGGGAGAATGTGCAAACTCCACACAGTCAGTCGCCTGAGGTGGAAATTGAACCCCGGTCTGTGGTGCTGTGAGGCAGCAGTGCTAACCACTGTGCCACCGTGCCGCCCAAATCTAAATTAAACTCCATCTGCGACTCCTCAGCCCATTGGCCTATCTGATCACGATCCCGTTGTACTCTGAGGTAACCTTCTTCACTGGTAAAAACAATGACTGCAGATGCTGGAAACCAGATTCTAGATTAGAGTGGTGCTGGAAGAGCACAGCAGTTCAGGTAGCATCTCCTCGGATGCTACCTGAACTGCTGTGCTTTTCCAGCACCACTCTAATCTAGAACCTTCTTCAATGTCCACTACACCACCAATTTTGGTGTCATCTATAAACTTAATAGCTATATCTCTATGTTCACATACAAATCATTCATATAAATGACAAAAGGTAGTGGGACGATCCTTGTGCCACTCCACTGATCACAGGCCTCCATCTGAAAAACAACACTCCAGCATCACCCTGTGTCTTCTACCTTCAAGCCAGTCCTGCATCCAAATGGCTAGATCTTCCTGTATACAGAAGTCCACGAGATCCAACCTTGTTCACCAATCTTCCATAGGGAACCTTGTTAATCAGCTAACTGAAGTCCATATAGATCACGTCTACAGTTCTGCCCTCATCAGTCCTCTTTGTTACTTCTTCAAAAGACTCATGGACAGTGAAGAAGGTTACCTCAGAGTACAAAGGGATCTTGATCAGATAGGCCAGTGGGCCAAATAGTGGCAGATGGAGTTTAATTTTGATAAATGTGAAGTGCTGCATTTTGGAAAGGCAAATCAGGGCAGGACTTGAAGACTCAATGGTAGGTCCCGGGGACTGGTGCTAAACAAAGAGGCCTTGGAATGCAGGTTCATAGTTCTTTGAAACTGGGGTTGTAGGTAGATAGCATAGTAAAGAAGGCATTTAGTATGCTTTCCTTTATTGGTCAGAGCATTGAGTATAGGAGTTGGGAGGTTTTGTTGCGGCTGTACAGGATATTGGTGAGGCCACGTTTGGAGTACTGTGTTACAATTCTGGTCTCCCTCCACTTGGAAGGATGTTGTGAAACTTGAAAGGGTTCAGAAAAGATTTACAATGATGTTGCCAGGGTTTGAGAGCTTGAGCTCTAGGGAGAGGCCGAATAGGCTGAGGCTGTTTTCCCTGGAACGTCGAAGGCTAATGGGTGACCTTGTAGAGGTTTATAAAATCATGAGGGGCATGGATAGGATAAATAGGCAAGGTCTCTTTCCCTGGGATGGGGGAGTCCACAACTAGAGGGCATATGTTTAGTGTGAGGGGGGAAAGATATAAAACAGACCTAAGGGGCAAGTTTTTTACGCAGAGGGTGGTGCGTATCTGGAATGAGCTACTAAAGGAAGTGTGGAGCTTGTACAATTACTACATTTAAAAGGCATCTGGATAGATATATGAACAGGAAGACGTTTAGAGGGATATAGGCCAAGTGCTGGCAAATGGGACTATATTAATTTCGAATATCTGGTCACCAAAGATGTGTTTCCATACTGCACATCTCTATGACTCTACGATCCCCAATTTTCATGTATGAGTGCATATATTCTACATCGAGGGGCTGTTTAGGTGTAAGTGAAGGGTTCCTGACATGGTAAAGCCAGATTATGCCTACACCCAATATGGGCTTGCTCACTCTTTCCAACAGCTGAAATCAGGACTGTTTCCCAATCCTTCTCTATTTGGTGTTCAACATTTAAGCCAGATTCTTTATGTAGGGCTGATTTCATCTCCGACGAGTTTCGTGGAGTGTGAGTGAATTGAGTTTAAAGTCAGTAAGACTTTATAACATGGTCTCATTTTTATGCCAGACTAGGATTCCTGCCTTGTGGGAGGTGGCTAAGGGAGCAGTCAGATCACTTGTATGGAGCCAATGGATAGTTCTCAACATATTTAATATGACATGGGGACTGGACTTTGAAACGCTTGCTGTTGACAGAGTGGAAGTCCAGGGAATGGAAGGCTCAAAATATCCTTGGAACCTTGATTCTTGCTCCTGTCAATTTTTTGCCAGCAGGTTAAAGGCCATACAGGCCATAGTTTGGGTAAGAACTGATGGTGTTGTGAAAAGGTGACCCTGCAAGTTAGGTATATTTTTCCTGTGTGTGTATTTTGTCTGTGCCAAATGTCAGGCATGTAAAAATACTTTAGATTCTCAGAAATGAATTATGACCCCTCCCCACCCCAATTACCACTGAGTAAAATGAAGTGTGGCTATGCTGAGGGCTTAGCATTATTGTCCTTCATAGCACCCCCTCAGGTTACTGCAGTGAAAAGAATCACTAAATAGAGGCAAGAACTAGCTAAAGCCTTCTTTGAAAATGCAGCTTTCAGTCCAGACAATTCCATTTGGTACACCTGATCACATTGCACCTGTTTTCTCTGGTTTCAGATGTTGCCATGACTACAGCCGTCATCTCAAGTAGGGCTTCATCAACATGTGTAAAGCAGGAGGGGAGGGCAGAATGCACTTCATGAAAAAGACAGTGATAGGTTTAAAAAAAAACTGTAATATTTTTCACAATTACAGGCTGCAACCATCATTATCAGCTCTGCAGGCCAGAGTATGAAAAACAGTATTCAGACGCAACTGTAGCAATCAATGCAGAGTTCATTAGCAAAAGGCTGTCGCTCTTTGTCCCTTTCGGGTAATTGTGGTGATGTTACTTCATTATGCTCTGCAGCTTGCTTTCTTCATATATGCTCTTAGCCACATAATGCTCAGGAAAATGGCAAGAACTCGATTTGCAACCATTTCCTCTAAAGAATAATGAGTTATATATTGAGAAGAAATTGAGACTATAAATGTCACAGTTAGTTCCTTTTCTATTAAAAAGTTCATTTCAGCTTAGTTCATGCATATAACAATGCAGGATAATCAACACTATTTCCCCCTCCACTCCTGTTAGTTCTCTGGCTTGCTGCATCTAGCTGACTATTGTTCACAAGTGTGTCTGACCCAAGATGACAGGTTCTTTGCTTCTGGCATATCTTTGAGGGGCTACTTCTGCTTCTTCCCAAACTTCAGTCTCAGTGCAGAGACTGACAGACTTCCAGACATTGTTTTGACTGTGTTTGTCATGTTAAAATCCCAGTGAAAATCTTACCTGGGTTGCTGATTCCCCTGAGGGAGGTAGGAAAATCATTGCCTCTGCCTTTACCAGTGGAATGGAGTACAAGTGTCTTTAAGGCAAATGAACAGCAGTCAGGTTTTTGACAAAATATTTAAACCATCTTGTCCACTGTATCAATGCTGAGATGGAAAATGTGCATGTTGACACTTTTCCATTATAACTTTAAATATGCCAGTCATATTTAGTAGAATTTTGAAATTAGTAACAATTGGGAACTGCCGAGACAATCAAAGTCTTTCCCATTATGTTTCCTAATGGTTTTATAGTTCATAGCTTTGAGCAGAGAAAAACAGATAAAGCTCAGGCCCCTGTCTTTTAACTGAAAAGGTATCTCTGTTTCTGTAAAATTCTCTGACCAAAGGCTCAGGAATGAAAATCAGTTCAAATCTGCTGGAAATTTCAACTGGTTTCATCTGGAGTAAATACAATTGTCAACTGGGTAAGTGTTCGCAGCTGAGCACAAAAACCTGCCACTATGAGGCTCAGATCAAGAACAGTGGTGCTATTTCTCTCCATCTTCTTTCTACATTGTGTCTCTCCTGCTGTATCCCCATTTTCAGTCTATCCAGTTAGTCTCACAAACTATTTTTCTCTATTTCCTTCTCATCAAGATGAACTGCCTCACAACTAGAGAGTGAACTACAAAACCTTAATCAGATGACTGGAATGACATTACAATCCAGATTGCAATCAGATCTTGTTCTATCTAATAATAAACTCAGAGATCTCCATTCAGAGGAAAAACTGATTTTTCAAAAATGATATTCTTTGTCAATTTACTTTCCTGTCATCTTCACTGGCATGCACTGATCAAATGCTGAAAATGGACATCCAACAATTATCTCCTCCTCACACAAATCAATACTTGATTATCAGCCGAGATAAGAAGAGTAGATAAGCATACTTGAGCTAACACAATGGCTCAGTAGTTAACACTACTGCCTCACAGTGCCAGAGACCTGGGTTCAATTCCAACCTCAATCGACTATCTCTGTGGAATGTCCACATTCTTCCTGTGTCTGCATGGGTTGCTCCGGTTTCCTCCCACAATCCAAAGATGTGCACATTGTGTGGATTAGCCATGCTGAATTGTATATAGTGTCCAGGGATGGGTCAGTGTGGACATGATGGGCCGAATTAGCTACTTTCACACTGCAGAGATTCCAAGCTACATGACTACAGTGGTCAAGGTTGGGGCACTGATTGGAGTTGTTGGGGGTAAATGTTGTATTTGACAGTGTCCTTCATACTGACAGGAGGGGATGCTAATTTGGAAACTAGAAGTCCTAGCCCAAGGATGCTCACTTCAACTTAGATCAGCTAACTCAGCAAAGACAGGGAACAGAAATTGAATTTAAATTATTGGTGGATTTTCTTTGATATTTGAAATCTGAAAACACTACCACTGTATATAGTCGCATAGATATACAATTCCTTCAGTCCAACTCATTCATACCAACCGGATATCCTAAGTTAATCGAGTCCCATTTGCCAGCATTTGGTTCATATCCCTACACACCCCTCCTAATGTTATATCCATCCAAATACCTTTTAAATGTTGGAATTGTAACAGCCTCCACCACTTTCTCTGGCTGTTCATTCCATACACGCACCACCCTCTGAGTGAAAAAGTTGCCCTTTTAAATTATTCCCTTCTCACCTTAAACCTACGCCCTCTAGTTTTGGACTCCCTTATCCTGGGTAAAAGACGTTGTCTATTTATCCTATCCATGCCCCTCATGATTTTATAAACTTCTATAAGGTCACCCCTCAGCCTCCCATGCTCCAGGGAAAACAGCCCCAGCCTATTCAGCCTCTGCCAATAGTGCAAATCCTCCAACCCTGGCAACATCCTTGTAAATCTTTTCTGAACCCTTTCAAGTTTCACAACATCCTTCAAATCGGAAGGAGACCAGAATTTCACGCAATTTTCCAACAGTGGCCTAACAAATGACCTGTATAGCCGCAATATGACCTCCCAACTCCTGTACTCAATGCTCTGACCAATAAAGGCGAGTATACCAAACGCTTTCTTCACTATCCTATCTACCTGGACTCTCATTTCAAGGAACTATGAACCTGCATTCCAAGGTCTCTTTGTTCAGCAACACTCCCCAGAACCTTATCATTAAGTGGGTAAGTCCTACCCTGATTTGCCTTTCCAAAACGCAGCACCTCACATTTATCTAAATTAAACTCCATATGCCACTCCTCAGCCCAGTGGCCTATTTGATCAAGATCCCATTGCACTCTGTCCACTATACCACCAATTTTGGTGTCACCTGCAAACATACTAACTATATGTTCGATGTTCACATCCAAATCATTTATATAAATGACAAAAAGCAATGGACCAAGCAGCAATTCTTATGGCACTCAACTGGTCACAGGCCTCCAGTCTAAAAAACAACCCTCCACCACCACCTCCTATCTCTGAGCCAGTTCTGTATCCAAATAGTTAGTTCTCCCTGTATTCCATGTGATCTAACCTTGCTAACCAGTCTCCTATGCTATATTGAATTCCTGTTGCCAGGGTTGGAGGATTTGCACTATTGGCAGAGGCTGAATAGGCTGGGGCTGTTTTCCCTGGAGCATAGGTCACGTCTAGTGCTTTGACCTCATGAATCCTCTTTGTTACTTCTTCACAAAACTCAATCAAGTTAGTGAGAGACAATTTCCCATGCATAAAGCCATATTGACTATCAAGGATGCCTGCCTTGAAGAAGTTTTCCTCCTCTCTCTACAAGAATCTCAGGGAGTCTCTCTCCCACTGCAACTCCCAGGTCATTTCCTCTGCCCTGAAGCTCTTCAACCATGTCCTGAAACAAACCCGCTACTACAGCCACATCTGCTTCCTCAGTGCCTGCCTCCGTAACCAACTCATCCCACACGGACTCTGGACCACCTTTAAACCAGCAGAGTTTGGACCCGAACAGGACAAACAGTATAGACTACAGATTCAAAAACACCAGCAACAGTTCTCCTTCAAGATCCTCCGCTCCACGCTTGCAGCAATGCGCCGGCACCTAACCTCTCTACAGTCTGCCCTGCCTCAGCTGAGGGCCACACTCTCTCAGAATTGCAAAGGACCCACTCTGTACTACATCCTCAGGAGAATCCATACTCTCAACAAACAGTATTTCAATTCCATCTCAAACATCAGAAACTGTAAGTACAACAAACTTTTATCTACCCACCTCCAGAACCAGCGCTCCTCGAACATTCCAGAAGATTCCCCTGGCCTCGGAAACACCATTAGCCATGCGGCTGATGCAGCTACCACCCCAACGCTGATTGATGATGTCACTTCTGCCCCCATCAAGGCCACTCCCACAGCCACTTCCGGCCCTCACATCATCGCCGATGCCACACGCTCAGTGACTTCCGCCACCCCTACTGCCGTGTCTGCCACCACTTCCGCCCCCACCAGCGCCACTCACCTGCATTCTGCTGACACGCCCCCCACAGACCCCACTGTCACTATCCCCACCCCCCAGAACCCCGAGGGGAACACTACCCCTGCTCATGACTCTACCCCCATTCCCCCCATCATCACACCCGACCCCACTCCCAGCTCTACACCAACACCAGCTCCCAGGTCCCAGCCCTGCCGAGTTTTCACCATCCCTCCAGACCTCCCCCTCACTGAGGATGAACGATCAGTCCTCAGCATAGGACTCACCTTCGTCCCCCTCCGTCCACGCATCAATGAATTTAATACACGCCGTGACATCGAACAATTCTTCCGTCGCCTCCGCCTCCGAGCTTACTTTCACAATCAGGATTCCCACCCATCTTCCGAGGACCCCTTCGCCCACCTCCAACACACTGCATCCACCTGGACACCCCGCGCTGGCCTATTACCTGCCCTCGACCTCTTCATTTCCAACTGCCGCCGGGACATTAACCGCCTCAACCTGTCGACCCCCCTCCCCCACTCCAACCTCTCACCCTCACAACGCGCAGCCCTCCAATCCCTCTGCTCCAATCCCGACCTCACCATCAAGCCAACGGATAAAGGGGGCACAGTGGTAGTCTGGCGCACTGACCTCTACATCGCTGAAGCCAAACGCCAACTCGAGGACACCTCTTCCTACCGCCCCCTTGACCATGACCCCACCCCCCATCACCAAACCATCATCTCCCAGACCATACAGAACCTCATCACCTCAGGAGATCTCCCACCCACAGTTTCCAACCTCATAGTCCGGGAAACCCGCACTGCCCGGTTCTACCTCCTTCCCAAGATCCACAAGCCTGACCACCCTGGCCGACCCATTGTCTCAGCATGTTCCTGCCCCACTGAACTCATCTCTACCTACCTCGACACTGTCCTATCCCCCCTAGTCCAGGAACTCCCCACATACGTTCGAGACACCACCCACGCCCTCCACCTCCTCCAAGACTTCCGTTTCCACGGCCCTCAACGCCTCATCTTCACCATGGATATCCAATCCCTCTACACCTCCATCCGCCATGACCAAAGCCTCCAATCCCTCCGTTGTTTTCCTCTCCAGACGTTCCCAACAGTACTCTCCACCGACACTCTCATTCGCTTGGCCGAACTGGTCCTCACCCTTAACAATTTCTCCTTTGAATCCTCCCACTTCCTCCAGACCAAAGGGGGAGCCATGGGCACACGTATGGGCCCCAGCTATGCCTGTCTCTTTGTTGGCTACGTAGAGCAGTTGATCTTCCATAATTACCCCCGCACCACTCCCCACCTCTTCCTCCGCTACATTGATGACTGCATTGGCGCCACCTCGTGCTCCCGCGAGGAGGTTGAGCAATTCATCAACTTCACCAACGCATTCCACCCTGACCTTAAATTTACCTGGACCATCTCTGACACCTCCCTTCCCTTCCTGGATCTCTCCATCTCCATCAGTGACGACCGACTTGACACTGACATTTTTTACAAGCCCACCAACTCCCACAGATACCTGGATTACACCTCTTCCCACCCTACCTCTTGCAAAAATGCCATCCCGTATTCCCAATTCCTCCGCCTCCGCCGTATCTGCTCCCAGGAGGACCAGTTCCATCATAGAACACACCAGATGGCCTCCTTCTTTAGAGACCGCAATTTCCCTTCCCACGTGGTTAAAGATGCTCTCCAACGCATCTCGTCCACATCCTGCACCTCCGCCCTCAGACCCAACCCCTCCAACCGCAACAAGGACAGAACGCCCCTGGTGCTCACCTTCCACCCTACCAACCTTCGCATAAACCAAATCATCCGCCGACATTTCCGCCACCTCCAAAAAGACCCCACCACCAGGGATATATTTCCCTCCCCACCCCTCTCCGCCTTCCGCAAAGACTGTTCCCTCCGTGACTACCTGGTCAGGTCCACGCCCCCCTACGACCCACCCTCCCATCCTGGCACTTTCCCCTGCCACCGCAGGAACTGTAAAACCTGTGCCCACACCTCCTCCCTCACCTCCATCCAAGGCCCTAAAGGAGCCTTCCACATCCATCAAAGTTTTACCTGCACATCGACTAATATCATTTATTGTATCCGGTGCTCCCGATGCGGTCTCCTCTACATTGGGGAGACTGGGCGCCTCCTAGCAGAGCGCTTTAGGGAACATCTCCGAGACACCCGCACCAATCAACCACACCGCCCCGTGGCTCAACATTTCAACTCCCCCTCCCACTCTGCCGAGGATATGGAGGTGCTGGGCCTCCTCCACCGACGCTCCCTCACCACCAGACGCATGGAAGAAGAACGCCTCATCTTCCGCCTTGGAACACTTCAACCCCAGGGCATCAATGTGGATTTCAACAGCTTCCTCATTTCCCCTTCCCCCACCTCATCCTAGTTTCTAACCTCCAGCAAAACTGTCCCCTTGACTTGTCCGGACTTGTCCGACCTGCCCAGCTCCTTTTCCACCTATCCACTCCACCCTCTCCTCCCTGACCTATCACCTTCATCTCCTCCCCCACTGACCTATTGTACTCTATGCTACTCTATCCCCACCCCCACCCTCCTCTAGCTTATCTCTCCACACTTCAGGCTCTCTGCCTTTATTCCTGATGAAGGGCTTTTGCCCGAAACGTCGATTTCAAAGCTCCTCGGATGCTGTCTGAATTGCTGTGCTCTTCCAGCACCACTGATCCAGAATCTGGTTTCCAACATCTGCAGTCATTGTTTTTATCCCTAATCAGTGCTTGCTTTCCAAAATATATGGAAATACTGTCCCTCAGGATTCCTTCCAACAAAGTGGATATAAGTTACATATAAAATAAGTGAGAGAGTGGCCCAGGATGGCCTGATTAGAACAGCTATAAAATTTACAGTATTTCATTCATTCAGATTTTAGTAATTGATATTTAGAGTGTGCAGGGAGACAGAAGATGATGAATTTGTGGAAAAAACTCTCGGTGAAAATGTGTTGAATCCAAAGACCAGTAGATCTTTGAAAGGGAGGAGATCAAGAACAAAGATGAGAACTGGCCAAAAATGTAAGGTACATAAAAAGGAAGGGTGAAGGGGCAATGACAAAATTGGTAGTGCTGAATCAACATAGGGACAGAGATAAAATTAGAACTTGAATTCAATGGAAAGTTGAAATGGATCTATAAATTCTATAGAAATAGAACAAATCAAAGAGAAAGAAAACAAACAAAAGTCAGTTTTGGGAAGATTTGTAGCTCAGGTTGAGGTTCTGGATGTAAGATTGCTCGCTGAGCCTAAAGGTTTGTTTTCAGATATTTCGTCACCATACTGGGTAACATCATCAGTGAGCCTGTAGTGAAGCCCTGTTTGTAGGGTCCGCTTTTTATTTATGTGTTTAGGTTTCTTTGGGTTGGTAATGTCATTTCCTGTGGTGATGTCATTTCCTGTTCTTTTTCTCAGGGGTTGATAAATGGGATCCAATTCAATGTGTTTGTTGATAGAGTTCCAGTAGATATTGGTTTCTCCAATAGAGAAACCCTCAAGACCATCAATAATACTCTCACCGGCATAAAATTCACTAAAGAGGAGGAGAACAACAACAAACTGCCACTCCTAGATGTTGCAAGAGAGTGAATAGCCAATGGGGAACTTCAAACCAGCATGTATAGGAAAACAAAACATATGGACCAAATACTGAATTGCAGCAATCATCCCAACACCCACAAATGGAGCTGCATTAGAACATTATTTCAATGAGCCACCACACACTGCAGCACAGAGGAATTACAAAGAGCAAAGAAAAATCACCGATACAGTGTACTTAAAAAGAATGGGTATCCAATGAACACAGTCTGCCGATTTCTCAGCAACACACCCAGACAAGCAGACAAACATGTCCAGAAACCCTAGCCACTCTCCCCTACATCAAAGACATTTCAGAGATGAGTGCCAGACTACTTAGACCTCTTGGCTTCATGGTAGCCCACAAACCCACCAACATACTAAAACATCAGCTAATGAGCTTAAAAGACCCAATACAGACAAGCAAAACTAATGTCATTTACAAAATACTTTGCAAGAACTGTAACAGACACTACATTGGACAAACAGGCAGAAAACTAGCCACCAAGATACATGAACATCAACTAGCAACAAAAAGACATGACCCACTCTCTCTAGTATCTTTGCATACAAGAGGAAGGACACCACTTTGACTGGGACAACACATCCATCCTAGGACAAGCCAAACAGAGACATGCAAGAGAATTCCTAGAAGCATGACACTGGAACTCTATCACAAACATATTGACTTGGATCCCATTTACTACCCCCTGAGAAAAAGAATAGGAAATGACATCACCACAAGAAATGACATTACCAACCCAAAGAAACCTAAATACATAAATAAAAAGCGGGTCGTGCCACCAGAGCTTCACTGGAGGCTCACTGATGATGTTAACCTAGTATGGTGTTGAAACATCTGAAAAATGAACCTTCCAGCTGAGCGCGCAAACTTACATCCAGAACAATCAAAAGTAAAGGGCTCTAAGTTCTATCCCTCCTAATAATTTTCTTCAAGGGGTAAGGTTCTGTAGCTGCCACTTGCTTTCAGGTATCTCATCGAATTATCAATTCATAGGTCAACTATGGGAAATGTATCTTATGAAACCCCAACTTGCATTAGCAGCATATTGTTAAATCGCTCAATCTCTCTCATCCTTTAAGGTATGTTTCTGATTAAGGTTTTGGTCACCTATCCTAACAGCTCCTTAGGTAGCTTGCTGTAAAATTTTACTGATGATGCTTCTGTTAAGAACGTTGGGACATTTTATTATGTTAGTGTACAGTATAAATACAAGCCATTAAGATTGAATGAACTTGTTCTTACTCCATAGCTGGGCACACTGCAACCAGAAGTGGTGTCCTGGCTGAATCATTTCCGGCATCTGGTGCTAAGGCCAATTACAGCACATTTATACTCCCTGCTAAAGGAACAGCACACATCGGGCAATGAGTCCGTGATCATGAATTTTAACAAGAAGGACTGAGGATAGTACAGAGAAATTGCTACTTCCTCCATTTGTGTTTGCAAAACAAGTTTTAATTCAACACTTGAGCCTGCACAATATGTTTGAAGCATAGATTACATTAGATTCTCTGCAGTGTGGAAACAGGCCCTTCGGCCCAACTAGTCCACACCAGCCCCTGAAGAGTAACCCACCCAGACCCATTTCCCTCTGACTAATGCATCTAACACTTTGGGCAATTTAGCATGGCCAATTCACCTGACCCACACATCTTTGGATTGTGGGAAGAAACCAGAGCAAACCCACGCAGACACGGGGAGAATGTGCAAACTCTGCACAGACAGTCACCCGAGGCTGGAATTGAACTTGTGCCCCTGGTGCTGTGTGGCAGCAGTGCTAACCACTGAGCCACTGTGCCGCCCCTTAATTACAGTCCAAACTGGGTTTGAGTTATAGATGAGTTTGCCTTGCTTGTATCACTCAAATAGTCTTGCAGTTCAACTAGATTCATGATGCAATAATTTACATTGTGGATAATCACTCTGATCTGAATGGCAGTGCTATTATGGTCTACAATTATCTGTGGGGGTTATTATCAAACATGTTTCAATACAAGGTGTCTTACTTTATTATGCAGATGGTTGGGTTTTTCTAATGTGTTCTTTGGATGGGATTACCTAGCCCTAGTTCTCCACTTTTAATTAAGCTGAATGGTTGACTGGGGATCATTTCTATCTTTACCAAATTGGTGTGGTACTGAAATTAAACACCAGAGACAAACCAAGTCAAGATTTTTTTTTCCTTAAAAGACATTAGTGAACTGTTTCAAAATCAGTTTGCAAATGAAAACTTTCTATTTTCAAAACTCTTAATACTAAATTCTGCAATCAAATTGTCACAGTTGGATTGAATTCAAACAGTAGTTTTATTCATAATGACCAACTTACAAGAAGTGGTTTCAGAAATAAAAGATTTCAGTTATGTTGATAAGTTGAGAGGAGCTTCGCAAGCGATCGAATAGATAAATAAACTATTCCACTTGTCAAAAGAGTTGAGAAGCAAAGGGCACTAATATAAGATGAATAGCAAAAGAACCAAAGGTGACATAGGGACAAAAAAGTGTTTTATGCAGCAAGTGACTATAGGATCCAGAATCACACTGCTGCAAATGTGCTGAGCCAGATTCAATTCTACGTTATCAAAAGCAATTAAATAAGTACATAAGGAGAGAAATAAAATGCAGAGTTATGGAGAAAGAGCCAAGAAGTGGAATTGCTGAATTGGTTAGTTGGTTTTGCAGAAATCTGTCATGAAAGTGATGGGCTAGATGTTTTGCTTTGATGCTTTAGCCATTCTATTATTCTGAGAATCCGTGTTTGACTGGATTCTTAGTCCAGGCCTCTAGAAGTAACTCCAATATCTTAACAACCATGATGTAAACCAGATAAATTTGATGGTAGGGAAGGAGTCAGCTGGGGTGAGAAGGTGTGGAAATAATTAAGATTCCACCTGATTGCTCATCAGTGGCCCATACTAGAGATATTTTTTGAATCAATCTGTTCTGAGATATTATTATATACTTCTGAGACTTGAACCCAGGCCTCCTGGTTCAGGGATAGAGACATTACCACTGACCACAAGAGCCCCCAGTAGTACCACCAGGCTATCACCTTCCCATTGGCTGTCTCTTCAATTTCTTATTATGCCTGTTAAAATTAGAGATTCTATATTCTAGTCCTAAGCTTTCCCACAAGGGGACTCAAACTCTCTGCCTCTACACTGTCAAGTCTCTGAAGAATCCTGTATCTTTCAATAAGGTCACCTTTTACCCTTCTAAATTCCAATGAAAACAGGCCCAAGCTACTCAACTTCTCCTCATAAAACAGTCCCTCCATACCAAGTGAACCTTTTCTGGACTGCCTCCAATGCCAGGATATTTTTCCTCAGATAAGGAGGGCAAAACAGTTCACAAAAGCACTTTGTGGCTTTGTAAAAGATGCTATATAAATATAAGTCTTTAAGGAGACTGGTATGTCCAAAATATGATCAATTTGAAATGTTAAGCATAGTATGTAGCAATCTGTCAACCAGAACAAAAAAACATCTTAACGTTGAAAGCTTCATGTTGTTGATAACGAGAATGTCTATCTCTCAGCCATTTTATTTCCCGTAGCTCTAGCTGTTTTCTGTGTCAGGTAAAGGCTAATAAAGCTAAATGCCACCCAGAGACATTTCCATTACTTAACTCGCTTCCCTTTTTCTGAGTCTTTTATTATTGTATCTTTGCTATAGCAAAGTCAAAGCCCTTCTACCATGACCGAGTCTCCTCAGGGAGATGGTCTGCACAGTTTGAAGGGCAGACTTGATTATCATGTGTTACTGCAGTGCTCAGACAAATAAAGATAATAAACACAAAAGAGTGGCAGTGTTACGGTGAGTCATGATGGATAGTCAATCAGTTAAAGTTATGATCATTTGAAACTTTCCAGAATGTTTCTGCAGTTTAAATTTTCTTCACTATGCTACAAACAAGCTCAAGTGCTTCCTTAAATGCCCCTGTTTGGAGTGAGCACATGAAGGAACATGAGCCATCCAAATTCCTTAAAATTGTACCCTGTATAAGAAATGTCAAATAAGAATGCAAGACAGTGCTTCATTTAAAGAGTTCTTACCGAGGAGAACTTTGCCCTGATGCATGGTATTTAACGAATGAGTTTTATTATTTTTACTGCGGATCCCCCAAGACCAATTACAAGTGAGGCTATCTCAAATCTAAAACAAAATATAAATTTCATCAATGAAATCTATAAATCATAATGAATCCCATGTTTACAGAAAAGGATCAAGTCCCAAAATGAAATGCATGAGACAATCTATCATTATTCAACCAGACAGAGACCTTGGAGTGCAGGTTCATAGTTCCTTGAAGTGAAGGTGGAGTCGCAGATAGATAGGATAATGAAGAAGATGTTTGATATGCTTTCCTTTGTTGGTTAGAGCATTGAGTATAAGAGTTGGGAGGTCATGTTGTGGCTGTACAGGACATTGGTTAGGCCACTGTTGGAATACTGTGTGCAATTCTGGTCTCCGTCCTGTAGAAAGGATGTGTGAAACTTGAAAGGGTGCAGAAAAATTTACAAGAGTGTTGCCAGGGTTTGAGGGCTTGAGCTATAGGGAGAGACTGAATAGGCTGGGGCTGTTTTCCCTGCAGCGTCAGAGGCTGAGGGGTGACCTTATAGACTCTTATAAAATCACGAGAGTCATGGATAGGATAAATGGATAAGGTCTCTTCCCTGGGTTGGGGGAGTCCAGAACTAGAGGACATATGTTTAGGGTGAGAGGGGAAAGATTTAAAAAGGACATAAGGGGCAACGTTTTCACACAGAGGGTGGTGCATGTATGGAATGAGCTGACAGAGGAAGTGGTGGATTCTGGTACAATTAAGGATAGACCAGATCTAAAAGTTGAAGTTGTAAATTGGAGAAAGGCCAATTTTGATAGTATTAGGCAAGAACTTTCGAAAGCTGATTGGGGGCATATTTTCGCAGGTAAAGGGACGGCTGGAAAATGGGAAGCCTTCGGAAATGAGATAACGAGAATCCAGAGAAAAAGGATGACTAAAGAAATTGAGGGTTTGGTTAAGAAAAAGAAGGAAGCATATGTAAGGTATAAACAGGATAGATCGAGTGAATCCTTAGAAGAGTATAAAGGAAGTAGGAGTATACTTAAGAGGGAAATCAGGGGGGTAAAAAGGGGACATGAGATAGCTTTGGCAAAAAGAATTAAGGAGAATCCAAAGAGTTTTTACAAATACATAAAGGACAAAAGGGTAACTAGCGAGAGAAAAGGGCCCCTCAAAGATCAGCAAGGCGGCCCTTGTGTGGAGCCGCAGAAAATGCGGGAGATACGAAATGAGTATTTTGCATCAGTACTTACTGTGGAAAAGGATATGGAACATATAGACTGTAGGGAAATAGATGGTGACATCTTGCAAAATGCCCATATTACAGAGGAGGAGGTGCTGGATGTTTTGAAACAGGTAAAGGTGGATAAATCCCCAGGACCTAATCAGGTGTACCCTAGAACTCTGTGGGAAGCTAGAAAAGTGATTGCTGTGTCTCTTGCTGAGATATTTGTATCATCAATAGTCACAGGTGAGGTGCCGGAAAACTGGAGGTTGGCTAACGTGGTGCCACTCTTTAAGAAGGGTGGTAAGGACAAGCCAGGGAACTATAGGCCAGTGAGCCTGACGTCGGTGGTGGGCAAGTTGTTGGAGGGAATCCTGAGGGACAGGATGTACATGTATTTGGAAAGGCAAGGACTGATTCGGGATAGTCAACATGGCTTTGTGCATGTGAAAACATGTCTCACAAACTTGATTGAGTTGTTTGAAGAAGTAACACAGAGGATTGATGAGGGCAGAGAGATAGATGTGATCCATATGGACTTCAGTAAGGCATTCGACAAATTTCCCCATGGGAGACTGATTAGCAAGGTTAGATCTCATGAAATACAGGGAGAACTAGCCATTTGGATACAGAACTGGCTCAAAGGTAGAAGACAGAGGGTGGAGGTGGAGGGTTGTTTTTCAGACTGGAGACCTATGACCACAAGGATCGCTGCTGGGTCCTCTACATAAATGATTTGGATGCGAGCATAAGAGGTACAGTTAGTAAGTTTGCAGATGACACCAAAATTGGAGGTGTAGTGGACAGTGAAGAGGGTTACCTCAGATTACAACAGGATCTTGACCAGATGGGCCAATGGGCTGAGAAGTGGCAGATGGAGTTTAATTCAGATAAATGCGAGGTGCTGGATTTTGGGAAAACAAATTTTAGCAGGACTTATACACTTAATGGTAAGATCCTAGGGAGTGTTGCTGAACAAAGAGACCTTGGAGTGCAGGTTCATAGCACCTTGAAAGTGGAGTCGCAGGTAGATAGGATAGTGAAGAAGGTGTTTGGTATGCTTTCGTTTATTGGTAAGAGTATTGAGTACAGGGGTTGGGAGGTCATGTTGCGACTGTACAGGACATTGGTTAGGCCACTGATGGAATATTGCATGCAATTCTGGTCTCCTTCAAATCGGAAAGATGTTGTGAAACTTGAAAGGTGTCAGAAAAGATTTACAAGGATGTTGCCAGGGTTGGAGGATTTGAGCTGTAGAGAGAGGCTGAACAGGCTGGGGCTGTTTTCCCTGGAGCATGGGAGGCTGAGGGGTGACCTTATAAAGGTTTACAAAATTATGAGGGGCATGGATAGGATAAATAGACAAAGTCTTTTCCCTGGGGTGGAGGAGTCCAGAACTAGAGGGCATAGGTTTAGGCTGAGAGAGGAAAGATATAAAAGAGACCTAAGGGGCAATTGTTTCACACAAAGGGTGGTACATGTATGGAATGAGCTGCCAGAGGAAGTGATGGAGGCTGGTACAATTGCAACATTTAAGAGGCATTTGGATGGGTATATGAATAGGAAGGGTTTGGAGGCATATGGGCCGAGTGCTGGCAGGAGGGACTAGATTCGGTTGGAATATCTGGTCGGCATGGACGGGTTGGACCGAAGGGTCTGTTTCCATGCTGTACATCTCTATAACTCTCTGACTCTACAACATTTAAAAGACATCTGGATGAGTATATGAATAGGAAAGGTTTAGAGGGATATGAACCAAGTGTTGGCAAATGGGATTAGATTAATTTAGGCTATCTAGTCAGCACAGATGAGTTGGACTGAAGGTCTGTTTCCATGCTGTACATCTATATGACTCTGCGAATGCATGACATGTTTGCTTTTATACTCTGGAACTTATATGAACTCACAATTGAGGAGACTTTGAAGAAGACTGTGATATTATGTTCCACAAAATCAGCTCAGAGTCAGCAGTTGTAAAGTTTTAGTGGAGGCAGTTGAAATGATTACTCTCCATTTCCTGTTAGACTACTACTTGGGTCATGTATATTCGTCAAGGTATAGGCCATATCTTTAATTGTCAAGTGCTCAATGCCCTTTGCAACAAGCTTGTGACTTCGTCAATTTTGATAAGTCAGCATGCCAGTAATATTAACATGATCTGCATCCTAATATATGAAATAGGAGCTGCAGTATACCATTCAGCCTTTATAGGCTAAGGTCTTGTCTTTTTACTTTGCGTTTTTTAAAAGTGGACTAAAATGAAAAAGAAACTGTTTAAAAGTTAGTGTTCAAAAAGATGTAATTTTGAAAAATAAGTAACTCACACTCATGCCAGACATTGTGTAAATAACTACAAGTTTTTTTGCAAATGATTTGGCACTGAGGGGCTGCATTGGTGCAGCTTTGCCAGGAACAAGCTGCTGATTGGTAATGGACTAGTGACCAGTTATCAGTGATGGAGAACTTTTTGCCTACCAACAACTGTTCTCAATTAACGGAACAGTTTGTAGCTGAGAACAAGTTACAGAGAGAGAGAGTGAGCAGTGTTCCATTCTTTCCCAGCTGAAGAGTAGTCTCTCGCTATTCTCTGCAGTCAAAACTCCATGTAAACCTGAAGAAAATCAGTTTATTTTCCCCACAACAGTTGTTGTGAACTGTAACTTTAAACTGATAAGTCAGAGACTTCTAAATGAGTGAACTGATCGCCTTGTGTCTCTTACCAACCAATAGAAGCATGTGGAGAAAGATGACTGAAGGGCAGTGTGCTGGCCAGCAGAAGAATGGTGAAGGTGATCTTAGCCACAGAACTTGGGAACAACAGAGACTGAACTGTCTTTCCAGTCTTTCTCTTGTATCCAAAATCTCTGTGTGTGTCTGTCTGTCTGTCGGTGTCTGTATGTGTGTAGTTCATAAGGAATTAGAGTTTTAATTCACAGTTTTATATGGTAATGGTTTATAACATATGTACCTGTAGCTCAAGTCTAATCACTTGTAATAAACAGTGATTCTATACAGTAAGCTGTTCTGTGGTATCTATCAATTGGTTCTGAAAGTCAGGTAAATTGGTGAACATTATGTATTTTTTAAAAAATCTTTAATTTTTGTGACAACTCCAAAATAGTGGGGCTTGGTTTCCAGCATGCTACCTCTAGGAGTCTAACACCTGCTTCACCATTCAAGATGATTATGGCTGATGTGGTTTGAATTCTGCAACCCCATGCTCCCAGTAACCATTCATTTTCCTGCCTAACAAAAAATTATCGACCTGTCTTAAAAATACTCAGTGTTCTCAGATCCATAGTCTTCAAAGGCAGGGTTCCAACACCACACAACAATCAAAGAACAAGATTCTTCTCATCTCAGCCCTAAAAAGCAACCCCTGTTTAAAACAGTATCCCCTAGTTTTGGATTGACCCACAAGAGATCAATTTCCACTTCCACCTTGTCAAGACTATGCAGGATCTTAGACATTTACCTCTCATTTTTCAAACCTCGAATGGAAACAAGCCCTGCCTATCCTCATACCAGATCTATTAAATCTCATTGAACTGACTCCAAAACATTTCCATCATTTCTTA
This sequence comes from Chiloscyllium plagiosum, assembly GCF_037043375.1. NCBI lineage: Eukaryota > Metazoa > Chordata > Chondrichthyes > Orectolobiformes > Hemiscylliidae > Chiloscyllium > Chiloscyllium plagiosum. The sequence continues at coordinate 42,186,078 of NW_028270166.1, read as the reverse complement.
AACAAGGAGACCAAAATGATACATAGTATTCAAGATGTGGTCTCACCAATGCCCTGGAGAACTGAAGCATAAGAAATGCCTCTTATAATAAATGAAAGCATCCCATTAGTCTTCTTAGTTATGGGCTGCAGCTGCTTCCTAACTTGTTGTGACTCATCAATAAAAACACCCTCTGCACCTTGGAATTCTGTAGTTGTTCTTTCTTTAAGTAATACTTTTTTAAAATTTCTTCTTGGCAAAGTGAACAACTTCACATTTTGCCACATTGCACAACATCTCCAGGTTTCCCCCATTGACTCACTATTTTGAGACAATACTACAGCTTTAAGAGGTGTACTTTATCCCTTTTATCATGAAGGAAGATTGTGACAGAGGTGCCAAGTTGTAAACTCAAAGCCAATAAAGTATACAGCTTGTGAGGCCTTGGTTTTTAAAAAAAAATTGAAACAATAGAAGCATCCTGATTGAGTAGAGTCAAGCTCCCATAGAACCAGGATTTTCACTTTTAGCTTTCTGCAGTTGCTGAGGTCTTGAAACTGGATGTGGAAGTGCTTATTCCTCTCTCTCTCTCTCTGTTACAGCTAAAAGCTGAACTTTTCTTCCTGCTGCTAGAATTGCATGCAATACAATCTATTTTACTGAATTGTCTTTGCCAAAGGTGTGTTTGAGGGATGTTATTATATTGGAGCAGTTAATTTGTCGTAATAGTAAAATATATGTACTATTTTGGTAAGCATTGCAATAGAATTACAGTTAAGCCATTCTTTTCTCTTTTTGTTATTTCATCTATTTTTACACGATCGTTAAAATACAAAGTGTGTTTGGCTTTAAGTCAAGTAGTTTGACTAAGTGAATTGCTTCTGGAATGCACCATCTTACACTTAAGGTTAGGGTCTAGGCTATTTTCTTAATATATTTTGAGGGAGTTTGATCTGGTCCATAACAATATCTGCCTGCATTTTCCCCATAAGTTCTTCACATCATACCTTGGTGTCATTTGTGAATTTGAACTTGTTTTCACTCAGTTCATTTAAGTCATGAATGTAAATTCTGAAAAGCTGAGGCCCAAAACAGACTCCTGTGGGACTTCACTTGTCACATACTGTCACAGACCATGATTCATTTATATATCCAGTCAGTTTTCTGTCAGTCAGCCAAATTTCTATCCTTGTGAATATGCTATCTACTTCACCATGAGCTTTTGTCTTCTACAATAATCTTTGATGTAGCATCTTATCAAACGCCTCCTGAAAATCTAAATACACTGTGTCTACAGGTTTCCCTTTATCACAGCATGTGGTACTTTTTTTTAATATATCCTTTAGAATTCATTTTTTCCACCACCAGGAAAACACCCATATAGCTAATGAAACAGTTACAAGGTGTTACTCCTTTAAAGAACTCCAATAAATTGGTTAAACATGAATTTCCTTTGACAAAACAACGTTGACTATTCCCAGTTACTGTGAGTTTGAGTATTTAACTATAATTTATTTCCTAATATGTTCTAATATCTTCCCCATGACAGACTTAAGCTAACTGGACTGTTGCTTCCTTTTTTCTGCCTCCCTTCTTAAATAGAGGAGTTATATTTGCTGGGTTCCTGCCTAATGGAAGCTTTTCTGATCTAGGGAACTTTGGAACAATTAAAACAAATTATTTAATTCACAATTTCTTTTAAGATCCTAGTATGAGATCCATCTGGACCCGGAGGGTTGTCAACCCACAGATCCAATTTGCTTAGTACAGCTTCCCCGGTGTTTGTAATTTGTCTACGTCCTTCTATCCCTTGACTTACAGCTGTTACTTGAATGATTTTTGTGTTCTCTGAAGTGAAGACAGAGCAAAGTTTTTATCCATTTTATCTGCCATTTCCTTATTGTTTACGATTTACTCCCTATTCTCACCATCTGGAGAACCAACACTGACTTTACTTACCTTTTTGCTCTTGCCATCTGTTTTTACATTTCTGGATAACGTGCTCTCATTCTCTAATTGCTTCTCCTGACGAGACTTTAAGTCATTCTGTGATGTTCTTTATAGTCTGTCCCATCATCTGACCTTTTTCTCATCTTTGTGTAGTTGTATACTTTTTCCTTAACTGATAGTTTCTCTAACTTCTTTAGTTAATGACAAGATTTTGGGTCCATCCTTTAGAATTTTCTTCATAGTAGGAATATCATTATTTTGATATATCCTCTTAATATCTTCCACTATGTCTCTATTGACCTATTCCCTGGTTTAGTATACCAGCTCACTTCAGCTAGTCAGGCTTTCATGTCCACATTATTGCCCTTATTTAGATTTAAAACACTAGTCTTAGATGCAATCTTCTCCCATTAAATCTGAATGTAGATTTCAATCATATTGTGGACTCTGCCAACAAAGGGTGCCTTAATGTTGAGGTCATTAATTAATCCTGTCATATTACACAATACCAAGTATCATATAACCTGCTAATACAAAATAAAGAACTGTGGATGCAGAAGATCTGAAACAAAAACAAATTGCTGGAGGAACTCAGCAGGTCTGGCAGCATCTGTGGAGAGAAAGCAGAGTTAATGTTTCAAGTCCAATGATACTTCTTCAGAAGTAACAGCAGCTGGGAAAAGTTGGTATATATGTTGAGGACAGTGGCTAAGGTTTTTGGGGGGTGGGAGGGGAGATGTGTAGGAAAGGAGTCAGTGGATAGGTGGAGACAGATCCTAGAGGGACAGACAGAAAGTTAAGCAGACAAAGAAATGGTCGATAATAAGCCAGGGAAGAGAAAAGCTGATAATGGGTATCATAAGTGGGTGAAAGTAAGTTGACTGTGCTGAAAACAGGCCATTTCATGACAGGGCATAGGTATGGGGGTGTGGGTAAAAGACATGGAGGAAGCATAGAAGCATAGAAGAATTATTGAACTCACTGTTGAATCCAAGGTCTGCAGCCATAAAAGGAGATGCTGTTCATCCAGCTGAGCCTGGCTGGAACATTGCAGCAAGTCAGAGATGTTGGCCAGTGAACATGGTAATATGTTGAAGTGGCAGGCAGCTGGAAGCTCGGAGTCATTTTTATAGACTGAATGTAAGTGTTTCACAAAGTGGTTTCTCAGTCTGCGTTTCATTTACCCAACGTAGGGACCACATTATGAGTAGCAAATACAGTCGACTAGATTGAGTGAAGTGCAAGTAGATTGCTGCTTCACCTTAAAATCTGTCTGGAGAGTGAGGAAGGAGGGGATAAACAGGCAAGTGTTGCATGTTTAACAGAAAGGTGCCATAGGGAACATCCACTTTTTTTTCCCTCAGTTGATGATTTCCCCACCATCATTGTTGACAGAGCCCTTAGTCATGTCTGATACATTTCTCACACTTCTGCCCTCAACACTTCTCTTCCCTCACATAACACTGACAGGGTCACTGGTCATCACTCGCTGTCCCACCAACATCTGCATCCTAAGGATCGTAAGCTACCATTTCTGTCACCTCCAGTGACATGTCACCACTGGACACATATTTCCATCCCCTCCCTTGTCAGCATTTAGCAGGGACCATTTCCTTCAGGATATCATGCTTCATTCATAAACTTCACACCCAACAGCAACTTCCATGCAAAGGTGTAACACTTTTATGGACTTGGCTAAACCCCTCAAAACATTTTTGAGCAAGTAGCCCAGACCGTAACTTTTCAATTCTTTAGCTATGTATATAGTGGATATTCCCAGAGTAAGGTAGCTGGGTTGACTGCCAGGTTCGTAACAAACAAAATTTATTTCCAAAATTACAGAATGAAACACAAAGAACAGAAAACAGAATACCGGATAAATTAACCTATCTAAATCCAAATCAAGGATGGTTGTGGGAAGTTGTGCGTGGAGTCAGAGGAGATGGGGAAGGGCTAAATGAATACTTTTCGTCAGTATTCACACTAGAAAAAGACAATGATGTTAAGGAGAATATGAAATACAAGCTACTAGATTAGATGAGGTTGAATAGGAGGTGTTAGCCCTTCTGGAAAGTGTAAAAAATAGATAAGACCCCTGGTCCAGATGGAATGTATCCGAGGATTGCCTAGGAAGCCAGGGAAGAAATTGCCAAGACTTTGGCTTTGATCTTTATGTTGACATTGTCCGCAAGAATAGTGCCAGAAGGCTAGAGGAAAGCAAATGTTGTCTCCTTCTTGAAGAAGGGGAGTAGAGACAACCCTGGTAATTATAGACTCGTGAGCCTTACTTCAGTTGTGGGTAAAGTGTTGGAAAGGGTTAAAGGAGATAGGAATTATAATCACCTAGAAAGGAATACATTGATTAGCGATAGTCAACACGGTTTTGTGAAAGGTAGGTCATGCTTCACAAACCTTATTGAGTTCTTTGAGAAGGTGACCAAATAGGTGGATGAGGGTAAAGCGGTTGGTGTGATGTATATGGATATCAGTAAGGCATTTGCTAAGGTTCCTCACAGTAGGCTATTGCAGAAAATACAAGGCTTTGGATTGAGGGTGATTTAGTGGTTTGGATCAGAAATTGGCTAGCAGTAAGAAAACAGAGGGTGGTGGTTAATGGAAAATATTCATCCTGGAGTTCAGTTATTGGTGGTATACCACAAGGATCTGTTTTGGGTCCACTGCTATTTATTATTTTTATAAGTGACCTGGATGAGGGCATAAAAAGATGGGTTAGTAAATTTGCAGATGACACTGAGGTTGGTAGAGTGTGGATAGTGACGAAGGATGTTATAGGTTACAGAGGGACATAGACAAGCTGCAAAGCTAGGCTGAGGTGCCATATGGAGCTTAATGCAGAAAAGTGTGAGGTGTTTCACTTTGGAAAGAGTAACAGGAATGCAGAGTACTGGACTAATGGTAAGAACCTTGATAGTGTAGATGAGCAGAGAGATCACGGTGTCCACGTACATAGATTCTTGAAAGTTGCCACCCAAGTTGATAGGGTTGTTAAGAAGGCATACAGTGTTACTTTTTATTGGTAGAGGGATTGAGTTTTGGAACCTTGAGGTCCTGCTGCAGCTGTACAAAACTCTGGCACTTAGTGTATTGCATACAGTTCTGGTCATTGCATTATAGGAAGGATGTGGAAGCTTTGGAAAGGGTTCAGAGGAGATTTACCAGGATGTTGCCTGGTATTGAGAAAAGATCATATGAGGAAAGGCTGAGGGACTTGAGGCTGTTTTTGTTAGAAAGAAGAAGGTTGAGATATATAAGATAATCAGAGAGTTAGATAGGGTGGACAGTGAGACTTTTTTTTTGGATGGCGATGTCTAGTACAAGGGAACATAGCTTTAAATTGAGGGGTGAGAGATATAGGACAGATGTCAGAGGTAGTTTCTTTCCTCAGAGAGCATTAGGCGTGTGGAACGCACTGCCTGCAACAGTAATAGACTCGCCAACTTCAAGGACATTTAAATGGTCATTGGATAGGTATATGGACGAGAATGGAATAGTGTAGGTTAGATGGGCTTCAGATTGGTTCCACAGGTCGGCGCAACATTGAGGGCCGAAGGGTCTGTACTGCGCTGTAATGTTCTATGTTCAATGTTCTAATGATGCCGTTCCGAAAATACTTGCAACAGTCCCAATACATACATCCCTTAACACAAACAGTAAACAACGGCACAGGTAACTTACAGTTCAAAATCATAAGGGCAGAAGGACAGAGAGAAGGCTTCCAGTTTCCCCTGTGACTCTTAATCAACTCTCTCCCAAACTGAATTAAACTCCACAGTTAGAGAGCTGGCCTCGCCCCCTTGACTGTATCAGTTTTCCAAAAGACCTTTCAAGCTTTTGGCCTGAAGCACTATTTGTTAGGGTAAACAACAAGCCCCAATGAACCATTCAAACTTCAGACGCGATGATGGAGCCTGGCCAATTACCCCCTCTTGGAAAAAAAAACTCAAGGACATAGTAACCTTGTAACAGAACCAGTATTGTGACAGACACCTGTCTGTTCACCTGCTCCCTCCTCATCCAAAGTTCTAGACACAACTTCCAGGTGAAACAGTCATTTACCTGCACTTCACTAAATCTAGTCTACTATATTTGCTGTTCACAATGTGGTCTCTTCTACTGTGGGGAGACAAAACATCGACTGAGTGACCACTTTGCAGAACACTTACTTGCTGTCCATAAAAATGACCCTGAGCTTCCAGTCAAATTCAATAATTTTGGAGCCTGAACACCACTTTCCATGTCCAGTACCTCCCCTCCACCCCCAAGTCTGATCATGACATGGGCTGTTTTCAGCATAGCCAGCCCATTTTCACCCAATCATGATCCCTATTATCAACTATTCTCCTTCCCTGGCTTGCGATCAATCATCCCTTTGTCTACCTAACTTTTTCTTTCTCTGGGCTCTGTCTCCACCTATTTGTTCATTCCTTCCTCCCATCCCTTCCTTCTCCGCCTACCCCCAATTATCCAACTCTGACATCAGCATATATATCACCTTTTCCAAATTACAATCACTTTTGAAAAGTGTCACTGAACTTGAAACATTAATACTGCTTTCTCTCCACAGATGCTACCAGACCTGCTGAGTTTCTCCAGCAATTTGTTTTTGTTTCTCATAACCTGCTCTCTGGTTGGGCCCAAAATGTGCTGATCTAAGAAAGCAGGCTGTGACTCTTCATCCAGGTTATCACCAATCTGATTTTTCAAGTTTATATGTAAATTAAAAGTCACCCATGTTTATTCCATCTATTTATTACAAACACCTAATATTTCTTCTTGTATACTTTGTCCCACAATGGTTACTGTTATGGAGCCTGTATATCCCTCCTATTAATGACTTCTTTCCCCTAATATTCCCTATTTCCAAACTGACTCTATACTCTGATGTCCTGACGCAAGGACATCTTTAATGAATGCATAAATGATTAGTATGCTACCTCTTCATCTTTACCTAGCTTCGCAATTTTTTGAATGCCATAAACATCTCAATATTCAGATCCCAATCCTTGTCATCCTGAAGACATTAATATTTCTGTGAGGTCAAATTTTCAAATCTCCTACAGGCCACAATTAAATTTGGAGCCTATCATTCCATCCCACACTGGTATTATTTGAGATACAGCAACTGCCTTTACTGTAGTAAAATGGTTTGGACAGACATGACAATTCAAGCATTATTTGAGGAAGCACAGAGAGAATCCAAACACATCAAGAGGAATTTTTCTTCTGTCCAATCCCAGTAACTTCATGTCAGTCCTCTCACAACTAGACAAGGTCATTATTAGAACCAACTTGGTTGACTTTGGAAAGTGCAGCTTGCATTTGATTCTTGCACCCACTTGTAGACCATGGAGTCCAAACCCCACTATAAAATTCAGCATATAATCTGGGCTAGCATTTCAGCTTAGCACTGAGGGAGCATTGAAATGTTGGAGGTTCAAAGTTTTCGATGGTACAGAAAAGGCAGAAGGTTTTCCTGGAATCTTGACAGGCATATCTCCTCACCAACACTTCACAAAAAATGGACTAGCCGATTATTTATTCAATGTATATTTGTTGCACAAGAAATAATTATTGGGTTTGCTTAAACTATGGGAGCTTAACTTTATAAGTAATACATTAGCTGTGATGCTTGCTAGATAAATTCAAGTTCTTTTCTTTACAGGGGTGAGGTGGTAACAGTGGAAGCACTAAGCATTTATAAATTAGCAAGACAATTTTGTCCCTTTAACGTTGATGTATTCTTTTTTTTCCAAACAGACTGTCTAGATCAATTTTGAAGTCTTAAGCTAATATAAACCTGTTCAAGAGATTGCAGTATTGTTACTTCTTCTGCAGCAAGGCTTTCTACAATAAGGACTGAAAATTTTCTTCTACTGACAGGAGTCAGTGCTTATTGTGAGAACCAAGCAATCGTAATTGCTTGGTTACGATTGTGTTACTAGGGATAAGCACAAAGGAGTGAGGGTTCTTCTGGTCTCTATGGGAACCGAGATTATAAGTGATTCCTCTGAAGACTCCAGTCAGTATTCCTGATGAAACCGTAGACATGCTGTTTTAAAATGTCTTTGATTTCTCTGGAAAGGTTGGACGCCAGGTCAAGTTATAATTTTGGTTCCCATGGATCCTTCCCCTAAACCAAATCTAGATGAAGAAAAATTTCCATTGATACCTTATGCTCGATTTGTAAGATTTACTCTGATAAAACTTTAGCCTTGCTTAGAAAAACTATATGGAGCTGAACCAATATCATTTGCACACGAGTTTTCAATGGAGTTCCTACTCTCAATATCACTAACTTTGTAGCACTTGCTCCTCTTGCAGAAAACTTCTCAAAATCTCTCTCTCTGATCAATTCCTTTTAATCTCCTCCTTCCTAGCTCAAAGTAGTTGTACCTGTGCTCCTAATTACAAAATACATTAGACATCTTCATCACAAAGTCTGATAGAGGAAATTCACTCTTTTGGTGTCACACTTGACAGAAAACTGAATACGTTATGATATTTGAGGGCAGGCACAAGCTTGCATGATGCCTGCTGTTGTTAAAATGGCTGTTAATAGTCACAGTTTGTCTTCATGCTTAAAGAATTCCTATTTGGGCAAGACACAGAAGGACAGTGGCTGCTTGTGAAACCACACCTCAGGCACAAGTCAACAACAGATAAATTGAATTAATTTGTACAAGCCACGTCATTAATTTTCTTTCTAATTATTTTGATGAAATGAGTAGCCTATCACAGACATTAGGCAGATAAACCACGTGCTGTGACAATGTAACTGGCAATGAATGGGATGCTCTGACAACTTGATTGTTTTCTATTATATCACTGACATTATTGCTATTCTGTTCCTTAATGACATCTGATCTAGAAGCTGATTGCTGGGGGCAGAATCTCCAGTCAGGGACAATGGATTTGCTGTCATTATAATCTATTACAGAACATGGGATGATAAACTAGTTTAAAGAGGATATCTATCTTTTAAATATAGCTGTTTGTTTATATCTTAATGTTGAAGTGATTAGTCTATATTGGATTCCAGTTCTGCTTTCCTTCAGTACCTAGAGCTGTTATGCAGGATCCTGGGCTTAGCATTGGCAGCCTATCCTGGGAGAAGATGATGGATCATCACAGTTTAGCCCATCACAGTCCTCACCAAATCTTTCCAGCCTAAATTGCCAGACAATGACCTGGAACAGGCACCCTGCCTGTTCTTTCTAATCCAAGGACCACCCACCATCATTTCAGATAAAGATCAGCGAATTCAAACAGACTAGTGTTGGAACACTCCTCAGACTAGCTTTACATCAAATTCTTTATAACAGGTTCTTAGGGAAAGTGGAGGTTAAAAATCTCTGGAACTATTTAAGTATAATGAAATGCAAAAACTAGAAACTATTTTAGAACACACTACATAGAACGTGAATTAAGGTGACCATAATAGCCTTCCCAAAGTTATTTTGGAAACAAAGCTGAATGTGAGGAATTTATAAATTCCCTTTGAATACATGAACCAACCTCCTCTGAATAGCCTTCCTCAGCCCCCTGTGGCAACTAGAGGAAGCCAAGAATGATTGTACCGGAGGACAGAGGTTGAAAGCTTTATTTAAGAGAAAGAAAAGCTGTCAGACAATAAACTCTTTCCTTGTTCTCAAGAATGTCTTTCGAGCCTTTGAATCTGCTCATAGCACACATTTGCCTAGCAAAGAAGGTAATCTATATCCTTTATCTTTGCCAAAACACATTTGTTCTTGGTCACTTGACTGTGATCAATTGACTTGATATAAGTTGAAAAATATATTGGCCCTCGCCTTGCTGTGGGAGAAATAGACAACCTGTATTGGGATCAAGGAATTGCCGTGAAGGATCCTGAGAATGGATCCAAGAATGAGCAATCTAGCGCAGTATCAATCCTGGGCAATACATGACAAATCAATACAACATGGCTAAATATGATGTTAGACTCTTCCTTTCTGTTTTCTTACCAAAGTGAATTATTTAAATGGCGTTGTATTGGGAAGTGTGAATATACACAGAATCAGAGTGTTCTTATACACTAGTCAATGAAAGTGGACAGGTAAACAAACAATCAGGAAGGCAAATTTAATTTTTATTCATTTTATCCATTCATGGGATGAGGGTATTAATTGTCCGTCCCTAATTACCCAGAGGATATTTAAGAGTCAACCATATTTCTGTGGATCTGGAGTCACATGAAGGCCAGACCAGGTAAGGATGGCAGTTTCCTTCCCTAAAGTAAATCAGATGGGCTTTTCCTCACGATTTAATTCCAGGTTTTTAAAAAATTACCGATTTCAAATTCCACTATCTGGCATCAAATTCCACTAACCTGGGTCCCAAGAGGTTAGCACTGCTGCTTCACAGCGCTAGGCACCCGGGGTTCGATTCCTGCCTCAGGCAACCGTCTGTGTGCAGTTTGCACATTCTCCCTGTGTCTGTGGGGGTTTCCTCCAGGTGCACCTGTTTCCTCCCACAATCCAAAGACGTGCAGGTTGGGTAAATTGGCCATGCTAAATTGCCCATAGTGCAGGTACATTAGTCAAAGGAAAATATAGGGTGGGGAAATGGGTCTGGGCGGGTTACTCTACAGAGGGTCGGTGTAGACTTGTTGGGCTGAAGGGCTATTTCCATACTGTCGGGAATCTAATCTAATCTAAAAAAAGATTCTGAGTCTCTGAATTAACAGTCCAGCGATAGCACCAGTAGGCCATTGCCTCCCCCTGAATTTGCCTTCATTGTAAGAGAATTTGAGTTCAGAAGTAGGAATGTCTTACTGCAGTTATAAAAAGATTTAGTGGGACCACACTTAGAGTATTTCATGCAGTTTGGTCTCCTTACTAAGAAAAGATATATCTGCCGTAGAAGGAGTGTAGTGGATGTTTACTAGACCGATGCCAGTCTTGGGAGTCGAAAACTGTGGCATTAAAAAAGCATAGCGGTGCAGGCAGCATCCGAAGAGTAGGAGAGTTGACGTTTTGGGCATAAGCCCTTTGTCAGGAATGTGGAGGGGGAAGGGATTAAGACATAAATAGGGGAAGGGGGGTGGGGCTTGGGGGGAAGGTAGGTGGGATGGCGATAGTAGGATGCAGGTAGGAAGTGATTGTGTTTGATGGGGAGGGTGGAGCGGATAGGTGGTAAGTACATTCCTGAAGAAGGGCTAATGCCCGAAACGTCGATTCTCCTGTTCCCTAGATGCTGCCTGACCTGCTGCGCTTTTCCAGCAACACATTTCCATCTCTGATCTCCAGCATCTGCAGACCTCACTTTCTCCTCCAGTAAGTACGATGGACAGGTAGGACAGGTCAAGAAGGCTAGAGGATTGGATCTGAGATGAGGTCCGGGAAGGGGAGATTTGGAAACTGGTGAAGTCACTGTTGATGCAATGTGGTTCTAGAGCCCCGAGACAGAAGATGAGTTCTCCCTCCAGTCGGTGGGTGGCTTTGATTTTACATTGGAGGAGGCCCAGGATTTGCATTATCTTGGGGGAGTTGAAGTGGTTAGCCACAGGGTGGAGGGGTTGGTTGGTGTATGTAGACCAAAGATGTTTCCTGAACAGCTTCATGAGTAGCTACCCGGTCTCTCCAATGTACAGGAGACCACATTGTGAGTAACAGATGCAGTAAATGAGGTTGGAGGATGTGCGGGTAAATCTCCAATGGATTTGAAATGATCCTTTAGATGAGCGGGGAGGTATGGCGCAGGTTTTGCACCTTGTGCAGTGGCAAGCAAAGGTGCCAGGTGTAATGGGTTGTTTGGTGGGGAGCATGAACCTAACGAGGGAGTCTCGGAGGGAGTGGTCTCTGTGGAATGCAGATGGGGGTGGGGAGGGAAATACATCTTTGATGGTGGGGTCTAACTGCAGGTGGCAAAAATGGCAGAGAATAATGTGCTGTATCAAGAGATTCGTGAGGTGGAATGTGAGGACTGGGGTGTTCTACCCTTGTTGTGGTTGGGGGTGGTTGGGTTTGAGAGTAGAGGTGAAGGAAGTGGAGGAGATGTGATGGAGGGCATTGGTGATCATGTGGGAGGGGAAATTGCAGTCCTTGAAATAGGGGGATGTATGGGATGTCCTGGAGTGGAATTGCTCCTCTTGGGAGCAGGTATGGCAGAGGCGGAGGAATTGGGAGTAAGGTATTGTGTTTTTACAGGAGGGAGGGTGCGAGCAGGTGTAATCAAGGGAGCTGTGGGAGTTGGTGGGTTTGCAACAGGTATCCATGTTGAGTTGGTTGCCGGAGACTGAGACAGAGAGGTCCAGGAAGGGGAGGAGGTGTTGAAGATGGTTCATTTGAACTTGAGGTCAGGGTGGAAATTATTGGTGAAGTTAATGACTCTCCTGCTTCTTGGATGCTGCCTGATCTGCTGTGCTTTTTCCAGGCCTCACTTTTCAAATCCAACTCTCCAGCATCTGCAGTCCTCAATTTCTACCTGTGCTGGGAGAGCTGTTTTATGAAGAGACACTTGTTTGACGAGGCCTTTATTCAACCCCACACCACCTGGTTATACCTCTTACCAAAATCCACAAACCTGACTGCCCTGGTCAACCTGTTGTCTCTGTCTGCTCCTGCCCCACCGAACTTATCTCCTCATCTCTCAGTAATGTCCTGGCCCCCTTGTTCAGGATACCTCCCATGCCCTCCACTTCCTGCATGATTTTTGTTTCCTAGGCCTTCAATACCTCATATTCACCATGGACATCCAGTCCCTATACACATCCATCTGCCATGGTGAAGGCCTCCAAGCCCTCCATTCCTTCCTCTCCCGCCGCCGGCTATGCCTGCCTCTTCATCGGATATGTGGAACAATCCATCTTGCATAGTTACACCGGCACCATCCCCCACCTTTTCCTCCACTACATTGATGACTGTATCGACGCCACCTTGTGTTCCCAGGAGGAGGCTGAACAGTCCATCAACTTCACCAACAACTTCCACCTTGACTTCAAGTTCACATGGACCAACTCTGACACTTCCCTCCCTGTCCTGGACCTATCTGTCTCTATCTCTGGCAACCAAATCAACACAGACATCTATTTCAAACCCACCACCTCCCACAGCTACCTTGACTCCACCTCCACCCACCCCACCCTGTAAAAATGCGATCCTTTACTTCCAATTCCTCCGCCTCTGCCATATCTGCTCCCAAGAGGAGCAACTCCACTCCAGGACATCCCAGTTGTCCTCCTATTTCAAGGACTACAATTTCCCCTCCCCCGTAATCAACCACACCCTCCAGCACATCTCCTCCATTTCCTGCTTCTCCACCCTTGAACCTCACCCCTCCAACCACAACAAGGATAAAACTGCCTTGGTCCTCATCTTCCACTCCACTAATCTTCGATGCACAGCACTGCCCTCCATCATTTCTGCCATCTACAATCAGACCCTACAATCAAAGATACATTTCCCTCCCTATCCCTATCTGTGTTCCGTAGAGACATTCCTTCTGTGACTCCCTTGTTAGGTCCACGCCTCCAACCAACCCACCCTCTACTCCCGGAACTTCCCTTACTGCCACAGGTGGTATAAAACCTGTGCCCACACCACCCCCCTCACCTCCATCCAAGGCCCCAAAGGATTCTTCTACATCCAGCAGAGATTTTCCTGCACATCCAAACATCTCATCTACTGTGTCCGTTGCTCTCGATGTGGTCTCCTCTACATTGAGGAGACAGGACGCCAACTCGCAGCATGTTTCAGGGAACATCTCTGATACACCAAGCAACCCCATTGCCCTGTAGCCAACACTTCAACTCCTCCTCCCACTCTGCCAAGGACATGCAAGTCCTGCCTCCTCCACCGCCATATCCAAGCCACCCAACAAATGGAAGAAGAATGCCTCATTTTCCACCTTGCAAACCTCCGACCATACAGCATCGATATCGATGGAACTTGTTTCCAAATTTCCCCTTCCCCCACCTCAACCCAGATCCAACTCTCCAACTCGGCACCACCCTCTTGATCTGTCCTACCTCTCCATCCTCCTTCGCACCTAACTGCGCCACCCTCCTACCAACCTATCACAATCACCACCACTTGCATCCACCTATCGCCTTCCCAGCTACCTCCCCTCCTGCCCCACCCCCACACTCCTATTTATCTCTCAGCACCCTTCCCCCTCCACATTCATGATGAAGGGCTTAGGCCCAAACTAGCGACACTCTTGCTCTTCGGATGCTGCCTAACTGGCTGTGCTTTTCCAGCGCCCAACTTTTCGACTCTGACTCTACAGCATCTACAGTCCTCAGTTTCTCCTGGGCCTATATTCACGATAGCTTTAGGAAGATGAGAGAGGAACTGATTGAAACACAAAAAAAATTCTAACAGGAATGGACAGGCTAGATGCCGGTAGGATGTTTCCCCTCAAACATAGGGGAGACAGTCTCAGGATTGGGTGTATACTATTTAGGACTGAAATGAGGAATGCATGGAACTCATTATTACAGAACATTATACAGGCCAAGTCACTGAATATATTCAAGAAAAACTGATTTCTTTTTCAGCAGTTTAAAGGTATAGAGATTTAGAGAGAAAACAGAAATATGGAATTGAGTGAAAGGATCATATTGAATAGAGGAGCTAGCCTGGACTGCCAATTGGCCTACTCCTGCTCCTAGTTTCTGTTTCCCACCATTTCCCTCTCAATTTATTCAACTTTTGAGGTTATACTCCTCAAATTCCTCTCAGTGTTGCAAAATACATTGCTTTATCATTGTATCTTTTTTACTTCTAACCCTATCATTAAATAATCAAGGTTAGGGTTGCACAGATTAGATTTAGAATAAAGCTCTTGCTCTAAAATCTGCCATAACCCCAACTGTGAATCTAATTCTACTGGATAACATTATTCACTAAAGTCATATGCCGGAATATGCCTGGTTTGATGCCACTTTGTCTGAAATGTAGTGGGGGTTTATTTTCTTTAATATACAGAGAGGGTTGGAAGAAGATAATGTTGTAATTTTGGGTTTCCGAAAGGCGTTTGACAAAGTAGTGCATAATAGATTTGCAAGAAATATTAAGTCCCAATGTATTAAAAGGGTAGTGGTAGTGAGTGTGCAAGTTTTCCTTAATCTTATACACCTCATTCAATTCTCCATCAGCCTTCTCTGCTCGAAAAAAAACAAGCCAAGCGTATCCGACCTCTCTTCAGAACTAAACTGCTCCATACCAAGCAACATCCTGGTGAATCTCCTCTGCAACCCCTCTCGTGCAATCATATCCTTCCTATAGTGCAGTAGCCAGAACTACGCACAATACTCCAGCTGTGGCCTAACAAAGTTCTGTACAGCTCCAACGTAACTTCCCTACTCTTATAATCTATGTCACAACTGAGTATGGCATGTCTTCTTTGTGCCTCCTTAACCTCTTAATAACTTATGAACCTGTCCTATTGCCTTCAGGATCTGAGGACAAACACCCAAAGTTCTCTCTGTTGCCCCAAGCTTCTTTGTATCCTACCATTCATTGAGTACTGCCTTATCTTGTTACTTTTTCTGAAGTGTTGCCACGAATCTGCCCATCTCACCAATCCATCTTTATTCTCTTGTTAGCCAAAACTTTGTCCTTGTGCCATCCACAAACTTACTTATCCCACCCATATTTTCTTCTTTATAGTTTATATACATCATGAACAACAAGGGCACCAGCACTGATGCCTGTTGCTGCAATTACTGGGTAATGAGAATGACAGTTCAGAAGTACACAAAAACAACCTACAGCAATCCATGTCACTGGTTGTGAGTTCTGTGTGTCCTCATGTGGCTGATGAACAGATCCTAAAGCCATACCTTCAACCATACACTTGGAAGGTGTTTCCAGGAGGGCAAAATGGCCCTTGGCCTCAGACACCAGTGTCCAGACACACAAACAGTTTTCTACCATCAAGCCAATTTTGCATCCAAATTGTTGAGTTACCCTGGATCTCACGTGCTTTTATCTTCTTTATCAGTCTCCCATGTCAGACCCAGTCAAACGCTTCGCTGAAATTCATGTAAACTACATTAACTGCGTTATCCTCATCTCTACACTGGTCATCATGTTGAAAACTTCAGTGAAATTTGTTAGTCCTGACCTCCCTCTGTCAAAGGACATCATAGGTATCTGCCAGAGTGCTGCTTCTCTGATCTCTAATGGATGACACTCATTGAAATACAGTCATTTCTTCTATAGCTCAATGGCTGTGTTCTTGTGCAACCCCGTGTTATAGAAAAATGGCACTTTAGAAACAGCGCTTAAAGTGTTGGCAGTGTAACCGTGTTACACCCCACACACATTTTAAAAGTTCACACTTTGGAAACAGTGTCCCCAATTCATCAATTGCGTTACAGTTAACTTGTGTTGACGAAATGCAGATTATAGCAAACAACCTGTTGTTTTTTAGTTAAAAATCACACAACACCAGGTTACAGTCCAACAGGTTTAATTGGAAGCACACTAGCTTTCGGAGAGTTGCTCCTTCATCACCTGATGAAGGAGCGACGGTCCGAAAGCTAGTGTGCTTCCAATTAAACCTGTTGGACTATAACCTGGTGTTGTGTGATTTTTAACTTTGTACACCCCAGTCCAACACCGGCATCTCCAAATCATGTTGTTTTTTAGTTTGCAAGTATGCTATTTCTGAATTTTTACATTATAATAATTTCCTTTACAATTCTAAATATTCTTCTCTAGCTTTAACAATCTGAACTGTTAATCCCACATCATTTATTTTTCCCTTGCAAATTCTACAAGGTACTATATTAGGTACTAAACAGATGACAGCTGAAATACCGTGAACAATTTTGTTCCCTTATCTAAGGAAAGACAGATTGGTGTTGGGCAGTCCAATGAAGGTTCACAAGGTTGATCCTCGGTGTGAGGGATTTTATTATAACAAAAGATTGAGTAAAGTGGGCTTAACTCATTGGAGTTTAGAAGAATGAGATGAGACCTTATTGAAACACACAAATTTCTTGGGGAGATTGACAGGGTAGATATGGACAGGTTGTTTTCCCTTGTTGGAGAATCTAAGGCCAGAATGGATAATATCAGAATAAATAGTCACTCATTTAAGACAGATATAAGGCAGGTCTTTTTTTTTTCTCTCAGGGTGAAGAATCTGTGGAAATCTTTATTGACAAGGCTTTCCGATGCTGGGTCATTCAATATGTTCATGACTGAGTTTGTTAACCAGCAAGGGAATCAAGTGTTATGGGAATAAGGCAATGAAGTGAAGTTGAGGATTATCAGATCAGCCATGATCTCACTGAAGTGTGGAGCATCTTCGATGCGCTGAATGGTCTACTTCTGTACTTGTATCTTATGATATGAACTTGTGCCTGGAGCTTATTATTAAAATTGAGCACTACAAGAAAGAAACCTAATCAGAGTTGTCACCTGCAAACTTAATAATAGTGCATTCACTTCCATCATCCATATCAATAATACATATTGTAGATAATCCTGGTCCCAGCACTGATTCCTGTGGCACTCACTAGTTATAAATTAGCATCCTGAAAATGCCCACTGTGTCCCAACTTACATGGGGATAATTTTGGATTCCTTTAGGCATCAGTTAAATTTCTACTGGTTAGCCAATCCTCTATCCATGCTAAGGTACAACCCCCAACACTACAGTCTTTAGTATCTCATTAAGTAGCCTTATGTATCTTAACAAATGCCTTTTGGAAATCTAAAATATTACATGCACTGGTTCCCCTTCATCTACTCTGCTTGTTATGTCAAAGAACTAATAAATTTGTTACAGGAGAGAAGAGGAATACAGGAGGATCCAGCACATTAACAACTGTGGCACTGAGTCCAATTTCACCTTCATGAAGTCATACTGATTCTCTATAATTGTATTTTAACAGCAGAACATTTAGACATCATTTATGAAACATTTTACCAATGCCAGATATTAACCTAACTGGCCTATAATTACCTAGGGGTTACATTAGCAGATTTCTAATTCTCTAGGACTTTTCCAGGATTTCAGGATCCTTGGAAGATTATCACCACTCCATCCACTTTCTCTGTAGTTAGTTTCTTTAAAATCATTGGATGGAACCCATCAAGCCGAAGGGAGTCATCAGCCTTTAGCCCCATTAGTATTTCCAGTACTTTTTCTGTAGTGATAGTCATTGTGCTTATTTTTACCCTCTCGATAGACCCTTGGTTACTTAGTATTTTTGAAATGCTAATGGTGTCCTCTACTCTTTAGATTGATGCATATAATTTGCTCAAGTTGCCTGCTATTTCCTGGCTCATCATTATTATTCCCAGGCTCATTCCAAAAGGGCTCTCTGTCCACTGTTACTTCTTTCTTCCTCTTCATGTATTTAAAAAAAGTAACACCATCCATTTTTATGTTACTTGCTAAGTTTCCCTCAACTTTATTTTCTCTCTGTTTATAAAACCTGATCTTGTATTGACTTTTAAAACTTTCTCAATATAATACTGTCCTTAATTTCCCTTCCTATGGTCATTTTATACCTTTCTTAGAATCCTCCTTACTCACAATGATGCATCGTTGCTGTGACTCATTAACTATTTTTAAAACATCTGCCATTGTTTAATAATTGGATGTTTCGTTTAGCTCTTTTTCCAGTCCTCTCCAGCTAACTCTGCCCTCATTCCCATGTAATTAACCTTACTTAAGTTTAGCACGGTTGTTTTTAACCCAAATTTCTTACTCTTAAACTGAATGCTTAATTCTATCATGTTATGGTCACTGTTCCCAAGGGGATTTTTTGTTCTAAAATCATTTATCAAACCTGTTTCATTACACCCTTCCAGGACCAAATAGCCTGATCCCTGATTGGATTCACATTATTATTATTTTGGGAAACTATTCTGAATATATTCTATGAATTCTCCCTTATGGCTATCTTTGCCATTTACAATTTCCCAATCTACATGAAGATTAAAGTTACCCATGTTCTCATTATCTCATGATTTATTCTCTGTACCATAGAACAGCTCTTCTTCAGCACCTACAGACTACAGCCACTGAGGGTTTTCTTCCCCTCATTGTTTCTTACCTCGTGTAATAATACTATGGCTATAAGAGGTGTATTTTGTCCTTTTTTCATGAAGAGAGGTTAAGACAGGGGTACCCCGCGGTATGTTTCCATTCAATAAAGTAAACAGCTTGTGAGGCCTTTGCTTTTTTCTAAGCAGGAACAATAGAAGCAGCATGAAGATGTGGGATCAAGCTCCCACCATTTTCATTTAACTTTCAGTACTTGCTGGGATCTTGAAGCTGGATATGGAAGTTGTTACTTCTCTCTCCATTATAGTTAAAATCGGGGGTTCTCTTCCTGCTGCTAGAATTGCATGTGCAATAATCTATTTTTCCTGAATTTGCCTTTGCCAAGGGTGTGTTTATGGCATGTTACTATATTGGAACAGTTACTATTTAATAGTTAAATCAGCTATTATTCTGTTAAGTTTTCCAATCCAGTTGTTCTTCCAATTCTTTTTTCTTTTGTTAATGTTTTAATTATAATGTAAGAATAAAGTGTGTTTTGCTTTAAACCTGGTAGTTTGATCAATTGAATTCCATCCCAAACACAACACTTTACATGTGTCTTTAAAATAAGAAAAATGTTGGGGTCTAGGCTATTTTCTTAATATATTTTAAGTGGTGGGGCAGGGGGAGGTTGGTCTGGTCCATAACACTCCACCTATATAGATTCTTCATCATCCGATCCAAGATTATTTCTTGCTAAAATACTAATTCCATCTCATACAAATAAAGCCACCACACCATTCCTCCCTTCTTGCCTGACCCTTCAAACAGCCACATAACCCAGAACATTTAGTTCCAGTTTAACTTTGATCTCTATAATTGCTGTAATATCATACCAATTAACCTATATTGATACCATTAATTCATTCATTTCATTCTGAATGCCATGCACATTCCAGTAAAGACCCATTAATTTTGCCTTTTCTTACCTTTTGTTACTAACACTCAGGATCCAGCTAATGTTTCAGCATTATCACACACTGACCAATAGTCTCCCTGTCTTCCCTGAGCTCTGATGTTGAATGCATTATTTATAAGTTACTTAATATGAAGTTCAAAGTACAATTTAAAGCCTTCAAAACCTCTCCTGTCTGATTTCTCTGCTCCTGTGAGATCTAGGCTGCAATATAGCTTATTACACTCTTTCCAAACACTGATGACAGGGTCACTATTCTTATTTGCTCAGTCTTTGTATTTAATTCTAAAGATATTTATAGCTTTGCCATTGAGAATGGAATAAATTCCAATTCTTAATCATCTTCAGAATAGAATTACTAATCACTTCAAGAAAGGTGGGTTAATTCGGAAAGGTCAGCATGGATTTCTAACCTGTTTAACTAACTTGGACTTGTTTTGAATATGTAACAGAAAGGTTTGATGAGGACTGTTGATGTAGTTTACATGGATTTCTAGAAGACACTAGATGCAGTGCCACATAACAGATTTGTGAGGTAAGTTATAAGTCATGATACTAAAGGGACAGTGGTACATGGATACAAAATTGGCTGTGTGAGTAGATTTGAAACCCTTGCTTTATTAATATATATCAACAACCGGGATCTTGGTGTGCCAGGGACATTTCATAGTTTGCAAATGGCAGCAAACTTGGAAAGATTGTAAACTGTGCCGAGAACAGTGTAGAACATATACAGTTCTGGGTACCACATTATAGAAATGATGAAAATGGATTGGAGAAAGTGAAGAACTGACAATTATAAGAATGGTTTGTCACAAAGCTGGTTCCTTTTTGTCTAAAAGCTGTTCCTTGGCTCAAGGATACTCTGTCCTTTATTTTTTCAGTGGGGTAATAAATCAGGCCGGGTTCTGATCAGACTGGTTTGTTAGAGAGATGAAAAGGATTTTGAAAGGCCTTTTGTTTATATGTAAACAGCTGAAACTTCAGGCCATATTAGTTATGCTTTAGAAGTGACCTGTAGAATGAAGGAGGAGTGGTCAGCTCTCTAGCTGAGCAGTTTAGTTCAGTCCAGAACTGGTTGGGTGTTCAACAGTGAGCTGTGTGGAAACTCTCTCTTCTGCCTTTCTAACTTCAACCTGTAAGCCTCTGACCCTTTTTTTGTACTGTGTTTTAAAGGGGGTTTGCTTATTGGAACTGTTGTGTATATTCGGAACAGCATACTTTAGTCTACTTTGAATAGACTGTGTTCTGTAGGGGTTCTTTGTCCTTCATGGTTCATTGTGTAATTTTGTGAATAGTTTTGTTTGACTGTTTTAAACTTGGTAGTCAACCTCGCTAACTTAATCCGGGTAATTTTCACCGTACACTTACCGAAACAAATTGCAAAGTCTGGGCTGCCTGCTTAAGAATGTTGTGAGTGGTCTGGCCGAGTCCATAACAGGTTCCATGAATGAAAACCTTCAGTTATGGAGTTAGATTGAAGAAGTTGAGGACTATTCTCCTTGGAGAGCAGAAGGCTGAGAGGAGATTTGATAGAAGTCTTCAAAATCTGAGCAGGCTGGACAATTTAGATGGGGAGAAGCTATTGCTGCTGATTTTTAAAACATTAACCAAAGGGGATAGATTTAAAGGGATGTGCAAACAAAGGAAAGGTAATGCCTGGTAAAACTTTCGCACACACTGTCTGGAAATGAGGTGGAGGCAGGTTCAACTGAGGCATTCAAGGGGACATCAGATGTTTATTAAGATAGAATGGTGTTCAGAGATATGGGAAAAGGCAGGAGATTGGACTATATCATTGAACCGTGTCCAGTTACAATATGCATAATGGCCTCCTTCTGCGCCCTAAGAATTCTGTGAAGTTACCTCAATTTAAGTACTGTCTACACTATTGTTTCTTCAAGCAGTGGGGGAAATCTAGTTGCAGACTAGACGAATGAAGATTCAAGTTGCAACAAGTAACTGATTGATCTGAGGAATGGTGACCTGTTGTCAACAACAGTATACACTGTGTGGTACCTTACTGAATGCCTTTTGTTTATCCTACTTGTTACATCTTCAAAGGATTTAAATAAATTTGTCAGACATAATTTCCTTTTTTGAAGTCAAGCTGACACTGCTTTGATTGTATTGTGTTTCTAAATGCTCTGCTGTTACATCCTCTGTAATACACACTCACATTTTCCCAAAGAAAAATGTTAACTGGCCAACTGCACTCTGATTTCTATCCCTCTCCCTTTTTGAGCAAAGTTATTACATTAGTAGTTTTCCAATCCTCTGGGACTCCAGTGCCGCCACATTCCGAGCATCTACTTTCTTTAATATCCCAGAAGCCTATCAGGTCAAGGAGAGCTCTCCATATGCAGCCTATTAGCTTCCATGGTAGTTTTCTCTGGTGGTAGTCATTGCATTTATTTCCTGTTCCTTTTGGCACTTGATTATTTAGTAAATTTGAAATACTATTAATGTCCTCTACAATTAAGACTGATGTAAAGCACTCATTTAATTCCTTTGCCCTTTTCTGATTCCCCATTATTACTTCCCAGGTCTATTTTCGAAGGAGCCTGTGTTTATTTCAACCTGTCTTTTCTTTTTTATACATTTAAAGCTCATGCTTCCATTTCTATTTTAGTTGCTGAATTGCCCTCATTGTTTATCTTCTCCCTTTTTGTTTGGTCATCATTTGTTTGTTTTTTAAATATTCCCAATCGTCTGGTTTGCCAATAAACTTTGACTCACATTGATTTGATTTTCCCTTCAGTTTAATACTATCCTTAATTTCCTTGTGTAGTACGGTGGGTTTATTACCTTCACAGAATTCTTCTGCCTCACCAAGATATATCTTTACTTTAAATCATGAACTATTTTATGAAATATCTGCCTTTGTTCAATAATTAGATTTTTTTGTTTAGCTCCTTTCCCAGACCTCTTTGTCCAACTCTACCTTCATTCACATGTAATTAGACTTATGCACATTTAGAACAGTTGTTTGTGACCCAGATTTCTTACTCTCAAACTGAATGCTAGATTCTAATATGTTATGAACACTGTTCCAGAGGGTATATTTTACTCTGAGACAATTTATTAAATCTGCCTCACGACACATTACCAAAAATAAAAAAGCCTGATCCTTGAAGGATCCAGGACATGGTCACCTTGTATTCTTCCTCTTGACTATCTTTACCAATTTGATTACAATCATCTATGATTTGGTGTTGATGGACAGGATGGTGGCCAGGTTGACAGGGTCTGGTGACATGATCTCCTGTAGTGATCAGCTGAAAAAGGATTGCCCTCTTCTCCATCAGCTTGTCCCTGTATTTCCAAGTCTCTGTCAGTGAGTCTGGGCCAGGCATTCAGTGGTAATGATTCGGCACCCCTGGCTTGTAGCATCTTAAGTGGTGCACATCAGGGCTTTTATATATGGTGCCAGAGGCTTGTACACTGGAAACTCTCACATTTCTCTCTCTGGCCGAATGATCCCCTGTGAAAGTTATCCCAGAGCCTGGTTGCATAATTAATAAGGTGAAAGTGGAAATTTCTTTTATTCATTCACAGGATGATGGTGTCATTGGCCAGGCTGGCATTTATTGCCCATCCCTAATTGCCCAGAGGGAAGTTCAGAGTTAACCACGTTGCTGTGGGTCTGGAGTCACATGTAGGCCAGACCGGGTAAGGATGGCAGTTTCCTTCCCTAAAGGACATTAGTAAACCAGATGGGTTTCTCCAACAATCAACGCATGGTCATCATTAGACTATTAATTCCGAATTTTACTGAGTTCAAATTATACCACCTGCCATGGCTGGATTCAAACCCAGGTCCCTAGAACATTACCTGAGTCTCTGGATTAACAATCTAGCGATAACGCCACTAGGCCATTGCCTCCCCAGGAACTATGCAAGAAAATTTCCAGCCCTTGGTAAGATAACATGATGAAATTCATTCGACAAAACACTAACAGCAAATGAGAAAATTCTGCTTATGATATTTGTGGATGGCTATCTTGTGTTTTCTCATTGCTGGAGGGGACTAAGGGCTGAATTACATGGGAGACCATTTTCATTTCCTCTTTTCCTCCCCATTAGAAAAGTTGGCTTTACACTGCAATAATAAGCACGAGGTGACTTTAATAACCAGACAACAAAACAGCCACCCGTCAGTGGAAAAGAAGCGATTCCTCTTTGGGGAGGTTCCCCTACTGGACACAGGTCACCTGCCAAACAACATACCTCAACTTTCTATTCGCCCTTTCAACAAGTTTGGTGATTTTAAAAAAAGCCTTGCCACTTTCTACTGCACACTGAGCTATGGTATGGAAACAGATTAAGAGGCCCTAAGTGACATTTAATTGTCCACTCGATAAAGGTAAATGATGCTACTTCATCCTTCTAGACTTGCTTGCAGCTTTTGACACAGTTAAACACAGTATCATCCTCCAATAAGTCTCAACTGTCATTTCTGAATGGGACTGGACATGACTGGTTCAAATCTCACCTATCTAATAATAGATAAAGTAATCAGTTGCAAATGTTTCTGTAATGCTCCTGCATCGTTACCTGTAATATACAGCTCTTTTTTCCCATCTCCATGCTGCCTCTCAGCAACATCATCTGAAAACATTACATTAGTTGCAAGTACATGCTGATGACACCCAGCTCCAGTTCACATCACCTCTTGACTCCTTCATTATTGTCAAAAAGGAGGCACTGTATAAACACAAATTTCCTACAAGTCTGAAAACCTTGTCTTCAACCCCACTACAAACTGCATGCTGTAGTTATCTGTTGTTTCATACATCTCCCTGCCAATTGTCTTAGTCTGAATTTGACTGCTCACACAGTAATTTGTATCAACGAGCAGAAAGGCATGAATTCACTCCTCATGACATCAAAAATGAGCTAATGATTTTGGATGCTACAAAGGCTATGGGCCCTGACAATAGAATCTGTCAATAGTACTGAAGACTTGTGCACCAGAACTAACTGTGCCCCTAGTCAAGCATACAACACTGACCATCTACCTGACAATGTGAACAATGGCCCAGGCATGTCCTGTACACAAAAAGCAAAACAAATCCAACCTGACCAATTCCCGCCCCATCGGTTGATTATCAATCTTCAACACTGTGATGGAAGGAGTTATTGACAGTGCTATGAAGCACTCTGTAGCACTTGCAAAGGAATCACTGATCTCATACCAAGCTTACACAATTCCTCGTCTTATTACAGACTTGGGTGAAAAGATCTCCTGAGAAATCTGTGAGATTCCTGAGGTGAGAGTGACTGTTTTTACATCAAGGCAGCATTTAACCGAGTATGGTATCAAGGAGTCCTAGAAAAACTGCAATAAATGGAAATCAGGAGGAAAACTCTATGTTGATTGGAATCATACATAGTTCAATCTGTGATGTTCAACAGGGCTCAATGTTAAGGCCTTGGCTGTTTGTGGAATGTATTAATGATTTAGACTCAAATGTGGGCAGCATAATTGAAAAATTTGTAGATGCAACTAAATTTGGCTAGGTCATTAATAGTGAAGAGTATGGCTACAAGATGGTACAAATGATTTAGTCAAATGGGTAGGCTCTAAAGTGGCCAGAGAGGTGCATGTTTATGCATTTGGGGAGAGCAAACAAAGCATTGGAATACACAATAAACACTAGGATGTTGGAAGGAGTACAGGAGGTGAAAGATCTTGGATTACATGTAGACAGGTAAAATGGGTAGATAGGTTGGCAAACATGGCATAAGGGATGCTATTCTTCCTTGGGCAAGTTCTTAAATAAAAAAGCAGAATGTAATGCTGGAATTAGATAAGACACTGGTTAGGCCACAGCTAGTATACAGTTCTAGTCATCACATTATGAGAAGGACACAATTGTGCTAAAGAAAGTACAGAGGAATTTTGCAATAATGTTGCCAGGGTTGCAGCTGTAAGGAAAGATTAGATAGGCTGGGGTTATTTTACTTAGAACAGAGGAAATTTAGGGGAGATAATATACAAAACAATGGCATGCTTGGATGGAGTGGATAGGGATGATCAATATCCTGTGGCAGATAGGACAGTTACCAGAATGCACAGACTTAAGGTGATTCATAGGATTAGTGAGAATATGAGTAAATATTTTCTCCCAGAGGATTGTGAGTGTCTGGTTGAGATGGAAACCATCAACATATCAACCTGAAGTGCTGGAACTTGCAAGGGTTTGGACCTAGTGCTGGAAAATGGGATTAAAATAGACAGCTAGTTTATTCAGTCAGCAGAGATACAATGGGTAAATGGGTAAATGACTTCTGTCTATTCTGTAATCTTTCTATGGTTCTATAACTGAAAGGACGATGCCCGTGACAAATGTAATTCCTTACTGGTATTTCCAGATTAGCTGTCCTTGACCTAGGACATGCTGACCAGAGTGGAGTTGGACCACACAACAGTATGAAACTTTGGAGTGCCTTGAATGAAATAAATGCAGAGAAGCCAATATCCTGTCACCAAGTCATAACTTTATTTTCATTTGGAGTGATCCAGCTCCCTTAGGACCAGCTCTCGGAGTGAAAAGGATATCTGACACTCATGTTTTTATCTCTCAGCTAGGGTTCCAAATGGAGCAGATTAACAGCTCCCATCAGGGAACTCATCCTACTTGGCTGACCTCATTACAATCACTGTATCCCTCCCACTGAGTCCAAGGACATAGGCCAGTTCTTTTTCGTCAGGTGGCACAGGCATTGAGATGGCAACATCTGCTGTGTCCATCTCAGATGCCGCAGTATCTTCAACGCTTGATGGAGAGGGAGAACCCACAGTCTCTGGAACAGTCAGAAAGGCTGTCGAGGAGCCGGGTACATTTTTGCCCACACCGTTTGCGGGTTTGCAGCTTTCATATGGCCCACGTGCTTATTCAGGACCATTACACCTACCCGAACTTTATACATCACACGACCTGACCTTGCATTGACCATGCAGGGCCATTCCCATGGTTCCTACACCAAATATCCTCCCAAGGTAAACTGTCTCTCTTGCTTATTGGCATTCTGGGCCCTGCCCCACTAATATGGTTATATCTGCATTTATTCCTGGCCACCAGGCATACGTTCATGCTAACATCTTCATTTTGGAAACCCCTGGTGGAGTTCAGCCAGTATCAACCTCTTACTCCTCATAATAATATGCCATGCTCTACTGTAGGGAAGAAAGTGAGGGCTGCAGATGCTGGAGATCAGAGCTACAAATGTGTTGCTGGAAAAGCGCAGCAGGTCAGGCAGCATCCAAGGAACAGGAGAATCGACGTTTCGGGCATAAGCCTGAAGAAGGGCTTATGCCCAAAACGTCGATTCTCCTGTTCCTTGGATGCTGCCTGACCTGCTGCGCTTTTCCAGCAACACATTTTCAGCATTCTCTACTGTAATCTAGTCTCGCTGAATCCAAAAACATTTCAATTCTGGTTTCCCCATCATCACCAGCTGTTTCAGTTTTGCCAGGACCAGATCTTTGTGTGTCCAAAGTCTGATATTGTCAGCTGTGATTGGAAGGGTGACCAGAAACTATTACCGACTTTTCCTGTAGTCACCGTTGGTAATTCTGCCAGCAGGAGGCAGCACAAGGCATCCGCATTTACTACTTGGCCTCCCAGGTGATGTCCCAACGGCACAGTGGTTTGCACTACTGCCTCACACCGCCAGAGACCTGGGTTCAATTCCCGCCTCAGGCGACTCTCTGTATGGAGTTTGCACATTCTCCCTGTGTCTGCGTGGGTTTCCTCTGGGTGCTCTGGTTTCCTCTCCCAATCCAAAAATGTGCAGGGTAGGTGAATTGGCCATGCTAAATTGCCCGTAGTGTTAGGTTAAGGGGTAAATGTAGGGGAATGGGTCTGGGTGGGTTGCGCTTCAGCGGGTCGGTGTGAATTCGTTGTGCCGAAGGGCCTGTTTCCACACTGTAAGTAATCTAATTATATGCACTTGGTACTAGACCCTGCTACTGAATTCGGCCTGAAGCTATGGACAGTGCTGCCTTGTCC
The DNA here is from genome assembly GCF_037043375.1 of Chiloscyllium plagiosum. NCBI lineage: Eukaryota > Metazoa > Chordata > Chondrichthyes > Orectolobiformes > Hemiscylliidae > Chiloscyllium > Chiloscyllium plagiosum. The sequence goes on along the minus strand of NW_028270166.1, from coordinate 42,158,166 downwards.
TCTTTAAGTAAACTTGTAGAGGTTTGTGGTCCCATATTATTTACATCTGTAAAGATATTGGTGAAACTTTCTGACTTCAAATATGACCGCTAAACCTTCTTTCTCTGGATGGCTAATGCAGAGAGTAAATATATCTAAAATCCTGAATGCAAATGCTATTGAGCATTTTTCTCCATTGGGCCACTTATGAGCCATTACTACTCCGGTCCTATATGAGGAGGCATTGCATGTCAATACCAGACCTCACTTGGGATCATAGGATGGCAACACTTTGGAGGACGATAGCTGTTTCTTCACTTCCCTGAAAGCTATGGCTTGGTTGTGTGACCATGTGAAAGCCGACCCTTTTTAAAGAGTTGATGCAAAGCTGTCAGGATGGAGGCCAGGTTATGTATGAAACTTTCATAATAATTCCCCACCCCAGGGAAAGACCTAAGTTCCGGTACAGACATGGGAGCTAGGGCACCTTTGATCACCCTCACAGGTGTAACTGTCAACTGCAGCTCAAGTGGTTCACTTGCAGTGCCTGAAACACACAATTTTCCCTCCTAAGGCATACCTGGGAGAAATATCTAAGGACTATGTCCAAGTTCTCTAAGTGCTCCTTATTAGTCTTCCCTGTTATTAGCACATCTAGATACATGGTGATCTGGGGTAGACCTTGTAAAATGTTCTCCATCAACTGCTGAAAAATTGCACAGGCTGACAATACCCCAGATGGTAGTCTCATACATTGATACAAACCCTTATGGGCATTAATTGTAGTGTACTTCTGAGAAACTTCATCGAACCACAATTGCAAGTACGCATGGCTCATGTCCAACATTGTGAAGGACAGCCACCCTGCCAGCTTTGCGTATAAAAATCCTCCATGCAAGGGATTGGGTATTTATTCAGTTTTGAGAAGTGGTTTGCCTTTTATTTAAAATCCCCATAAAGGTGAACCGATCTGTCAGGCTTAATAATTGGAACAACTAGAGCTTCCCATTCCACAGTCTGTACTGTTTTGATGATTCCTTTGCTTTCCAGCCTTCTGATTTCTGCCTCTAATTTTACATGGAAGACATATGGCAATGGGCGGGCCTTGCAGAATCATGGAATTGCTTCCTGGTCAACATGCAAGGTGGCCTTAGCTCCTCTGATACTCTCTAGGTCTTCCTGAAAAACCTCAGGTATTTAATTAGAACTTCACTCAGGCAGCCTTTTTCTAATCTAAAAATGTTCAGCCAATCGAGGTCAATCTTTCTCAACCAGTTTTAGCCCATCAATCTTGGGCCTGAGCCTTCTAGTACAGGTACACAATCCTTTATCTGAAATCTGAATTTTTTTTCGTGGAGTGTGGAGCGTCATTTTGGCATGAGAACAGGTAACCCAACTCCACACCCGTTTGAACCATGTCACTCAGATGTGACATGGCGGCGTGACCCAGCACTGGTAGGAGTCAGTTGTGTCCCAGCGCTCGTACTATTTTTCACATGTGCGTCTGCTATTAGGTAGTTTTTTTTTATTTCACTGGGAAAATGTTATTTATTCTGAAATCCAAAAAAATCCGAATTCCGAGAAACAACTGGCCCCAAAGATTTTGGATAAAGGGTTGTGTACCTGTACAAAATGAATTTTGTTTAAGTCTGATTCTGTAATCACTGAAACAGCTGAACTGGTATAACCTCCATGCGAACCAGGTGACCATTTAACCACATGTTTATTTTGATCGATTCTGATTTGGACGTTACTGAGCAATTTAATTGTTCCAATTAAATGTGGACTTTCCAGGGTGTGCATTCACCTGGATACCAGCCTATGAATTCTCTTACTCAATTTAGGTCCTTTTTAAAATTCAATCAGGGGATGAGGACAGCGCTGTCCAGGCCAGCATTTATTGCCCATCCCTAATTGCCAGAGGGCAGTTAAACGTCAAACACATTGCTGTGGGTCTGGAGTCACATGCAGGCCAGGCTGGGTAAGGATGGCAGTTTCCTTCCCTAAAGGACATTAGTGAACTAGATGGGTTTTTCACAACAATCGACAATGGATTCACGGTCATCATTAGACTCTTAATTCCTGATTTTACTGAGTTCAATTTACCGTGATGAGGTCAGACCCTTACTTGGGTCTCTGGATTAACAGTCAAGTGATAATACCATTAGGCCATTGCCTTCCCTTCCAATGGGACTTTTTTGCTGCCTCAAGTCCACATTCGGGAGGAAGTACAATGGCTTGCTGGTCCAGATCCTGAAGGAAGTTTTAACCATTGGGTGAGGCTTGGCTTTGTTTTGGGATTTTGCTGTGGGCTGAACTAGAGCCCCTCTGTTCAAGAAATGTCCTGAGTGAGATTATGCAATTGCCTTCACTCAAGTGGTGTTCCTCCAGCTCACTCAGACTGGTGAGAGTTTCCACTTCCATTGGAATATCCTGCAACTCTCGTGCTCCTCTTTTCCGCATTTTCCAATTGTAAAACCAGTTGTAATGCCTGTTTGAAGTCCAGTTAGACTTCAGCTAGTAGGAAATTTTGCATGGTTACATCATTAATCCCACATACCAAATGGTCTTTCAGCAACTAAGTAAAGGATAAACCAAAGTCACATGCCTCGGCAGTCATGTTGCCCATGACAAAAATATTAAAACACATTCCCCTGCTTCTTGAATTGCTGAGTAAAACCGATAGCATTTCAGAATTAGGTGATACTTGGGGTCGTGATATTCCTCAACTAGGTCTGTAAACTCTTGAAAGGTTTAGTATCTGCTGCCTCAGGAAAAGTTAGGCTCTGAATAATCGAAAAAGCTCCAAGTCCACAAGCTGTCAGGAAATATGACATTTTAGTCTTTGGCAGGTCACATGTTGATGTTCAAAGGTGAAACCAAGTAACAGTGAAAAGTGGAACAAGGGATGTGTTATTGCCACAGACTATGCTAATATGGATAGAATCAAAAAACTTCCACTTCTTGTGATAGGTAAATTCAAGGAATAACATTGCTTCACTTTGCTACCAAAAGTGTGAAGAAGGGCATGTGCCCGAAACGTCGAATCTTCTGTTCCCTAGATGCTACCTGACCTGCTATGCTGTTCCAGCAATAAAGTTTCAGCTAACAAAATCACCTTGATTAGCTCTAGCATTTTTGAAGCATGGATCAGCATGTTTAAAAAGTACCAATGAAGGAGAAAGAAAATTATTAAAAGAAAAAGACAATTTCCCTGTATCCCCTGACATTACTGGCCTCAAGAGCTGACACTCTTGCCTCCCAACATTGGCATCAGCCAATGGACAACAGCATAATTGCAAACACAAAAACCCACTGCTAACTGTAGTGGATCACCTGGGTTATCAAGCTATTGATAAGAAGAGGAGTACAACTCCTGTTCTACAGACAATGATGACGAAGATGTAAAAAGATGATGACAAAAAAACATTTTTGCCAACTGCTTTCACCCTATTCAATTGAAACAGGGTACAACTGCCTAAGAAGATGAGAATGAGGAGGAGCCAGGGAAGGACAAATGGCCAAATTATTAGGTTCTTTTCACTTATCTGCAGGAGGCTGACATGGAAATCTCAGTAGTGACAATGAAACTTACTCTGCAGTGGACAACGCCTTACTGCACAATGGAACGGACAGATAATGCAGTAGGTGCAGTCTGCTCTTCAACAGAGGTGTCCAGGGAAGCTGAAGAATGCCAATATCCTTGTCAACCTGTTACTGTAGCCAATGTCACAAATCCCATAGAGGTTTTCAGTGCGACATAGAAGACTAAAAACATGTTTGACTACATTAACAACATAGTGGACTGCATCGCACACATCTGAAGACAGCATGTTCAGCAGAAAAAGATTAAAGAACTTTTCTGCAGTTAATTTGTGAGATTTTTCAATTCCTTTACAAGGTCAGACCATTGTACGGTGTGAACAAATTGAATAAAGACCTTTTCCACACTTCTATTTCTTCACTGTGTTTCAATTTGACACTTGAATCTGTTGTTTTTGACAAAGACCAAATTTAACGAGTTACATGGAGATGCATTCATGTAGGAATGTGGCCTTTGCAGCTACTGCAAAACTCTGCCTAGCTCAAATTTATGAGCAGATCAGCAGGATTCAACACACTGGGGTCGACTGGAGCCAAGACCACTGGACTGATCCTTGTGACACTCCATTTGTTACAAGCAACCAAAAAAACACCCTGTTTATTCCTATTGTTCCCTGCTTCAGAAGAATCCTCCATCTATGTTTACTGATCTTCTGTTTTGGCAGTGAGTTTTAAGTTAGATATTGATAGTTTCCCACAGAGAGCAAAAATGTGGGCCCAATTCCTTTCCCTTACATATAAAGGGGAATGAAAGAATGGGCGTCTACCTGATGTGGTTAACATAATGAAAAATCCCAAATTGCATTACAATGAACTGAAACAGTCTCTGTAGGTAAAACCAAAGTTAGTTTGTGTACAGTAATTCAGGCAAATGGCAAGTTCACCTTACCTTTCATGTTGAGCATGAGCTAGTAATAACAGCTCCATTCTTGATTGCAACAAAAAAAGTCCCTGTGGTCTCAATGTTAACCCTTCAATAAGAGACAGTCAGTGGTACAATAAGTGCAATATACAAAATATGACCCCAACCAAACAAGCATGACATAGCTATCATGACATGGTCAAATTGCATTGCTATAGTGCAGTTGTTTGCCCCATTTGCAGTTAACTGCAGCTGTCCAGTTGGTCAAGGTAAGTCACTACTCTAATACCCCCAATGGACCAGGATAAATGGGACTGTCTCTCAGAATAGCCTTCAGTCCTCTCAATATATCCTTCCTCTCAATTGTTGATCATCTTTCTCTTTGATTATTCATCTTCCTGCCCCCACAGTTGTCAAGATCTCCATGACTGTTAATCTATTCTGTTTGTCAATCATCTTCCAGAAATCTTAGATTTCTCCTAGCCTCCCCAGCAGATTGTTGCTGTACCCCTCCTTCATTCTGATCTCCTGGATCCCACCCTCAACTTCTTGTACAAGTAACTGTCCCCAAAGGCCCTCCAACAGCTAGCTCTCTTTTGTCCAATTGCCAAGCCATTCATTTGAACAGCTGAATGCAATATTTATTTTCATCTTAACCCGTACTATTCCCACTTCCCTCTACCAGGTTACTTGTAAAGAGTTGGTGCTTCCTCTTCACATTACAAATGTAACCAGTTTAGAAGAATTCCATGTTTGAAACCAATTGCACACCAAGAGTACTTAATTCCTGTCTGTCATCAAAATGAAAATCTTATACTTACTGTAAAAGACAGTTGCCCAGACATTGGCTCCAAATGTTTATAAGGTTAAAATTAACTCCCTTATCATCAGATTATCATTAAAGCTGATGTTTAAATTAAAAGCTAAAATCGACAAGGAGTTAGGACTAACATATTGCCACAGCCTGAAAGATATGGTTCTCACCAAATGATGCTCCATTGTGCAGCATCCAAGAGACAATCTCACAGTAATTAATGGTCACCAATTCTGCGTATTGACAGAATCACACTGCTTGAGTGCCAATAGTCAATTCATTTTGGCTTTCCTAAATCCTTAAGTGGCAAGACTTTGAGAATTCACAGTTCCCGCTCTATCACAATTCATTAAATTCAAATCAAACCCACTATGAATAGACCACACGTAATGCAATAAAATCTGTCAATCATTTCAAAGGATATGACTTTGGAGTGAGATATAAGCCAGCTACCATGATGATTACTTGGAGACAAAAAATGCAAATGCTGGAATCCAAAGTAGATTGGAGGCTGAAAGAACGCAGCCAAGCCAGGCAGCATTGGAGGTGGAGAAGTCAACCTTCTTCAGGACTGAATGTGGGAGTAGGGGGAGCTACAGATAAAGGGGTGGGGGGTGAGAGGAACAGTAGCAGAATGATAAGGTAGTGATAGGTGGCACAGGTAGTGGGTACGACCTGGTTGGTCGATGGGAGGGATGAATCCAGTCGGTAGCTGGAAGGGAGGGTCAGTAGGTGGAATGGAAGGGAGGAGGTTGGGCTGGAAATTGAGCCAGGGGATGGGTGGGAAGATTATTTGAAATTTGAGAACTCAATATTAAGTCCTCCAAGCTGTTGTTCCTCCAATTTGCACCTGACATGCTGAGAAGATCACCCAATCCACACAGAAACTAGATATTCCCCTTGATCTACATGTTGATGGTCTTGATTCTAGGTTGAAGACATTCTCAAGAGTGGTACAGTGACTCAATGGTTAGCAATGCTGCCTCACAGTGCCAGGATTTTATTCCAACCTTGGGTAACTGTCTGTGTGGAGTTTGCATGTTTTCCCTAAGCCAGGATCAATTTCCTCCTACGGTCCAAAGATATGCAGGTTTGGTAGATTGGCCATGCTGAATTGCCCCATAGTATCCAGGGATGTGTAGGTTAAGTACATTAGCCATGGTAAATAAAGGAATAGGATAAGGGGCTGGAACTGTGTGGGATGCTCTTCAGGAGGGGTCAGTATAGATTTGATGTGCTAAATGGTCTCTTTCCACACTGTAGGGATTCTATGACTTACTTATTGCACTTTGGCCAGAGCCAGTGTAAACAGTTGCAGTTGGCAACTGCCAAAAATGAATGACTAAAACTGTTGCAAAAGATCAGAGACCTGACAGTATTACAGACGTGCCTAAGAAGATTAATTCATTTTGGTTATACATGAATTTGGCATATATCATGACATGTTATTTCCAACAGCAAATAAGTCCTAATACCAGAAGTATTATGCAAATATATCAGGCCCACATTGTAGTAGGGACACAAGCATATTGAACTTACAAAGTAGTTCACAGTGGAATCTGTATACTGGCCAGGAATGAATTAGGATATTTAATGAGTTGAGAATACAGTATACATGAGGAATGACAAATACTTCAACTCCAGCAGTGGAGGGAGCCATTTTACCTACATGGTGTTCTATTCATTCCTTGAACAAAAGTACTAACAGACTTGCTCACAATGCATAGGGAGTATTCCAACCTTGTGCTGGATTACTGCTTTAAATTTCCCATTTCACTTAGCAATACAATTATTGTAACTGTCAATGGCACACAAATGCTGCTTTCAGATTATGTGTATCCCAGATCAGATAGGATCTAACAACAGTATATTAGCAAGCTGTTTCAGGACATATCTATAAATGGGGAGTGGGGAGTGATTCATGTATCACCACCTCACTGTCCATGCTCAAATTGTCTACCAGAATTATGGTACATACCATCAAGTTTACAACTATAAAAGAGTCAGGCAACAAAGCAAGAATTTTGTATTGCATTGCTGTATTTTCATGCAACACAAATGGAGAAGAGGATTACCACCCACAGCACAACTTATGTGTAGAAAGCTTGTTGTCCAACAACCAATTATCTTGCTTTGACAAAGGGTCAGTTAGACTCGAAACGTCAGCTCTTTTCTCTCATTACAGATGCTGCCAGACCTGCTGAGATTTTCCAGCATTTTCTCTTTTGGTTTCGGATTCCAGCATCTGCAGTAATTTGCTTTTATCCAGCTTTTAATCAATTATCTAACCATTCCAGTACACAGACCCTTTTTCTTTAAAGACAGAGGAGCATGAAAGAGATATATGATGAGTGAAAACTGCATTCTAGGTACAGAGTGCAAGTCATGAACACAAATAGTTGGATACCAGCAAAGGTTTTTGGGATTCACAACTGGCTCAGATCATAGCATTACTTATCGTGGTGCTACATTGCAAAGGAACAGAAACTAGCTTCGACTAATATAAGAAGCACCAGTCACGCATGTAGAGAGTGAGAAAGAACATTCCAATGGGAATGACAGTGCAGTGTCAGGGTCATTTGGACAGCAACCAGCAGCAAGAAAAGCAAGTTGTCAAACAAGTAGAACAGATAATAAAATACCTCAAACCTTCCAAGTGTTTCATTGATGTTTGAAATTTTAGTTTTGTAAAGTCTGCTGTATCTGTCTGAACAATTGTTGAATTGAGAACACCTGCCTATTTACAATCACATCCGTCTGCTTGAGATAAGGCTTTATCTTTAGAAAAAGAGCGGTGTTGTGCTATGTTGCACAGTCATTAAATCCATATATCTTTAGCAGCCATGCTCATGATATCATTATTGCATTGTAGCATGTGATATGAGGGTACAAAGATCTCATAATCCATCTTATCTTTGATTAATTGAAGCATGACACTCTACTGGAAGCATGCTCCTCTGTTACAGACCTATTGTACTAGCCGAGGCACTGACTGAGTGTAATATTTGTACATAATAGTTAGTTTCAATAAAGGTTTGCCTGATTCTTCAATACCATTGTATCTATGCCTAGCTTCTTATGATATGGGCGATAACATAAGCATTGTCACTTCAGTTAAAACCTTTGCAGGCAAAACTCACTCCATTAGAGTGACAAGCAGGAGTACTTTAATAATAAATTTGATAATACAGCATGGATAAAGAAGATGGTAAGAAGAATCCAGGGAAAGATGGAAAATTTGGCTTGAAGGAGAAATGTGGCAAAAACTGACTGGAAGACTTCAGTGTTACAGACTACCAAATGACCCCTAAGCACCTGTCCAAACATTCTCCATTCTGATGAGTCTAGCGTAGCCATCCTACATTATCTCATCTTTACAACAGTATCAGAGAATCCAATGTAGCATCACCACTTAGCAATCAATCTAAACAAAATGCAAATGGTAAGAAAAATGAAAACAAGTGGATATTTTTGTGTGGAACAATACTAACTGTGGTCATAAGCAAACCCAAAGTCATATACATTCTTTGAATCTACTACTCTGGCAGTGTTTTATTGGACATTTGACCTGTCCCTTAGATTATCAACTAATGAAAAATTATTTCATGCATTTAATAAATTTCAAACTGAAAGGAAAAATCTATTAGCAGCATGCATAAAAAGAAGTAGGATGGATGGAGGCTTGCCTATCTTTATTTGTCTCCAAGTACCTTTGATAATGAAACAAAGATTAACATTTGAATAGCACACAGGGTCCATGCAGCCACTTCATTCCCGGCTGAACCTGCAGACTCTGGATAGCTACAACATTTCAATAGAAGAAAATAGAGTGTAAGCATGCTCTGATAATGAATCTAATTAAATCCTTTGATTGTAAGAAAAAGCTACATTTGACAATTGCTGTTATCTCCAATACTGCAATTACGCCAAAAGAGACAGTTTTTTTCAATTCCTGCTGCAATTTTCAACCACTTTACCCATCAGTCCTTTTTTTTTCACAACTCATGCTGTTTACACTACTCATTGACACTAACTGTGCTGCTATAGCTCAGCAAATTGACCACTCTTCAGGTCCGGACCTGAAAACTAGTGAGCATTGTCAAGTTCTTAAACCATGACAGTATCAAATCAAACCTAAGAAAATCTGAATACTGAAAATCTGGAGAAAATGCTGAAAATACTCAGCAAATCAGTCAGCATTTGTGGAAGGATGGTAGGAATGATGTTCAGATTTTTGTCAGTTATGGGGGACATGAGAAGAAACTATGTTGAAACATAAGGTTTTAAGGGAGTTTGTCAGGATAGATACTAAGAGGTTGTTTACTCTTCTGGGAAAATCTAGGACCAGAGGGCACAATCTCTAAATAAGGAGTAATTTCTTCTTTCAGTGAATAGTGAATCTGTGGAATTATTTACCATGAACAAATGCAGAAGCTGAATCATTAAGAATATTAAAGGCAGAGAGATCTCCCATGATCTCACTCAAAGGCAAAGCAGACTGGAGGGCTGAATGGCCTACTCCTAATTCTTACAGTCTTCCTTCCAGATCAATGCCTGAGAAATGGGAAGTAAGTTTGCCTTTTTTCTAGGTCATGGCTGGCTGGAAGAAGACAGAGGGTAGTAGTTGATGGCAAAGGTTCATCTTGGAGTGCCGTCACTAGCGGTGTTCCGCAAGGATCTGTTTTGGGACCATTGCTGTTTGTCATTTTTATAAATGACCTGGAGGAGGGGTTAGAAGCTCGGGTGAGCATGTTTGCAGATGATACGAAAGTCGGAGGAGTTGTAGACAGTGAGGAAGGATGTGGCAGGTTACAGCGGGATATAGGTAAGCTGCAGAACTGGGCAGAAAGGTGGCAAATGGAGTTCAATGTAGCTAAGTGTGAGGTGATTCACTTTGGTAAGAGTAACAAAAAGATGGGGTAGTGGGCTAATGGTCAGATACTTGGTAGTGTGGATGAGCAGAGGGATCTTGGTGTCCATGTACACAGATCTTGAAAGTTGCCACCCAGGTAAATAGTGCGGTGAAGAAGGCATATGGCGTACTGGCTTTTATTGGTAGAGGAATTGAGTTCCGGAGTACTGAGGTCATGTTGCAGTTGTATAAGACTCTGGTGCGGCCACATCTGGAGTATTGTGTGCAGTTTTGGTCGCCATACTATAGGAAGGATGTGGAGGCACTGGAACGGGTGCAGAGGAGGTTTACCAGGATGTTGCCTGGTATGGTAGGAAGATCGTATGAGGAAAGGCTGAGGCACTTGGGGTTGTTTTCATTGGAGAAAAGAAGGTTTAGGGGTGACTTGATAGAGGTGTACAAGATGATTAGGGGTTTAGATAGGGTCGACAGTAAGAACCTTTTTACACGTATGGAGTCAGCTATTACAAGGGGGCATAGCTTTAAATTAAGGGGGGGTAGGTATAGGACAGATGTTAGGGGTAGGTTCTTTACTCAGCGAGTCGTGAGTTCATGGAATGCCCTGCCAGTAGCAGTGGTGGACTCTCCCTCATTATGAGCATTTAAACGGGCATTGGATAGGCATATGGAGGATAGTGGGCTAGTGTAGGTTAGGTGGGCTTGGATCGGCGCAACATCGAGGGCCGAAGGGCCTGTACTTCTATGTGTTCGGTAGTAATGGTCGAGCCACAGCATATTGAGAACCAATTCCTGGCTTATAGCACTTGGTTTTGGGGTGTAGATCAGGATTGTGCTCCATCCAGGGTGCTGAAGCAAAGTGGATTTGAGGTTCATCAGATTATTATTTCATTGAATGGAGGAGCAAATGGGATAGGCTGAATGGCCTACTTCTGCTCCTACATCTTAAGGTATTAATCCAAACAAGCAATGTGATTGTATACCTCTTATCTTTCTGCTGGGCACTTTAGAATTTTCAGATCATGATCATGTTTCACATAACTTCAGACCTCAATCACAAGTACCATTTTTACCCGGAGTTTAGGTGTTGGTAATGTTGAAATGAGTGCAGCTGCAATCCCATGAATGTGGAAGGTTGCGAGCTAGTGCTCTATGCTTGGCAGGGTTGCCTGCATCTCTGATCTCTTTCCGTCTTCTTCTTCATGGTTGTTCCTGGGCCGTAAAGACTTCTCCACTTCTACAGACTTTCCTCTTTCTAACCGAAGCTAAACACTGCTGATGCTTATTTATGCTGACATCTGAAACTAATAAAGAATGCTGGAGAAACTCAGCTGGTCTGGAAACATCTGTGGAAAGAGAAGCAGAATTAACGTTGAGACCAGTATGACTCTGGTCCAGTACGAGTCTGGTAGGAGTACAATTCTGAAGAAGATTTTCTTCCTCTGTTGATTTATGTTTGTTTCCTGTTTGCTGTTCATCTGTAATGTCCTTCAGTTCTGATGAAAGGTGATTTATAGATTCATATGATCATAGAGTCATGCAGTGCAGAACAGGCCCTTCAATCCTTTGAGGCTGCAAAAAGATAACTACCAATAAAGGTGAACTAATCCCAATTTCCTCCATTTGTCTCATATCTTTGAATGTTATGATATTTTAAATATTCATCTAAATATTTTTTAAAAGTTGTAAGGTTTCCAGCCTCCACTGCTATATCAGACACTTGTCCAGCTTCTTTCCCCAGAACCAGACCCAGCACTACATCGTCTCTTATTGGACCTTCTACATACTGATACAAAATACTTTTCTGGATACATCAAGAAATCCATTCCCTCGAAACCCTGAACACATCTCAGACTTGTTATTTTTCTGTTTTACGTTACAACTGAAAGCATGTCATTTCCAATCCTCAATAAACTTCTGTGCACTATTTCCTCCTGAGTTGACAAGTTTCAAATAATCACTGGCCAACTACACACTACTGACAAAATGCCAATGTCCTGAGAAGATGGTTGATAACTGTCACATAAACAAATTCATTTTGCTTTTCACCACTGCCGGAAGGGTTGTCAATAGACACATAAAGCACCCTCAAGAAAACCTGGTGGAGACAAAAACATAAGACCATCAGATACAGGAGATATATTAGGCCATTCAATCTATTGACGCTGCTCGGCCATTTGATATGTTCCTTAATCCTCTTCTCCTGCCTTCTCCCTATAACCCTTGATCTCCTTACCAGTCAAGAATCTATCTATCTCTGTCTTAAATACAGAGAATGACTTGACCTCCTTAGCCTTCTACAGTAATGAGCTCCACAGATCAACCACTCTCTGACTGAAGAAATTCCTCATCTAGTTCTAAAGAGTCGCCCCTTAACTATGAGGCTGTGCCCTTTCGTCCTAGCCTCTCCTGTAATTGGAAACTTCTTCTCCACACCCAGTCTATCCAGGCCTATCACTATTCTGTACGTTTCAATCAGATTCCCCTCTTTCTTCTAAACTCCATCCGGTGCAGATACAAAGTCGTCAACCGTTCCTCATATGAAAGTCCTTCATTCCCAAGACCATTCTTATAAACCATCTCTGGACTCCATCCAATGTGAACATATCCTTCCTTAGATATAGACAATCATAGAGCGGTACAGCATGGAAACAGACCTTTCAGTCCAACTCGTCCATGCTGATCCTAAATTAATCTAATCCGATTTGCCAGCATCTGACCATATCCCTCTTCATCCTTCCTATGCAAATACCCATCCAGATGCCTTTTAAATGTTGTAATTGTACCAGCCTCCATCACTTCCTCTGGCAGCTCATTCCATACATGCACCACCGTCTGTGTGAAAAAGTTGCCCCTTAGGTCCCTTTTAAATCTTTCCCCTCTAATCCTAAATCTATGCCCTCTGGCTTTGAACTTGGGGAAAAGACCTTGATTATTCACCTTATCAAGCCTCTCATAATTTTATAAACTTTTAGAAGGTTACCCCTCAGCCTCAGATGCTCTAGGAAAAATAGCCCCAGCCTATTCAGCCCAGACCTCTAGCTCAAATCCTCCAACTCTGGCAACATTCTTGTAAATCTTCCCTGAACCCTTTCAGGTTTCATAATGTCCTTCCGCTAGCAGGGAGACAAGGACTGAATGCAGTATTCCAAAGGTGACCTAACTAATGTCCTGTAAGCCACATCGTGAACTCCCAACTCCTATACTCAATGCACTGACCAATAAAAGCAAGCGTACCAAACACTATCCTGTCTACCTGCAACTTCACTTTCAAGGAACTATGAACCTGTACTCCAAGGTCTCTTTGTTCAGCAACACTCTCCAGGACCTTACCATTAAGTGTATAAGTCCTGCCCTGTTTTGCCTTTCCAACATGTGGCACCTCACATTTATCTAAATTAAACTCCATCTGCACCCCTCAGCCCATTGGTCCATCTGATCTAGATTCCATTGTATTCTGAGATAGCCTTATTGGCTGTCTACTACACCTCCAGTTTTAGTGTAATCTAAAAACTTACTCACCATGCCTCCTATGTTCACATCTAAATTATCTTTATAAATGACGAAAAGTACTGGACCCATCACTGATCTTTGCAGCACACCACTTGTCACAGGCCTCCAGTCTGAAAAGCAACCCTCCACCACACCCTCTGCCTTCTACCTTCGAGTCAATTCTGTATCCAAATGTCTAGTTCTTCCTGTATTCCATGTGATCAAACCTTACTAACCAGTCTATCATGTGGAACTTTGTCGAATGCCTTACTGAAGTCCATATGGATCATGTTCACCATTCCGCCCTCAACAATTCTGTTTGTTACTTCTTCAATAAACCCAATTAAGTTAGTGCAACATGATTTCCCATACACAAAAGCCATGTTGACTATGCCTCATCAGTCCTTGCCTTTCCAAATACATGTAAATCTTGTCCCTCAGGATTCCCTCTAACAATTTGCCCACCACTGATGTCACACTCACTGGTCTATAGTTCCCTGGTTTTTCTTTATCATCTTTCTTAAATAGTGGTACCACGTTAGCCAACCTCCCGTCTCTGGCACTTCATCTATGGCTATCAATGATTCAAATATCTCAGCAAGGGGTCCAGCAATCACTTCCCTAGCTTCCTGTAGAGTTCTAGAGTACACCTGATCAATTTATCCATCGTTATGCATTTTAAGACAATCAGCACCTCTTCCTCTGTAATATGGACACTTTACAAGATGTCACTACTGATTTCCTCAAGTCCTCTAGCTTCCATATCCTCCTCCACTGATGCAAAATGCTCATTTAGTACCTCCTCCACCTTTTGCAGTTCCACACATAAGTAACTTCACTGATCTTTAAGGGGCCTTATTGTCTCCTTAGTTACCCTTTTGTCCTTAATGTATTTGTGGAATCCCTTTGGATACTCCTTAACCCTATTTGCCAAGGCTGCCTCATTGCCCTCCTGATTTCCCACCTAAGTATATTTCTATTGCCCTTATACTCTTCAGAGGATTCACTTGATCCCTGCTCAATATATCTGACATATGCTTCCTTCTTTTTCTTGACCAAAACTCCAATTTTTCTAGTCATCCAGCATTCCCTATACCCACCAGCCCAGCCCTTCAGCCTGACAAGAACATACTGTCATTAGACTCTTGTTATCTCATTTTTGAAGGCTTCCCTCTTCCCAGATGACCCTTTACCTGTGAATTCGTGCTCCCAACCAACTTTTGAAAGCTCTTGCCGAATACTGTCAAAAATTATCTTTCTTCCAATTTAGAACTTCAACTTTTAGATCTGGTCTATCTTTTCCCACCGCTATTTTGAAACTAATATAATTATAATCACTGGCCCCAAAGTGCTCTGCCACTGTCACCTCAGATTTGAGGCCCAATACATTTGGAAAATGGACTACTATTTTCTTTCCCAAATTTTATGTCTTTCCTCACTACTTCCAAACCACATCCAGAGAACTGAGAAAATATTCATTCTCAGGCATGCCAAAACACCATGGCCGAGAAAGGTGGACTTCTACTTTTCTAATTGTGCAATATAAGCCAGTATTCCATTTTCTTTGAGCTTAAGCTGCTAACAGAATTTTAATCCACAGCATTAAAGGGTGTCACGGGGCTGAGTTGAGTATGGTTGCCATTACGAAAGAGATAGTGCTAGAAAAGTTAAAAAGTCTTAAAATTGATAAATCTCCTGCCCCGATGGGATACACCCTAGAGTTCTGAGAGAGGTGGCTGAGGAAATAGTAGAGGCATTGGTTGAGATCTTTCAAGAGTCACTGGAGTCAGGAAAGGTCCCGGATGATTGGAAGATGGCTGTTGTAACCCCCTTGTTCAAGAAAGGATCAAGGCAAAAGATGGAAAATTATAGGCCAATCAGCTTAACCTCGGTTGTTGGTAAAATTCTAGAATCCATCATTAAGGATGAGGTTTCTAAATTCTTGGAAGAGCAGAGTCTGATTAGAACAAGTCAACATGGATTTAGTAAAGGGAGGTCATGCCTGACAAACCTGTTGGAATTTTTTGAAGAGGTAACAAGTAGGTTAGACCAGGGAAACCCAGTGGATGTGGTCTATCTAGACTTTCAAAAGGCCTTTGATAAGGTGCCACACGGGAGGCTGCTGAGCAAGGTGAGGGCCCATGGTGTTCGAGGTGAGCTGCTGGGATGGATTGAGGATTGGCTGTCTAACAGAAGGCAGAGAGTTGGGATAAAAGGTTCTTTTTCAGAATGGCAGCCAGTGACGAGCGGTGTCCCGCAGGGTTCGGTGCTGGGGCCACAGCTGTTCGCATTATATATTAATGATTTGGATGAGGGAACCGGGGGCATTCTAGCGAAGTTTGCTGATGATACGAAGTTAGGTGGACAGGCAGGTAGTACTGAGGAAGTGAGGAGGCTACAGAAGGATCTAGACAGGTTGGGAGAGTGGTCCAGGAAATGGCTGATGGAATTTAACGTGAGCAAGTGCGAGGTCTTGCACTTTGGCAAAAAGAATAAAAGCATAGACTACTTTCTAAATGGTGAGAAAATTAATAAAGCCAAAGCACAAAGAGATCTGGGAGTGCTAGTCGAGGATTCTCTAAAGGTAAACATGCAGGTTGAGTCCGTGATTAAGAAAGCGAATGCAATGTTGTCTCTTATCTCAAGAGGGTTGGAATATAAAAGCAGAGATGTACTACTAAGACTTTATAAAGCTCTGGTTAGGCCCCATTTGGAGTATTGTGTCCAGTTTTGGTCCCCACACCTCAGGAAGGACATACTGGCACTGGAACGTGTCCAGCGGAGATTCACACGGATGATCCCTGGAATGACAGGTCTAACATATGAGGAACGGCTGAGGATACTGGGATTGTATTTGTTGGAGTTTAGAAGATTAAGGGGAGACTTAATAGAGACGTACAAAATAATACATGGCTTGGAAAAGATGGATGCTCGGAAATTGTTTCCGTTAGACGAGGAGACTGGGACCCGTGGACACAGCCTTAGAATTAGAGGGGGTCATTTCAGAACAGAAATGCGGAGACATTTCTTCAGCCAGAGAGTGGTGGGCCTGTGGAATTCATTGCCACGGAGTGCAATGGAAGCCGGGACGCTAAATGTCTTCAAGGCCGAGATTGATAGATTCTTGTTGTCTCGAGGAATTAAGGGCTACGGGGAGAACGCTGGGAAGTGGAGCTGAAATGCGCATCAGCCATGATTGAATGGCGGAGTGGACTCGATGGGCCGAATGGCCTTACTTCCACTCCTATGTCTTATGGTCTTATGGTCTATCCTAATTTACCAAGAAAGCTGCAACAGAACCATGGCTTACAATTAGGTCAAGTACAATTCAGTGAGTTAGAAAAGGATAGGTTTCTGGAGTTTAATACTATTTTATAATCTGAAAACTGTTCTGATTTACTTTCACAGTAGATTAGGGTATAATTATAGCTCTGTACTTATCTTTTACTGGACAGGAAAGAGAGCCCAATGGCACTGCATAGGGAGACGAGACAGTAACAACCAAAAGCGTCATCTCAGTTACTTTTATGCAAGTCTTCCTACAACGTAATGGCAGCAGCACAATGGGTAAGACTCTAAACTACCCACTTCTAATTTTTGCAGATCAGAATGTGACACACTGACCATGCATCTAATATCAAGCATTCATCAAAATATATTATTTCTTCTTTCAAAAGCTCTTTCGAATTATGAATGTCTCTCTCTTTTGGATGAAGGAAGCAGTACGTATATAATAGGTGAAATGAATTATTTTCCCTGTTCATTGTTCATTTTAGACAAAGGTGCAGACTATTACACTCCTGCAAGACTATTGCTATAGCCTGTGTGCCAGTTATTCCTTTGATCCTCTGATTCAAATATCTTATTAAAATATCAAAAGAATATTGGAAATCCAGTCTGTGTCTCATAATGAGTGCCTTCTGCCGCATAATTACTGTTGTAATTATCAGGGTTTGCACAGTGGCACACATTTAGCAATGGCAATTTCCTGTGCTAAGGAAAGTTGGAAAAAGATTTGCATCCAGTAGCCTAATCTTACACATCACTGTGGGATGATGCCAGGTGACCAGGAGGCTCTTTCATACAGAGATAGAGATTCTATAGTCAACTGAAGTGCAATTCCTACTAGCCATTTTAGATTAACATTGGCAGAAGATACAGATCAAGACTTTGGTGTAAAGCACAGTAGACTCATGAAAAGGGGGAGATTATAATTGTTATAAACTTTAGATTCCCAATAACCAGTAATATTCTACTGGATAGAGCATTCTTTACCAATGCTCAATTAGATGATATCAAACGATGAAACCTGAGATCAGTAATAAATGCTATAAGCACTTTCAGCGGCAAGTTAAAAAGTGAAAAGCACATCATCTTCATACTGATGGAGGAGTTGGATATACTCAGTGTCTGGAGAGGAAATTATCGGACTCACCTGTTATGCCTCTGAGGCCAGGCTTTCTACCATCACTGTCTGAGCTGATGAATGAGTATTGGTTTACATTGGAAGAATACTGTAGTCCAACAAACAGTCACTGCCAGATGAAGGAAAACTGCATCCACAAATGGTAGCCTGTTGCATGTTTAATGCTTAAAACCAAATCATTCAAACCATGTGCCGTTGCAAATAGTAACTTCCAAGTGGCAAGAGGGAGGAAGCATTATCTACTAATCAAGCAGAGATAAGCATGGGTCTTTCAATAGTGGCCCAGAGAATGCATGTCCCAGCAGCCTCTGGAGTTCTATGCACTGTACTCCGTTCTGCATTTCACGTTGTCACATTCTCTGCAGTTCTTGTTGCATGTTCCATCCAGTATGCCCTATCTTGTTTTGCGTATTTTTCAGGCTGAGTATTCAATCTTGTCTGCTCTGGGTCTATGTAATATGCTGTGTGCTCCATGTGTGTCATAGAGTCATAGAGCCATAGAGACATACAGCATGGAAACAAACTCTTCGGTCCAACCTGTCCATGCCGACCAGATATCCCAACCCAATCAGGTCCCACCTGCCAGCACATGGCCCATATCCCTCCAAACCCTTCCTATTCATATACCCTTCCAAATGCCTCTTAAATGTTGCAACTGTACCAGCCTCCACCACTTCCTCTTGCAGCTCATTCCATACACGTACCACCCTCTGCATGAAAAAGTTGCCCCTGAGGTCTCTTTTATATCTTTCCCCTATAACCCTAAACCTATGCCCTCTAGTTCTGAACTCCTCAATCCCAGGGAAAAGACTTTGCCCATTTATCCTATCCATGCCTCTCATAATTTTGTAAACCTCTGTAAGGTCACCCCTCAGCCTCCGACGCTCCAGGGAAAACAGCCCCAGCCTGTTCAGCCTCTCTCTATAGCTCAAATCTTCCAACCCTGGCAACATCCTTGTAAATCTTTTCTGAACCCTTTCAAGTTTCACAACATCTTTCCGATAGGAAGGAGACCAGAATTGCACACAATATTCCTAACCAATGTCCTGTACAGCCGCAACATGACCTCCCAACCCCTTTACTCAATACTCTGACCAATAAAGGAAAGCATACCAATCTCCTTCTTCACTATCCTATCTACCTGCGACTCCACTTTCAAGGAGCTATGAACCTGCACTCCAAGGTCTCTTTTCTTCAGCAACACTCCCTAGGACCTTACCATTAAATGTATAAGTCCTGCTAAGATTTGCTTTCCCAAAAATCAGCACTCGCATTTATCTGAATTAAACTCCATCTGCCACTTCTCAGCCCATTGGCCCATCTGATCCAGATCCTGTTGTAATCTGAGGTAAACCCCTTCGCTGTCCACTACACCTCCAATTTTGGTGTCATCTGCAAACTTACTAACTGTATCTCTTATGCTCGTATCCAAATCATTTATGTAAATGACAAAAAGTAGAGGACCTAGCACCGATCCTTGTGGCACTCCACTGGTCACAGGCCTCCAGTCTGAGTTCATTCCTGTGCAGTGTAGGTGGCTCATGTTGTGTGTTACATAGAATTACACATAACACAAAGTACAAAAAACATGCAATTCAGACCATTTAGCTTTTATAGTCCATGCATGTCTCCTCCCAGTCTATAAGTCTTTCAGCATATTTTATATTCTCTTCACTCTCATAGAGCTGTCTATTATCAAAAATATCTAAATTAATTGCCTCCACATTTCCATTAACATGGAGTTCCAATGGACAATTCACAAGAATTGTCCATTCTTGTGGACAAAAATTCACAAGAAATTATATACCTCTGGAGCAGTTAGGACTTGAACCAGGCATCCCAATCCAGGGATAGGGACACTATCATTGCACCACAATTTACCTACTAAGTAAATTAATTAGAACTCATTAATTCTCGTATCACTTCAAACAACTTTAATCAGTGTACCATTGACCTCTGACATGACAGTGCCAACTCCAACAGATCAGTCGCTCCGAGGACATCTGCTTAATAATCATTTAATTCCCTGTTAAGCAGGCCAGTTGGTAACTATGGGTTACTAATCCACAATGAGTGAATACAAGTGTGGACTCAGCAAATTTGAATAGCAGTGGAGAATATAAAGCAAAATAGGGCTAAAGTTTACAATTACTATCCTGTACAATATGGATAGAATCTTAAGAAAAAGAGAATCCCAATGAAGGGCATCAAATAAATAATCAGAAAGGTCCACAAGGTTCAGCTGTCCCCAAAGCAATATGCTGTTTTGGATGAAACATTTTGGAATCTTATTGGGGATTGAGAGACAAGGGTTATGGCAAAACGCACGACACAGTTGGAGGAGAAGTCTGGCAATGCCCATCTCAGCATCAACATCACCTTGATCTATCTTTTATGCTTTCCACAAGCGGCATGGCCACGTCCTTATGAGGCAGCATGGAGGTGCCAATTAATGGGGATGAATGCTTGTTAAAAACATTGTTAACACCACAACCCACCTCATTCCATTCAGTCTCTCATTTTAACAAACTCACCAACAAGCTAGACATTGGGAAAACTTAAGAAAGAAACCAGAACGTGTACTTGTAGATCCAGCTCACCATTTGTTCTGAATGATCTTCATGTCGGCTCTGACCAAACCATGGCATTGGGCATGGTCCATGGGCTCCAAGTGCATATCTCTTCCCTGTGTACATTGGAAAATGGGATTTTCTAATCTATTATGGCCATCCTGGTACCTCTCCTCTGCGACTGCAGTGTGGTCTGGAAGCACCGATTTGCATTGCAGAACACACCAGAAAATAGCATTGAGAGACTGCAGTGGGGACACCTTAAGCTGGGCACTTGTTCCTTTGTGCACAGACTGGATGAGGC
This sequence comes from Chiloscyllium plagiosum, assembly GCF_037043375.1. NCBI lineage: Eukaryota > Metazoa > Chordata > Chondrichthyes > Orectolobiformes > Hemiscylliidae > Chiloscyllium > Chiloscyllium plagiosum. Next base: position 42,137,246 of record NW_028270166.1, on the reverse strand, counting down.
TACATAGCAGAGATACTTTCTTGCTCTCTTAATATGCACTCACTTTGCTCCTTACCCACATTCTCACAGCATCCCTGCCAGTCTTCTTTACCACAATCAGGCAGCCAACTTGCTGTTAAGCAGTCCTCAGGGAAGTGGGGAATTTGTACAACAACACTGTGCTATGGCAATTTCTCACCTGTGCCATGTTTCAACAGCTTAAACAACAAACACACTACATGCGCAGGTAGCCATGTCTCAAAACCTTAGGGAAGTGTTCCATATGGAAGTCCATGGAGGCACCCATCAGCATGGAGTACCAGCACACTAAGTCACAAGCAGCCTCCCATAACAGTCAAGGGAATTGGCCACGGTCAGGTGCCTAGTCGGGGTGTTCCTAGTCATGTCTGTGCCTCTGCAATCCAGGGAATGGTTCATGATCTGTCTGTTGGCTTTTTAACAGCTAGTTTGGAGTAGTGCTCAGCCAGGGAGATAGATAGGTACCAGTCAAGGGGCTGAGCATGTTTTGCCCAGGGCTTTCTGGTCATGTCAGTGAATGGAGTTGGTCATGATTGGTCCACAGGGTGTATCCACAGAAACTAAGAGGCAAGGGGGCAAATGCCATTGTTGCTGGTGGAAGTGGACCATGGCATATGGGACTGGTGGGCTGCAGTACAATTGTGAATAGGAACCATAAGGATTTGCAAGAAGGGATATGGTAAGGCATGGCTGGTGAAAGTATAATATGGGGTGAGGTGTGGTGGGAGGGGAGGGGTCTTCACTAGTTAGGAGCACCATAGCTTCAGGGCTGAGGGAGCGTCGAGGCCAATGAATGACCACACCAGGCATATAATCTGATATACTAGCAGCTTGGTCAGAAAGGTAGGCATGCGCAGGCCCTTCTTTCAGGTTGGCTGTGAACTTGGGGAACTATGAAGATTGTGGCACTAACAGGATGGGCTGTTAGGAAAGGGATGTGGATATTTGGTGGTTCAGTGCTATGTTCAAGCTGAGGCTAGAAGTTACTGGCAGAGAGGTTCTCACTTTTACCTTCCATCTTGATGCAAATCAAAAGTGCGTAATGGGGAAGGAAGAATGTGGTTGTGAGCACACTGGGAGTGGTCAGGGTAAGTGACTCAACAAGTAAGGAATGGGAAGAACATTGGTCACAGGCTCTTTGAGAGTTCCACATCTGGCTGGGTGCCTCCAGGCACCACCTGGCCTCCTTTTGGGGGTGGGAGGCAACTGGACTGGGGTCAAGTTTCCCCACACCTATTGTTGTCATGCCTTCGATCCTGGAAACAAATGGATGGGGCAATGTTGTGTAGCACAACTCCAGCAGCAGCCCCTGTGGGTGCTGGGCTTGGCTCTCCTTGGCAGCCACAAACCTTTCCATGGAGGCAATCAGGCAGTCCTAGGATTCACTACACTTAGTCAGCTTCTGGAAAAATGAGTGCATTGCATCCCAAAATGCCTGTCTGCCTCTGCTCTGCATTTGAAAGAAATCCCTGATACCAAAACTACAGGCCTGAGGCTGAGCAGGTCCCTGGTCTCTGGCAGTTCTCTGAGTGTCAGCAGCCTCGGTAATTTCTTCCTTGATCAGCTGTGGACCTGTCGCAAGGAGATGCTCTTCAGATTGAGTAGCCATACTCTCTATGTTTATGGTTCCAAGTTAGATTACAGTATTTGGCAGGACCAGAAGTTAGTCTTGTCCATACTTCCTCCTAGGTGTCTGCATTCTCATCCTAAGAGGTCAGGGATGGCACATTGGATGGTGTTGATGATTTCTCCATAGAGGTTCAGAGCAGGCTAACAAAACCTGCAAGACAGAAGAGAGAGAAGGTGCTGTGGCCCGTAGTTAAATATGGTGTATAGTGATTGAGTGGGTTTAATATGACAGTTCAGTGCAACAATGTGTGGTCCCTACTCGTGTTGCAGAACATGGAGATTTCTGCATTTCCTGAAGAGCAACTTTCAGTCTTCCACCAGGATCAGAAGTATCACCCTGCAGGGGGTTAGGACACAAACGTCAGAGATCCCCCCCACCCGTGAGAACTCACTGCACCCCATCATGCACTGTTTTCTCCTATAATGAGCAAAAGGAGGTCAATGAGTGAAATAACAGTGGGTGATATGGCTCTGAGTGCTAGTACATGTTGGGGAAAGGTGGTAAGTTGTGCTGAAGGACTGAAGAGGAAGCACAGTGAACATACAGAATTAGTGGTACTTAGCCTAGCAGAGGAGAGAAGGTCATTGACTTTGATCTGCATTTCTGGAGCTGGCACTGACCCAGGTGGCGACTTCAGACCAGGCTGGCAGAATCTGTGACACACACTCTTTTGCCTGTTCTCAAGGAAGTGAACATCATCTCCTCTGGACCATCCCATCCACCATGACCTCCAGGTCCTTGTTGAAGGCTGTTGGTGCTACCTTTGTCTTTTCTGATATGTTCAGACTCCATCTTGGACTAAGCAAGGCAACTTCAGAATGCCAGTGCTCTACAAGCATTAAAAGTATGCTTTTCAACAATGCAGGTGTAAGGGATGCTGCATGTTTTGACAGATGTATTGTTCTAGGAACAGCACATGGCAAAATGGGGCAGAATTGAGTACGGGGGGGTAACATAATTATAGAGACAAATTTGGCAAGATAGGGCCAGAAAATTCATTAGGCCTTGCAGTGAAAATCCCTCCAATGAACTTGACACAATGTGGATTTAGCCAGAAGATGTAAGATACTGCCCACAGATGCAAGGGAGACAGTGTCCAATTTAAATACAAGTATTGAAGTAAGAAGGATGACAGTCAATTAAGTTAAAATATGCTCTAACCTAGAGTTTGATTTACACTGTTCAAACATAACTGCATCAGCATATTATATAAATATTGCATATTTAACTTATTTTGCTGTCAATCCAATGGTTCCATAGAGCAAAGGCTAGATTTTTAGAGATATATTTAATCATCCTGTTCCTTGAATAATTTTGGCCTTTGACACCTTTCCTAATAAAGTGCTTGGTTGTTAAGGTGGGAGATGAATCTGGATCATTTTGTAGAATCAGGCAGAGCCCAGGCTGGGCACATACAGCTATTGTATCTGCTACCCAACTCTAATCTGATTGATGCATCCCATTTCTGTGATTTGGCAGCACTGAGACCATGCCTACTAAAACTACTGCTTCCTCTTGCAATTTGCAGAGCACCTTCCTGCATTGGACTGTCCCCCAACACTATCTTGGCTGTGGGAGACAATGCTCCTGGACGGGAGTGAGAGCTAGGTGTAGGGCTGCGGTGCAGGGGTTTGGTGTGGAGTGGTCAGGCCGGTGTTGGTTGTGAACAGAGAGTAATACAGCACAGGAACAGGTCCTTTGGCCATCCTCTGGCAGTTAAGGTTGCCTCTCAGGTCCTGTTTAAATTTTTTCCCTCCACTTTAAACCCATGCCCACTATTTTTGAACTCCCCTACCCGAGGGAAAAACATTTGCTATTCACCTTATCTATGGCCCTTATTATTTTATAAATCTCTATAAGGTCACTCCTCAACTTCCTCTGCTCCAAGCAAAAAAGTGCCAAGCTATTGAGCCTCTCCTTGTAACTCAAACCCTCTAGCTCCCGTAACATCTGGTAAATCTTTTCTGTACTCTTTCTAATTTAATAATATCATTTCTATAGCCGGGTGACCAGAACTGTACGCAGTACTCTAAAAGTGGCCTCAGCAATGTCTTGTACACCACAATATTAAGTCCTAATTCCTGTACTCAATTCTCTGACCAAGGAAGGTAAGCATGCCAATGTTCAACAACAAACTGATCTTTTACAATAGTGACCAAAATAAAGACTATTCACAGCAAATCAAATTTGCAGCACTAATGTTACTGAATGAACGCAATCTTCGAGGCAAGGAACAAGACAAATTCATAAATGGCCCTTTCAGGTAATGGTGAAGGGGAGTTTACCACTATTGTTCATTTCTACAAACACTCCAGATCAAACAGCGTTACAATTGGGTTAAGGCATCTGTAACACTTTATGTATTGTGCTGTGACCAAATTTGGAAGTATGAACTGATCCATTTCTTTGTCCCAAGTCTCCACGGCCACAATAAAGTTTGAATTTAAAATAGGAGCTGATATTGCCAATTTTATCAACAGTACATTTGAGGGTTTATTGCAAAAAATACTTGTTCAAGCAAAATGTAAATATTAATGCAAGTTTTAGACTGTAAATAAATATGCAACTATGAAAAATAACACACATCTACACAACCATCAAATTAGGAAAGAATATAAACACCGTGCAGAGTATTATCTTAAAGTATTTAGGCCAAGCAACAGTTCAATTCAGAAAATAAAATGCACACAATTGTCCCAAATGTTGGTCTATGGCTAAGGAGCATGAAATCTTTGGCGTTGAGTTATCTTCCTGGATCAGCTGTGGCTTAGTGAATCTATTTTCGAAATAGATCCTATTGAGGAACACTTCACTTGTGGTGATGCCAACTTCTACTGTGTTTTCAACTCTCAAACTCTCATGAGGTGTTTTGAGGGGGAGAGGGAGAGAAAGAAGGCCAGGGTGGGAAAGAAAGAAAGCAGTGGGGGATAGGGGGCTGAGTGGGGGTGGGGCGGAGAAGGGCAGGAAGAGAGAGAGGGAAGGAGGGGGAAGAGGGGAAGAGAGAGAATCAGGGGGCTGAGAGAAGGGGAAGAGAGAGAAAGGGAGAAGGGGGGAAGCGAGGCAGAGAAATAGGGAAAGAGAAAGAGAAGGGGAGAAGAGAGCGAAGCATGGGAAGAGACAGAGGGAAGGGGATAGAGAGAGAGAGAATGCAGGAGAGAGAGATAGAAATGGGGTAAAGAGTCAAAAGCGGGGAGAGAAGGGGAAGAGAGAAAAGGGGAGACAGAAAAAGAAAGAAGGGAGAGAAAGGAGAGAGAGAAATGGGGAAATAGCGAGAGAAGGTGCAGAAGAGAGAGAGAAGTAGGGCAAGAGAGAAAGGGAAGAGGGGAAGAGAGAGAAGGAATGGGGAAGAGAGGGGAAGAGAGAGAGAGTTGGGGGAAAGAGAGAGAAAGGGGGGAGAGAGATGGAGAAGGGGGAGAAGAAAGAGAAAAAGGAAGGTGGGAGAGAGGGGGTAAGTGTCATAGAAATGTACAGCACAGAAACAGATCCTTCGGTCCAACTCATCCATGCTGACCAGAAATCCTAAATTAATTTAGTTCCATTTGCCAGGACTTGGTCGGTACCCCTCTAAACCCTTCCTATTCAGATACTGATCCAGATGCCTTATGAATACTGCAATTGTACCAGCCTCCACCACTTTCTCTGACAGCTCATTCCATACACGCACCACACTCTGCGTAAAAAAGTTGCCCCTTAGGTCCCTTTTATATCTGTCCCCTCTCACCCTAAATCTATGCCCTCTAGTTCTGGACTCTCCCACCCCAGGGAAAAGACTTTGTCTATTTATCCTATCCATGCCCCTCATAATTTTTTAAACTTCTGTAAGATCAACCCCCAGCCTCCGACCCTCCAGGGAAACAGCCCAGCCTATTCAGCCTCTCCCTATAGCTCAAACCCTCTAACCCTGGCAACATTCTTGTAAATATTTTCTGAATCCTTTCAAGTTTCACAACATCCTTCCAATAGGAAGGAGACCAGAATTGCATACAATATTCCAAAAGTGGCCTAACGAATTACCTCTGCAGCCGCAACATGATCTCCCAACTCCCATACTCAATGCTCTAACCAATAAAGGAAAGCATACCAAATGCCTTCTTCAGTATCCTATCTATTTGTCACTATAGTAAGAGGTGATAGTGGTGGGGTGGGGGGTGGGGGGGAAGAAGTTGGTGGTGAGAAAGGGGGGAAGTGGGGGGAAGAGAGACAGAGAAGATGGAGAAGAGAGAAGGGGGGACAGTGAGAGACAAGGGGGGAGAGAGAGAAGGGGGGTGAAGAGAGAGAGCGAGAGGGTGAGAGAGAAAGGGGTGAAGAGAGAAAGAAGGTGGGGTGAGGGAGGAAGAGGGAAGAGAAAGAGCAAAAGTTGTTGTTTTTGAAGCAAATTATCTCAGACCCTGCGTTCAAATCCAGTATATTTTTCCCCCCAAACTGGCTTGTGTGACATCTCCTTGAAAGTCTTATAGATTTGATATCTTCATCCAAGTGCTTTGTTCCTTGCAAATGTATGATTGCTGTTGCTCTAGCCAGTGTCTTTTGTTTCCCAAAGTATTGTTTCCAAAAGGTAACATTATTCCAAGAGCTGAGGTTAAATTAAATTAAAATCACATTAGCCATGATCTCATTGATGGGCAGAGGAGGCTCAAGGGGCCAAGTGGCTTACCTTTGTTCCTTGTTCCTAAGTTAAATGGCCAGCCAATTATATTATAACTTAATATCTTGGATAGCACACCTTACTAACCACAGAATATATTTTAGTTCATAGTGGATATACAATCATGTAAATAAATATCTCTTATTTGCAGGACATGAAAAAGAAGTTGGGATCCGAGGTCAGAAAGTCGATACAAATGACAATGGATTTGTAAAAACAGGTCAATGCAAAGCTTGACTGACAGGGGCTTCAATTCTTTTTCAATCTTTGGATTACTAGTAACTCCTATAAATAACAAATCCATTTAGCATTTCTTTGAAAAAAATAAGCTTCAAATGTCAATGGGCTTCAGTTTGCATTGTGGACCAAAAGTGTTGACCTAGTGAGTAATTTGTACAAGAACAGGTGTATGCTGTCTGCATCACAGATTGAACTTGGAAGCTTAGTGAAGATAGACTGCATTATCAAAACCAAGAAAGTCTGATTATCCTGCTCATAAAGGTCTTATTAGAAACTCCATTATCAAAATTAGCTTCATTTTTCTCCACATTCTAAGTACTGCTGAGTGCTATTACAGACATTTACTGGCTAAATTTAGGTTTTATGAGTGACAGAATGAAACGGCTAACCAAGCCTGTGATACAACTGGAAGATTTAAATCATATCTTTCTTGATGAAAAGGAGTTGCTACTTCTAACCATGTTTTGTTCCCTCTTACTTTTCTCTCTCTTTCTTTATCCCCACTGCTCTTCTTTCTATTTCACTCTTCCTCCCTTTTTTGTCCACATGATTTCGGTCAAACTCACTTTCTATACTGAAAAACAATGCTGAGGAAAGATCACAGACCCGAAACATTGAGCATAAGTTGCTTATTTTAGGGCTAAAATTGGAGATGACTGCAAAGCAGGAGAGACTTGCACATGGGGGCAGCTCATTATAGATTCAAACACAGGTCAAACACCATATTTTGTGGGCAATTGGGCGTGATGTTCTGCCCCTTGGAACCTTTAGGGTTCTAGCATCTCAATTCCATATTTAAAAGGCATCCAGATCAACTGAGTAGGAGTATCACAGCCTTTTCATCCCACCCACTCCTGAGATGTCACAGATTTAGCATAAAAGTAGCATTAACTTTAGCAATTCTGTGGAAGGATGTCAAGGACAGAAAGGAAGTCCTGTTCAAAGAACAAAGAAAAGTTACAGCCCAGGAACAGGCCCTTCGGCCGTCCAGCCTGAGCTGATCCAAATCTACTGTCTATATATGGTAACAAAAGGCCACCTCAGTTGATGACAAGAGCCTAGACAGAGGTGGCTGTGGAGGTTACCACTCATGAAAAGCTCAAGAGAACCCAGCTTTAGTGCCATAATGGGATGAATGATCTACTGTGCTCTGACTCTGTCTGTTGAATGCTTCATGCTCCTATCAGTGTGAGATAACTTTGTCAGGTTGTCATTGTTACAAAGTTCATTGGGAGCCAAGCATCCTCATCAGATGTCACTTTACTGCTGTTACTAACATAGCACAACTTGCACTTCAATGCTATAACTTCTTATACCTGTTAGAGTTCACACGGAAAACATGAAAGGAGCTACAACATACAGTAGCACACACACTATCATGCTGCTGACATCAAAATTTACAGGACATACACATTTGATGGATTTTCACCCAAGGCTTGTATGTGACGAGGGTACAACCACTAAAAACAACCTTTCAAGCTGAATCTCCTTTTAAGATACTCAACATGGAAACTTGACCCACTAACAATGTAAATATTTGCGCAAAGAAGTAATTGGTAATGGAGCAGCCAAGTAACTGAAGATGTTTGTTTTCTATTTTTGGCTTGAAGCCGAAGGATTGAGGCCATTAAGATAATTCAAGTGCACCTTGGGTGTTAATGAGTATTCATGACAGGCTAATTAATGCAAAAGACATTCCCAATCATGAAATATGGAAAATCTAACCATCCTGAAAGGTTCTGAGAACTTACAACAAAGCTGGGTTCTCTTGAGCTTTTCATGAGTGGTAACCTAAACCCACTATTGAGAGACTGAATTTTTGCCTCCCACTGCCTTTCCTTTTCAAAGCTCTAGATATTCACCAAGTAACTGTTCCTCTCCTCAAATGGTGCCATAACCTACGAAGAATTTTCAGCATTTTCTGACTTTCTTTCCCTTCTGTTAGTGGAACCCATAATCCTACCTGCTTTATATCTGCCTAGGTGTCTACACACATCAGAGATCTCCTGTGATGAATGCATTGAGATGAGGATGTATGGTAAATTGTAACATGACACCTGGCATGCAATAGCAAAGATTGATAGAAAGCAAGTGACACTACAAATAAGAGTTTTAAAGTATAAGTGCTACGTCATTGTATTAAGGAAGTCAACAACAAGCACAGCCTTTAGTTTAAATAAGATTGAAACTGGCAATATAATGAAAATGGGGTTGTGACAGAATTGAGTAATTGAAGACTAGAAGAGGCCTGAGGGAGAGAAGGAAAGGGAGGAGGAACATAGATCCCATAAACGAGAATAACTAGGCAGAGTTAGATGACTAGGAAAATGGTTCAAACAGAAAGTAAAATGTGGTTAAAGGTTTTGGGAATGGATTATAGGTTAAAGGTTAGGAAGCATGAGAGTATCGCCAAAGGGAAAAGACGAGTCTGGTATAAGATTGAGGGTTGATGAGTAGAAGCTGAGGAACAGAAGTTGATTGAACAACTTAAAAGTAATGAAAACAGCAAATGGAGATCACAGTGGGTCAGGCAACATCCATGGAGAGAACAAGCTAACGTTTTGAGTCATTGAACACAACAGCACAGTTAAAAAGTCTTGCCCTAAGGTGGCTACATTGGAGGCACAAACTGAGCTGCAGGCTGGAGCAACAACTGGCACTGAGGAGCAAGACAACAGCCACCGTTTGGAGCAGTTGCAGAAGGAAGCACAAAATTGGCTGGGACCCCTGTCTTTCAAAGATTTGATATTGTTCTATTGAACAAAACAGAACAACATTTATGGGCATTCAAGTATTTATGAGTTTTATGAGGACACACAAAGTTGAAAGCTGGCTAGGTCCTGATAAGGAGACAGAAAAGAAACACTGATATTTGCAGGCATGACAGAAATGGGTGAAAACAAACGAATGGCAAATGATGTCCTAGCAAATTTATGCACAACTTGATGATCAGTCAATATGCAAGCCAGGTCAGACAATATGGTTCTCTCTCAACTGCCTCTAATGCCACACTGTCATGCCCTCTCTCACTGCCACTCTACTTCTGCTTCAGTTTTTTACTTCTCTCTCTCCCCTTAAAGCTCTTTATTTTCCCTCCGTACTCTACCTTCTCCTTTTCCCTCTGGATTTTTCTTCTTTTTGGTATGTATGGTGTCACAAGGAAAAGTATCATTAATAGATTCAGACTAAATCTGAACTGGAAATCCAAAGGAAGTGGTGGTCAACAGTGCCTTCCTTCCCATTTTCTCACAAATCTTCAACGTCTCTTTCCATTTCCTTGTTGCCATCATGTCTCTTACTCTTTTTTTGTAATAGCCTCTTAAACTCCATCACTTTCTGTCCTCTTCCCTATTCATTGACTTGCTCAACTCCTGTATTATGAAGCCTAGTCTGCACCGACTCACTTTTCACTCTCCATCCACTCATCCTTTCAAGTCTGTAAACTTCATTAATTACCCATTTCTCTGGGAGGTTCTGTTTGTTTTCAGAATTAAACATACATTGAATCCTTTTATGCTTCTCTGTTAGCTACCTTGGTCACATTTGACCCCAAGGTGAGCTTCTACATCACACCATCCCTCAGATTGCCTAGTCCCTCTCTGTAACACTGTCTGATTTTGGCCCATTTCAGTTTTCTTCTATAAAACGCCAGTCTATATTTTTGATTTGATTATTCCAACACAGTCCTGGTGGTCTCTCACAGTATACTTTCCATAAACTTGAGATAACTCAAAATTCTGCCACCGACATCTAACTCTCAGCAAGTCCTGGTTTCCTCACAGTTGTGGTGAAAGTGAGGACTGCAGACGCTGGAGATCAGAGTTAAGATTAGAGTGGTGCTGGAGAAGCACAGCAGGTCAGTCAGCATCCGAGGATCAGGAAAATCAACATTTCAGGCAAAAGCATTCCTGATGAAGGGCTTCTGCCCAAAACATCAATTTTCCTGCTTCTCAAATGCTGCCTGACCTGCTGTGCTTCTCCAGCACCTTCCTTTCAGTCATGTCCCCTGACCCGCATTGGTTCCTGCTCAAGCAGTATTCAGATTTTTAAACCTCATCCTTATTTGTATATCTCTCTATGATCTTGCTCACCTCTACACCTCACTTCCTCAAACCCCACAACTCTTTGAGATAACAACACTCCATCATATCTGCATTCCCAATTGTAAATGCCATACCATTGGTGGCCATGCCTTCAATTGTGTAGGGCCCAGGTTCTGGAATTCTGACTTTATTGTTCTCTGGTCTGCTACCTTCATTTTCCTTCTTCTACCTCTTTGATCAAGCTTTTCGTCATCTGATCTAACATTTTCTATGTGGCCTGGTGAAACATGGCTTTCTGTAATGATTGTATAAAGCATCTCAGAATGTTTCATTACATTAAAGACGTAACAAATGTATCATGGTCTTGCTATTTACTTGCACTTTATTAAAGAGGAAAGAAACTTCATCTGCATATATTTTTGTCCAGCTCAAAGTGTTGGCCCTCAGGCTAACCTTTGCTAAACTTCAATAAAACACATGAAATAATCAGCTGATTCCAACATTAGTCTTGTTTCAAAAAGTAAGCTAACATTAGGAAATTTTCTCTGAGCTTAATACCTTTTTCTGTAGGTTAACGAGCAGAAAATAAAAACTGCAATAGAAATTTTCTCACACACATATAATAAACAGCATTTGAAGATGTTTGTGAAGCAAAATTTTCAGAAAACATTTTGGTAGTCTTTGGGATAAGATAATATAGTGCCACCATGTGGCCAAGTTATTTAATTATCATGTGATCAGTACAATTGGATAGTTGAACATGTAATACATTGAAATGGAGGTTGACAAAAAAAAGCAGCCAGTTTTGTGGACTCAACACAGATGAAGAAAAGATGTTTAATAAATCATAGATAAGCAGTCAGAAAAATATATTAGAAATTAGCTAATATATAACATTACACCCATTAGTAACAAAATCAGGTATATGACTTTTAAGGTTTAGCTGCAAGCAATATCTATCTGTTAGGCTGGTCTGCCTTTTCAAAAGCTATGCTGTGTGACTGTGGAAGGTGAGGAGGAATTAGAGGAAAGGTGGGTGTATAGTCTCTCAACACACTCTCCAAACTACCTCAAGGTTAGTATCTGGTCTTCTACTTTTTGGTTGCACTTTTAAAAGATCATTTTAATTAGAAGCTGGGCAACACTTGAACAGGTACCTGGTGACTGGAAGAAGCAGTAAAGATAGCACCACCAGCAGTCTACAGCTGATTCATAAGGCCAGGAAGAACACTCCTGCATCGAACAGTTCCGCATCAATGGAAAAGTCTTCCAGGCCTTTTCCAAGCAGTGCCAAAAGTGACTTTCAGAATTGCTGGTTAAAACTAACCAATACTAGTTGTACATTACAGAGTACAAGCTTAATTCCTGTCAAAATCATCTGCCGACATTTCCGCCACCTCCAAACAGACCCCGCCACCAGGGATATATTTCTCTCCCCACCCCTTTCCACCTTCCGCAAAGACCGTTTCCTCTGTGACTACCTGGTCAGTTCCACGCCCCCCTACGACCCATCCTCCCATCCTGGCACCTTCCCTGCCACCGCAGGAATAGCAAAACCTGCTCCCACACCTCCTCCCTCACCTCCATCCAAGGCCCTAAAGGAGCCTTTCACATCCATCAAAGTTTTACCTGCACATCCATCAATATCATTTATTGTATCCTTTGCTCCCGATGCAGTCTCCTCTACATTGGAGAGACTGGACGCCTCCTAGCAAAGCGCTTTAGGGAACATCTCCGGGACACCTGCACCAATCAACCACACCGCCTTGTGGCCCAACATTTCAACTCCCCATCCCACTCTGCCGAGGACAAGGAGGTCCTGGGCCTCCTTCACCGCCACCTCCCTCACTACTAGACGCCTGGAGGAAGAATACTTCATCTTCCGCCTCAGAACACTTCAACCCCACGGCATCAATGTGGACTTCAACAATTTCCTCATTTCCCCTTCCCCCACCTCACCCCAGTTCCAAACTTCCAGCTCAGCACTGTCCCCATGACTTGTCCTACTTGCCTATCTTCTTTTCCACGTATCCACTCCACCCTCCTCCCTGACCTATCACCTTCATCCCCTCCCCCACTCACCTATTGTACTCTATGCTACTTTCTCCCCACCCCCACCCTCCTCTCACTTATCTCTCCACCCTTCAGGTTCTCTGCCTGTATTCCTGATGAAGGGCTTTTGCCCGAAACGTCGATTTTACTGCTCCTCGGATGCTACCTGAACTGCTGTGCTTTTCCAGCACCACTCCAATCTACAACAAACTTTCAAATCCAAGTCAGAAATAAGCATAGAATCCTTACTTTGATATTAAAGCATGGATTGGGTTCATGTCAGTTATCTATCAGGCTACCCGAAAAAAAGCCCTGACCAGCTTAACTGTTATGGTCCCAGCGCCATGCCTCTGCCCTGCTTAATTGGTTATTGCTGCCTCCATTTTTCATCCATAAAGCAAAAGAAACAACATAGCTTCTGACTCTACATTCCTTCAGTTAGTTACACTATGAGACTTGTGACAACGCTGTGGCTTGAAGAGATGTTTAATTGTCCTGCTTTCTTTTAGGAGAGAGATTGAATGAGAGGTAACGGGCAGTCTGTGGTAATATAAACAGCTAGCCAGCTCTTGTATCTTTTTAAAATTGGAACAATAGAAGCAGCCTGGATTGGCATGGCCAGCTCTCAGATCAAGATTTTTAGGTTTTTTTTAGGTTTAGATTTAAGCTGCTGGAGTCTCAACAGGAGTAGCAGTAAATGTCTTTTGGCTGCTACTCTGGATTTTCTCTTGATGTTTTTCCTTCTGGGTTGCTTGAGTTACCTGTGAGACATATCTATTTTCTAAGTTTTACCCAGGGCTGTGTTTTTTAGATATTATTATATTGGAACAGTTAATAGTTACTATCTCTTTTATTCTGTTACGTTTTCCAACAAAGTTAAGTTACTCTTTCTTTTGTTACATTTTAACTATATTGTAACAGTTTAAATAAATTATGCTTTGTTTACTGTCGAGTAGTTTGACGACTCAAATTGCATCTGGAACACAGCACTTTACATTTGTTCTTAAAATAAGAAAAGGTTAGGGTCGAGGCTAACTACATAAAGTATTTTGAGAGGGACTGGTCTGGTCCATAACAGACTTCCCTCAAATGTTTTGGAATTCTTTTTGCTGTCAGACATAATGTGCGGCTTCACCCTCTTTACAATTAGCTCTCCAACACAATACTGGGCCATTGAGTTTTTTTTAATCTATGCGTAGGATGTTGGTGTCATTGGCTGCATCTACATTTTTGCTTATTTGTCCCAAAGAAGGTGATAGTGAGTTGCCTTCTTGAACCACTGCAATATTTGTGGCGTAGGTACAATGTCAGTGCTGTCAAGGAAGGAATCCAAAGATTTTAACCCATGAACAACAAAAGAACAGCAATATAGTTTCATGTCAAGATGATGTATGTGTTGGAGGGAATCTTGCAAGTGGTGCTATTCATATTACAGCTGCTGCCCTTGTCCTTCTAGGTGATAGGGGTCACAAGTACAGTAGGTGATGTCAAAAGAGGCTTGGTTACATGCTGCAGTGCATCTTGTAAATGGTACATACTGCTACTACTGTCAATGGTGAAAAAAGTGAAGGTCAAAGTGGTGAATGGGATACCAGTCAAGTGGGATGCTTTGACCTGTCAAGCATCTTGAATGCTGTGGGAGCTGCTGCCATTCAAGTAAGTAGACCACATTTCCTGACTTGTGCTTTGCAGATGGTGTGCAGGCATTGGGAAGGGATGAGTGAGTTACATAACATTCCTCGCCTCTGACTGCTCTTGTAACCATTGTATTTGTATGGCTGGTCCAGTTCTGTTTTGATCAATGGTACTTCACAGAATGTTCATGCGAATTTAGCAAGGTAATTCCATTTAATGTCAAGGGCTGATGGTTACATTCACTTATTGCAGATGATCATTGCCTGACACTTCCTGGTTGTGAATATTTCTTGTCACTCACAAGCCCAAGCGTGGATGTTTTCAGGTCTTCCTGCATATGGACACAGACTGTTGAGAATTTTGTGCAAATCCAGAATTCAGAGGCCACTGATTATTTCCAATTCCGAGACTGGATTCCAATTCAAAGTTCAGTCCTGACCTGAATATCCGTATTTGCTTTCCAACTGACATCACTTAAAGGGCTGGAGGAATGGCTGGCTTACTTTTCCCTAGCTCAGAGGCATTAAGATCAAATATCACATTGCAACAGCTCTCCCCGATGGTGAGATCAGATTTGAGAGCTGATGGTTTATGTACTTCAATACTATTGTTTCAGGGCAACCATTGATGTAGTTTTAAGATCAGCTAGCAGCCAGAAGGGCCACAGAGCTGAACAACTACAGTGAAGGAATAATCACTGGACTGTAAATTCCTGTAAGAAATCACCAAGAAAACTCTGAGTAAATGAATGTTCTTATAGTCTGTAAAGGGGAAACAAGCTTTGAAGGGAAAAGATAAAGAATTAACAGTAATAAAAGTCTGCTAACAGGCAAACAAATAAATCTGGATCAAGTCTCTGCAAAAAGATGCCAATAATGGAAAATGTAGGGGATGGTGGACTCTCAGGGGGATATAGCACAAACAGCTAAGTTCCCGATAACAAGGGATATGTCAGGTTCCAAACGATCGATTGTAATAAGGGACTCTCTAGTCAGAGGCACAGACAGATGTTTCTGCAACTGGCAGCAAGAAATAAGAATGGTGTGTTGCATCTCTGGTGCCAGGATTAAGGATACCTCAGAGATAGTGCAAAATATTCTCAAAGGGGAGAGGGACCAGTAGGAGGTCATTGTGCACATTAGAACTAATATCATAGGAAGGGAAAAGGATGAGATTCTGAAGGGAGAATGTAGGAAGTAGGGCAGGAATTTAAAAGGAATTCCTCGGGAGTAGTAATATCTGGATTATTCTATGAGCTACGAGCTAGTGAGAGTAGGAACAGGAGAATAGAACACATGACTGCGTGGCTGAGGAGCTGGTACAGGGGAGAAGGGTTCACATTTTTGGATCATTAGAATTTCTTCTGCGTAGACATGACTTGTAAAGGAAGGACAGACTGCACCTGAATTGGAAGGGGACAAATATACTGGCAGGGAGATTTGCTAGAGCTGCTCAGGAGGATTTAAACTAGTAAGGTTGTTGGGGGGAGGGGAGGAGGGAACTGAATGGGATAGTGAGTGAAGAGATCAATCTGAGACTGGTACAGTTGGGAAAAGAAGCAAACAGTCAGGGCAGGCAAGAATAAAGCAGAGAACAAGGTAGGACTAATAAACTGCATTATTTCAATGCAAGGGGCCTAACAGGGAAGGCAGATGAACTCAGGGCATGGTTAAGAACATGGGTCTGGGATATCATAGCAATTACAGAAATATGGCTCAGGGATAGACAGGACTGGCAGCTTAATGTTCCAAGATACAAATGCTACAGGAAAGATAGAAAGGGGAAGCAAAAGAGGAGGGGGTGTGGTGTTACTGATAAAAGATAACAATACCTCTGTAATTAGAGAAGATATTTCTGGGAATACGCGCAAGGAAGGTATTTGAGTGGAACTGAGAAATAAGAATGGGATGATCACCTTATTGAGATTGTACTATAAACCGGCTAATAGTCAGCAGGAAATTGAGAAACAAATCTGTCAGGAGATCTCGGTTATCTGTAAGAATAATAGGGTGGTTGTGGTCGAGAATATTAACTTTCCAAACATAGACTAGGACTTCCATTGCGTTAAGGGTTTAGATGAAGAGGAACTTGTAAGGTGTGTACAAGAAAATTTTCTGATTCATTATGAGGATGTACCTATGAGAGAAAATGCAAACCTTGATGTACTCTTGGGAAATAAGGCAGGGCAGGTGACTGAGGTGTCAGTGGGGGAGCACTTTGGGGCCAGCGACCATAATTCTATTAGCTTTAAAACAGTGATGGAACAGGATAGACCAGATCTAAAAGTTAGAGTTCTACATTGGAAGAAGGCCAATTTTGTCAGTGTTAGGCAAGAACTTTAAAAAGTTGATTGGGGGCAGATGTTTGCAGGTAAAGGGATGGCTGGAAAATGGAAAGCCTTCAAAATGAGATAACGAGAGCCAGAGACAGTATATTCCTGTTAGGGTGAAAGACAAGGCTGGTAGGTGTAGGGAATGCTGGACAATTAGAGACATTGAAGTTTTGATCAAGAAAAAGAAGGAAGCATATGTAAGGTATAGACAGCAGAGATTGAGTGAATCCTTAGAAGAGTATAAAGGCAGTAGGAGTATACATAAGAGGGAAGTCAGGTGGACAAAAAGGAGACGTGATAGGTTTGGGAAATAGGGTTTAGGAGAATCCAAAGGGGTTTTATGAATACATTAAGGACAAAGGGAGAGAAGAGGGCCTTTCAAAGATCAGCAAGGCAGCCTTTGTGTGGAACAGGAGGGAATGGGGGAGGTACTGCATGACTATTTTGCATCATTGTTTACTGCGGAGAAGGAAATGAAAGATATAGAATGTAGGGAAGTAGATGGTGACATCATGAAAAATGTTCATATTACAGAGGAGGATGTGCTGGATGTCTTAAAAGGCATAAAAGTGGATAAATTCTCAGGATCTGACCAGGTGTACCCTAGACTCTGTGGGAAGCTATGGAAATATTTGCTGGCCCCTTGCTGAGATATTTGTACCATCAATAGTCACAGGTGAGGTGCCAGAAGACTGCAGGTTGGCGAATGTGGTGCCACTGTTTAAGAAAGGTGGGAAGGAAAAGCCAGGGAACTATAGACTGGTGAGCTTGATATCAAGTGGTGGGCAAATTGTTGGAGGGGATCCTGAGGGATAGGATCTACATATATTTGGAAAGGCAAGGACTGATTAGGGACAGTCAACATGTCTTTGTGCGTGGGAAATTATGTCTCACTGACTTGATTGACTTTGTGAAGAAGTATCAAAGAGGATTGATGAGGGCAAAGTGGTGGATGTGATCCATGTGGACTTCAGAAAGGCGTTCCCCATGGGAGGCTGGTTAGCAAGGTTAGATCACCTGGAGTACAGAGAGAACTAGCCATTTGGGTACAAAACTGACTTGAAGACACAGGGTAGTGGTGGTGGGTTGCCTTTCAGACTGGAGGCCTGTGACCAGTGGTGTGCCACAAGGATCGGTGCTGGGTCCACTGCTTTTCATCATTTTTTTAAATGATTTGGATGTGAACGTAGGACATATAGTTAGTGAGTTTGCAGATGACACCAAAATTGGAGGTGTTGTGGACAGCGAAGCAGGTTACCTCAGAATACAATGGGCTCTTAATCAGATGGGCCAATGGGCCGAGGGGTAGCAGATGGAGTTTAATTTAGATAAAATGTGTAATGGTGCATTTTGGAAAGGCAAATCAGGGCAGGACTTATACACATAATGGCTAGGTCTTAGGGCGTGTTGCTGAACAGAGGCCCTGAGGTGTAGGTTTATAGTTCCTTAAAAGTGGAGTCTCAGGTAGGTAGGATAGTGAAGAAGGCATTTGGTATGCTTTCCTTTATTGGTCAGAGTATTGAGTATAGGAGGCCATGTTTAGGCTCCTTTTGAAATATTATGTGCAAAACTGGTCTCCTTCCTATCGGAAGGCAGTAGTGAAACTTGAAAGGGTTCAGAAAAGATTTACATGGATGTTGCCAGGATTGGAGGGTTGAGCTGCAGGGAGAGGCTGATTAGGCTGTGGCTATTTTCCCTGGAGCATCAGAGGCTGAGGGGTGACCTAATAAAGGTTTCTAAAATCATGAGGCGTTTGGAAAGGATAAATAGACAAGGTCTTTTCCCTGGCTGGGGAAGTCCAGAACTAGAGGGCATAGGTTCAGAGAGTGAGGGGAAAAATGTAAAAGGGACCTAAGGGGCAATATTTTCATGAAGAGGTTGGTGTGTGTATGGAATGAGCTGCTGGAGGAAGTGGAGAGTGCTTATTTGGCAAAGCACAGCAGGTCAGGCAGCATTCGAGGGGCAGGAAAATCGATGTTTCATCATTCCTGATGAAGGGCTCCGGCCTGAAACGTTGATTCTCCTGCTCCTCAGATGCTGCCTGACCTGCTGTGCTTTTCCAGCAACACACTCTCGACTCTGATCTCCAGCATCTGCAGTCCTCATTTTCTCTCTACCAGAGGAAGTGGTGGAGGCCTGTACAATTACAATATTTAAAAGGCATCTGGATGGATATATGAATAAGAAGGGTTTAGAGGGATATTAGCCAAGTGCTGGCAAATGGGATTAATTGAGGATATCTAGTCAACATGGATAAGTCGGACCACAGACTGTTTCCAAGCTGTGCATCTCTATGACTCAATGACCAGACACCCAGAACAGATTTTATCTCAGATAAAAATTATGCAAAACTACGTTGGGAAACAGAGTTAAGAGTTCTGGCAGTCATTTATTACTTTATTATTTATTCAATATAAATTTTATCACAAAGCAGTTTAAGAAAATTCTTCAGTCACAAGTTCAAGGGAAATTAATTGATTGAAAAAAATTGGAAGTAAGAATTCAGTGTTCCAGAACATGAAAATATGTAAACCGTTGATATTTCAATGCTGTGGATGAAGAATATAAGTTTTATTCACTAATTATGAAGTTCTTTCAAGTTTAATTGTCTCCAGCACTGGAGACAAAGAGAGAATCAAATTCGATCATAGTATCAAATCTAATGTAATATTTCAAATGGAAAAAAATTGGCACATCTTCTGTTGACACAGTTAATAATCATTGGTCTTGATTGATTGAACCATTTTGAGAAAGTGTCTATCCACAGATCTTTTGGGAATCCTTCGGCCATCTTGGAAAAGGAATACCTTGTCTCATTTTTATCAAGGCACCTTAAAATATTACATGGTAAACAGCACTTAGAACAGCAGAAACAAATACAGCCACCAGTTTTAAAACTACATCTACTTCATTATATCAACAAAGATCCAATAAGAAACTTAAACAACAAAGAATACAGCAAGGTAACGAAATGAGTGTGGTAGAAGGGGATAAAATCTGAACAGACACCTTCCAAATCAAGAACATGCTTTTAACGATCTCAAATGCCAATCAATGATCAGAGGTTTGCCAGCATCAATCTGTCCATTTAAGAAATTCCAGCTATCAGATCCATTTAATAGATTAGTAAATTGTCAAATGTGGAAATCATAATTCCACATAATCATAATTTTGGGCGGCACGGTGGCACAGTGGTTAGCACTGCTGCCTCACAGCGCCAGAGACCCGGGTTCAATTCCCGACTCAGGCGACTGACTGTGTGGAGTTTGCACATTCTCCCCGCGTCTGCGTGGGTTTCCTCCGGGCGCTCCGGTTTCCTCCCACAGTTCAAAGATGTGCAGGTCGGGTGAATTGGCCATGCTAAATTGCTCGTAGTGTTAGGTAAAGGAGAAAATGTAGGGGAATGGGTGGGTTGTGCTTCGGCGGGTCGGTGTGGAC
Organism: Chiloscyllium plagiosum; assembly: GCF_037043375.1. Lineage (NCBI taxonomy): Eukaryota > Metazoa > Chordata > Chondrichthyes > Orectolobiformes > Hemiscylliidae > Chiloscyllium > Chiloscyllium plagiosum. Next base: position 42,117,213 of record NW_028270166.1, on the reverse strand, counting down.
TTGTTGGGCCGAAGGGCCTGTTTCCACACTGTAAGCAATTTAATCTTTAATTTAATTTTAATTTAATAATTCTAAACGTTTTGAACATCTACAGTTGTTTTCATTATGAGGACAGTTTTGCTTTCTCCCATTGGAGTTTAGAGGAATGAGGGCATATAAGATTCTGAATAGTTTTGACAAGGTGGGCATGGAGAGGATTTTTTTTCTCCTTGTGGGTCAGTCCAGAATTAGATGACACACTTTTAAAATTAAAATTCGCCCTTTCATGACAGATGAGAAGAAACATTTTCTATCTGTAAACAGTGTGGCTTTGGAACTCTACATCAGAAAGCAGTGGAGGTGAGGTCATTGACTATTATTTGAGGTGTAAGTAGATTGATTCCCTGGCCTTATCAAGAATCTAAGGTTACCAGGGATAAGTGGGAATTCAGAACAAAAACAGATCTTACTGAATGATGCAGCAGACTTGAAAGGTCAACTAGTTTACTTCTATTCCAATTTCTAATCCTGTTAATTATTGCTCCACCATTCTATTCCCAGTCATGAATGAGATGGAAGGTAATGTTCATAGTTCTTTAAAGTGGCACTTAGTCAACAATAACCTGCTTATTCATACGCAGACTGAATTCTGCCAAGCCCACTCAATTTCTGACCTCACAATAGCCTTTGTCCGAGCATGGAAAAGAGAACTCAACACAAAAGGAGAAGTAAAAGTTACTGCCTTTGTTATCAAGCATTTGACCAAGTGTGAAATCAAAGAGTCCAGCAAAACTGGATTTAAAGGAAATCTCTTCACTGGCTGGAGTCACACCCAGTACAAAGGAAGATGTTTATGTTTGTAGGAGATTAAACATTTCAGTACAATATGTCACTGCAGGAGTTCCTAAAAGCCTATCCAATCAGGACCTAAGGCCAACCCATCTTCTGTTTCATCAATGTCCTTCCCTCCATCATAAAGATCAGAAATGGGGATATTTGCTGATGATTACCCAATGTTAGATGATAACACCATTCAGATAAAGGTACAGCTTCTGTCCAAATGCAACAAGACTTGAACAACATTTATGCTTGAGCTGATAGGTAGCAAGTAACATTTGTGTCACATACAACTGGAAAAAAAATCTCTAACCAGGCATTGGCCCTTTATTGGCATTACCATCAACAAATACCCCACTTTGAATAATGTGGAGGTTATTACTAACCAGAAACTGAACTTGACCAGCCATATAAATGAGGAGAAAGTGAGGTCTGCAGATGCTGGAGATCAGAGCTGAAAATGTGTTGCAGGAAAAGGCAGCATCCAGGGAACAGGAGAATCGACGTTTCGGGCATAAGCCCTTCTTCAGGAATGAGGAAAGTTTGTCCAGCAGGCTAAGATAAAAGGTAGGGAGGAGGGACTTGGGGAGGGGCGTCGGAAATGCGATAGGTGGAAAGAGGTCAAGGTGAAGGTGATAGGTCAGACTGGGGTGGGGGCGGAGAGGTCAGGAAGAAGATTGCAGGTTAGGAAGGCGGTGCTGAGTTCGATGGATTTGACTGAGACAAGGTGGGGGGAGGGGAAATGAGGAAACTGGTGAAATCCGAGTTCATCCCTTGTGGTTGGAGGGTTCCTAGGCGGAAGATGAGGCGCTCTTCCTCCAACCGTCGTGTTGTTGTGGTCTGGCGATGGAGGAGTCCAAAGACCTGCATATCCTTGGTGGAGTGGGAGGGGGAGTTGAAGTGTTGAGCCACAGGGTGGTTGGGTTGGTTGGTCCGGGTGTCCCAGAGGTGTTCTCTGAAACGCTCCGCAAGTAGGCGCAAGTAGCCATATAAATGGCAAGAGCAGGCTGGGAATTGTGCAGCAGTAACTTTAGACAGGCCCAAAGCCTGTCCACCAATGACAAGGCATAAATCAGGCATGTGATGGAATACTCTGCAGCTGCCTGGATAAGTGTAGCTCTAAATAATAGTCAAGAAACTTGACACCATCCAGAACAAAGCTGTCTGCTTGTTTAGCATGCCATCCACCACCTTCAAGATTCACCCCTCTACCACTGATGCATAGTGGCAGCAGTGTATATCATCTACAAAATGGGCTGCAAAAACCTACCAAAGCTCATTAGATAGCAGTTTGCAAATCTGTGACCTCGATCACCTGTAAGGACAAAAGTAGCACTGATCTGAGAATACCACCAACTGGAGTTCCCTTTCAAGCCACTCATTATATCCTAACTTGCTCCTTCATGTCACTTGAACAACATCACATGAATTGCCACAATTTGAAAAGGCAGCTCATCATTAAATTCTCAAGGGCAATTAGACCAGTAACACCTACACCCCATGATTTTTATTAAATTAATTTGGTCAATCTACCTCGTCACAAAGTCAGATGATGTCATAACATAATCATAAAATCAAAGATAACAAAACTAGCCAGCTCACTAATGATTTCCTGATCTTGTTTCATTTAAATAATGAACACATTATTCACAAAGAAATAATACAAAATCCTTAAATTGCCACTGTGTCAGGGATACTGTTACATAAACTGTTGTTTGTTGAGCAATTTCCTTTGCTATCCATAAGACTATAAGATATTGGAGCAGAAATTAGGCCACTCAGCCCACTGAGTTTGCTCTGTCATTCAATCACGGCTGATAAGTTTTTCAATCCCATTCTCCCAGTTGCTGCCCTTAAATCTTGATTCCCCTTGATACTCAAGAACCTATCTATCTCAATCTTAAATATACTCAATAACCTGGCATCCACAGTCTCTGTGGCAATGAATTACACAGATTCAACACTCTTTCTGAAGAATTTTCTCCTTATCTCCATTATAAAAGGTCTTCCCTTTATTCTAAGGCTTCACCTCCAGGTCCAGTCTCACCTACCAATGGAAACATCTTCCCAATATCTACCGTGTCCAGGGTCATTCAGTATTATGCATGTTTCAGTTAGATTCCCCCCTCAACCTTCTAAACTCCATAGAGTATAGATCCGGAGTTCTCAAATGTTCCTCAAATGTTAAGCTTTTCATTCCTTGGACCACTCTTATAAAGCTTCTCTGAACAAGCTCCACGACTAGTACATTGTCTTCCTGAGATATGGGGCCCAAAACTGCACACTGCTCCAAATGTAGTCTGACCAGAGCCTCATAGAGCCTCAGAAGCATGTCCCTGCTTTTATATTCAAGTCCTCTCAAAATAAATGCCATCATTACATTTGCCTTCCTAACTACTGACTCAACCTGCAAGATTTCCTTGAAAGAATTCTGGACTAGAACTCCCAAATCCCTGTATAATTCAGACTTCTGAACTTTCTGTCCATATATAAAATAGGCCATGCCTCTAATCTTCCTACCAAAGTGCATGACTTCATACTTTTCCACAGTGTACTCCATCTACCACTTCTTTGCCCACTCTCCAAACTTGGCCAAATCCTTCTGCAGTCTCCTTCCTCAATACTACCTATCCCTGTACCTATCTTTTTATCATCTGCAAAGTTAGGCATAATGCCCCCAGTTTCTTCATATAGATCATTAATGTATAAAGTGAAATGTTGTGGTCCCAACACTGAGCCTTATGGAACACCACTTGTCACCGGCTACCACCCTGAGAAGGACACTTTTATTCCCATTCTCTGCGTTCTGCCAGATAGCCAAGCTTCTATCCATGCTAGCACCTTGCCTCTAACACCATGGGCCCTTATCCTACTCAGTAGCCTCCTGTGTATCACCTTGCCAAAGCCCTTCTTAAAGTCCAGATAGATAACATCCACTGATTCTCCTTGGTCCAACCTACCCGTTACTTCCTCAAAGGATTGTAGCGGATTTGTCAGGCATGACCTCCCTTTGATGAAACCATGCTGACTTCATCCTATATTACCATACATTTCCAAGTATTCATAAATCTCATCCTTTACAATGGATTCCAGGATCTTATCCATGTTTGAGGTTAGGCTAATCTATAATTTTCCATCTTTTGAGTTATTCCCTTTTTTAAACAGGGTGTCACATTAGCAATTTTCCAGTCCTTTAGGACCCTCCCTAATTCTAATGATTTCTGAGAATCATCACTAATGCCTCCACTATCTATTCAAGCTATCTCCCTTAGAACTCTGGGATGTAGTCCATCTGGTCCAGGCAATTTATCCACCTTTGGGCTACTCAGTTTTTATAGCACCTTCTCCTTGGTGATGACCTCCACACTCAGCTCTGATCCCTCACTCTCTTGAATTTTTAGGATATTACTCGTGCCTTCCACCATGAAGACTGACATGAAGTACTTTTCAGTTCCTCAGCCACTTCCTCATTCCCCACTACTATCTCTCCAATATCATTTGCCAGCGGCCCAATGTCCACTTTTGCCCATTAGAGATCTAAAGAAGCTCTTACAGTGTTCCTTTATATTACTGGCTAGCTTACCCTGGTATTTAATCTTCTCCCTCTTTATTTATTTTTTTGTTTCCCTCTTTTGGTCTTTGTAAGCTTCCCAATCGTGTGGTGTTCCACTGCCCTTCGCTACATTATATGCTTTCTCTTTTGCCATTGTGCTATCCCTGACTTCCCTGGTCAACCATGGTTGCCTCATCCTCCCTGTACCATGCTTCTTTTTTCTTGGGATGAATCTCTGCTGTCTCCTAAATTACTCCCAGAAGTCCCTGCCATTGCTGTTCCACTGTCTGCTAGGCTGCTTTCCCAGTTAATTCTACCCAGCTCCTCCCACATGCCTCTGTAGTTGCCTTTATTCAGCTGTTATATCGTTATCTCTGATTCTATCTTCCCCCTCTCAAATTGCAGAGTAAATTCAATCATGTTATGATCACTTCCTCCTAAGGGTTCCTTCACCTTAAGCTCTCTTATTAAGTCTGCCTTTTTGCACAACACTAAATCCAGAATTGCCTGCTCCCTTGAGGGTTCCACCATAAGCTGCTCCAAAAGGCCATCTCATAGACATTCCACAAAATCCTTTTCGTGCAATCCACCACCAACCTGATTCTCCCAGTCCACTAGCATATTGAAATCCTCTACGATCACTATAACTTTGCCTTTCTTACACATCTTTCCTATCTCCTGGTGTATTTTTCACCCAAGCTCCTGACTACTATTTGGAGGCTATGTGGGTAGAATTGAGGAACCTTTGCAGTTCCTCAATTCTACCCACACAGATTCTATACCATCTGACCCTACTTTGTTTCTTACTATTGATTAAATTTAATTTCTTACTAATAAGGCAAACCCAACCCACTGCCCACCTGCCTATCTTTTCAACAAGATGTATATCCTTGAATATTCAGCTCCTAATCCTGATCACCTTGCAGCCACATTTCCGTGATGCCCACCACGTCAGCTTATTTTTACTGCATGCATTCAGATATAACACCTTCAGTCCTTCTTCTCATCATCATTTATTTGTCCAATGTGCTTGAAGTTTGATTGTTAACCCCTTCCACACACGCTATCCTATTTGTGCCTGTGCTGGCGATTTTAATAACCTCTCCTGAGATCTGGACTCTTATCTGCTCCTTTAATTCAGGTTTTCTAATTACCCCCATAACTGATAGCGCCACCCCCCCTGCCCCCAATTTAGTTTAAAGCCCTGTCTACAGCCCTCGTTATGTGATTTACTAGAACTCTGGTCCCAGCACAGTTCAGCTTGGAACAAGTCCCTTCTTCCCCTGTACTGGTGCCAATGTCCCATGAATTCAAACCTGCTTCTCCCACACCAATCTTTGAGCCATGCATTTACCTGCTTAACCTTACTGACGCTATGCCAATTAGCTCATAGCTCAGGTAGTAAGCCAGAGATTATTACCTTTTTAGTTGTGCTTTCTAATCTAGCCCCTAGCTGTTCATACCTCCTTAGCAGAACATCTGCCTTAGATTTATCTATGTCGTTGGTACTTTAGTGGATCACAACCACTGGATCATTACCCTCCCACTCCAAGTTCCTCTGCAGCCCAGATGAGATATCCCAAACCCGAGCACCAGGCAGGCAACACAACCTTCAGGCCTCTTGATCCTGGTCACAGAGAACAGTGTCTATGCCTCTAACTATACTTTAGAACATAGAACATAGAACAATACAGCACAGAACAGGCCCTTCGGCCTGCGATGTTGCACCGATCTGCGAACTATTCTCAGTTCGTCTCCTACACTATCACAAAATCATCCATGTGCTTATCTAAGAATTGTTTAAATCTCCCTAATGTGGCTGAGTTGACTACATTAGCAGGTAGGGCATTCCACGCCCTTACCACTCTCTGCATAAAGAACCTGCCTCTGACATCTGTCTTAAATCTATCATCCCTCAATTTGTAGTTATGCCCCCTCGTACACATTGGCATCATCATCCTAGGAAAAAGACTTTCACTGTATACCCTATCTAATCCTCTGATCATCTTGCATGTCTCTATCAAATCCCCTCTTAGCCTTCTTCTTGCCAATGAAAACAGGTTCAAGTCTCTCAGCCTTTCCTCATAGGACCTTCCCTCCAGACCAGGCAACATCCTCTGCACCTTTTCCAATGCTTCCACATCCTTTCCGAAGTATGGGGACCAAAACTGTACACAATATTCCAAGTGTGGCCGCACCAGCGTTTTGTATAGTTGCAGCATGATATTGCGGCTCCGGAACTCAATCCCTTTACGAATGAAACCTAACAAACTGTTTCCTTCTTAACAGCACTATCCACCTGGGTGGTAACTTTCAGGGATCTATGTACATGGACTCCAAGATCCCTCTGCACATCCACACTACCAAGAATCTTTCCATTGACTCAGTACTATGCTTTCCTGTTATTCTTCCCAAACTGCATCACCTCACATTTAGCTGCATTGAACTCCATTTGCCACCTCTCAGCCCAATTGTGCAGTTTATCCAAGTCCCCCTGCAACCTGTAACATTCTTCCACACTGTCCACTACTCCACAGACTTTAGTGTCGTCTGCAAATTTACTAATCCATCCACCTGTGCCAGCGTCTAAGTCATTTATGAAAATGACAAACAGCAGTGGTCCCAAAACAGATCCTTGTGGCACACCACTAGTAACCGGACTCCAGGCTGAATATTTTCCATCAACCACCATTCATTGCCTTCTTTCAGAAAGCCAGTTTCTAATCCAAACTGCTAAATCATCCTCAATTCCATGCCTCTGCATTTTCTCCAACAACCTACCATGTGGAACCTTACCAAAGGCTTTACTGAAGTTCATGTATGACACGTCAACTGCCCTACCCTCATCTACAAGCTTGGTCACCTTCTCAAAAATCTCAATGAGGTTTATGAGACACGACCTGCCCTTGACGAATCCATGATGACTATCTGAAATCAATCTGTTGCTTGCTCGATTATTCTAAATCTTATCTCTTATAATCCTTTCCAAAACCTTTCCTACAACATACGTAAGGCTTACTGGTCTATAATTACCTAGGTCATCTCTACTGCCCTTCTTGAACAAGGGCACAACATTTGCGATCCTCCAGTACTCTGGTACCAAACCTGCAGACAATGACGATTCAAATATCAAAACCAAAGGCTCTGCTATCTCCTCTCTAGCTTCCCAGAGAATCCTTGGATAAATCCCATCTAGCCCAGGGGACTTGTCTATTTTCACTCCTTCTAGAATTGATACCTGTTCGTAACTAACCTCGATTCTTTCTAGTCTAATATCTCGTACCTCATTCTTCTCCTCTACAATGTTCTCCTTTTCCTGAATGAAAACCATTGAGAAATGTTCGTTTAGCACTTCTCCAATCTCCACCGGGTCCACACTCAACTTCCCACTTCTGTCTTTGATTGGCCCTATTCCTACCCTAATAATCCTTTTATTCCTCACATACCTATAGAAAGCTTTAGGGTTCTCTTTTATTCTATTTGCTTAAGACTGCTCATGTCTTCCCTTTGCTCTTCTTAACTCTTTCTTTAAATCCTTCCTAGCTGATCTGTAACTCTCCACTGCCTCATCTGAACCATTTTGCCTCATCAACACATGTATACCACGTGTGGGCGGCACAGTGATTAGCACTGCTGCCTCACAGCGCCAGAGCCCCGGGTTCAATTCCCGCCTCAGGCGACTGACTGTGTGGAGTTTGCACGTTCTCCCCGTGTCTGCGTGGGTTTCCTCCGGGTGCTCCGGTTTCCTCCCACAGTCCAAAGATGTGCAGGTCAGGTGAATTGGCCATGCTAAATTGTCCGTAGTGTTAGGTAAGGGGTAAATGTAGGGGTATGGGTGGGTTATGCTTTGGCAGGACGGTGTGGACTTGTTGGGCCGAAGGGCCTGTTTCCACACTGTAAGTAATCTAATCTAATCTAAAACATAAGCCTCCTCCTTCTTCGTAATAAGAGATGCAATTTCCGTTGTAAACCAATTACAACATTTCTCTTCTCTCCCCGCCTTGAATGGCTCCCTGCACCACGGTGCTGCGGTCAGTCAGCTCATCCTCCCTGCAGTCCCCATTCCCATCCACACAGGGAGAAAACCTCTTGAACCTGTCGGACAAGGACAGGGGCTGAGGCTCCTGCAACCTTACCTCCTGGATCCCTCTACCTGCCTCACTCACAGCCACACCCTCCTGTCGCTGAGCACTGGCTGAATTCGAGTTAGTTAATCTAAGGAGTGTGATTGTCTCCTGAACACTGCATCCAGGTAACTCTCCCCCTCTCTGATGTTCTGCGATGTTTGAAGCTCAGACTTCAGCTCATCAGCTCTGAGCCAGAGTTCTTCCAGCAACCAATTCTTACTACAGACATGGTCACTGGAAACCATAATGGGGTCCACCTGTTTCTAATATCTGCATAATTAATATCAGTCTGAACTTGGAGCAGTGACTCTTGTCAGGTGAGCACTGAAGATACTTGTGCATTTGCTAACAGGTCAAAGTTTCAGTGTAACCTGGCCCATCTGCCAGAGCAAATCCTAATTTTGTCTGAAATCCAACACTTATAGAACTCCTGTAGGGATTATTAGACAGTGATTTTCATTATATCTTTTCTTTATCTGGATTAAAAATAGGTTTTTAGTTGCTTTTCTTGCTAGTGAATGATACCTCAGATATGCAACTGACCTGTGACCAAAACTGTCATGGCTAAGTTTTGTCACATGATGACTGCTCTATAAACAAGAAGTGAGAAAGTCACTGCTAAAATTCTCTTGTACAATATTGTGTTCAGATAGACCTCACTTGCAGCATGTAATAGGAGTTTGGTTTCACTGTTTTTTTGTGAGTGCTAGCAGGAATGTTATTGGATTTAAAATGTTAATTATCTCTCTCTCCACAGATGCTGCCAAACCCAGTTGGGTTTGTTTTTATTTCAGATTTCCATCATCTACAGTATTTTGTTTATTATTGGTTTTACTTTACTTCAAAGTAATTTTATGCATTTGAACACTTGTAGATGCTCCTTGTAATCAAGATAATTCAGTGTAAAACAGAAGAACCTCTTTGAATAGGCTTGAATGTCCCAAAGTAGCCCCAAAAAGGTATCTATATTTTCGTCAGCAATATGTTCCATAAATATACTCCCAGAAGGATTTTCCCATGCAGTGGATGGAAACTGAGAGTTAGGGGCTTGCTGAAGAAAGATCTGGATAGAGTTTCCATACCTGGATCTAAAGCAAAGAAAAATCTGACAGCCTAATAAACATACATCTCAATTCAAAATCAAAGTTACCCAGCACAAGCATTGGAAAACATCTGAAGTTAAATCCTACCATCACTCTAAGCCCAGCAAATCATAGACAGCACAGCTTTGAGACTTTTGGATTTCCCATTGAAATATGAAATTGTAAAATTTGTCTTGCGGTCCCAAAAAAATGGGGTCATCAGTTCCCACCATGTTCTTTTTCCTCACCTCAGCTACAACACTCATACTTTCAAGTCATCTTCTGTACCAGAGGGTAATAAGGGTACACAGACTTCATACCATTGCACATGGTGTTAACATTATTACACCTCACTGGGATAGTGCACTGGGAAATCAAAACTTGCTATTTCCAGAGTCATCACAAAAGTTAAAGATTGTTAAAAGGATGCAGCATTTCCCAATTTACCTGTCTTTCAGACCCAGGTCATCATGGACTGGGTGTCTGTACTTAATGATTATTTATTACAAATAAATGGATTCTAACTCCAGATAAACAATTACAAACTATCAACATGAAACTCCACTAAGTAAAACTCGAAAATCGTAATAATTCTCCACCTCTGTGGACCTACAGACACTATAAAAACTTGGATGTTGTAGGCAGAGAGAAAGACTGGGAAGGCAGGTCAGTAATCCCTGTCCACAGTGTTAGCTGAGATGAACCTTTACCAATCTTTCTTCTCTAAATATTTTCACTTGTTTGTCAGAGGCACAGGGTGACTGGTTCACAAAGATTTATGACTTACTAATTAAAACAGCTTATTGAAACTGAAAAGGGGGAAATAAACTGGCTATTTTCAGGCCTGAGATATTTTCTACTACATCGTAAGAACAATTCCTTCTCCTCTAGAGATCCAAAGTTTTGCCCAAACATTCACACTCTAAGGTGTTCGGCTACGTGGAATTCAAACACATTGTTGTTGGCAGGCAGAAGGATTTTGTCATTGATACCTGGTCATTAATCCATACACCAATCAGCTACTTGTTTCCAGCCAAAGCTCCATATGTATACCCTCTTTGGCTCCAGGTCGTCTACAAACTAGGTTTCCACTACTGATTGAACAAGTAGCTGTGTAAACTGTAATTACAATGAGCATCATTACAAAACAACCTGTTCTTTAAAAATGCAGCAATTCTTTAATAACCCTTGATTTTTAAAATGGCTGATTTCCTATTTCAGTTCACAATATAGAAAAATAAAAAAATGGGAATTTCACACAATTATTACAATTACCCTTCAGGCTTTTCATTTCTTGGCCAATGGTCTATAATAGAGATTTGTTGTGGTTCTGTTCGCCGAGCTGGGAATTTGTGTTGCAGACGTTTCGTCCCCTGTCTAGGTGACATCCTCAGTGCTTGGGACCCTCCTGTGAAGCGCTTCTGTGATCTTTCCTCCGGCATTTGTAGTGGTTTGAATCTGCCGCTTTCGGTTGTCAGTTCCAGCTGTCCGTTGCAGTGGTCAGTATATTGGGTCCAGGTCGATGTGCTTATTGATTGAATCTGTGGATGAGTGCCATGCCTCTAGGAATTCCCTGGCTGTTCTCTGTTTGGCTTGTCCTATAATAGTAGTGTTGTCCCCAGTCGAATTCATGTTGCTTGTCATCTGCGTGTGTGGCTACTAAGGATAGCTGGTCATGTCATTTCGTGGCTAGTTGGTGTTCATGGATGCGGATCGTTAGCTGTCTTCCTGTTTGTTCTATGTAGTGTTTTGTGCAGTCCTTGCATGGGATTTTGTACATTACGTTGATTTTGCTCATGCTGGATATCGGATCCTCCGTTCTAGTGAGTTGTCTGAGAGTGGCTGTGGGTTTGTGTGCTGTTATGAGTCCTAGTGGTCGCAGTAGTCTGGCTGTCAGTTCGGAAATGCTCTTGATGTATGGTAGTGTGGCTAGTCCTTTGGGTTGTGGCATGTCCTCGTTCCGTTGTCTTTCCCTTAGGCATCTGTTGATGAAATTGCGCGGGTATCCGTTTTTGGCGAATACATTGTATAGGTGTTCTTCTTCCTCTTTTTGCAGTTCTGGTGTACTGCAGTGTGTTGTGGCCCTTTTGAATAGTGTCTTGATGCAATTTCTTTTGTGTGTGTTGGGGTGGTTGCTTTCGTAGTTCAGGACTTGGTCTGCTTGAGGGCAAAAAGGCTGAATCATTCTTTCTGATATTTGCAATAAGTCTGTTTCAAATTTATCTTACATGGTGTAACATTTTTTTGTTCGTTCTGGGATCCCACTTGTCCAGTATTACCATCAGCTGGGATCATAACACTCTCATCTCTGAAACAAACATGAGATCAGATCTCCTCTGTGTAGATAAATATTAATAATAACAACTACTATCACTATGGTATGATCAGCTGACAACTGCAGTAGTCAAGACCATCATTCAGCCCTTCACCTATCTGGAATGAGAATGTATGATCATTGTCAATATTATTGATAATCCAGAAATCATTAAACATAATTTGAAAAGAATTAGAGGCAAGATGAGAATTTTCTTTAATCTACTGAGTTCTTATTATCTGGTCTGTATGCCAAAAAGGATCGTGTAAGCAATTTTCAAAGAGGATTTTGATATGTACTAAAAATGGAAAGGTTTGCAGGTCAATGTGAAAAGAGTAGGGAGCAGGACTAATTGAATAGCTCTTTCAAAGAGCTGGTGCAGGCACAAGGGGTCAAATCATCTCTGACTATACTTCACAATTCTTTGTTCCAAGTGGAAAATAGTTGCTGAGATTTTGCAGCAAAGAATTAACAAAAGAAAAAGCATCATTAGATTTAATGTGACAACTGCTTCAGTTATGTAATCCACTTGCTTCATTTTGCACCAGAAAATTTGTTCATGTCAGATAGCATTATGAAAGTGCAGAAAATTATTCGCACTTCCACCTAAAGCCATGGATTAAATCTTACCACATCTGGTTAAGTGTTAGTTTCACTAAATTTCATTAAAAGTTTCTCTCATTAAGGCATAGCAAATCTTCTTGATCTAGCATCCCAAACATGTCTCATTATCTACTTACCACACCCTTATGATGTCCAACTCATCTAATGTGAGTGGATTTTTCCCACTGGTGTCGTCAGAAGATCTTGCAACTCCTGGGATATCTTAGAGTTGATGGACACCCTGGTGCCATGGCTATATTCAAAAGATTATCATATACCCAGATAACTGTCGGCATGTCAAGGCTGACCTACTTGGCTGTACAGTTTGGTGGACGTAATGACAAACAAAGGGAAAACTGGTGCCTCACTTTTCAGACAGATGCCTCAATGTCCTGATGGATAGGATTGTGCAGAGGAGAAATGTCCTCTTTCCCCAGGATCACCCTCAAGAGACCACATCACCAAACCTGCCAGCCCAATCAGAGGTTGCCACCTAGGTCAGTGTGGTCTCTGCAGTTTGCAGAACCACCCAGCAGTGCATGAAGAAAGGAAAGAAAGCTTTCTGCACTGCTCTGGGGTAAGTGACACCATCTTCTCCAAGCTACTTCATACTCTCTAGCTCTGCTCCCACCTCCTACCAAGTCTCATGCTCCACTACTCTCACTGTTATTTGCAATATTTTCCTGAACTCAAATTGATCATTTACAAAATCCCATGACCCTTATGCCTTCTGTTTTCTCTACTCACTCATTGAGGACACCTTACCTCCTTTTCCCATCAATACCAGCACTAACAGCTGTGCCACCTAATGTCATTTCCCTTAATTCCTCCCTTTCTTTCATTACGGTAGGAAAGAGCCCACAAGAAATGACCAGGGTGGCAGGGTGCACAGAATTTGGTTCCACATTGCCAACAAGAGGATCTTAACTCTCTACAGCAAGGAACGGGAATGGTCCTGATTTTATTTTTGATTTGATTTGTTTTGATTTATTGTAGTCACACGGGGCTAGGTACAGTGAAAAGCTTTGTTTTGCAAGCAGTACGGGCAGATCACAGCAAGCAAGGACCTAGCGATCAAGGGTGCTTAGACAGAATAAAGCATACAGGGTTACACTGTACAGGAGGTGCACAAAGAAAGATCAACATTATTTTAAGTTTAAGAGTTTGTTCAGTAGTCTAATAAACAGCAGGGAAGAAGCTGTTCTTGAACCTATTGGTGCGTGAATTCAAACTTCTGTATCTTTTGCCTGATGGAAAAGGTTGTAGGAGAGCATTACCAGGTTGGAAGGGATCTTTGATGATGTTCACAGCCTTTCTACGACAATGAGAAGTGTAAATGGAGTCAATGGATGGGAAGTTGGTTTCTGTGATGTTCTGGGTTATGCACACAATCTTCTGTATGGTGATCCTAAGCAAAGCAGTTACCATACAATGCCACTATGCACCTGGATAGTAATCTTTCTACAGTGCATCTGTAGAATTAGGTGGTGAGGGTCCTTACGGACATGCTGAATTTCCTAAGCCTGAGGAAGAAAAGACATTGTGCCTTTTTCAACTCAATGAAGGATGATCCCATCTCCACTTTAAGGCTGCTCGTTCAGATAGCATGACTAAAGGTTTTATTTTTCAGCAAATTTCTGCATTCATTCAATGCTCTTTTCTTTGTTACTGTCTCTTTCTGAGGCCCTAACTCAACTCTCATCCTTTTTAACATGTACTCCCTAAACTTGTGTCTTCAAGACACCCAGGAAGAACTTAAACTTGTTTACCAAGCTTTCAGTTTTATTCTAAGTGAGTGATGGGATGTTGAGAGATTTGTTTTGTTTACTTGCATTTAAAAATGGTTATTAAAGCACACAAGATAAATAGTTCAGTGTGTTTTAAAAAATGGCAGAAGAGAGAAAAAAGAAAATAGTACCCCAATAGCACAGAAAGTCAAACAACTCAGAAGAAGCCTGGTAGTGTGCAGTTTTCATTCAGAGAGGAAAGATCTATGACAGCAGATGTGCTGCTTGTTTAGCAGTCTCCAAAACAGTCAGGGCAGAAGAAAAGAAATCTTGAGTGCCTTTGAAATCATAAACTGAAAAAGCCCCAGAAACACAGGTTTCAGAAAGTAAAACAAAAGAATCATGACTAGGTTGAATCAGCCTCACACAGATCCAGAAGACTTCAGTTTTGCTTTCAATTAGCTTAATAGAATTTTACTGGCTGCTGGAGCTGAAAACTTGAGTTCTCTGCTGCTAGAGTGAAGTCTAAAAGAGAGACTTCCTCTTAAAAATCAAAAGGGATAGTTTGTTTCTTTCAGTGTTTCTTACTACTGGACTGGAGCAAGACAACACAAGAATCATAACTGCGTTGCTGAATTGCCTGTGGCAAGAATACTATCTGTATCAGAGCAGTTGGTGTTAGTGGTTAAATAATGCATTATCTTGTTAAGTATTACAATAGAGCAAAGTTATTCTTCTTTTTGTTGTATTTTAACTGTTGTCAGAATAAAGTAAGTTCTGATTAAATCTAGTAGTGGACCAATCAAATCATACCTAGAACACAGCACCTTACAGTTGTCTTTTAAAAAATGTAAAAGTTAGGGTCTAGGATATCTCCATAATATACTCCGAGAGTTTAGTCTGGTCTATAACAATGACCAGACCCTGACTGATATCTGTGCAACTCCCCAACTGTGCTCCTGTGACTCCTAGATTGACTGTGCTAAAACCACTGCCGTGACCATGACCCACTTTTCAGACCGTTCAGATATGAAGCCTCTGACCATTAGCCCCTCAACTGGATGCTTGACCGTGCCAAGCTCCAGGACTGATACTGAAGGCTACCACTGACTTACTGTATCAGAAATCACTGAATGACGGTGGTCTCCCTGGACTAGATTGAGGACAACTCCTCTACAACATTGAGACATGGCTATTTGTTCGATGAACATGCACTGTGTTCGCTAGATACAATGTCAGAGGTGTGAGATTAATGTAGCAAAGTGCTAACCAGCAACATGTTCACTCCCTTGACTGCTAACAATCATGATACGCTGCCTAACCTTTTGTTGTTGCTAAATAGCAATTCAGTACAGTAGAACTATGAGCAGTTAAGGGGTCAGTTATAGCTCAGTTGGCTAGATGACTGATTTGTGATGCAGACTTTTGCCAACAGTGTGGGTCCAATTCTGGCATCAGCTAAGGTTACTGTGAAGGTCTCTCTTTCTCAGTTTCTCTCCTCACCTGAGGCATGGTGACCTTCTGGTCAAATCACCACCAGCTGTGTCTTGCTGTCTAATGAAAGAGCAGTCTCATGGTCTGGTAAGACTGTGGTGACTTTAGCTTTACCTAACATTACTATGAGCCTAAGTTCTGGCTGAGAAGGCAAGGTAATGATGCGTACAAGTACAAAGTGAGGGAG
This sequence comes from Chiloscyllium plagiosum, assembly GCF_037043375.1. Taxonomy (NCBI): domain Eukaryota; kingdom Metazoa; phylum Chordata; class Chondrichthyes; order Orectolobiformes; family Hemiscylliidae; genus Chiloscyllium; species Chiloscyllium plagiosum. The sequence continues at coordinate 42,101,310 of NW_028270166.1, read as the reverse complement.
CACTAAGCAAGTAGCTTGGAGAGGCAGCTGCTCAAGTTAGTGAGTTGATAGCTGCCCTTGAACACCAACTTGTAGCATTACAACACAGAAGCACTACAAGTGGATTGGAGATGCACCATAATGGCATAGAAAGGCTGGAATGTGCTGGACACCGTGGATGTGGGACACATGCAACTGCTGCCATGAGACGTCAGTGACCAACACAGCAATCCAGAGGAGCAAGCAGCGATCTGTAGTTGCAGGTACCGGCTTAGACTTACGTGTCCTGAATTCTCGGTATCTTGTTTCCTCACAGCAGATGGTACATAAGTAGCTGCACCATTAGTGAGGCAAAACATGCAGTTATTGAGGGTGCTAACAAGTAATAATTCCCATTGGTATGCATCTCGCCACTGCCTACCGAGAATGAAATCTTGGCATTCAGTGATCTTAGAAAATGCAACTGGTTGCTCCTGAGATCAAGACTTCTTGTATGATTCTCCCAAATTTCTCACTATAGTTGTGTCATTCAAGGTCCGGTAAGATGCTGTCACAAAACTTTGCCAGTGGTATGTTACAAACTTTAACGAATAATCTTATCATTTTATTCACCACCACAGGAGAAAGTGAGGACTGCAGATGCTGGAGATCAGAGCTGAAAATGTGTTGCTGGAAAAGCCTGACCTGCCTGACCTGCTATTCACCACCACAGACCATCACTTTTTGCTTTTGCACAGAACAGCTGCTGCTTAGGCTCTAAGTTCAGGAATTCTATACCTAAACAATTCTCTCTTTTCTGTTTTATAATGTTCTTTTAAATCTGCCTCATCACAAGTTCCACTATCTTCTTAAGTAACTCAATGTGAAATTTTGTTTGATGACACTTGTGATGTAAAGCCAAATGAATATACAGATAATATTTGAATTAAGAGGACAAGGCCATTCAGCCCCTTGAACCTGCTCCGCTGTTCAATGCGATTTGATGAGATAATAGCTAATCTGATTCTAACTTTAAAACTATATTCACACCTGCCCAGAATAATTTTTCACCCCTACTTCTGTTTTAAAACTATTCAAGAACTCTGCTTTCACCAGCCTTCCATGAAGAAAATTCCAAAGACTCTTAATCCTGAAAGAAAATGTTTCACCTCATCTCTGTTTCAAGTGGAAAACTCCCAAGATTTAGTGCCACCTCATTCTTGATTTTCCCGTTTGAGGAAACATCATCACCACATCTGCCTTTCAACACCCCCTAAGATCTCACATGTTACAATGAAGACACCATTTATTTTTCTAAACTGTAAAGGATACAAACCTAGTGTTTCCAAATTTTCCACATAAGTCAACCCTCTCATTCAAGGCAGTTGGTTTAGTAAACCTTCTCTGAACTCCTCCAATGTATTTACATCCTAACTTAAGTAAGGTGACCAATACTGTGCACAGAACTCGAGATGCATTCTCACTAGTCTTCTGTATAATGGAAACATAATCTCACTACTTTCATGTTCAGTTTCCTTCATGATGAATTATAACATTCTATTAGCTTTCCTAATTACTTGCTGTATCTGCACACTAACCTTTTGTAACTTGTGTACGAGGCCACTCAGATCCCTCTCCATTTCAGAGTTCTACAATCTCTCACCATTGAAATGGTTTTTTAAAATTCTTCCTGCCAACCAAAAATCACATTTTACTACATCTTTACTCAATTATTTAACCTATGCATATCTTTTTGTCACCTCATGTCCTCTTCACAACTTACGTCCTCGTTTCTCTTTGTATCATCTGGCAAACATACCTTCCATCCTTTTGCTAAACTGAATTTATATAAATAGTTGAGTTCCTGGCACCAATACTTCTGATACACTACTCGTTACATAATGCCAAACTGAAAACTGTACCACTTATGTCTACGCTGTGCTTCTTGCTTTCTAGTCAGTCTTCTACAATCGCTAATATACACCAAGAGCTTTTAATTTTTGTAATAACTGAGGTGGCACCTTATCATATGCCTTCTAGGAATCAAAGTACTGATTCCCCTTTATCCACCATGTGTTGCCTCCTCAACATTGGTCAAACATAATCATAAACTGTATTGACTTCATCTTGAATTTATCCAACTAAACCAGCAAAAAATGAATTTGCCAATTTACTTTAGACAGCTTTGCTTTCATGACATAATAACTTTCCTTATTTAATTATCTAAAAATAATCTCAGGTCCATTCCTTTCCCCTCAATTGAACTCAAAATTCAAATCATATTAGTCTGCTGCTACATAAGGGTGCCTTCAGTATGAGATCATTAATTAATCCTATCTTGTTGCACAATACCAGCTTTAGTATAACTGGTTCCAGAACATGATGATTATTCTGAAAACATCTATGAACTCTTAAAATAAAGTTCCTTTGCCCATCTGACTTCTCCAATCTATATGTATGATGAGTAGGTGCCAGTATTGGACTGGGGTGGACAAAGTTAAAAAATCACACAACACTGGGTTATAGTCCAATAGGTTTATTTGAAACCACAAGCTTTCGGAGACTCTGCTCCTTCCTCAGGTGGCTAGTGAGAGGGAATACATTGGACACAGAATTTACAAGTAAAAGATCAAAGGGTTATCCAACTTATGTGAATATATTGAACAAACTTAGATGTTATTAAGTCTTTAATCAGTTAGACTGGAGGTGAAGGTTTCAATTAATATGTAAATCCTAGAATTTCTTTCAAGTCACTACCCCAAGTTACCCCAAATAAACCTGTTGGACTATAACTCAGTGTCATGTGACTTTGAATCTATATGTAGACATGTAAATAAAAATCTACCGTGACTATCACTGTGCCTTTCTGAAAATCTTCCAGTATTTCTTACTTAAAACTCTGCCCTATCATGTTGTTACTGTTAACAAGTCTGTACATCACTCCTACAATGAGTTTCTACCTTTATAATATATTATCAACACTGAAACTGTTTCCACATCTTAGTTTCCTTCAATCATTCCTCTTTATTGCGCTGATCTTTAGCAAGTAGAGTGATCCCATTACTTTATGAGAATTTCCTGTAATTCCTAAGTAAAACAAGATTTAAGTTCCAATCCATGTCATCTTGTAATGGCTACCAGATTGTACTTACTCATTGCTGTGGTTCTGTTCGCCGAGCTGGAAGTTTTTGTTGCAAACATTTCGTCCCCTGTCTAGGTGACATCCTCAGTGCTTGGGAGCCTCCTGTGAAGCGCTTCTGTGGTGTTTCCTCCGGATTTATAGTGGCCTGTCCCTGCCGCTTCCGGTTGTCAGTTTCAGCTGTCCGCTGTAGTGGCCGGAATCCATATCGGCCACTACAGCGGACAGCTGAAACTGACAACCGGAAGCGGCAGGGACAGGCCACTATAAATGCCGGAGGAAACACCACAGAAGCGCTTCACAGGAGGCTCCCAAGCACTGAGGATGTCACCTAGACAGGAGACAAAACGTTTGCAACAAAAACTTCCAGCTCGGCGAACAGAACCACAGCAACGAGCACCCGAGCTACAAATCTTCTCACAAACTTTGTACTTACTCATTTCCATGTTTGCTCTCATTTCATCTGTACCTTTGGATGTTTTACTAATTTAAAGGCATTACATAAATACAATTAGTAGTTAAGTGTTGAGAAATATGAAGCTTTCTGTTCTCCTGAATATGACCACCTTGGCCACTAGCACTCAACAATAATTGACTACAAACTGTACACACCCAACACATACTGTGTGTGTGTCATTCACTTGGGTTCTGAGAATGGTAACAGAAGGCAACTTAAAATGTTCTCTCTTGTTGTTATTGAGCCTCAAACAGGTGCAGAAGAGGCTCTGGCTCATTGCAATGGAAACCAAGGAAAGTACCACTTATCAATTGTGGTTTCCACTTGCCAAACTCTCTGTACTCCCAATGCAAGACAGCATGACAGAGTGAAAGAAAAATTAACTTATGTTTTCTTTCATATTGTAATTGCAATGAAAACTAGTTATTTTCAAGTTGATTCATTCCACAAATGCAATCTTCAAAAGGACTGTACCACATGGTATTTACAAGATACTTTCCTCGATTATAAGCAGTGTGCATTGTGGCCCAGTGGTATCTGTAAATACGTTCATTCCATCTGCCCCTTTTTTAAAATTTAACTCATATTTAGGAGATAATTTGAATCACCTGAATAAAGTTGCTAACTTTTTAATAGCAGACTCCCAGTTCAGGTTTCATGCATTCAACCAACCAACTACCAGACTGGCAGAAGAGTACAAGTCAAAGAAAGTCAGAAATTTTCATCTGCATGTGATCAAGTGTTAATTAGAAAGATTATTTTAATTTGCATGTCAATCACATTGGTTGCAGATAAAGCCTGATTGACCTAATTTATGTCATCCACTGGCCTGTAACACTTTGGCCCTGGAAGCTCATCAGAGAACAGCACATGCTTACAAATCACTCTAAGAACAAAGGGATAAAGACACAAATGAGGGAAGCCCATCTGCCGAGGTTGCAGACAGTCCAAAGAGGAACTAAATGCAAACAGAGAAAGAAGTGGAAAGAATGAAGCAGCCACAGAGTTTAACCAAATGACTTTTTGAAGCTCTTTAATTCCACATCTGTGTACAATACAATCCCTATCAACAATAAATTCCCAATTTTACAGAATCAAAGACCAGCTTCAAAAATGTATTGAACAGTAAATGGGCAAAGATCAACCATAAGTGATTTGTGATGCGACTTCAATTGGTTACAACCATATGACATACATTTATTAGGTTAAATCAGAAGGGGGGGTGTCAAAGTGTCATTTTTTTTTTATTTGGGCAGTTGAGAACAAGCTTCCTTCATCCTGGCCCTGAGAGATTCTCCAGGCGATTGCATTGAACTGTATCTGGTTTTAACATGGAATCGCTGCCATCAAATTTACACAATCAACGAAAGAAAGTGCTTATAGGCACAAGATGTTGTGAGACTCACTCTCAACAACCCCCAATCTGGGCCAGCTCCCCAATCATAAACAATAAAATGCAAGAGCTCTGACAAGTTAAACACAGATCTGGTGTACTACTGTGTACTTTCAAGTAACTTTCCTTAAAAAATATTCAGACATTAAAGAGAAGCATGTCAATTTTAGTTGGTTCTTCCTATAAAATCATAAAGAACCTTTTCTTCTTATTTGCAGTCAATTAAATAAATGAACTATTCTTGCCTCATGTTCATAAAGCATCAAGAAAAACCTCTTTGCACATAGCAGTGAATTACAAGTAGAAAGGTTTAAAAGCAAGGTAGGATATAGGGATAAATAAATTTGATGTAAAATTCATTTGCTTCCTGAATTCAAGATTAGTTCTTAATTATACCACATCAGACAGGCACTCTCAAAAAAAACAAAAGCCCACTCAAGTATTGCTGGAGAACACATTAAAAATAATAACTGTAATTGGCTTGTGTATCGTTGATGGATGGAGTTTCCATGGTTTCACTTGTTGTGAAAACAGAAACGTGTCATGTGGAAGATCAGATCGAAGAAAGTCCTACTAACATATATTCACTTATTGAATTGGATTAAAATAAAACTGTAATGGCTTTTTCTTAAATTTAAAGGTACATCTTAATTTCAGTTCTCAGTGTTTGGTTTGGACTGAGTTTTGGTTTGGACTTATAGCTCAGCAAATATTAAAGTTTCAACAGTCAAAATGATACACGTCACAACGAATAAGAGCATTTGAAACATTATGGATGAGAAATGACTATTGGCCTTTCGAAACACATCCCTCAAGCACTCACCTCGACTGTTCACAATGTAATTGTTTTGAAACTCTCCAGAAGTGTGAAATTCAGCACAGGCAGCAATTGTGCAGAGGCCTGGTATTTGCATTAGCAGCACACAGAAAACATCGACCTGAAAAGGCTAACTCCAAAAATCTTCAGGTCCACCTCTACCTCTAAGCAGGAAGGGCCTTGGCTTTCTGTCCAATGCTCTCAGAGGTGTCAATTGCCAAGTCTTCCAGGTCAACAGTGCAACTATAGAGCAGGCTTCCTGCACCCGAGCTGTGGACTTTGTGATTGCACTGAGATATAGTTGGAGGGAAGGAGAAAATAACTTACTGAAGGCTCATAGATGACATATTACTTTAAAGCTTCTTGCACTTTTGAATGCATTATAATGATAGTGTCTTTTAACTTGTTCTATATTTTTGATAGTAGGTCAAGATGAGTAAAGGACTGCGTTTAAAAATTGAATATTATGGGAAGGATTTTGTAAAAGCAAGCTACCAGCATTTATTGTAAACGTGTTTGCACTGTTGCTTGTTCAAGTAGTGGGAGAGATGTACTGTAGATGAGCTGGAGCCAGGTAGTCTGTACAAGATGAGATTTGGCCAACAGCCAGTTGCTGATGGGTCTGTGATGTGATAGCCAATTGTATATGTCAAAGGCCTTCTGCCTGCCAATGTTAAATTGTGATTGGCTCCCAGGGAATTTGAGATTTTGAATGCGTACCTCCAGAAAGGAATGTCTCTGCAGTAAAAAAAAACCTAAAGCCTGAAGAAATCCAGTTTATTTCAGAGTAAACAGCTGCTTTTAATCAATAAGTCTTTATATGTGTGAACCAGTCACTCTGTGTATCCTGTAGTCCAGTGAAAGCACTGGAAAAGACAGAGATCAATTAACGGCAAGGCTTGGTGAGGTAAAAGTATCATCTCAGCAAACCCTGTGGAGCAGGATCATAGACCGCCTTCCCAGATATCCCCTCCTGCTCCTCTGCTTCCTTGGGGGTTCATCACTTGCTGCTTCTCCTATTGGAGGCTGTGTGGTAGCTGCTGCAAGTTATTGTTCTTACTGATGATATTAATTGATTTCTCCTTTTCGTTGTCTTTGCCCACGAAGCAAGGTAACTGAGATGTCCATATCAGATGTGTGAGCTGATAATCTGTGAGGCATGTTGGTACTTCTGTAACAGTACTCCTGAGCCCTCACGTCAACTGCAATTAAGTGTTACCATTTTACCCTGAGAATGTCTGGCATGAAGGCTTCACAAAGAGGCCAATTTCATGCCTCGACATGACATCAGATTAGATTAGTGGGCAGCACGGTGGCACAGTGGTTAGCACTGCTGCCTCACAGCGCCAGAGATCCGGTTTCAATTCCCGACTCAGGCGACTGACTGTGTGGAGTTTGCACATTCTCCCCGTGTCTGCGTGGGTTTCCTCCGGGTGCTCCGGTTTCCTCCCACAGTCCAAAGATGTGCAGGTTAGGTGAATTGGCCATGCTAAATTGCCCGTAGTGTTAGGTTAAAGAGGTAAATGTAGGGGTATGGGTGGGTTGCGCTTCAGCGGGTCGGTGTGGACTTGTTGGGCCGAAGGGCCTGTTTCCACACTGTAAGTAATCTAAAAAAGTAATCTAATCTACTTACTTACAGTGTGGAAACAGGCCTTTCAGCCCAACAAGTCCACTCCAACCCTCTGAAGAGCAATTCAACCAGACTTATTCCTCTACATTTACCCCTTCACCTAACACTACGGGCAATTTAGCATGGCCAATCCACCCTAACCTGCACATTTTTGGACTGTGGGAGGAAACTGGAGCATGCGGAGGAAACCCACGCAGACACGGGGAGAATGTGCAAACTCCACACAGACAGTTGCATGAGGCGGGAATTGAACCTGGGTCTTTGGTGCTGTGAGGCAGCAGTGCTAACTATTGTGCCACCGTGCCACCCCTTCTCCAGATGTAGACTATAGAACGAGTGTTCATCCTACATTCTTTAAATTCTATAATGTGCATTTTTGGAAAAATAATGAACTGCCAAAGAAGCATAATTTGATGTCTGATAGTTAATATTACTGAATCTGTGGATGCATGATGACTATAATTGCACTGACCAGGGCTTCAAATTTAAACAATTTCCTGCTTGCACAAGAGAAAAACAGCAACTTACTCCACACATTCTGCATGCATCGACAGCCATCTTGTCACCTTATCATGTGCCTGACTTTGAATTGAAGATGGCACAGTTTCAACTTCATGTCCTTGTAAGTGACTTACAGGCTCCACCGGAGATGCATAATGACTCCCTCATCCTTCAAACCAAGGTGATTGTGAAAAGACCATCTTCCAGAGCTCCTGATCCCCTTGTATACTTTGAGATTCCACCCTTCTATCTTGAAGTTTGCTTTGACTTGATTTATTATTGTCACACATACCAAGATACAGTGAAAAGTATTGTTTTGCAATCTAACCAGACAAATCATACCTTGTATATCAGGGTAATACAACAGAATGCAGAATATAGTGTCCAGAGTGGGTGCAAAGATCAACTTTCATCTGTGAGGGGTCCTTTCTTAAGTCTGATAACAGTAGGGAAGAAACTGCCCTTAAATCTGTTGGTACGGGTTTTAAACTTTTGTATCTTCTGCCCAATGGAAGAGGGTAGAAGAAAGTATAATCGGGATGAGAGGAGTCTTTTATTATGTTGGCTGCTTTCCCAAGGCAGCGGGAAGTGTAAATAGTCAATGTGAGGAAGGTTGGTTTTCATGATGAACTGGGCTGCATTTGTGACTCTAATTTCTTGCAGTCTTGGACAGAACAATTGCTGTACCAAGCAACTGGGTGCATCCAGTTATGGTGCACCTATAAAAATTGGTAAGACTCGTTGTGGACATGCTGACTTTTTTTAGCCTTCTGAGGAATTAGAGGTGTTGGTGTGCTTTCTTGACTGTAGCTTTGGCATGGATAGACCAGGACAGGTTGTTGGCGATACTTACCCCTAGGAACTTGAAGCTCTCAATCATCTCCAGTTTAGCACCATTGACACAGACTGGAACATGTCCTCCTCTCCACTTCCCGAAATTAATGACCAGCTACTTCGTCTTGCTGACTGAAGGAGAGATTGGTGTCATTACAATTGCACCTTTCACTGTCATCATTCCATCAGCAATATGGTCCAATTAACTTCATCCTCAGATTTCAGCTGTCCACTTTCCCATGGACTCCATGAACTGGACTTTTGATAAGCCTCTGAACATTAATGCTAAAAATGCCGTGACTTACCTGGCAAACAGAGAACAGCCATACCTTGGGCTGATAACTCCGCACCACTGCAACTGACCTACAGGTAATCCTTGTCTGGTTGCACTTAATCTACAAGATTGACCATGGCCCCAATCCCTGAAATACAAAAGCTCTAATCCTTGGACTCTAATCCTTGACTCCAAGAGTCTGACTGACTGTGATTAATTCCCTGGACTGGAAGCAGACAGTCACTCGATTGATTGTAGTGGCACTCTCTGATTGGCAGTAGACTTCGTTGACAGCTCCATAAGACATTCAATGTAGGAGCAGACTTAAGCCATTCAGCCCATTAATCTGCTGTGCCATTCAATGAGATCCTGACAGATATAATTCTCAATCCATTTACTGCCTTTTCTCCATAACTCTTGATTGCTTTATTATTTATCTTAGCCTTAAATATATTTAATGGACTAGCTTCAACAACTCTTTGCAATGAAGAATTCCATAGATTCAGTATTCTGAGAAAAGAAATTTCTTCTCATTCTTGTCTTAAATGCACATCCCCATATTCTGAGATTGTGTCCTCTGGTCCTAGACTCATCCACATCTACCCCATCAAATCCTCTAAGAGTCTTGTATGTTTCAATAAGGTTGCCTCTGATTCTTCTCAATTCCAATGAGTACATGCCCAACTTACTCAACCTCTCCTCACAAGACAGTTCCTCCATACCTGGTATCAGCATAGTGAACTTTGTCTGGTCTGCCTCCAGCATAGCTTTCCTTAGGTAAGGCACCCCAAACTCTTCACAGTATTCCAGCTATGGTCTGATTAGTTCCTTGTGAAGTTTTCACAGAACCTCCCTACTTTTACACCCCATTCCCTTTGAAATAAAAGAGTTACATTCCATTTGCCTTCCGTTTTACCCGCTGAATTTCAATGCTAACATTTTGTGAATCATGGACGATGATCCCAAATCCCTTTCTGCAGTCTTTCTTCTTTTAAATAATATTTATTCTGAACTCACTAATCAAATTTTCAGGGGAAATAAAAAAAATTCTTAATGTCGAGATTCCGATTTTTTTCATTTATAGAGTCATAGAGTCATATTTGTGCGTATTTTTCCAACTTATTTGTTGTTACCCATGTTGCTCAAAACCATGGAAACTTCTGCCCATAACTTTGTGGTCTCATCAGGATTGTAACAAAATTGGCAGTCAAATTTGAGATCATATCATCATTTGGTGATCTCATCTGGAATTAAAGATAAAATTGGAGGTCTGCTTTAGCATCATAATAGTGCCTCCATTGTTCTGTAACATGAAAGAAAGAAATTCTATCCTTGACCCTTTCAGGACATCCTTTCTTGATTATGGCTGAAATGGGAGGAGTGTACTGTATTTCTCTAGCTTCACTACTTCACTGGTCAGTACATAAATGTAATTGTTTTACCTGGTTCCTGCTAATGGGAAATCATTTGCTCCCTCTACATGACTTTAAAAGATCCATTAACAAGGTTTCCGTAACAAACACAATTATTGACTTCATAAGAGCCAAACATATTCAATGGTGATGCAAAATTGGTTCACACAGTTCACTTGTATTATGAATATATAATATTAAGCCCTCTAAGTAAGTCAAAAGGCATGTGAACAAACAAATGCATGTGCACCCACTTGTTACAGGGAAAGAACTAATTCTCTGCAGGGATTCGCTTTGAAGAAAAAAACCTTTGGTCAATAAGTCTCACTACTTCAAGGCAAAAATGATAAGGTTTAAGAAGTTCAGACAGATGGCTGTCCGTTGGCCATTTTGGCTCGTGTACACAAGTGTCACCAACGACAGGCAGCTGTCCCTTTGATTTTAGTCAATGTAGCTTGTTCAGGAAACAATATCAGAGCCTTCCAGACACTGTACAGGAGGTCAATCAGCTTTCACATCAGATTCACCCCAAGGGTACCTTAGAAACAGGAGAAATGAGTTGACCAGCTACTTTCGTTCAAACAGCTTCCTAAACTGAAAATTCGAAACCTATCTTCAAGCCGATGAAATACACTTCAGGCAGATTGGCCATGAAACCCACCTGTTCCCTGAAAAGAGTTCAAGGAACCAAGACCAGCATTTATCTAGATCCAAGAGGGTTCTAAGGAATGCTGTATTAAAAATAATTTCCCAAGAATCTTTTCGCTGATCTTTTAAAAAATAAAATCCAGGTATGTCCACAATCCTTCAAACTTCAAAATTCACAGAAAAATTAAATATAGGCCATCACAATATTTTCAGTACCACGATTTTTTAAAAAATTGTACCACCACCATCTCTTCCCCTTAGTTTCTTCCAGTTTTTTTGTAAACACCTTGTAGTGATGAATATTTAAGTTCTACTCTTGCACTTTTTCGATCTAGAATCATAACAATCTACTACCATGCGGTTATGTAGACCTGCAGCTCATCAACCTTACTCATCATGCCTCATTTATTTACATACAGGAATAGTGACCGAATTTAGAAGTTCTTGCATTTTCTCTTTCTTTGAACCCACATTATACTTTATTATTTCTTAGTCAGGTGTTTTCAATACATCTTAATCGTGTTTAATACAATATTCTGGTTCATTTCACTCTGTCAAGTTAGTTTGAATAGTCCCCAGTGGCATTAACAAACTGCTGTATAAAGATACCATATGAACTACTGCACTCAGTGTAACCATGTCTAATCTGTACAGACTATATAGGTCCCATCTACCTCAGAACTAGTTTTAATGTCCCAGGAAATCAACCATCTCCCTTGTACCAGCTCTCCAGTCATATAATCTGTCCTACTAATTTTATACACTTTGCATGAGGTATTGGGAATAGCCTATGGATTACTAGATGTGAGTCCTTCTACTCTCCTTCCAACTTTCACTAAACTTTCTCTGCAAGTCATCACCCCTCTTTCTACCTATGTCATTGGTACTGATATGGACTCGATCTCTAACTGTGTACCATTCACTTTAACTCATACAGGGAAGGCACCAACTATTTAGATTCACATCATCCAAATATTACCTGATATATCCACCTTTTTAGAATTAGAACCTGTACAGTGTGGAAACATTCAGTCCAACAAGTCCACACCAACCCTCCAAAGAGTAACCGACCCAGACCCACTCCCCATCACTCTGTATTTCCCCTGACTAATGCACCTAACCTACACATCCCTGAACACTACAGCAATTTAACATTACCAATTCACCTATACTGTACATCTTTGGACTGTGAGAGAAAATCAGAGCACCTGGAGGAAAGCCATGCAGACACGGGGAGGACATGCAATCTCCATACAGACAGTCATCTGAGGTGGGAATCAAATCCAGGTCCCAGGTGCTGTGAGGCAGCTGTGCTAACCACTGAGCCACTATGGCACCCCAAGTTAACAGTTCACTCTAAGATTAGTAACAAACATTTTCCATCCAGCACCTAAGGCTTAAAATTCATAAAATCCCTTCAGTGTGGAAACAGGCCATTCAGCTCAAGTCCACATGGACCCTCCAAAGTGCATCACACACAAACCCATCCCTACCCTGTATTTCCCATGGCTAATGCATCAACCTACACATCCCTGGACACTACAGAGTAATTTAGCACAGCCAATCCACCCAACCAGTGCATCTTTGGAACTGTAGGAAGAAACCGGAGCACCTGGAGAAAGCCCACACAGACACAGGAGGAATGTGCAAATTCCACATAGTCACCTGAGGGTGGAATCAAACCTGGTCCCTGGCACTGTGAGGCAGTAGTGCTAACCACTGAGCCGCTTTGCCACCTTAATGAAATGAAATTAAGTATTTATATTTCACTCTATTCACCCACCTGATTTCCAATTCCCTCAATACACTTACCCAACACAATCTTTTGATTCCAGTCTCAGAAGCTGCATGTTTCTCACCATCAGCAGCTTTTGGAGACTTCTTGACTACTCTGGCTAGATAGCCCAGAATGATCTTATTACCTTAAATTTGCAAGTGAAGGGAATGAGCAAAAATGATGCACTTGGTGGAGTGGGATTAAGCTGTCACATGAATTCTAGCTGCTGTCAGTTTATATTGAGAAGGGTGAAGGTTTGAAAGGTACTGTGGCGAAGGTTAGAAACCTTCAAGGTAGAAACGAAAGGAAAAGGAACAAAATAAGGTGTGAAGTGGTGGGCAAGCAATGCCAAGCATTTATTTTAAAATATTCAAGACTGTAGGAGAAGGGAACAGCTTAGCATTCTCTGAAGAAAGCAAAGCCCTGTTGTAGCTCTAAGTCACAAAGCGTCAAGGCCTTCAAGGTCAGTCGTTTGTACAGAGAACCTCTGAAAACTTTGAAAATCTTTTGTTCATTTTATGAAGGCACCATTTCTTTTTTTGTTGCACACAGACAGTTCAATAGTTATTAAACCTATTTGTTCCAAATATTGAACAAAAAAGTTAATATTCCCTCTTCATGAAATGGAGTTTTTGCTGGGTACCAAGATAATTATTAAACTTCCCTCTCTTTTTCCACATGGAATACTTTCTACTAATCTGTTTCCTCTTCCTTTTCTGAAGATGTTAGGTGAAACATTCCATCCTATACACAACAGGCCTCTTGTTAGAACTAACTTTAATTAACTACCAGCTGAAATCATTAGCTTCTTGCAGTGTTAAAAAGCTTAAATTGATTGCTTCCTTGTACCAAGATAATTATTAAACTTCCCTCTCTTTTTCCACATGGAATACTTTCTACTAATCTGTTTCCTCTTCCTTTTCTGAAGATGTTAGGTGAAACATTCCATCCTATACACAACAGGCCTCTTGTTAGAACTAACTTTAATTAACTACCAGCTGAAATCATTAGCTTCTTGCAGTGTTAAAAAGCTTAAATTGATTGCTTCCTTGGCCCATGAAGCATCCAATTCTCTCATATCCCCACTTTGTATCTCCATATATGTATATATATTCCACTGAAAATTTATCAAAATAATTGTTTTCATGTCTGTTCTCTATCCACTTTTGGCTGAATATTGGCCATGTTGGTCATAAGAATAATGGAAATTTTCAGAAAAGAAACTCCCAATTGAAGACCACCATAACAGCAGAGAGATAGAGAGAGACAGATAGGTTGATAGACAAACATGCAGATGCGATCAGCCTTATAGAAGCCATCAGAAACAGAGGGGACCACAAGGAGCAAAGGCCATCTTCATGATTGTGGGATTGTGTTCAAATAATGACTGAAATCAATAAGTGGGAAAAATAGCCTCTTTAATCAGCAACCTTAATAACACAAGTTTGAAAATCCTGAAGCACACAGTTTCTTAGAGTAGCTTCTTTATACACAGTTCTAACACATATTAAAATTACATCACAATGATGTTACATTATTTTATCTATTGTACACAAAACTTTGGGTGACTTCTGTCCTGGGGAAACAGGAAATGGTTTAAATGTTTTGGATATAGGTTTGCTCGCTGAGCTGGAAGGTTCGTTTTCAGTTGTTTCTCCACCATACTAGGTAACATCTTCAGTGAACCTCCGAATGAAGCATTGGTAGTGTAGCCCACTTTCTATTTATATGTTTGAGTGTTCTTGGGCTGGTGATGTCATTTCCTGTAGTGACATCATTTCCCTGTGGTGATGTCATTTCCTGTTCTTTTTCTCAGGGGGTGGTAAATGGGATCCAAATCAATGTGTTTGTTGATAGAGTTCTGGTTGGAATGTTGAACAAATATTGAATTACAGAAGCAACCATTCCAACATCCACAAACGAAGCTGCATTAGAACATTATTTCAATGAGCCACCACACACTGCAGCACAGAGGAACTACGCAGAACAGGGGAAAATGACCTATACAGTGTATTCAAAAAGAACAGGTACCCAATGAACATTGTCTGCCGATTTCTGAGCAACAAACCCAAACAAGCAGAGAAGACACTTCCAGAAACCCTAGCCATTCTCCCCTATATCAAAGACATCTTGGAAATAACTGCCAGACTATTCAGGCCCCTTGGCATCATGGGAGCCCACAAAGCCACCAATACAATAAAACAGTAGCTAATTAACTTGAAAGACTCTATACACACAACAAGCAAAACTAATGTCATCTACAAAATATCTTGCAAGAACTGTAACAAACACTACATTGGACAAACAGGCAGAAAACTAGCCATCAGGCTACATGAACATCAACTAGCCACAAAACGACATGACCCACTCTCATTCGTCTCCTTACATGTGGATGAGGAAGGACATCACTTCGATTGGGACAACACATCCATCCTAGGACAAGCCAAACTGAGACATGTACAAGGATTCCTAGAAGCATGGCATTTCAACTGGAACTCTATCAACAAACACATTGACTTGGACCCTAATTACCATCCCCTGAGAAAAAGAACAGGAAATGACATCACCATAGGAAATTATGTCACCACAGGAAATGACATCACCAGCCCAAGGAAACTCAAACATATGGATAGAATGTGGGCTTCATTTGGAAGCTCATTGAAGATGTTATCCAGCATGGTGATGAAATGTCTCAAAACGAACCTTCTAGCTCAGCAAGCAAACCTACATCCAGAACCTCAATCTGAGCTACAAATCTCAAAACTGGTTTAAATGTTTGCTAAGTGCTGGCTGCTACTCCTAATAAGATTAAAGAGGGTCTGTCTCGTCGGCTTGCATAATTAAGAGGGTCCTTTTCTCTTTTAAGTTAGTAAATATTAGCAAAGGTACTAGGCCTATATGCTCTAAATAAGTTAGAAATTAAAACTGCACTTAATAAAAAAAATACAAAACTGAATACTGCAATTGGGTCATGAGGTTTGTTACCATTTGCCAGTGTGCGTTTCATTCATGCATGCAATTTCACTGTAGCACTGTTTTGATAGTAACTTTCTTAAAGGGGATAGTGGCTGCGAGTTGGGGAAACTGTTTGATGGTCTGTATCTATTCAGGTAAGGGCTGATTAATATTATATTATTTTGAGGCTATATTTTTACCACCCAGGTAAATAGTGCAGTGAGGAAGGCATATGGCGTACTGGCTTTTATTGGTAGAGGAATTGAGTTCCGGAGTCCTGAGGTCATGATGCAGTTGTATAAGACTCTGGTGCGGCCGCATCTGGAATATTGTGTGCAGTTTTGGTCGCCATACTATAGGAAGGATGTGGAGGCACTGGAACGGGTGCCGAGGAGGTTTACCAGGATGTTGCCTGGTATGGAAGGAAGATCGTATGAGGAAAGACTGAGACACTTGGGGCTGTTTTCATTAGAGAAAAGAAGGTTTAGGGGTGACTTGATTGAGGTGTACAAGATGATTAGGGGGTTAGATAGGGTTGACAGTGTGAACCTTTTCCCGCGTATGGAGTCGGGTATTACAAGGGGGCATAGCTTTAAATTAAGGGGGGGTAGATATAGGACTGAAGTTAGGGGTAGGTTCTTCACTCAGCGAGTCGTAAGTTCATGGAATGCCCTGCCAGTAGCAGTGGTGGACTCTCCCTCTTTATGGGCATTTAAGCGGGCATTGGATAGGTATATGGAGGATAGTGGGTTAGTATAGGTTAGGTGGGCTTGGATCGGCGCAACATCGAGGGCCAAAGGGCCTGTACTGCGCTGTATTCTTCTATGTTCTATGTTCTATGTTCTATGATGACGGAGATGGTATTGTTCTGACTACATTATATATTGACACTTATTCAGAGGCAGCTTTTGATGTAGAAACAGGCCATAACACTGCATGTAGCACTGTGTGATAAGGATTGAAGGTTTAAACCTTCCAGCTCAGCGAGCAAACTTACATCCACAACCTCAACCTGAGCTACAAACATTCTCAAAATTTGCTAAGAGTAAAACGTACAACAAAAATGTGGTTTTATAAATGAATGAATAAAATTGCATTATAGTAAACAACAGGTTAGTAAAGGGTTAAGAATGAATGAATGAGAACACAATATCAATGAATATAGCGAGTTGGTGAATGGGTTAGTAAATATACCTTTTGCACAATATCTCACATGACGCAGACTTGACTCTGTTGCCCTTCCACTGAATTGTGCTTTAAGCCTAGGTACACTCAGATTTTCTGATTTGCCTTAGTAGCACTCACTTTTCTCAGGGCGCCACCTGCTATCTAAATTAAATCTGGGAAGATCCCTATGTTGGTCTCTTTGCAGATAAATGCATGCTCAGGTCTCCCATCTAATACCAGGAAAATGCAGCCCCTTACATGGAAGAAACTCAAAGTGGGAAGCAAATATTTTCCAGTGTGGTACAGGATGGCATTCTGCTTTTCTTTTTTTATCTTAAATTGCACTTAGACTAATAGCCCCTCACATCTGTCTGTATTGAACATCGTTTGACAATTACTTGCCCTTTCAAGAAGCTAATGTCCTCCTGTAACCATCAGCGAACATTCCCATTTCTGATTTAATGATAAAAGGGAAGGTCACTGATGAAACAGCTGAATACAGTTGGGCTCAAAACACTACCAGAGGAAACATCAGGCTTTGAGATGATTGACCTGCTTATGAAACATCATCTTCCTCTGTGTTAGGTATCATTCCAACCAGTAGAGTTTTCTTTCTGATTCCAATTTTACCAAGTCTCATTGGTGTCATCCTCAGTTAAGTGTTGCCTTAAGGTTAAGGGTAATTACTCTCACCTTATCCCTGCAGTTCAGCTTTTTGGATGATTGAACAAAGGCTAAAATAAAGTCAGAAACTGAGAGGCCCTAACAGAATCCAAACTGTTCTCCAATGGACAGCTTATTCCAGAGCAGATGATCCTTGATAGCATGACGGAGCCTTCCATTACTTTACTGGTGATTGAAAGTAAACTGATGGGACAGTAATTGGATGGGTTGGATCTGCCTGTTGTTTTGTAGGAAGGACAATTTTCCACATTGTCAAATGGAGACCTGTGTTGTAGCTGTACTAGGAAAATCCAACTCTGAGGACAGCTAGTTGTAGAGTCTATGTCTTCATTAATATGTTGTCAGGACCCAGAAACTTTGCTGTGTGCAATGTCTTCAGCTGTTTCTTAATATCATGTGAAATAAATTAATTGATTGACAACTGGCATCTGTTGAAGCTGGGAACCACAGGATGAGGCCATGTTTTGGTTTTAGCAGTCTGGCTAGTCAAGTTTAAACTGGGAACCCAGAGAAGTTGCTAGACACAGCTCCTTGCTGATCCCCTCTCTCACTCTCTCTCTGACATCTCTCATGTAAGACCCTGTGTTTGATTTTACCTTTTTTGCCAAAAGGTATGGGTGTTTATGGGGATGTTGCAAGTATTTGGAACAGCATCATTAAGTTGCGATTGATTCAGTTGGGTTTTCAGATAAGTTATGTTCTATATTAGTCTATATTCTGTTCTCTTTTGTTCCTGCATAAATATATGCTGTTTTGTTTAAAACCAAGTGTTTGGGCCAACTGCATTACTCCTGGTACAAATACTTTTTACCTGCTTAAAAAAGTTAGGGTCTGGGCTACCTTCTTGAAATGTTTTGAGGGAGTCTAGCCGGGTCCATAATACATTGCAATATGGGAAGTTTCCCCAGGGAGCTTTTGAATAGTCAAGGCTAGAGGTGACAAAAGCATTGTCTTAAGATTTCAGCAATATGTGGGCTAAGATAGGGAAGATGAAGTTATGCAAGTAGGCAGTCTTTGTGATGGAGATGTATGACATTAAAAGCTCCTCTCAAGACTGAATAAAATTAAGAGGCTCTGTTCAATCTGATTCAGCTCAAAGCAGCAGTCAGGGAGATAGTTGGATACAGCAGCGATGTTTAATTGAAAGACATTTGAGCACACCTCAGAAAGGATGTCAGACAAGCAGTCTGATAACACAAAGACAATGGAGGGTGTTTGGTGGTGATAGTGCTGAAAAGCTGGTTTGTTGACATAACAGCCAATACAATCTCAACCTGTTGCACATCACATAAAAGGAAAACTTCTTTGGAGTGCTAAACTCAACCTCACTAATTAGATCTGTAATGCTTTGCTTCAAAATGCTTCAAAAATTGAATAAAATTATGGAACTCTGTTGAGTAACATGTGACAGTAAAATACAGAACCTCAGCTTGAAGCATGTTATGCAAGATAAAATGCTGCCAGCCTAGATGCATAAATATTAAAAACCAGAGTAATAGAATCAACTGGGAATTCAAGTCAGGTCAGGAAATTGCATATTGGGATGCAAGTGGGAGGTTTGTCTATTGGTCACACTTGGTTTACAGTTCTTTGTATTGCACAAAATTCAAAAATGTAAATTTTAAAAGCCCATCTGTTCATTCCAAATAAAATTCCTCCAATTATCCTGTAATTATCTCCCCTGGACACCTTCCCACATCATAGTCTCTATAAGGAGTGCTCATCCAAAAACCTGGTGCCCATCACCTAATTTGCACTATGCCCTTGTCACCCATTCTCTCTGCATGCTAACTTGTGCTATCTCGTGGTCTGACAACATCTCACTTTAAGGTTCTAATCCTTGTTTGCAAACCCTTCCATAGTCTCACCCCTACCTATTTCTGTAACCAGCTCCAGCAATACAAGTTTCCAACATCTCTGTACGACTCCAATTCTAGCCTCGTGTATACCTCTGAAATTGTCGGATCTTTGTAAACCTTTCGTTCAGCTGCCTGGCTGTAAGGGGAATTCCTTCTTGGAATCTTGCTGTCCTTTTTTCATTACACTGATTAAAAGCTAATTTTCTGACTAAGTTTCTTTTACTTCTTCTCATATCTCCTTATGTAAATTACTACCAAGTCAATCTGGAATATTCTGTATAAATGCAAATTGTTGGGCTTGTTAGGGTGATAATATTCAAACTTTTCAATGTGGAATGTTTGGGAGGGAACATCCAACAATTACTGTTATAGTCTCATCTCTTTTCAAAGATGATGTCACCTGTCCAAAGAAGAGGTAAGCTATTGCTACAGCAAAACATATTCGTAGAACAATACAGAAATAACAAGGTTATAAATGAACAAATATGGAAACATATTAACTTCAATGACACTCTGGGATCTGAAGTACTCCTTTGGAATATCATCCATGACTCAACAGATTACACTCTTGCCTCAGAATCTGAAATTTCTGGCTTCAGATTTCATTACAAAGAGTTGTCTGCAAAATTTACACCAACACTCCATTGAAATACTGTGAGAATACCACACTAACACAGTTGTTTACTTTCTGATCGAACATTAAATGAAAACGCCATTTGCCCTCTCAGGTGTGTGCAAAAGATTCCACAGTATGTTTGCGAAGAAAAGGAAAAGTGTCCTCCAGTGTTTTGGCCAACATTTATCTCTAAATCAATATCACTAGAACAAATGATCTTACTTTTCCAGTTTGTGGGATCATATTGAGTACAACTGGTTGTATCTTTTAAGACCATAAGATCGAAGAGCTATAGGCTATTCAGCCCATCACGTCTGCTCCACCATTCATATGGGATCATAGCTGACTCCACTTTCTTACCTTCTCCCCATAACTCTTAACTCCCTTAACTAATTAAAAATCTCTCTCCCAGCTTTGAATATATTTATCAATTCAGTCTCTACATCCCTCTGGTTAAAAAAAAATTCATCGATTGACTATCCGCTTCGTCTCTGTTGTAACTCAGCAACTCCTTACTCTGCGATAATGCCCTCTGACTCTAGACTCTCTCACAAGGGGAAACTATCGGTCTACATCTACCCACCTAAAAATCTCATGTGTTTCAATCAGGTCAACATTCATTATTCTAAACTCCAATGAATACAGGTTGGAGCGACTCTACTTTCTAAATGTTCTGCTATTGCATACTTTATAGTGGACTCCAACATAACATATATTAAGCTAACTGACCTATAATTATCTGTTTTTTGTCTCCATCCATTTTTGAACAAAGTTGTTATTTCGGCACTTTTTCAAACATCTAAGGTTTCATGGAAGATTACTGCCAGTGTATTCACTATCTCTGTAGCTAAATTACAAAAGTGATACTTCCAAAATATGTAACTAGCTGTTAAAACATTTTAAGACATCCAGAAGTAAAGAAAGGCATTACACAAATGCAACTTTACTTCTTTTCTAGAGACCCAGTTTGGAAATCTCGAAGTACAGTGTTAAAATGGCACACCATCATCTGCAATTTTGCCTCACATTATTACAAACAGTAAAAACATTGAGGATTTTCCCAGTTCTTTAATAATTAAATAGCCCCACATAATTAAGTAACTTGGAAAATATCTTTACAGATCTAGATGTAGGTTTGCTAGCTGAGCTAGGAGGTTCTAGCCCAACGAGCAAACCTACATCCAGAACCTCAACCTGGCTTACAAATCTTCTCAAAACACATTAACACCTATGGGCGCAATACGCTAAAACTGGCCCGAAAATGAGGCTTCATCTTTACAGATTGCCAGTAATTGTATGAGAAAATTACTCTTCTGATATGAGGTTGTATAATAGCATCTCATTTAGTTACAATGCAAGGTTTATCATTACCTTAGTTATATCACAGGTAATGAGAGAACAGCACCTAGATTCATCTGAAGTGCAGGAAGCAGCAGTCATTATTTCTAAAGTTCGATCTGTAGAATAGGACAAAAGATTGTGAAATTAGAACTAAATTGAAAGACAGTCATACTTACATTAATAATCTCATGCATCATCAGATTTGTCACTTTTTTTCAGAAACTCTTTTTGGGAATGAAAATTATTAGCAAAGTGATATTGTGAGAGTGCCTTGGCATTACACTGCTGTCCTGTTCTCATGGTTTAAGCTGATCTCAGATCACAAAACAGTGGAAATGACATAGCTTGCTTCAGCCAATGAACTAAACTGGGAAGGGGAGAAAAGTCACACAAGGTCATTACTCTTGATCACTTCCTTGAGATCCTGATAGGAGTAAACATGTGTGGATATTAGGGAGGGCAAGATTGGGTAAGGTCAGTGGGGATATTGTTCATGGTTGATTAGACTTTCTATACCTATTAGGTAGTGTCATGTTTGAAAACTACTCTGGTAGTAATCTTCCAAGAATCCTTATGTTTCTAGAAAAGTGTCAGAAGATTTTAAAATTGCCAATGTGACATTTTTATTGGCTTTTCCTTCCTGAAGATGCTGCAGCAGGTAGTAATACCCTTTTGCTTCTGTAACAAAACTCTATCCCTTTTTTCAAGGAACTCTAAATCAAACCTGTGATAAATCCACACAGATTGAGGGCCTATTACCCCAAATCAAGGACACTTATATAGGCGCTGGATGGCAAAAGCCAATGTGAAGAGATTCTAGAGTCTGCACAGGGCACTGCTTGTTTTTTTCCCCAATTAACCTCTGGAACAGGGAGAAGTTGAACTCAGGTTTCCTATCACAGGGGCATTACTTCACTTGACTAGTTAATATCAAGAAGGTAGTCAATACTGGAAGGCAGTGGAAAAAAACCACTGCACTGCTCTGCATCATAGACATCTAATGGAAGGTAATAGCCCAACCCTTCACTAACTTCTTCCTGAAAGAATTAACTTATTCCTACAGAGTAATCATGTCCATCTTTACCAACAGGATTGTGGAGGATAGTTGCTGTAAACAGCTTAACTGGAGCTCACTGATGGTTTAAAGCTCTGTCTCAAGGACAAGCTTGTCGCAGTTGTAACATTTGTCTCAGTGTTAAAAGGTCACGATTTAAAGTCTCTCTAGAAAAATGGGAATGAGTGATGTAATGCACACAAAGGTCAGTAATGTCAGGCCTGGAGATAGCCACAGAAATGAAATACCAAAAAAAAACAAGAGTGAGAAGCTCGACTCACAGTTATATTTGTTTTTTTTAAATCAATACAAAATTCACTATGTCTCTGTGCACAATTGGCTGTCTCAAAGTACTGGCCTTAGAGACAAATCCCTGCAGGGGAATAATATGAACCCTACTGGGTAAACAAGTTCTCTTTCTGAGTGAATTTCTCCCTTAAACATGAAATTGAATTGTGCACGCACTGGCCAATCTAACACCTAAATTCACGAGGGAAAATGGTGAGATATTTCCCCTCAAGAAGTGGTCTCACGTTGTTTTATATTTGCACTCAGATTGTGGTTTAACTGCCATGGAAAAGTGATAAGATGAATCCATTATATTAATTAACTACTGTTAAGCTTCGTACTGCACCTTTTTGAATAAATGATTAAATGAAGCTCCCCTCCCTTCTTCTGAATGCAAGATAAAATGATTGTGAAAACAATATCTGCAAAGATTCAAATACAAGTTCACACATCACGTTCTGCTCTCAATGAATTGGCCAGACTCAGGGTAGCTTATGAATAACACGTCTTAGCAAATGGCAGCAAGGTACAGATCTCAGACCTATGACTGGATTATAACTAGAGCCTTGGAGACCAGCTGCTATATGAATTGCAATATTCAACTCCCTTGTTGAATTAAGCCTCTTCTTTTTCTGAAAGGCAAACTTACTCCACCTATAACCAGGACATTAGTTATTACAATACAGACAGCTGTCAAAACATTACAGCTTCTGATAACAAAGAAGTAAAATTGATTGAATTAAATCTTTTAACAAGTAATAACACCATATTAAGCTACACCTCAAATCAGGGTAAATGGAAATGTCACTAGACGTATACATGTGAGGAACAGTGCCCTAGTAATTTCTTGCAGTTGGTCATCATGTATCTTGGTACACTCCTCATTGTTTGAGTATGTCCAAGTTTTTCATGTAACTAAGACCTAATAATTGAACACACATCCAATTGTAATGGTGGACTGAACTTGGAAAAAGTTCACAACTATGTTTTACAAATAATATTGAAAATAATGAAGGAAAGTATTACAGAGAAGCAATTTGGTTCTCTGATCCTTTGAGTACGTGCTTCATTTCTTAATTTAAAAATATTCATGAAAAATCTGCAAGAAACAAAGGAGATTCATATCATGGTGCAAAAATTGTTTTTTAGGTTGTGATTTACAAGATTTGACACTTTATAAAATTTCTGAGCTTTGCTTTTCTTTGAGCAGTCCTTCCCCAACCACTGAAGTCTTGTGCAAACTTAAGAGTTGGAGTTCAGAGCAAAATTTGTTAAAGACAGGTTCTGTGATCACTGAAGCCCGTATACCAGGGAACCTTTATCGATTAAGGATACATCTTCGGTTCCGGTCTCTTATGAGAAGCAGCTGGTTCAGTTAACATTGATTGTGGTAAAAGGCTTGGGCCCAAGCTTGATGGAGCGGAATTGGTTGAGAAAGATTCCCCTTGACTGGCTCAACATTTATTGGTTAGAAAGTAGCTGCCTTAGTGATGTCCTAATTAAATACCTGGAACTTTTCTGGAAAGTCTAGGGACTATCAAAGGAGCCAAGGCCACCTGCATGTTGACCAGATAGCCATTCCATGATTCTGCAAGGCCTGCCCACTGTCATTTGCCTTGTGGGCAAAAGTAGAGGCAGAAATTAGAAGGCTGGAAAGCAAAGGAATCATCAAACCAGTCCAGTGGTTTGCGGAAGAGGTCATACTGATTGTGAAGCCTGACGGTCCGATCACCTTTGTGGGGATTTTAAACAAACTGTAAACTACGTTTTGCTCCTGGATAAATACTCAAACTATCGTGTAAAGGATTTATATGCAAAGCTGGCGGGATGACTGTCCTTCACAAAGCTGGACACGAGCCTTGCGGAATTTCAGTTTCAGTGAGATGTGAAACTGTCATTTGGAGTCTTGTCAGCTTGTGAAATATTTCAACATCTGATGGAAAACATTTTACAAGATCTACCCCAGATCACCATGTATCTAGACGATGTGCTAATAATAGGCAAGACTGATAAGGAGCACTTCGACCTTTCTTCCAAATGGGCATACACTTTCAAAGGGAAAAATGTGTTCCAGACGCCCCAAGTGACCTACATGAGCTACAGAGTCAAGACTGGGATATACCCATTGGAAGGTGAAGTAAAGGTGATCAAAGGTGCCCACGCTCCCACAATTATACCAGAGCTTAGGTCTTTCCGTGGGCTGGTGAATTTTGCAGGAAGTTCATACATGATCTTGCCTCCACCCTGGCACCTTTGCATTAACTCTTAAAAAAGTGTCAGCCTTGGAAATGGTTGCACAGCCAAGCCATAGCTTTTAAGGAAGCGACAAAACAGTGTTGGCACATTATAATCCCTAGTGAGATCCGCCATTGACCTGCAATGCTTGCCCTATGATATCAGAATAGTATTGACTCATGGGTGACCCAATAGAGAGGAATGCTGGATTGTACATGCATCCAGGACTTCGGCTAGTGCAGAGTGTAAACAGCCCAGATTGACAAAAAAGGTTTGTTGGTCATATTCAG
Organism: Chiloscyllium plagiosum; assembly: GCF_037043375.1. Lineage (NCBI taxonomy): Eukaryota > Metazoa > Chordata > Chondrichthyes > Orectolobiformes > Hemiscylliidae > Chiloscyllium > Chiloscyllium plagiosum. The sequence goes on along the minus strand of NW_028270166.1, from coordinate 42,075,981 downwards.
AGTCAGGATGTTCCACCAATACTTTCATGGACGTAAATTTATAATAATAATTGACCATGAATCCCTGCAAGGTCTATTTGAAGAGGACAATGCAATGTCGCCCATAGCTTCCAGCTGAATTCTGCTGTGGGCTATAATACTATTGTGACGATACTATGTCTTTAAGAGGTATATTTTGTCCAGGATCTTTATTTGAAGAAAGGTTGTGATAGAGCTGCCGAGTGGTAGGTTCAAAGTCAATGAAGTAAACAGCTTGTGAGGCCTTGGTTTTTTTTTTAAAGTTCAAACAATTTAGTTTTTGCTTTCTGCAGTTGCTGTGGTCTTGAAGCTGGATGTGGAAGTGCTTATTCCTTTCTCTGCTAAAAGCTGGGGTTCTCTTCCTGCTGCTAGAATTGCACGTGAGAATCTATTTTATTCAATTTGCCTTTGCCAAGGGTGTGCATATGGGATGTTACTGGATTGGAACAATTAAATAGTCCTAATTTTGTATATATTACTTAAGCATTTTGATTGTTACAAAAAAAGCCAATTCTTTACTTATTTTGTCTGGGTTTTACCTGGAGTGCAAACATTATGTTTTGTTTAAAATGGAGTAATTTGACTAATCAAATTGCATCTGGAATGCAACTACATTACACTCATTTTGAAAATAAGAAAATGTTATGGTGTAGGCTATCTTCTTGTTTGAAGTGTTTGGTCTGGTGCATAGAAGTTAGGGGTCTTGCATGATCAAAATCTCTAATTCCAAGTTGGGTACAGGATTATTGGACTCAAAGACAGTGAGTACTCAGTGTTGTTGTTTTTTATTTCAGGTGTTGCATTCGGTTGTGTGGTAAAGGCTGTCAGCCACCGATAGTATCCTGGGCATGGAAGAAGTAACTTCAGATCTTTTACAGGAAGTAAGCAAGGCAAAGCTTTGGGAATTGGCAAACAAGTTCAAGTTGGAGTTGCCTGTATCTGTGAGGATATTTGCAACAAAAGCTCTACATTTACAATTGCCAGGAATGTAATCGAATCATTGGAGATTGCTAAATTTCAATTGCAAATGTAGCAGCCTGAATTAGAGGCAATGGCAAGGGGAAAAGAAAAAGAAAGAATAGCCCTGACAGAGCAAAAATAAAGAGAAAAGGAAATGAAACTGTTTGAATGAAGATTAAAAGCAAAGGAAAAAGAAAAGGAAAGGAAGGCCTTGGAAGAAGAAAACAGGGAGAAAGAGAGTGTTTTTGAACTTTAGAGATTGGAATTGAAAACTCAAAGTCAACTTAAAATGGTGGGGGTAGAAGTGAAAGGTCAGAGTAGTGATGAGGGCAGTACTGGAGAGCAATGCAATCAGAGCCAAAGGCCTATTGGCAATCTTTTTAAATATGTCCAAGCACTGCCTAAATTTGACAAGAAGGATGTAGAGGCTAATATTTTGTTTAATTTTAGAAAGTGGCTAAACAAATTAAATGCCCAGTGACCATGTGGGCATTGTTGATCCAAACAGAGTTGGTAGGTAGAGCTAATGTGGAGATATCGGGGAAATATGATGAGGTCAAAAAACAAATTCCACCTTAAGTGTATATGAGCTAGTGTCAGAAGTATACAGACAACATTTTAGGAATCTAAGGAGGGAACCTGGTCAAACGTACATAGAGTTTGAAAGGATCAAACAAAGTAGTTTTGACAGGTGGATAAGGGCATTGAAAAAATATCAAACACATGATACTGTTACAGAGACGATTATTTTGGAGGAGTTCAAAAAATGTCACTTCCTGAAGTAGCAGGAACTAATGAGGAATAGCAAAGAGTTAAAATTGCAAGATTAGCATGAAAAAATGTTTCATGAGGTGTTTCCTAAATCAAAGTTTAGTATCCACATCAATTTCAATCTGTGAGGGATAGAAGTTGAGAAAAAGAGAAATCTTCAGGATGTAAGGGAAAAGGAGATCTCACTGAAGATAGTAAAGATAGCTTACCTCATGATAAAAAGGAAACCCATGAGGGGAAAGAGATGTAAAAAAGCTCAAGTGTTTTCACTGTAATATAGTAAGCCACATGAAGTGCAGTGTTGGTGGATTAGTAAAAGCACTGAGATGACAGATGTGGGAAAACAGGATAAGGTGGTGAATTTTATCGAAATGGTGAAGGAAAACACAGTGGGGGCTAAAAAGCTGCAAAAGAATGTACAACCGGATCAGGGGTTAATTGAGAAGAAAGTACCAAATCGACTTAAAGAATTTACTTGCATGGGTATGGTTTATTCAATGTGTCCCAGGAGAAGCAGGTAAATAAATTAAAATTTTAAGAGATACGGAAGCAAGTCAATCTTTGATGGTATGAGATGAGAAGATATGTGATTCATAAGGAGTATTGCCAGAAAAAAAAGTGGCAATGTGTGAAAGCCATACTGAGAAGAGTAGTGTTCCATTATATAAAGTGTAGTAGGAGAGTCCAGTGAAAAGTGGTCGGAGTAATAGAAATTCTTGGTTCCGGAACTATGGTTTATACTTGGTAATGATGTAGCCAGATCACAGGTGGGAGTGATGCCCACTATGGTTGAAAAGCCAGTGGAAAATCAAGCCACTGAAGTGTTACAGGAAGTAAATCCTGGGGTGTTCCTGACTGTGTGATAACAAGGTCAAGAAGCCACAGGTTGAAGCAAGAAGAGAAAGCAAAGAGTAAAGAGAAGGAAGTTGAAATGAAATAGTCATAAACTATATTTGATCAAATAGTTGAGGAAAAACAAGAACAGGTGGAGGATAAAGTGAATATTTTTATTTCAGAGAAAGGAGCTGAATTTTCTACAACAGAAAGAGGAAAAATTCAAGTTGTATTAAAAATCATACATGAAAGAAAAATCTAAGCGTATTCTGGAATGTTATTATCATAAAATGAAGTCTTGATGAGGAAATGGAGACCTCACATATTGAGATGATGAGAAATTGGCAGAAATTCAAAGTTGTATTACTGGTGGGTTATAGAAAGGAAGTGTTGAGGGTAGCACATAAACTACCTGTGGGAAGTCATTTGGGAGTAAGGAAATCTTAAGCAAAAATACAAAATCATTTTTATTGGCCTGGACTACACAAGGATGTGGTTGAATGTTCCCAGACATGTCATATATATCAGGTAAATGGAAAACGTCAGACAGTAATAAAACCAGCACTTTTAATATCCATTTCTGCATCTGAGGAACCTTTAACAAGAGTTTTAGTGATTAAGTGGACCCCACCCACCTAAAACAAAATGTGGGTATCAGTATTTATTAATTATAACAGATGTGTCGATTAGATTTCCAGAGACCATTCCATTATGCGGTATCATAGCTAAAAGGGTTATAAAAGAGTTACACAAATTTGTTTTACTACATACAGACTATACACAGAAATATAATCAGATCAAATTTTACATCAAGGTTATTCAAGGAAGTTATGGATAGAATAAAAGAATTATGAGAAATCACGGTTATTGCTAATGGATGGCAACCTATCGCCCCTCCCCTCAACATTCCAGTCATTAGCTGGCCGCCTCCAAAAAAATGACATAGAGTGGCTGTTCCCCACAGTCATGGGTGAGGGGAATTTGGATGGAACCTTTAAGAGCAAGAAATGTGGTGTGTTTAGGCATGAGCCAAAATATCAATTACCCTGACAGGGAAGTAGAAGCAAGAGTTAAATCAATAATATGTTTATTGTGTCATGCTTCACATTGACTTACGTTAGGTTTCCACTTCTAATACATGCCATCTACATTCATTATCATTCAGTCATTTTAATTTACATCTGGCTTTCAAGACAAAACTCACATTTGTTTATTGTTGGCATGCATTGAACTACTTTGTACACTTCAGTTTTGTCCGAGGTTAGTGCATTTTGCCTGACAAATTTTGGAAAATGGCAGCTTGCATGGAAACATGGGACCAGCAAGGGTGAGTAAGTGACAGCATGAGTGTGTGGGGAAGGTCATGGATGATTGGAAGAGGGACATGCCTATACTTAGGGTATGGTGGGAAGATCAAGCCAATTTTTTACACAAAGGTAATTATGTTTACTGTTCTTAACAAATATTTAATGATTACACAGCATGAGTTGTCTACCCATGCAATGAAAAATAGTCATCGGATAATTCATTTTGAGGTGGCTATATTCATTATCAATTTCCTTAGCTGAAGTAAGGTTAAAATAGAGAAATTTTAAAGATTAAGATAAAAACAATTTGCAATCTTCAGCTGATTGAATCTGTGTTCTGGTCAATTGTTCAACTTTAGGTTTCACAGATAGAATAGCTGATTGAGAGGAGAATGTGATTATGTATTTAAGAGTTATCTTTGCAAAGATAAATACTAGGTATTCTTAATCAGTTTCAGATACTGATCCTAGTGTAAACTTAGTTTAGTTAACTGTCAATCATCTTGCAATTATCAAATCAAACATCCCTCAAAATTAATTCAGGTTTTTTTTCTTTCCTTTAAAATGAGCAATTGTGGGATAATGGGCGGCACGGTGGCACAGTGGTTAGCACTGCTGCCTCACAGCACCAGAGACCCGGGTTCAATTCCCGCCTCAGGCGACTGACTGTGTGGAGTTTGCACGTTCTCCCCGTGGGTTTCCTCCAGGTGCTCCAGTTTCCTCCCACAGTCCAAAGATGTGCAGGTCAGGTGAATTGGCCATGCTAAATTGCCCGTAGTGTTAGGTAAGGGGTAACTGTAGGGGTATGGGTGGGTTGCGCTTCGGCGGGTCGGTGTGGACTTGTTGGGCCGAAGGGCCTGTTTCCACACTGTTATGTTATGTAATCTAATCTAAAAAAAAATAATTTCACAAGTGAATTGAGGAAGGAGGCAACTCTGAGTTGCTGCAGCTTAATCAAAATTCAAATAGTTTCACCAAATGAGATGTTTTAGCAGCAAATGTTGAGTACAGCCAAAGAGTGGAAGGTCCTGCTGAACCATAAACAAGAGTTTTTCCATGTTCACTAGCCCTGACTCATGTTAATGTGAAAAATATTGATAGTCAATATCATACGGAGAAAACAACCAGTACCATATACCACACTGCATAAAGTTTTAATGAGAATCTGCTCTGTGCAAACAATTGATGCCATTTTATCTTAATGAGACATGCAAAAATAGCAGCCAAAAGGAAAATGTCAAACCTACAGAAAATCAAGCAACAAAAAGAAAAGAAATTGTGACTCTTCTCATCTTCATTTTTAAAATATTACTTGCCTTTATTTGTGATGTGGAGGTGCCAGTGTTGGGCTGGGGTGGACAAAGTCAGAAGTCACACAACACCAGATTATAGTCCAACAGGTTCATTTGAAATCACAGACTTTCAAAGCGCTGCTTCTTCATCACATTTTGAAAGCTCGTGATTTCAAATAAACCTATTGAACTATAACCTGGTGTTGTGTGACTCCTCACTTTGCCTTTACTTTTCCTATGAAAGTCACCTATTCTCACTTGCTTAACTATCAATAAAGGGGGCATTTTTGCATATGTACTTGAGACTTGTCACAGGTAGAACATAATTGTTCTACCTCAAAGACTAATATTATTCTTAATGTCTTAGAATATCTCACAAATCTTTTGAACAGTATAGTTAATCTTTCTTCAATTCCCTCTAACACCAAGTAGTTTGATCAACGGCTATTACTCTCATGTAGTATGTCCCTACTCTGCCAGATTCCTTCCAATAGGGCCTTTAATACTTCACCATAGTTCAGGAATGCTTTGCTCTATTACTGACTTTTCTAATGCAATATCATTACATTAACAGAGTTTTGGTCTTCCTAATCCTGTATAAGTACTCCTTATTGGATTTCAAAACAAATTGTCAGGACTATTGCCATTTCAACTCACTGTTTCAAATTAAAATACAAGTTTTAACACACTCTGCAAAATCATTATGATCAAAGCTTTAAGCAGTATTTTTTATAACCCTCAAATATCTCAGTGACATTTAATCAAGATTTCAATAATGCCCCAGCTGCATAAATATCCAGAATTAGCAGTCTTTACTAATTGCAATGTAGAATATGGTAAGAAGGTGAGAAAAGAGAGGAGAGAATGTTATGAGATGGATGGAGCAGGAGAGAAGTAAGAAGATAGATGGGGGAGACAAATGTGAGAATGGTGCAGCAAAGTCCAGATCAATTATTAAAGAAACTCAGTGACCTTTTCCTACTTCTGGTTTTCACTTCACATATACATCTGATTCGTCAGTCATGGCCTCCTCTTGATCCAAATAATAATACAAAAATTCTCAATTTTCCTTTTCCTCTCTTTATTCACAGTCAAAGTAATCCATGTACCCACCTTTACTTTACCAGTGATAATGGATGTCAGTGAAGATGAAAGCTATTTCCCTGAAATTGACTTCTGTGACATGATTTCTGAGGCTTTATTCTCAGAAACCCTCAGGAATGGAGTGCTGGCTGTATGAGAATCTCTGGTGACCTCACATGAAAGAAGATTCAGCTGAGTGGTACTTCACATTCTATATACGCAAGCAGCTAAAATAAGTATAGGCTTTCAACTCAATGGATTAGATCAATGTTCAGCTGCATTAAGTATCAAACTTATCAAAATGTGTATATTTGAATGTCAGACCACTTATTAACTTGGAGGAAGTTCAGCTGCTACAGGGTGATGTGCTGTTAGTAGTCATGGCAACAGTGATAGTGGCAATTCTTTGGTAGTTGCAATGCCTGTGATGATTAATGCCTCTTTTGCAACTGGTGACTGTGTAATGCTTTTTCATTCTCTATTCTACAATAGATGGTTCGGGGGTGGGAATACATGTTGGGTTAGCAGTTATCGTCTCATGCGTTCACCTACCTTATTCTGCCACTCATGTTCAATGTCCAAACAGAGTTTTTGGTCAACCATTGACTGGAAGCAGTCGTTTGCTACAAAAGCATCAGCACCAAGAAGGCTACGCAGTGTATGCAACTGAAATTTTTATCTAATACTCTGTAGAGAGGAGCAAATGCCATATTTAGACCTACCTTCATTTTGTATTGCCATATAAGTATTTAGAAACAGAAGAAAGGTTTTAGATTCCATAAGAACATCCCATTCTGTAATCCATAATCGTCTCTACAGAAAACTATTTTATCACAAGTCAGGCATCTTTTATCCGAAAACTTCAGGCTAGACGTTTTTTGAATAATGGATATTTTTGGACACAAGGCAGTAAATAGATTTGCAGCTTTAATTGCTTGATCTAACTTGGCAAATAGCATTAAAATCAAGATCCCAGTGTCTGTTTGAAACATTGAGCTTATTAAACTGCAGTCAATTTTGCAAGTTTTACCTTAAGCAAATGCAAAGAACAAAGTGTGTAAGATTTGTTGAATAAAGAAACAGATTTTGAAACTTGTAGGAGTTTCTGGGACAGTCGAATTCTGCCAACTGTGTTGGGAAATCTTGTCATGTTGCTTAATGAATCAGTTAAAAAATTTAGAATGATTATTATCTCCTGTGATAGCCATACCCAACTGTTATTGGTAACATTGTGTATAGCCTATGTAGACAGTCATGTAGAAAAATAGCCAATTTGCACCCAGTAAAGTCCAACAGATAAAAACAACAGGCTGATCTGTTTTTATGCCATTGGCCGAAGCATTGTTGTTGACAGGATACATGGTGGCTTGGAGTTTTTTATATCTATCTGAACATGTTACTGAGATCTCAGTTTAACATCTCAAGCAACACATTTGATAATGCAACACCCTTCCAATACTTACAATTCAGAGTTAGTCTGAAGTCCTTAACTGCACAGGTGTAGCTTAAAATCTCAAAAGCTAACATAGCTCCTAAGTGAGCCAAGATTAGAGTGGTGCTGGAAAAGAACATGCGCGTCAGACAGCATTCCTGATGAAGGGCTTTTGCCCAAGATATCGTTTTTTTCCTGCTTGTTGGATGCTGTCTGACCTGCTGTGCTTTTCCAGCACCACTCTAATCTTGACTCTAATCTCCAGCATCTGCAGTACCCACTTTTCCCTAAGTGAGCCAATCTGGCTTTAAGACCTTTATCATCCAATGTTACATTTATCTGATAGCTAAAACACATTCAAAAAATGATCTTTGCCAATAATTCTTGGTCTAAAATACTCTATCTTAATTTTAGGAGATAAGTATTAATGAGGAAACTTATTTAGTCCACTTTTATTCATCAATCTAGAAAAAATATTAATCCTTCTCGTTAAATTACAGAAATAATTCCAGTGATTTTGCTTCACTTCAGAATTGATTCCCCATATTGATTTACCTGCATTTTTTGGAATTTCTGATCTCAACCCTTAATAAATCTTTTACAAATTTGACTACTTTGCATCAAGTTGCTGAATCTAACTTACTAAAGTCAGTTAGAAACAGTATTGCACTGAGTTTATAATCCTAAGGTAACCAATTCGGTCCTTCACTCCACTCTGATAACTTATCTAACAATTATTTTCAGCCCTTCATTCAGTTTTACTTCAATTCTCTAAACACTCCTTAACTAATAGTCTTTCAAACAGAACTTTACCAAAACTAATTAGAAGTATTGCAACATCAAGTTGAGAGATGTCCCACAAGTCAATTACATTATAATTTCCTCAAAAAGTCAACCTTGACAGTGTTATGATCCAAGAGCAGACTAGCAAATTTATTTTGAACAAGATCACCAAATTATGTTATGATTTGGTTCAGGACCTGTCAGGACCTATTTATTTTTGTTAAGGTATACAAAATGTGAGATCCATGACACTTGCTAAGAGAATAAAAGATACAGAACTTCACAGTGTTAAACAGATAACAACTTTACTATAAAAGTTAGAACAGTAATGCAATGCACAATAATTAGACAGCTTATTTCTAATACCCATAATTAACACATGATAAGTGTGGGTATATACTGCGGATGAAAGCTAAAGCGCACATTAAAGAGCCTTTGTGATAAAGGCAGATTTCTCACCAATTTGCCTCAGATATTAATGACATAGTAGGTCAGCAAACATCACTAAGCTTTACAACTCTTCATTTTGCTGATCTGGCCTTGAAGTTCCCTCCCAGGAGCCAGTTTGACATAGAGTGCTTAAATGAGTAATATTGTTTTTAATCAATCATTCTCCTTTCTAGATCTATATTCACCTGGACTCAGGAAACCCCCTTCAGTACCAAGATTCATAGACCCAGTCTGGCTTAATGCTTCACACACTAGATCTTTGCTGTTCGTGTCCCTGAGCTCTAATCTTGCTCAGTTGCATCAAGAGAGGGATTCCTGAAGAAGGGCTTATGCCCAAAACATCGATTCTCCTGCTCCTCGGATGCTGCCTGGCCTGCTGTGTTTTTCCAGCGCTACATTTTTCGACTCAGTAGCATCAAGCAGACATTGCATGTGATTTTTCACCTCAATTCTCAGTTATACTGACCTGTGGTTCCAGGCACCTTGTGAGCCACAACTTCCACAATTTATCCCAAACTCTCACTGCAAAACCTAGCTGCCTACTTACTCCTCCAACTTGGCCTGAATACAAAAGGCATAGAGGTATCCAACTAATCTTGGGAGTTAACTCATTGCTCCCGACACAAAGCCTGACTAGTTCAGATGGCTTTTATAGCGTCATAGAGTCATAGAGATGTACAGCACGAAAACAGACCCTATAGTCCAACTCATCTGTGCCGACCAGATATCCCATCCCAATCTAGTCCCACCTGCCAGCACCTGGCCCATATCCCTCCAAACCCTTCCTATTCATATACCCATTCAGATGCCTTTTAAATGTTGCAATTGTACAAGCGTCCACCACTTCCTCTGGTAGCTCATTCCATACATGCAATACACTCTGAGTGAAAACGTTGCCCCTTAGGTTTCTTTTATATCTTTCCCCTCTCACCCTAAACCTATGCCCTCTAGTTCTGGATTCCCCGACCCCAGGGAAAAGACTTTGTCTATTTATCCTATCCATACCCCTCATGATTTTATAAACCTCTATATGGTCACCCCTCAGCCTCCCACACTCCAGGGAAAACAGCCCTCGCCTGTTCAACCTCTCTCTAGCTCAAATCCTCCAACCCTGGCAACATCCTTGTAAGTATTTTCTGAACCCTTTCAAGTTTCACAACATATTTCCGATAGGAAGGAGACCAGAATTGTACGCAATATTCCAACAGTGGCCTAACCAATGTCCTGTACAGCTGCAACATGACCTCCCAACTCCTGTACTCAATACTCTGACCAATAAAAGAAAACATACCAAACGCCTTCTTCATTATCCTATCTACCTGCGACTCCACTTTCAAGGAGCTATGAACCTGCACTCCAAGGTCTCTTTGTTCAGTAGGACCTTACCATTAAGTGTATAAGTCCTGCTAAGATTGGCTTTTGCAAAATCCAGCACCTCACATTTATCTAAATGAAACTCCATCTGCCAATTCTCAGCCCATTGGCCCATCTGGTCCAAATCCTGTTGTAATCTGAGGTAACCCTCTTTGCTGTTCACTATAGCTCCCATTTTGGTGTCATCAGCAAACGTACTAACTATACCTCTAATGCTCACTTCCAAAAACATTTATATAAATGATGAAAAGTAGTAGACCTAGCACCAATCCTTGTGGCTCTCAACTGGTCACAAGCCTCCAGTCTGAAAAACAACCCTCCACCACCACCCTCTATCTTTTACCTTTGAGCCAGTTCTGTATCCAAATGGCGAGTTCTCCCTGTAGTCTATGAGATCTAACTTTGCTCACCAGTCTCCCATGGGGAACCTTGTCGAACGTCTTACTGAAGTCCATATAGATCGCATCTACCGCTCTGCCCATATCAATTCTGTTTGTTACTTCTTCAAAAAACTTAATCAAGTTTGTGAGACATGATTTCCCATGCACAAAGCCATGGTGACTATCCCTAATCAGTCCTTACCTTTCCAAATACATGTACATCCTGTCCCTCAGGATTCCCTCCAACAACTTGCCCAGCCACCAACGTCAGGCTCACTGGCCTCTAGTTCCCTGGCTTGTTTTTACCACCTTTCTTAAACAGTGGCACCACGTTAGCCAACCTTCAGTCTTCCGGCACCTCACCTGTGACTATCTCAGTAAGAAGCCCAGCAATCGTTTTCCTAGCTTCCCACAACGTTCTGGGTACACCTGATCAGATCCTAGGGATTTATCCACTTTTATGCATTCCAAGACATCCAGCACTTCCTCCTCTGTAATATGGACATTTTTCAAGATGTCACCATTTATTTCCCTTCATTCTAAATCCTCCATGTCCTTTTCCGCAGTAAGAACTGACACAAAATACTCGCTTCTATGAGGCATCTAAAAATCTGCTCTCTGCCTCATTCACATGCCAACTGACCTTCGGACCCTGTCTGTCTTCATTGATTTTTTTTGTTCATTGATTCCAAATTCTCCTGAGTGACCTTTTGAAAACTTTGCAGTGAGCACCATCCCTATCACGGGGCTGAATTAAATGTTGCCACCTGACACCCCTTGTGGTCTGAATGTCACATTCTCAAATAACACTGGCTTACCTGGTATAATTGGATACACAGAAAATGAATTTCACCATAATAGTTGTGTAAAACATCCTCCTTCTGAATAATATCACTCCTGTACTTGCTGACTGACACTGTCTCCAATTCAATAACTCTTCAAATTTAATTTTTTTAAACTTGTGTTAAAATCCACTCATGGTTTGGCTCTTTGCTATCTCTGTAACTCCTCCAGCCCCACAACTATGAGATCTCTGTATTCCTCCATTTCTGAATTGTTTAATATCATCCCATTGTGGCACAGTTACTCAGTGTTTAGAACTACTACCTCGCAGCACTAAGGACCTGGGTTCGATTCCCCCTGTATGGTAGTTTGCACAATTTTCCCATGTTTGCATGGGTTTCCTCTGGGTACTGTCTTGTCCTCCCATAGTCCAAAGACATGCAGTTTAGGTGGATTGGCCATGCAAAGTTGCCCATAGTGTCCAGGGGATGTGCTGGCTAAGTGGATTAACCATGGAAAACTAGAGGGTGTCTCGTTGGTATGCTCTTTCTGATGCTCTTTGGAGGGGCTTGTGGATTTGATGGGCCAAATCGCCTGCTTCCTCACTGTAGAGACTCTATGATTGTCACTTGAATGGTAACTTTTTCGAGAGATACCTAATCTGCAAACTTTGGATCTCATTCTTAAGTATTTCCATTTACATAACTCCTCCTCTCCTCTATTAAAGCGCTCATTAAAACTTTACCTCTTCAAGAAATATTTTGATCACCTAGTCAAATATTTTCTATGGTTCAATTGGAACCAATTTGCCCCAGAGACAGAATGTCATGATTCAAATCGCATTCCAGAGGCCAGTTTGTGGTGGGGGGGGGACACATGGAGGATGTTTTGGTGGGATATGCTTCGGAGGGTCGGTGCAGACTCAATGGACTGAATGGTCTCTTTCTGCACCATTGGCATTCTTTGATTCCACCAATATCCTCTGTGGTGTAAAACTGAGTAAGGTCTTTAGGTCTCCCTGCTCTCCCCTTGTTCTCAGACTCTTGCAGGTGAGGTTCACAGATATCATGGGAAAACCTGCCACCTGATTCTATGATGGCTTTTCTTTTGTATTAATCCTTTCTGAAGCCCGTTCTCTGATAACATGAATTATTTGGGCTTTGTATCCAGACAAAAATGCTAATATAATCCTAGCTCTATTCTATCTTGGAAATAAATATGCAATTTAAAGTATAAACATTTACAAAATATGACATTCCTAACACTTCTTCCTCAGAGTTGGAGAGTACACACAGTGACAGATGTTCTTGCCATTGTTTGAATAGCTTGTACCTTCTCTTTAATGTTTAACAACCAAGTCACCCAAACTGGTAATCAGGGAAAATTCCAAGCAGTTCTGATGACAACTATCATTCCTCTTTGAACTCCAAATTAAAGAGACAATCCTAAAATATCACTCAAGTAATAAGTTTATAAGATTCTTATAAGCACCAAAGTCACTCGACTTAAAAGTATTTAGTGGTTGCAGAGATTTGTGACATCTTGAGACTGCAAAAGATGTTATTCAAATGCAAGATTTTCTTTTTCTTTCTTTATGTGGATCAGTATACGATTTAATCCGATAACATTCCTGTGAAGGAACTATGGCAAGCATCCAGACAAAACACCATGCTTGATGGGGACCATGCACATGCTTTCAAAATTCAATCCCACCACCACTGACATCATAGTGCCAGGAGTGAGTAACATCTATAAATTGCGCTGCAGCAATTCACAAAGGCTCCTTTGACAGCACCTTTGAACCCATTGTCTTTATCACCCAGCATGATGTGGTGTGCAGATGCACAAGAGCACCACCGACAACCTACCCTCTTGGTCACATATCACCCTGTCTTGGTACTATATTGCCATTCCTTCATTATGGATGGGTCAAAATCTTGCAACTTCTAAAGCAATGCAGATATATCCATACCCCATGAACTTCAGCTGTTCAAGGCAGCAGCTCATGAATGTCAATGGGCAATTAGGAATACAGATAGATAATAAGTGCTAGCTACACTTATGATGCTCAATCTCAAGAATGAATTTTCAAATGATTACTATGAATTTTGCCACATAGTGGACCTAATTGGCTTTGTTAGCATGGAATTAAGAGGATGAGGGTAGAGGCATTTTGAGATTTGAGTCAAGACTAGAGTGGTGCTAAAAAAGCACAGCAGGTCAGGCAGCATCTGAGGAGCAGGAAAATCGATGTTTCGGGCAGGAGCCCTTCGTCAGGAATCACTTTCGCACAGCTTGAGATTTGCTGAAAGCAATCTGTAAAAGTGTTCACACTGGAAAACAAAGGTAGGAGTAGCTAGATGAGCACACAGTCTTTCTGTCTCTGAGATTGCAGGCAAAGGAAAAAGGTTTCATAGAGACAGGAAACAACTAGCAGCATTCTGAAAATCCTGAATACTGCAGGGAGGACTATCTCTGGTCAAAGAGAGACATCCTGTGAAAATCTAAAATCTCAAAGATTTTCCGGAAGATGATAGGTGAAGAAATCAACAGAATTCAATGTCTGTTCTGGAATTGTCAGCGGACTGAGGGAGAGACTTTTAATAGCCATTCAATGCTCAACTTAGTGAAATGGGAAGGCATGAGCCAATGGAACTTGAGTGTAATTGTGGGCTGTTCCCTGTAAAAACCAACCTGTGGAGAATGCTCTTGCATTGCCAATCATGTTAACACATTATAAGAGCAAACTACTGCAGATGCTGGAATCTACTGAAAACAAAAAATGCTGGTAATCACAGCCAGTCAGGCAGCATCCATCAAGAGAAAGCAAGCTAACGTTTTGATTCTAAATGACTCTTCATCACAGCTGCCTTTAAGTGAGGAGGGAACAGCATTTATGCAATAGCGGAGGGTTGGAGTGCTGAAGGAGAAAGGCTGCTGATAGTGCAGATTAAGTGATTGGAATGTGAGAATGGCAGAACAGTAATGTATCCAACTGCCAAACTGGAAAGAACAGATAGTCCCACTGGAGTGGGAGGAGGGGAGAGAGGACATGGTGACAGAGTATACAACAAGTAAGGCTAAAAAGAAAGGGAAGAAATGGGAGTAGGTTCGTATTGAGTTCAACACCTTCAGATTGTGAACCTACTCTCATTCCTTCCCTTACTGTTACTTTTACTTGTTACATTCTCAATCACCATGTCCTCTCACCCCTACCACCACTCCTACCATTATTGAACTCTTAAAAGCTCAAATAATGGCCTAATGGCAAAAAAGCTCAGGGAAGTGAATTGAGACTTCAGATCAGGGAAATAAAGAAACGCTATGACATACAATAAATACCACCACCGAGAATGAGACAAGGAAGTAACAATCTGTCCCATTGTCAACAAACTAGAGGATGAGGGTAGCAGTGGGAGAGAATGAAGGGAGGTGTGGGTGAAGCCCAGATTAAACCCTGACCACCAAGCTAATCAATATATTAGGAAACTTAGAAATATTAGGAAACTTAGACTCACTATTCACCCAACAAATAGGCTTAACAATGCTAGTCACTGCATTCATTGACTTCTACAGGTACAGGCGAGACTGCACCACCCCAGGTCTACATTATCTGGATGTCAGCTAGGCCCAAATAAGCTGGCCAAAATTCAGGAGGAGATTAACTACATGCTGGAGTGTCAACTAATCCAGCCGAGCAGCAGAAGCTGGAGCTCCCTGGGAGCATTCTTCCCAAGGTAGACAGCTCCATAAGGCTCTGTGTTGGTTACTGAAAAGTTAATGCAGTGACCAGAATGAAGTCCTACTCGATATTTAGGCTGGAGGATTAAATAGATAGGTTACATAAAACAACCAACATTACAAAGGTAGACTTATGCAAAGGATAATGATGGATTCCCTTGACTGTTCATGGAAAGGAAATCTCCACTTTCAGAACTCTGGATAGAATAAATCAGTGTCCAGTCATGCCATTCAGACTCTAAAATGGATCAGCTGGCTTTCAAAGGCCGATGGACCAGATAGTCTTATCTAATTGTGTAACATACCTAGGTGACCTCCTAGTATACTTGGGAAACCAAATTGGAGCAACCAAAAATAACCTGATAGAAAATATAGGGAGCAGGAGAATCGACGTTTCGGGCATAAGCCCTTCTTCAGGTTTATGCCCGAAACGTCGATTCTCCTGCTCCTTGGATGCTGCCTGACCTGCTGTGCTTTTCCAGCAACACATTTTTCAGCTCTGATCTCCAGCATCTGTAGTCCTCACTTTCTCCTGATAGAAAATACAGTCCAGATAGAAATGGTAACAGTGTTGGGATGCAACTGGAACAATAGTTGTTAAGGTACTTCCTTCGGTGTCTAGCGGTCAGAGGTCTCATTGCACCTTTTCCTTCTCAATCTATTGCCATTCAGATAATCATCTGCCTTCCTATTTTTGCTACCAAAGTGGATAACCTCATATTTATCCACACTGTACTTCATCTGTCATGCATTTTCCCACTCAGACAACTTGCCCAAATTACACTGAGGTATCTCTGCATCTTCCTCACAGTTCACTCTCACATCCAGCTTTATCATGTCTACACACTTCGGCAAGTAACTCAGCTCCTGACTCCCCAGAGTGCATCCATCATCTACAAGGCACAAGTCAGGAATGTGATGGAATACTCCCCACTTGCCTGCTTGGGTGCACCTCCAACAACACAAGAAGCTTGACATTATCCAATACAAAGCAGCCCACTTAGAGTCATAGAGTCATAGAGATGTACAGCATGGAAACAGACCCTTCGGTCCAACCCGTCCATGCCGACCAGATATCCCAATCCAATCTAGTCTCACCTGCCCATATCCCTCCAAACCCTTCCTATTCATATACCCATCCAAATGCCTCTTAAATGTTGCAATTGTACCAGCCTCCACCACATCCTCTGGCAGCTCATTCCATACACATACCACCCTCTGTGTGAAAAAGTTGCCCCTTAGGTCTCTTTTATATCTTTACCCTCTCACCCTAAATCTATGCCCTCTAGTTCTGGACTCCCCGATCCCAGGGAAAAGACTTTGCCTATTTATCCTATCCATGCCCCTCATAATTCTGTAAACCTCTATAAAGTCACCCCTCAGCTTCCGACGCTCCAGGGAAAACAGTCCCAGCCTGTTCAGCCTCTCCCTGTAGCTCAGATCCTCCAACCCTGGCAACATCCTTGTAAGTATTTTCTGAACCCTTTCAAGTTTCACAACATCTTTCCGATAGGAAGGAGACCAGAATTGTACGCAATATTCCAACAGTGGTCTAACCAATGTCCTGTACAGCCACAACATGACCTCCCAACTCCTGTACTCAATACTCTGACCAATAAAGGAAAGCATACCAAACGCCTTCTTCACTATCCTATCTACCTGCGACTCCATTTTCAAGGAGCTATGAACCTGCACTCCAAGGTCTCTTTGTTCAGCAACACTCCCTAGGACCTTACCATTAAGTGTATAAGTCCTGCTAAGATTTGCTTTCCCAAAATGCAGCACCTCGCATTTATCTGAATTAAACTTCATCTGCCACTTCTCAGCCCATTGGCCCATCTGGTCAAGATCCTGTTGTAATCTGAGGTAACCCTCTTCGCTGTCCACTTCACCTCCAATTTTGGTGTCATCTGCAAACTTACTAACTGTACCTCTTACGCTCGCATCCAAATCATTTATGGAAATGACAAAAAGTAGAGGACCCAGCACCGATCCTTGTGGCACTCCACTAGTCACAGGCCTCCAGTCTGAAAAACAACCCTCCACCATCACCCTCTATCTTCTACCTTTGAGCCAGTTCTGTATTCAAATGGCTAGTTCTCCCTGTATTCCATGAGATATAACCTTGCTAATCAGTATCCCTTGGAGAACCTTGTCGAATGCCTTACTAAAGTCCATATAGATCACATCTACTGCTCTGCCCTCATCAATCTTCTTTGTTACTTTATCAAAAAACTCAATCAAGTTTGTGAGACATGATTTCCCATGCACAAAGCCATGTTGACTAACCCGAATCAGTCCTTGCCTTTCCAAATACATGTACATCCTGTCCCTCAGGATTCCCTCCAACAACTTGCCCACCACCAAGGTCAGGCTCACTGGTCTATAGTTCCCTGGCTTGTCCTTACCACCATTCTTAAACAGTGGCACCACGTTTGACAAACTCCAGTCTTCCGACACCTCACCTGTGACTATTGATGATACAAATATCTCAGCAAGAGGCACAGCAATCACTTCTCTAGCTTCCCACAGAGTTCTTGGGTACACCTGATCAGGTCCTGGGAATTTATCCACATTTAACCGTTTCAAGACATGATTGACACTACATCTATAAGCATCCACTCGCTCCACCACCAATGCTCAGTAGCAGCAGTGTTTACTCTCTGCAAGATGCATTGCAGCATTTCAAAGATCCTCAGACAGCACTTTCCAAACCCAGGACCACTTCCAACTAGAAGTGATGATATGGAAGTGCCGGTTTAGGACTGGGGTGGACAAAGTCAAAAAACACGACATTGGGTTAGAGTCCAACATTTGAAACCGTAAGCATTTGGAGCCCCTGCTCCTTCCTCAGGCAGCTTTTCATAAATCCATACTGTCTCTGCCGAATGCTGTCATTGTTTTAACATCGCTTTGCTATTAATTCTTTTGTGGTGGACTGTAGTTCTTTCCTATCAGTGTCAGGCTAACTGGCCCATAACGCAGTTTTTTCCCCACCTCCTTTTTTTAAAATATCGAGGTTACACTACCTACCCTCCAATCCATCAGAACTGTTCCAGAGTCTACAGAGTCTTGAAATCAATCAGTATATGCGTTATTTCTCGGGCCATTTTCGTAAGTACTCTGAGATGTAGATTATCAGCTCAGCCATTAATCCCATCAATTTCCCCAATACCATATCCATACTAATAATGATTTTCTTCATTTCCTCCCTCTCAGTAGACCCTGTGTTTCTTTTATTGTGTCTCCACACCGGTAAGTGAACAGATCGTCCACCCAGCTTCCACTCCAACAAGATCACTCAGTAACTCGTGTCATCTGTATTGATGTTCCCCTGGAGTCAGGATATAATAAATAGTAAACACAAGCATGTGTATTTTCTGAAGGGCATCAGAATGTATATTAGAAAGCTATTGTTTTCATCCAGCTTCACTTTCCAGTAACCATCTTTTGCATTTCAAGTAGTGAAGAATTTCCCTTCAAAAAATATTTTTGATCATTGATTTGGAATAATGAGATCTCTTCAGAGCTTGATTTAGATCCTTTATATCCATACAAAGTCTCAGCTTTCCAGATTAGTTCTCTGATTCCACAGGAATGATTCTATAGGAGTTGTCACTTTCTTGATTGCTTCCTTCTTTTCTAATTCTTCTATCTTGTCTTTCTAGCTGGCCATGAGTGAAACTGAAACTTGCCTCAGCAAATGCTGAATTCGTCTTGCACTCTTATCTACTTAAGGACATCCTAACCCTCTGAACACATTGTTGCATTCCTCTAGGATCTGCTTCATGGTCAATGATTTATTTTGCATTGAAATATCGCAAATTTCATTTGAAATTTGGAGGGTTACCTATTCAAGTTTTAGATTTGCTTCAGTGGAAACGAGTGAATTTTGCTTGTTGTCTACAATCTGGAACTCCAAATCTTTGTTCATATTATTGTACCTAGTAGTTGCAGAATGATCTGTTCTTTCACCACAAATGTGATGCCATCATCTGTCCTCAGAGGGCTTCACTTTTGGATCACCACATTGCACATTTTGTAGAAATTTGTGAATGTCATAATGTTGTATGCTGCACCAGTGTCTCACGATTTGTGTTGACTTGATATTCTCCTTCTGCAGTCCTTATTCCAACAGTGACAAACCATATATCACCTACTGATCTGACTGAACCAACCTGCCATGCAGTATAGAGTGATTTGTTAAAATCTTCAGCTGATATTTCTTGAATAGCCATCTTTACTTGTTTGTTATCCTTCCTTTTAGCCAGCCATTAATGTGCAAAATAATTCAATTTGTCCAAGAAAAAACACTGCTTTCACCATGTTGGTATGCCTTCTTCTTGTTTGCATGATATCTACCACATCATTTGCACCCTGCTCTTTGTCCATGAATCTTTGGGCCTGGACTATCTATCAGTGTCATACAAAACCTGGCCAGCTCTGGCATGAATATGTTCCAACTGACGATTTTAAAACGTAACACTTCTGTACATCAGTTGTTTTCCTGACAGTAAGTTTCTCATCTCACAGTGGACATGTTGCCACTGCAGTATGTCTCCTACTTTACACAATCCTGCTTTTAATTAGATCATCTTTTAGTTGCACTAAATCACAAAATTCTGAGAGCTTAAAGCCAATGTTTTAAAATGATGGTTGTATGGTTTAAAGTTAAATAACCTGACACCCATGGTAATGATTATATCAGTACAGCTGTTTAAACAATCAGTAGTTGAAGCTGTTGTGGATGATTTGGAACAGAGGGGTTCTATATACAAATACAGCTAGGTCATAACAAGAATTTTATAGGTTGATGACCTAGTGACTTCGGCTTTTTACCTGCCAAAATCTATATGATTCGTTGTCAGGTACAGAACATCTTGAAAATACAGAAGAGTGTTTTGATCTATAAAAGCTTAAACACTGTCTTTCTGCTCTCTCTAGTCAAAACTCACACTAAACCTGAAGAAAATCAATTCAGCAGTTTCTGTAAGCTGTGATTTTTAATTGATAAATCAGAGACATTTTACAGGTGAACCAGTCATTGCAAAACAGTGAAAGCTTCGAGAAAGGGAATCCAAGAAGAAACCTTCAGATCCTCAAGAATCAGCTCTCCAGAATTTGTGGGCAAAGATTACTCAGCTGTTTTCAGCTTTTTCCCCTCCAACCAGGCATTTTTCCTTCTGTTTATACATACGTTGGTGCATGTGTCTGTAAGAAGGAGTTTATAAGGGGATTAGAGTTTTAATTATTGTTAAATGCTGATTGTTTATAATGTAATAAAATACTAACTCTTGTTAAGTCCTGAAATCTGGCTGATGCTTTCTGTCAACCTGGGTCTCAAAATGAGGGATTTTGTTTTGTACGTACTTAAAAATGTTTTAACTCACATGATGCTGAGAAGAGCCGGGTTTGATTTCATGTGTGCTACCCCAGTGAGTTGTAACATTCTTCATAAGGTACATTTAGCTCAGGTTCAAAGCATTCCTTCAAGGCTTTCATATTTTTTGCAAAGTTTTCTTTTCCTGTTCTTCAGAGTGATTCTGGGTGGATTGCACTTTGAACAATCTCTTCTCAACAATAATACCGTAACTACAAGTTAACCATATCTTTTGGCATTTTATTATTTTCCAATGTGCATGGAAAAACTGTAAATTCTGCTTTATATTATCTATAATTTCAACTGCAGCTAGGATAGAAAATCTGCAACCCATTTTCTCCTGTCTAGTGTTCCAGCTGCAGTCTGTTTCTTTGTTCTCTTTCAGATGCTTGTAGCAGCTTTCAGAGCTCCAAACAATCCTGCATTTGCTCGCACCAGCTCTTCAATCTCAGCCTCATTTCTGAAACCATGTTTTTGTCTTCACACAGCATCAATCTGATCAGAATGTTTTTATTGAGCTGCTAATAAGATGGCTGCTTGCATTGTGTGTCTCGCGACAGAGGTCACATGACCAAATCAGACCGGGAATGACATGAGTACATGATCGCATTAAATTCTAAACGATACTCATCAATTCCCTCATACTGACTCTTAGTGTTTCAGAAATCTCCTGTCAATGGAAAAATATCATGCATTCATCTTCTGGAAAAATATCACACGTCCTTGTAAATTAATCTTATTTTTCGGGCTGCAGTCATTCACTTTTCCTCACTTATGTCTGTTTAAGAAACAAATTGTGCTGATGTATCCAGAATGTATATTGAGGTTAGTACTCATTCAAAATATTTGCTGTTTAATCTTAATTCTCCAATTAAAGATCAATTGCATTCTGATTTTCAACTTCACTTCAAAAGTCAAATTACTGGTATAGTATAACTGTTATAATTAGCCCCAGCAATGTTTGTGACTTCTTCTCTCTGACACAGCTTCTATTATTTTCTTAATTTCATCCTGGTGAACCTACATATCTGGTGAGTCTTTTTTTAAACGACTACTGTAGTCTTTTACTGGTTTACCCCCTAAATTTGTAGTGTTTGTTGATCAACTTAGGGTCTAAATTGTCGGATTTTTATCTAATTTTGTCTGAACTTTCTTTCCACAAGCCTCTTAAGTTAAGATACCTGGCCCTAGTCATTAAATATGTCTGACTCCCAGGTCGTGGACTGAAATGTATGGGATGCAATGTCACCTCACACCATCCTGCCTCAAATTACAAAGTTGGTCAAGAACCTACCCACAAAACAAAAAGGCTGCCCCACAGCCATTCTATGCTTGGACAACTACTTATTGGCTAAGGGGAACACTTCTGTCCTCATCGGCGGAGGAGGCCTGGCCTTTAAGAAGCACTAACCAATCCTAGTAATACTAGGTCTGAGCAGTGGTCACGGTCCCAAATCTTCTCATCTGACACCAGCTCACCCAGTAAATGCTACTGGTTATCATCTTGGGCAGGGCATCCCTCACTACAAAAGAACATAGCAGCGGGATGGGATAAGGAACTGAAGTGACCACAACAAGACTCGAGGTCATCCCAAGGGATGTCCAGCATCATCAATGCCTTGGTAACATGGGAGATAGATATGGGATAGATGAGAAAGTGGCAGACAGGTCATCTGCTCCTTTTTGTGAGCCTTCAGCCACATGCAGACAGTCTGATAGTCGTGCAAAATTCATTCCCATTTTAAATTTGATAATTTTGCAATTGCTATTCTCCAGTTGAGCTAAGACTTGCATTTAAAGAATTCTTTGAATGTCATTTCTGAGAACTGTCACTCACAGCTGCTCACACATGAAGTTCTGATGAAGGGTCCTGCCCAAAATGTCTAATTCTCCAACTCCTCAGATGCTGCCTGACCAGCTGTGCTTTTCCAGCGCCACACTTTATCCACACGTGAAGTCAGAAATTTAAAATTCATTAAAGACTACACAGTATTATTAGTCTGCATCAAGTAGCAGCTGCCACTCTGACACTGACATTGTGATTGCATGTATGGGGGAAGTACTGCCTGCTACTATGGCTCGAACAGCCAGAAAACTGTGGTCTTGAAGTTGTGTTGTGGGATAGTTATGAGCATTTAACTTTTGGCTAGACACTGCTATTAAGATTCTAAGGAGAGGCATTTTAGACTGAGTGCGTCAAGTTTACACATGCTAATATTCTCAAAGCCAATGTGTTTCTCGAATTTAAAATCAATTAGAAGCAACTGAAGCAAGAAAATAAAATTAATGTTTTATGTTGGTTTAACTTAATTTCCTCTTTTTAACAAAGAGGTTACACTTTCTTTGCACCATGCAACTTGTGATCTTCCACTATACAGACAAAATATTTGTTCATTGTCACTGCCATTCCCTCACTCTGAATGACCATATAATCCATGGAGAAGGAATTACAATTGATCTGAACACCTTGGTATACTATGAATTGAAGCAGCTTCAAAACAATGGCAGGATCAGTCAGTACAGATTTATGGAAAGGAAATCATGCTTGACAAACATACAGAAATTTTGAGGATGTAACTAGTAGAGTTGATGAGGGGAAGTTAGTTCTTTACTTGGACTTGCAGGCAGTTTCAATAAGTTCTTGCATAAGAGATTGGCATGTAAAATAAAGAGCATGGGTTTGGGGATGGCATGTCACAGAAAGAGAACTGGTTGGTAGACAAGAAACAAAGTGTAAGAATAAGTGGATCTTTGCCACTTTTTGACACAGAAAGTGATTGAGGCCAAAATGTTTTCAAGAAGGAGTTAGTTTTTTTTTTAAAGAGCTAAAAGAATCAAATGATATGGGGAGAAAGCAGGAACAAGATATTGAGTTGGATAATCAGCCATGATCATATTAAATTGCGGAGCAGACTCAAAGAGCCAAATGGCCGACTCCCACTCCTATTCTATGTTTCTATGAATTGAAAACCATATATGGGGATAAGGCAAGTGGAAAGATTCAAATAGTGACTGGTGGAAGATATAAAGTCCTTCTAACCATACTAAAAGCTGCCTTTTCTAACCTTTGAGGGTAGCCTGAGTTTTCCAATAACTCATTTATATAGCACCTTTCATCTAAATTTCTTTTTAAGGTGAGAGGAGAAAGAGTTAAAAGGGACCTAAGGGGCAACTTTTTTAGAGAGGGTGGTTTGTATGTGGAATGAACTACCAGAGAAAGTTAGATGCAGATACAGTTACAATAAAAGACATTTGGACAGGTACATAGAATAGGAGGTACATGGGGCAAACACAAGCAAGTGTTTAGTTTGGGAAACTTGGTCAGCATGGATGACTTGGACCAAAGAATCTGATGCTGTATGACTCTTATTTGCACCAATTCTAGTATGAGTGTCCTGATTTGAGATCTTTTTGAATTTATCCATAATTTGAAGTGATTCTGGCAAGAGTTGGCCTTCTTTCAAAATGTTTTCTGCTCCATTAAACTACTTAAGAGTTCTGCACACTGTAAGAAGCCTCGGCAATATGGTTTGTTAATCACTTGCATCAAAAGCCCTTTCATCTGAGAGACACTCAATTAAAGAGAAAAAAAGGCTATAAAATTTAAATTCTTTGAAACTGTAGAAGGAGCGATCCAAAGTAAATTGAGGTTTTGGTTAAGAAAAAGAAGGAAGTGTATGTCAGGTATAGACAGGAGAGAATGAATGAATCCTTAGAAGAGTATAAAGGCAAGAGGAGTATACTTAAGATGGAAATCAGGAGGGCAAAGAGGGACGGGTATAGCTTTGGCAAATAGGGTTAAGGAGAATCCAAAGGGATTTTACAAATACATTAAGGACAAAAGGGTAACAAGGGAGAGAATAGGGCCCCTCAAAGATCACCTCCCCCCTCACGTCCCTCCAAGGCCCCAAAGGAAACTTCCATATCCGCCACAGATTCACCTGCACCTCCACACACATCATCTATTGCATCCTCTGCACCCGATGTGGCCTCCTCTATATTGGGGAGACAGGCCGGCTACTTGCGGAGCGTTTCAGAGAACACCTCTGGGACACCCGGAGCAACCAACCCAACCACCCTGTGGCTCAACACTTTAACTCCCCCTCCCACTCCACCATGGATATGCAGGTCATTGGACTCCTCCATCGCCAGACCACAACAAAACGACGACTGGAGGAAGAACGCCTCATCTTCCGCCTAGGAACCCTCCAACCACAAGGGATGAACTCGGATTTCACCAGTTTCCTCATTCCCCCTCCCCCCTTGTCTCAGTCAAATCCATCGAATTCAGCACCGCCTTCCTAACCTGCAATCTTCTTCCTGACCTCTCCGCCCCCACCCCAGTCTGACCTATCACCCTCACCTTGACCTCTTTCCACCTATCACATTTCGGACGCCCCTCCCCCAAGTCCCTCCTCCCTACCTTTTATCTTAGCCTGCTGGACAAACTTTCCTCATTCCTGAAGAAGGGCTTATGCCCGAAACGTCGATTCTCCTGTTCCCTGGATGCTGCCTGACCTGCTGCGCTTTTCCAGCAACACATTTTCAGCTCTGATCTCCAGCATCTGTAGACCTCACTTTCCCCTCAAAGATCAGCAAAGCAGCCTATGTGTGGAGCTGTAGGAGATGGGGGAGATACTAAATGAGTATTTTGCATCAGTGTTCACTGTGGAGAAGGAAGTGGAAGATATGGAATGTAGGGAAATACAGAGTGACATCTTGAAAAATGTCCATATTACAGAGGAGGTGGTGCTGGATGTCTTGAAACACATGAAGGGGGATAAATTCTCAGGACCTGATCAGGTGTACCCGAGAACTCTGTGGGAAGTTAGGGAAGTGATTGCTGGACCTCTTGCTGAGATACTTGTATCATCGATAGTCACAGGTGAGGTGCCAGAAGACTGGAGGTTGGCTAACACGATATTTAAGAAAGGCCAGGAACTATAGACCAGTGAGCCTGAAGTCGGTGGTGGGAAAGTTGTTGGAGAGTATCCTGAAGGACAGGATGTACATGTATTTGGAAAGGCAAGGACTGTTTAGGGATAGTCAGCATGGCTTTGTGCGTGGGAAATCATGTCTCACAAACTTGATTACATTTTTTGAAGTAACAAAGAGGATTGATGAGCAGAGCAGTGGAAGTGATCTATATGACAAGGTTCCCCATGGGAGACTGGTTAGCAAAGTTAGATTTCATGAAATACAGGGAGAATGGGCCATTTAGATACAGAACTGACTTGAAGGTAGAAGACAGAGGGTGGTAGTGGAGGGTTGTTTTTCAGACTGGAGCCCTGTGACCAGTGGTGTGCCACAAGGATCGGTGTTGGGTCCACTACTTCTCAGCATTTATATAAATAAATTGGATGTGAACATAGGAGGTACAGTTAGTAAGTTTGCAGATGACACCAAAACTGGAAGTGTAGTGGACAGATAAGAAGGTTACCTTAAAGTACAATGGGACTGTGATCAGATGAGCCAATGGGCTGAGGAGTGGCAGATGGAGTTTAATTTAGACAAATATGAGGTGCTGCATTTTGGAAAAGCAAATCAGATTTAATGGTAAGGTCCTGGGGAGCGTTGCTGTACAAAGAGACCTTGGACTACAAGTTCATAGTAGAGACACAGGTAGATAGGATAGTGAAAGCATTAAGTATAGAAGTGGGGAGGACATGTTTGGCTGTGCAGGACATTGGTTAGGCCACTGTTGGAATATTGTATGCAATTCTGGTTTCCTTTCTATCAGAAGGATGTTGTGAAACTTGAAAGGGTTCAGAAAAGTTTTACAAGGATGTTGCCAGAGTTGGGGAATTTCAGTTATAGGGAGAGGCTAAATAGGCTGGGGATGTTTTCCCTGGAGCATCAGAGGCTGAGGGTTGACCTAGTAAAGGTCTCTAAAATCATGAGGGGCATGGATCGATAAATAGACAAGGTCTTTTCCCTGGGGTAGGGAAGTCAAAAATTAGAGAGCATAGGTTTAGGGCTAGAGGGGCAAGATATTAAAGGGACCTAAGGGGCAACTTTTTCATGAAGAGGATGTGCGTGTATGGAATAAGCTGCCAGAGGAGGTGGTGGAGGCTGGTACAATTACAGCACTTACAGACTTGCCCACCACCAATGTCAGGCTCACTAGTCTATATTTCCCTAGCTTTATAGTGGCATCGTGTTAGCCAACCTCCAGTATTCTGGCACCTCACCTGTGACTATCAATGATATAAACATCTGTACAGGTAAATGAATAGGAAGGGTTTTGAGGGATATGGGCCATGTGCTGGCAGGTGGGACTAGATTAAGTTAGGATGTCTGGTCAGCATGGATGAGTTGGACCGAAGGGTCTGTTTCATGCTGTACATCTCTGTGACTCTAAAGTGATGGATATATTATGTGAGGCAGTGGTGGTGCAGATAGGCATGGTGAGAGATAAAAGTCCTACAAGACTTTCGTAAAATTGAGAGTTCAAGTTGTCAGTAATGTTAGCCCAGGAGTCTGGATCCCAGAACATTCTAGCAGTACCTTAAGAGGTCTAATTAGCTCACACAAGTAGCAACCATCAATAAATAAATACACACATCATTTTCTAATCCCTACAAGACATGTTGCTCGACACAACTATCACTCCATGGTACTCAGGACACACATTACATCCAGCTATCTCATCTTCACAAACCTATCAATATTGCTAATTTCATACCTATCCCTCACTGCTTCTCTATCTCCAGTTATTCATCTATGATAGGCACATTAACAATCACATGCAGCATAACACTCTGTCCTCTCTTGCAGTTCAAACACAACAGAATGTGGCAGAGCAGAGCCGAGCTGGCAGGGAACATAGTCTTTCACCTTCTGAGCCCTATAGAGGAGTTGATTCTTGGAATAGTATGTAGTATGCCATCTGTACCTGGTCCTAATGCATCTGAGCTCACTGAAAACGTTAATTCTGGTGTCTTCCTGCCATATGTCACTTCCCACTTCACAGAACACATCAAAACAATATCTAGCATGTTAAGCAAACTGCAGACAATCTGACTATAGGCACCTTGTTTCCCACCAAATGTCCTTCGCTTATACAAAACCTCACACTCTGAACTCCTGCTTTCAGATATCCTTGAATTGCTATATACCCAACTCCAGCAGGAAGAAGCAGTATTGTGCTGCTTTGTGTTTGGGAATTGTGCCTATCATTGATAAATAACTGAAGGAGTACAGGGGTAGTGAGAATTGGAAAACACATTTTTTTTCCATGTCAAATTGAAAACAATGATAGGAGCTCAAAAGGAAGAAAGACAGCACCAGCATAGCAGTAATGAAAAAGCCCTGCCATATAATCTGACACGCTTAGCCACTAGTTCAGACATTGGCACTGCACTTATACAAGAGGGGAAGCATAAAGTTGGAATTTGCATACGGCAACTGATGTGGCATGAGCTGCAACCAGTTCAGGTGTAAACAATGGTTTATTTGCTAGCTCACATCAAGACAAGTTGAGACACTGGTACTACTGCAGACAACACAGATGAGGACTGCAATGGGCAGCTTACTGAAAAGTATTGAATTAACATGAGCATCAAGATACTGAGTGCAATGGCCACTCACCTGGAGGTGTCATGCATCAACTTGAAAGAGGTCAAGGTACAGAGTTTGAAGAGGCACTGTTACTGCCATCCCTATATCTGTTGCAACATTTGTGCGGACAAGTCATTAAACTCTCTGTCCTTATCTTATAGATATGGCAAATCTCTGTGGAAGCATCAAACAGCTACAAACACACTTCAGAATACTTTGGAATATTAAGGATCTCACATAGTGGCACGGCAGCACAGTGGTTAGCACTGTTGCCTCACAGTGTCAGAGACCCAGGTTTAATTCCCGCCTCAGGCAACTGTCTGTGTGGAGTTTGCACATTCTCCCTGTGTCTGCATGGGTTTCCTCTGGGTGCTCTGGTTTCCTCCCACAGGAAACAAAAACGTGCAGGTTAGATGAATTGGCCATGCTAAATTGCCCATAGTGTTTGGTGTAGGGGAATGGGTGGTGTCGGTATGGACTTGTTGAGCCGAAGGCCCTGTTTCCACACTGTAAGTAATCTAATCTAATGTGGCAGAGTACCTGGCTCTTTAGGGAGCACTACTACAGCAGTCATCTTGCTGCTTCATGCACTACTATGGCTTGTGTTGTTCAGTTAGATCGGCCAAGTGGGCTCTATGACACCAATATACCATGAAACAATCATGTTATGCTGTCCCACTTTCTGGAAAACACCAAATCAGCAAAGCAAGTAATGAAGTCAGCCTCCAGGAAAATCAGATTGACCTAAGTAGTGTTTTGCATGTGAATGTTGCACCCTTAGAGTCACAGAGTAGTCATGTATTACATTTATCAACTGTGATTTTTAAATCTTTCTTTCACCAAATTATTCAGTCTCCCAGTTTTAATGCACTTTTCTTATTTCTTCTTGATTTATAGGATACTGCTTGGTGGGAACTTGGATTTTTCATTTTATAAATATCAAACTAGAACTGTTAATATTACAGTTTGCTAATGCCCGCAAGATTATTCTACTTCATGGAAGACAAGCAGGGCTTTTTTTTTTGACTTGATTTATCATCATGTACTAAGATACAGTGAAAAGTATTGTTTTGTGTGCCAACCAGATATATCATACCTTACACAAGTACATCAGTGCAATAGAACAGCAATAGAGAAAGATCATTTCTAATGCAAGAAGGATCCATTCATAAGTCTGATGACAGTGGTGAAGAAGCTGTTCTTAAATTTGTTGGTACGTGTTTTCAAACTTTTGTTTCTTCTACCTGATGGCAGAGAATATAAGTGGGGTAGAAAAGGTCTTTGATTATGTTGGCTACTTTCCAGAGGCTGTAGACTGAGTCATTGGAAGGAGGGCTGGTTTTTGTGATGGATTGCCTGAGTTCACAATTCTCTAATATATTGCAATGTTGGGCAAAGTAGTTGCCATATCAAGCTGTGATATATCCGGACAGATGTTTTCTATGCTGCAGCTATTAAAAATTGTTAAGAGCCATCCTGGAACAGGCTGAATTTCCTTAATCTTTAGAGGAAGTAGAACTGCAGGTGTGCTTTCTTGACTGTAGCATCGATTGTTGGTGATATCTACTTCTCGGAATTGAAGCTTTCGACCATTTCCATTGATAAAGACAGAGCCATGTCCTCCACTCTGCTTCCGATGACTAATTTCTTTGTTTTGCTGATTTTGAGGGAGAGATTGTTGTCTTTACACCATTCCATTAAGCTCTCTGTATCCTTCCTGTCATTATTTGAGATCTGGCCCACGACAGTAATATCATCAGCAAATTCATAAGTGCAGTTTGAGATTAATTTGGCCACACAGTTGTGTATATGAGGTGTATCAGAAGAGGTTGAGTACAGAGCCTTGCAGAACACCAATGTTGAGGATTATTGTCCATTATTGTGGTCTGCAGGTCAAGAAACCGAGGATCAAGTTGCAGAGCGGGAAGGCAGATCCTCGGTTCTTAGTTTGGAGATGTGTTTGTTGGAATTATGACATTAGATACGAAGCTAAAGTCAATAAAGATGAGTCTGATGTAAGTGTTCTTGTTATCCATATGTTCCAGGGATGAGTGTAGGGAGATGGCATCTGATGTGGACCTATTGTGATGGTTTGTGAATTGTAACGGATAAAGGCAATCTAGAAAGCTAGATTTGATGTGTGCCATTACTAACTTCTTAAAGCACTTCATAATGATGGATGTCAGAGCAACTGGGCAGTAGCCATTAAGGCACATTGCATGATTTTTCTTTGACATTGGGGTGATAGTGATCTTGTTGAAACAGGTGGGAAACTCAGATCAGAAGAAGCTGTCACACCGTCATCCACTGCATTTAGTTGTGCTTCTGATATTTCCAACCACCACAACAATGAGAGTGTAGCATCTTATTTTAAATGCTTCCAGAGTTCATGCACATACAATTTATTATTTGCTTCAATTCATGTTCTTCAAGTGCCTACTTATTCAGTATCTCCATTGAAGTCAACAGAAAATAAAATTAGACAGAGTGAAAACACTCAACAAGGAGGAAATTTTAACCTTGTTGATATTCCAATACTTTGACGCAAAATACATCACAGGTTATTTGCAGAAATATCCATCAATGTGAAGCAAATGCAAGAAATACACAGCATATTTCAGTGTAGGAACTTTGGAAAAATAAGCTGTTTTGAATATTTTTTTTGTCTGTGCAATAGGTCAACAGCAAAACATTGAACATACCAAATCCTTTGTACATCTGAGCAATGAAGAAAGCTCTATGCACTCTCCCAAAGTTGGAATTCAATTTGAAAGTTGATTCAAACATTGAAATCATTTTTCATTAACTTTCCTTTCATTTCTATTGCCTACAATGATTCAAGTCTGTAAGTTTCAAAGACCCATACTATACTGCAGCCAAGCAGTGGGCTGTCCTTGAGACAGATTGGAGATGGAAAAAAGGGCTCACATTCAGCAACATGTGAAACTCTCAAAGCTGCCTGACTCAGAATTGAAAGCCCCATTTTATGCACTTTGAGAGTAAACGTGACTGAAACATTTAAGACATATTTCTCTAATCAGATGCAAAAAGGATAAAGATTTGAAAATCATGCATTTATTTATCACCACAAATTCGTCCTTCACAACCCAGCTGCTAAAATATTTGCCCTCGTAAATTCTCTCCGGGCACCTATACAATTCTGCTGTTCCTTTAATTTAACTTAGGTCATTCGAATTATTTTCCCCTGAAGGCAGTGGAGACTGGGTCAGTGAATGCATTCCAGGCAGTGGTAGACAATAGCCAAGGGGTTAAAGTGTTATGGGGAGCACACAGGAAAATGGAAATGAGATCACAAGTAATGATCTGATCAAATAAAGGAACTCAAAAACTAGATGGACCACTTGTGCTCCTCTGTCTATCTAGTTCCAGTCTGGAATAGAGCTCCAAACTGCAGGAATTTGCAAGATTCAATTATGTGATTCTGTGCTGAGTTCGTAGATCACAGAGAATCCTAGAAATCAGACAAAGCCCTTCTGCATTTAGGTAAGGTCACTGTAGTCTTAGTGGACCACACAGGGTGAGGGAGATAGACAACTGATACTGAGTTGAACATGTGATCACCATGCCTCTGAGGACGTGAGACTTTCATGGTGACCTCAGCCGGTGCCAGAATTGAACCCACATTGTTGATGTCACTGCATTAGAAACTAGCTTTCCAGCCATCTGAGCTAACCAACCCCTCAGCATTTACCATGTTCCCTGTATGCATATGCCAATTGAAATCCTCAAACATTTGCAAAGTCAAAGACTGAAAAAAGTCAATCAGCTATAACTGAACTCATGTCCAGCTTTGCAACGTTAAGAGCATTAGTTTGAATGTTGAGCATTAAGATGGCTTAACAAACATCAAATCAGTACAGCACACTGATTGTGCTCTTGAACTGCCTTCCCTGCAGGTTTCCTGCAAATGTGCACAATAAGCATTATTATAGCCTTATCAATGTAACATCTGCGTAATTCATGCCACAAATGTGATATGCATATATCTAATGAATGCTATTTTGGAGTTCTAATGGCAGGTATGGTGCCCAATTAGAAACAGACATTTAAACATCCCAAGTTTTCAAACATAATATGATCATGCCATCTAGATCTTGTATAGTGTTATTATCACTAAACCAGATTCTTAAGTCTAGTTCTGGGATGCCAGGTTCAAATCATGCCAAGGTGAAATGTGAAGTCAATAACAATCTGGAGTTAATGGTCTCGTGATGACCATAAAACCATTGCCTGGGAAAAATCTATCTGGTTCAATAATGTCCTTTAGGGAAGGAAATCTGCCATCTTGATCTGGTCTGGCCTACATGTGACTCCAGGTGCACAGCAATATGGTTGACTCTTAACTGCATTGTGGTCATCTAGGAACAGGTAATAAAAGCTGACCTAAACAGCAATGTCTACTGCCATTTTTCTTTAGATTAGATTACTTACAGTGTGGAAACAGGCCCTTCGGCCCAACAAGCCCACACCGACCCTCCAAAGAAAAACCCACCCAGACCCATTCCCTACATCTAACACTACTAGCAATTTAGCATGGCCAATTCATCTAACCTGCACATTTTTGGACTGTGGGAGGAAACTGAAGCACCTGGAGGAAACCCACACAGACACAGGGAGAATGTGTAAACTCCACACAGACAGTTGCCTGAGGCGGGAATCAAACCCGGGTCTCTGGCGCTGTGAGGCAGCAGTGCTAACCACTGTGCCACTGTGCTGCCACAAATAAATATAAAAATATTAAAAAACTCCTAGGAAAGTAAGGGAACAAAAGTATCAAATTCCTGGAAAAGTCTTTCCATGCCCCGCCCCCCAAAAAGGGAATCAAGCAAAATCTCGACAAAATTACAATAACTTGTGTCTATTATTAGTGCCTGCTGGTTAGGATTGATTATGGCAATTGGGATTCAAACAAGAGATATGAATTCCCAATGACTAACTTTGAGGAACTGCATTAGAAGAGTCAAGACTTACTGTAACCAACTGAACACTGCTTAGTCAGTAACTACAGAAATATTAACATTCTTAACAACTGAGAACACAGTATACAGCACATCCTCCACAGGATTACTGTGTTTATAAGGAACAGCTCACATTTCCTCTCAATGTGCTCATGCCTTGCTGTTTTACATAGTCGGCCATCCAATATCTAACAGTCCACTCCCTCAGTCCTTAGAATTCCCAAGCTGATTTTCAGCTCTAGTGGTTCTTTCCACTGGACCAATCAATATGAATCTCCCTGAGTTTTGGGATTTTAATTGGTTGTCTCTCTCTCTCTCTCTCTCTCTTTGAACAGAGATTGTCATATCTCTTGCATTTTAGGCTTGCTGCAAGTCAGCTACATTTTTTTTTGCTGACCTCAATAATGGTAGCCTGTCTGAAGTCTGTGAGGACAAGAGGTGCCAAAAGAAACCTTGGGGCTAAGCCAACCCTGCACTGGAACCAAGGAGGTTAGAGAAGTCAAACTCTCATTGAAAAAGCTGCATAGGGGCCAAGAGAGTTTTGGAGACAGATTCCACGGTGAAGTAAATGCGGAGGGACAAGTATAGAGTAGACTCTGGGCAGAAGGGAGTTCTCTCAGATGGCAGTTCTCATCGAGCTGACCTGGTAGGCAACAGTTGTTTTTAGGCAGTCCCTGGAGAGAAGTCTTCATTGAGCAGCCTTCAACAAGCAGCCCTTACTAAGCAAACAGAACACAAAACGAAAGGAGAGGAGGAAGACTTAGGGAAGAGTTGCCTAACCCCTCAGCTAGAGCAGGATGCTGCCCCACAACTTTAATAAGACTCAGATAATCTGCACCTGTCCTCTGGGTAGCAGTGAATCATCCCCAACTGTTGTGATTGCATACTTGATCTAATTAATTAATGTATCATATCTAAACTGTTTTTTTCAAAACTCAAAATTAATTACTTACAAATTGCCAACTGCCTATATGAGTTAATTGTGATCATAAACCCCTAAAACCAAAAGTTGACAATGAAGATGGGATCACAGGAGGTGGGGTTTAATTAGCTTTAAGTTTTAGAAGCTGGGAGAAACTACAGCCTTTAACAGAAATTATAATGTCACTGGGATTTGCTGAAGTGCATCTAAAAGGTCATTTAAATGAAAAAGTTAGGATCTTCAGCAATGGGGCAGAACTACAAACTGGAGAAATATGCGATGGTAATTATGAGTATGTATTTGATAGGCTTTTGAAAGAGGTTATGAAAAGAACTGAGTGAGAAACAGTCGAATAAGTTAGCTTATGGTGTCCATTTGTGTGCTTTATAGGTGGTTAAGGAGAATAAAAAACTTTGTGAATTGGTAAAAAAAGCTGCATGGTAAAAATGGTTGCCAACAGAAATGTAATTTTCCCGTATACGACGATAAAATGGACTTCTTCCTTTATTTAGCAAAAATCAAAACACGCTAGACAGAAATCTGTGAACAGACAGCAGCTGGGATTGTTATCACAAGACAAGGCAGGTAACCTTGGGAACAGAGTTGACAGCACTTCCCCCATTATTGCATCCTTATGTAATGAGACAAAGCTCCTGTGTAATGTCACTCAGGAGCCATCAAGAGTGGGTGAAGGAATAGAAACCCTACGGCACTGTTAAGAAAGCGATTAACAAGTCACTTTTCCCCACTGAAGTTAAAGTAGACCCGTGAAAATTGAATTGCATTCACAGAGAGTTCCCACAACAGTAACAATAACAGCATTTTAGATTAGATTACTTACAGTGTGGAAACAGGCCCTTCGGTCTAACAAGACCACACCGACGCGCAACCCACACAGACCCATTCCCCTACATTTACCCCTTCACCTAACACGACAGGCAATTTAGCATGGCCAATTCACCTAATCTGCACATCTTTGGACTGTGGGAGGAAACCGGAGCACCCGGAGGAAACCCACGCAGACACAGAGAGAATGTGCAAACTCCACACAGATGGTTGCCTGAGGTGGGAATTGAACCCGGGTCTCTGGTGCTGTGAGGCAGCAGTGCTAACCACTGTGCCACTGTGCCGCCCTTACATTCAGTTGAAATCAGAATTAAAAACAGTGTAGTGCAAGTGTGTTACAGGTTCAAGCCTTTCAAAACTTATTTCATTGAAAAGTTTAAAAATATTTTTAAATTATAAACTACTGTAGAAAAAAACAGAAAGAAAATAGTTTGGCTTGCTCTCAAAACAAAGTTCATTTTGAAAGAGTGACTGGACAATGGCTTGAAGAGGTATTTTTCATCCTAGTTTTTTAAAAATGAAAATAGGTTGAGACAGAGGTGACAAACAGGTGACAAGCCAATAAGGTAAACAGCTTGTGAGGCCTTGGGATCTTTTTTAAAGTTGGAACAATAGAAGCTGCATGGGGTGGGGGTGGGGTCAAGTTTCCAAAGAACCAGGATTTTTAGTTTTTCTTTCTGCAGTTGCTGGGTCTTGAAGCTGGATGTGGAAGCTCTTATTCCTCTCTCTATTACAGCAAAAAGCTGGAGTTCTCTTCTTGTTGTTAGAATTGCACGTGAGACAATTGGTTTTACTGAATTTGCCTTTGCCAAGGCTGCATTTGTGGGATGTTATAATATTGGAACAGTTGCTGTTCAGTCATTAAATAATCTATTATTCTGTTAAGTTTTTTAGTAGAGTTAAACTATTCCAGTTGTATTTCTTTTGATTGTATTTTAACTATAGTGAAGGATAAAGTGGGGTTTGCTTAAAGCCTAGTAGCTTGACCAATCAAGTTATGTCCAGAATACAATACCTTACACTCACCTTTAAAAATAGGAAAAGTTTGAGGTCTAGGCTATCTTCTTAATATATTATAAAGAGGGTTTGGTCTGGTCCATAATAAAGGATATCCAATTTGAACTCAGAATTTGGAATGGGAAATACTTTGTATCCTTGTATTATTTTGAAGTTGGTTTTAAAAAAATTGAAATAGTTCCCTTTAAAACAATAAAAATTTAAAATGCCAGTTTGAAATTTCAATGTTTTTTAAACAGAGTACATGAAAGTATGACATGACATCATCTAGTGACTTGGACCCTACCCTTGCTCAGTTCAGTATTGACTCTTCCTGCTCCTTGGATGCTGCCTGACCTGCTGTGCTTTTCCAGCAACACATTTTTCAGCTCTGATCTGCAGTCCTCACTTTCTTGCTGCAGACAATTTTATTTTAAATTTTATCACAAACCTTGTGTGGTAAGATGAGAGATTTTGGACAGGACTAAATTCTGACACTTTAAAATTCACAAATCATTGAACTTCTCAACCAATATCAAACATATGTTGGCATGGGATGCAGTTAAAATTTAATAGTCTGTTTCTGCATACATGAAACAGAATGTTTAACCATGTTTTTCAATTTAGTTAATTGGGCAGTCACAACATCACTATTGCAAAGATGAAACCAAGCTGTCCCTTTTAGTGGAAAAGGCACAACAGCAAAAAGTCCAGCAAGAGCTCACCACATAGTCTGCTAAAAAGGGGGTTACTAATGTCACTGACACAAGGAAACAAAGGCTATTCATCTCAGTGATTGTGATTTGTTTGATTCAAAGCAACTAATACTCCAAGACAGGAAGAAGCTCCAAAGACCTATGCAAAGCCATATATATGAAATTTTCTGTCAAATCAATGTACATTTGAAGAATTAATTATACAGACCAACTTCTTAATTAAGGAGGCTACTGTTGATCACAGAGGTCTAAATTTATTTTAGATTCCCAAAGGTAATTGTCCTCAAAATAATATTCAACCTCGAACTGATTCATCAGCTGAAGGTTAGTTGAATGAGATAATCCATTCTGAAGCAGGGCCGCAGGGCTGGAAATAATAACTTTGCATTCTGTCGACAGCTGCTGTCAGACCTGCTGAGTTTCTCCAGCACTTTCTGTTTTTGTTTGTTTCTTCAGCTTCCACAATATATATTGTTTTTATTTGTGTGTGCTACTGGTGCCCCTGTTGGCTTTGTCAAAGTTGTGTGGTTTCATTTATTTTTAAAACCAGACTTTATAGTAGTTAAATATGACTGAGCTGTTGGCTTAAACATTTTAGAGGCTATTTAAATGTCCAACCACATTTCTGACATTTCTGACATTGATTTGGAATCACATTTAAGCCATTTTAGGTGAGAAAAGCTGATTTCTGTTCCCTCCAATACTATAATGAACCAGATTGGTTTTTATGATGGCAGTGGCTTGATAGTTTTCCAGATGTTTCATCATCCGCCATGAAGGAATATGAAGCTGTGTCTACAGAGCATGACTTGTGTCGCTGGATTCTTGGTTCAATGACAATATCACTAGCCATCGCTTACCTTTAAATTAAAAATTGAATAAAATTTCAGCATCAGTTATCGCTCACCTGTATCAGAAGGTCATGGGCTCAGTTTCACTCCAGGACATGAGCACAAAAATCAAAGCTGGCACCCCAGTATTACACAAGATAATGTTGTACAGCCCAAAGCGCTGTTTCTTGTGCCAATTTAAAATGAGATACCTCTGCTCTTTTAGATGAGCATAAAAAAGATTCCAAGATGTTTGTCAAAGTAAAACAGGGGAGCTATCCCTGGTGTCCTGACCAATATAAGACCATAAGACCATAAGACATAGGAGCGGAAGTAAGGCCATTCGGCCCATCGAGTCCACTCCGCCATTCAATCATGGCTGATGGGCATTTCAACTCCACTTACCCGCATTCTCCCCGTAGCCCTTAATTCCTTGTGACATCAAGAATTTATCAATTTCTGCCTTGAAGACATTTAGCGTCCCAGCCTCCACTGCACTCTGTGGCAATGAATTCCACAGGCCCACCACTCTCTGGCTGAAGTAATGTCTCCGCATCTCTGTTCTGAATTTACCCCCTCTAATTCTAAGGCTGTGTCCACGGGTCCTAGTCTCCTTGCCTAATGGAAACAATTTCCTAGCATCCACCCTCTCCAAGCCATGTATTATTTTGTAAGTTTCTGTTAGATCTCCCCTTAATCTTCTAAACTCCAATGAATACAATCCCAGGATCCTCAGCCGTTTCTCATATGTTAGACCTACCATTGCAGGGATCATCCGTGTGAATCTCCGCTGGACACGCTCCAGTGCCAGTATGTCCTTCCTGAGGTGTGGGGACCAAAACTGGACACAGTACTCCAAATGGGGCCTAACCAGAGCTTTATAAAGTCTCAGTAGCACAACTGTGCTTTTATATTCCAACCCTCTTGAGATAATTGACAACATTGCATTCGTTTTCTTAATCACGGACTCAACCTGCATGTTTACCTTTAGAGAATCCTCAACTAGCACTCCCAGATCCCTCTGTACTTTGGCTTTATGAATTTTCTCACCGTTTAGAAAGTAGTCCATGCTTCTATTCTTTTTTCCAAAATGCAAGATCTCGCATTTGCTCACATTGAATTCCATCAGCCATTTCCTGGACCACTCCTCCAAACTGTCTAGATCCTTCTGCAGCCTCCCCACTTCCTCAGTACTACCTGCCTGTCCACCTAACTTTGTATTATCGGCAAACTTCACTAGAATGCCCCCAGTCCCTTCATCCAGATCATTAATATATAATGTGAACAGCTGCGGCCCCAACACTGAACCCTGCGGGACACCGCTTGTCACCGGCTGCCATTCCGAAAAAAGAACCTTTTATCCCAACTCTCTGCCTTCTGTCAGACAGCCAATCCTCAATCCATACCAGTAGCTCTCCTCGATCACCATGGGCCCTCACCTTGCTCAGCAGCCTCCCGTGTGGCACCTTATCAAAGGCCTTTTGGAAGTCTAGGTAGACCACATCCACTGGGTTTCCCCAGTCTAATCTACTTGTCACCTCTTCAAAGAACTCCAACAGGTTTGTCAGGCACAACCTCCCCTTACTAAATCCATATTGACTTGTTCTAATCCGACCCTGCTCTTCCAAGATTTTAGAAACCTCATCCTTAATGATGGATTCTAGAATTTTACCAACATTCTAGAATTCTAGAATTTTTATGTATCCCTTATTCATCACGTTTTCTGATTATCACATTGTTGTGTGTATTTCACATTTCCTTTACTACAATTTAGGAAGATCTTGACTGTAAAACGCTTCAGGACATTTTGTGGTCATGAAAGGCACTGTATAAATACAATCTTGTTGTTTAACAAGTACCGGAAGGATAAGACAAATTTGCTAACTCTTTAATAATGCATTACTTACAGGAATGGCAAGATAAACATTCTGCAAGATTAGTGCATATTGCAAACTGGTACACCGAGCTTCTAAATCAAATAATAATGGCAAAAACAGCACAAATGATTTATTGCTGTAGGTGCCACCTGGTAGCAAAGTCTCCTCAAATTTACATTGATACAAAGCATAGGTATGCCATTTATTTTCAAGAGAAAGACATGGATTTATTTTGAAAAACAGAATTCCACTATTTCTAATACTTAAAATAATGAGCAACAGTAACTATATGTATTTTCATTTCAGTAGCTGGGAGAATGGTTTCACTTCATCCTGCTCCTAGAACCAGCTGTTTTTCTCGCTGCAGTGTTTTCAAACAAAACAGAAAAGGCTGGAATACAAAAGTCAGTGGGAGGTGCAAATGATTCGTGGTCATTGCTAGTGAACAGCTTGGGTTCCAAGAACTTGCAGTCTGTTTTCAAAGTGAAATAAAAAATAAAGCTTTCTAACTATTCAGCTTTTATTCCCCCATCTGGCACCTGCCTGCAAAACAGATGGTTTTATTAAGAGAATAATGCATTCTACTAAGCCACGGCAGACACAGGTAGGCTCTACTTCAACAAGGCTGGCTTAGTGAGCTGTTGCAGCTTTAGGCTGCCTTTTATCTGCCTACCTTTTGCTATTATTTATATGCTTCCAGATCAAGAACTAGCCTGCACCCAGAAGATTATAAGATAGGTGTTGTGTTTGCACAGAAGATATTACTACAGTGTTTCCAATTTGGATTATATTTCTTGCTGTGACCTTGCGCATTTGGTTTCAGAACAGACATCAAAAGAAATCTCATTAACATGCTTTTCTTCAGCTTCCACCCTTCCTCAGCTGAAGATGATGAACCAAAGATTTCAATTTACTCCAGTTTGAGGAGGTTTCAGGTTAGCCAGGGCGACCATGGCAAAGCTGAGAAAATATAGGTAAGGATTTCTATGGCTGATTAAAAGCAGACATGATCAAATTTACAGAGATAGAATTAGACATTCTTCATGTTCAGTCATTCAGGAGGCAGAGAGGATTGACTTAGTAGTGTGGATACAATTTTTTTTTAATGAGGTTTACAGACAATAGAGTCTTAGAGTCATAGAGATGTACAGCATGGAAACAGACCCTTCGGTCCAACCCATCCATGCCGACCAGATATCCCAACCCAATCTAGTCCCACCTGGCAGCACCCAGCCCGTATCCCTCCAAACCCTTCCTATTCATATACCCATCCAAATGTCTCTTAAATGTTGCAATTGTACCAGCCTCCACCACATCCTCTGGCAGCTCATTCCGTACACGTACCACCCTCTGTGTGAAAAAGTTGCCCCTTAGGTCTCTTTTATATCTTTCCCCTCTCACCTATGCCCACTAGTTCTGGACTCCCCAATCCCAGAGAAAAGACTTTGTCTATTTATCATATCCATGCCCCTCATAATTTTGTAAACCTCTATAAGGTCACCCCTCAGCCTCCGACGCTCCAGGGAAAACAGCCCCAGCCTGTTCAGTCTCTCCTTATAGCTCAGATCCTCCAACCCTGGCAACATCCTTGTAAATCTTTTCTGAACCCTTTCAAGTTTCACAACATCTTTCCGATAGGAAGGAGACCAGAATTGCACGCAATATTCCAACAGTGGCCTAACCAATGTCCTGTACTGTCACAACATGATCTCCCAACTCCTGTACTCAATACTCTGACCAATAAAGGAAAGCATACCAAATACTTTCTTCACTATCTTATCTACCTGCGACTCCACTTTCAAGGAGCTATGAACCTGCACTCCAAGGTCTCTTTGTTCAGCAACACTCCCTAAGACCTTACTATTAAGTATATAAGTCCTGCTAAGATTTGCTTTCCCAAAATGCAGCACCTCGCATTTATCTGAATTAAACTCCATCTGACACTTCTCAGCCCATTGGTGCATCTGGTCCAGATCCTGTTGTAATCTGAGGTAACCCTCTTCGCTGTCCACTACACCTTCAACTTTGGTGTCATCTGCAAACTTACTAACTGTACCTCTTATGCTCACACCCAAATCATTTAATGCTTACTCAACCAAAATTTCATGACAAATAAGCAGTCTGATAGATTGTATCCAGAGAAGATGATGCCAAGCTCATGTCACCAAAGATTAGCAAGGGAATTAGGAGGAAGATAAGGACTGATCCTTGGGAGGATTCTTAAGCAGAACAGCTGAACAACAACCCAAAAGGTCCTTTGAACCAACAACAGAATTTGGGAACCATACAGATGAATGAATCCCAGAAAGGATATGGTCACCAAATGTCTTCGGTCTAACTCACAATACAATGCATTGCTCTAAACAGAGTAAGAAAGCTTTATGAAATTACACACATGGGGTATGGAGTGGATGATTAAAATTATACCTAGACTATTAAATAATAAGGACAAGTAAGGTAAGAAATTTGAGAGTTCTACCTTCTTCAAGTTTGGGAATGACAATGTATTGAAATTAATGAAAGCAATGATGATTCCTTGCAACATATTACACACATGTTGCCTATACCTCGGGCTTTCCTGCAGTTCGCTCTTCTGTTTTACCAATTCTTATTGCCTCCAGTAAATGCTGGAGTTACCTCCATCCTCATTCCTTTTAGTTATAATTCTCCATTTAGCTTGTATCTATGTAGTCTTGTATTGCAAGTATGATAAAGTTCTCCATTCATTGTGTTACAATGGAATTTGAGCCATGAAGCACAATGAAATAACTTTACAACTGAGTAGGCCCAAGTGAAACTGAACATGAAACACAAAATAATTGTTTTTGGGCAGATAGTGAACTTATAGTTTATACAATTAAGACATATTGCAAGCCTTGAACAAGACTTAACTTCTCTAATCGAAAAATTAAGTAGGTGCTATTGGTATTGGGAGATAGGAGTTTAAAGGAACAAAAAGACTAATTATCTTAAATCTACATCACATGTTTGTCTGTTCATCTTATCTCAGTTTAAAAATCATTCTAAAGAATACAAGAGTCAGGGATGATGAGCACATTAAACTTAACGAGGTGGTCAGCAGCAGCACTTTGATTGCAGCATTCACTTTGGTTCCAAATGTTGCTGCTGCACCTTGGCCGCAGAAGGAAAATT
Organism: Chiloscyllium plagiosum; assembly: GCF_037043375.1. Lineage (NCBI taxonomy): Eukaryota > Metazoa > Chordata > Chondrichthyes > Orectolobiformes > Hemiscylliidae > Chiloscyllium > Chiloscyllium plagiosum. Next base: position 42,033,514 of record NW_028270166.1, on the reverse strand, counting down.
AGAGGGAATGTCGATCAATAGTCAATGTGATATATGTTAAAAAAAAATAGGAGAATACTATCTTGGCCCATGGTGAGTCTCCCATGAGCAGGAAACTTCATAATGTTGAAGCAACTGACTGTAAGGAATGGGGTAAAAGAAGAAAATATTTTCATCTTGCACTTTGTAATCATGGCAATTAGATCTAGTCAGACCACAGCAATATATAGTAAAGAGAAGAGAGTAATAGTGAGCAGGTTAACGGCATAAATTCTTGACTAAGTTGGGATGAGGTGGGGGAGAGGAAGCTTTGCCAATTTGTACACATATCCACATGTTTCTCTAAATTCAATGTGATAATGAACATGGCAACAGAATGTCTCTTTAGTAATGCAAGTTGAGAGAAATCACGCAGTAATAGCTAAGGTAATCCATGAAATCCTTGCTGTCAAACCAACTTGGAAATTAATACGTGTACATCTAGTTGCAGTCTAAGTGAAGACCTTACTGCAAATTAGGGACCCCAGGCATATTAATTGTCTTTGGGAGAATTCCAAAGATTTATTCAGTAATGAGTGATCACCCCCTGGCTTGGGAAGGTATCACAATTAGTTCCACTTTTCCTGAGTACTTGAAAGTCCTACTTGCAGGGAGAAGGGCAGTCATCAAAGATGATGTTTCAGAGAAGATTTGATGAGCCTTCCAACATCAGGAAAGGCTGTCAAAATAAATCTGAATCCAGGAAAAGTGATAAATTGCAATGAAGAATAACAGAAAGAGGGGACGATCCAGGTAAAGTAATATGTAGTGATAGAAAAATAGTAATTTTACACCTGATAACGAAAATGTTTGGGTGCATTACATGAGCTAATTGACATTGGTTACACACTTACAGAATGTGAACAAATCATTGAAAGTGATGAGGCACCGTGTTGTTTGCATATACAAGTATTGGACAAATATGAGAACCAGATTATAACAGATGAAGCGCTGAATGTGGATAAAGTAATACAGAGATACCAGATAAGGCTATTTGTTCCAGAAGTCAGCACTGAAAGTTACACAAAGTAACATGAATGTCAGAAGGGGTCAATGCAATAAGGAGAGCAGGTAAAGTCATTGACTAAATGTGCAAGGTGAGGGACAGAAAGTAAAATCTGTGGCTTGCCAAAATGTGCTCAAGATGTGGAAGGTCAGATAATGCAGTTTGAGTTCTGAAACTAGTCAAAAGTGAACATGGCCTTGGAAGTTATGAACTTCCATATTCTGAGCATAGGCGGAAGGAGATGTACATCACTAATCTGCAACAAGCTAGGAGGGTAAACAGAGGACATAGTTTGACAAGACCAAGAATTCAGATCGAGTGAATCCCTCAAGGAGTATAAGGAGTATACGGACGGGGGAAATCAGGTGGACAAAAAGAGGAAAAAAGATATTTTTGCATCATCATTAGCCACAGGTAAGATCCTGAAAGACTGGAGGGTAGCAAATGTTGTGACCTTATTCAAGAAGGGTTGCAAAGAAAAGCCTGGGAATTATAGACCAGTCAGCCTAACATCTGTGGTAAGTAAGTTACTTGAGAAAATCCGAGAAACAAGATATACATGTTATTTGGAAAGACAGGGTTTGATTAGGAATAGTCAGCATGGCTTTGTGTGAGGGAGATCATGCCTCACAAATTTGTTAGAGTTCTTTGATGAAGTGACCAGGAAGATTGACGAGGGCAGGTAGACGTAGTCTAAATGGATTTCAGTAAGACCTTGGATAAAGTTCCACATGGTCGGCTGCTCTGGAAGGTTAGATTGCATGGAATCCAGGGAGACCTGGCAAACTGGATGCACAATTGGCTTGATAGTAGGAAGCAGAGAGTAATAGTGGAAGGACGCTTGTCAGACTGGAGTGCCTCAAGGGTTGGTTCTGGGCCCATTACTGTTTGTTATCTATATCAATGATTTGGATGAGAATGTACAAGGCCATGATTAGTAAGTTTGCAGATGACACTAAAATAGGAGGCATCGTGGACAGTGAGGAAAGTTATTTAAGGAAATTGCAGCAGGACTTTGAACAGCTGGGGAAGCAGGCCAAGAAATGGCAAATGGAGGTTAATATAGACAAGTGTGAGGTCTTGCAATTTAGAAAGTGAAATCAAGGTAGGAATTTCATAGTGAAAGTGGTAAGGTCTTAAGGAGTATAGTGGAATAGAGGGACCTTGGATTTCAGGTGCACGGTTCCCTGAAAGTGGAGTCACAGGTAGACAGGGCAGTGAAGATGGCTTTTGGCACACTGGCCTTCATCAGTCAGGGCATTTGGGTATAGAAGTTGAGAAATTACGTTGCAGTTATACAGGATGTTGGTGAGGCTGTACATGGAATATTGTGCTCAGCTTTGGTCATCTTGCTATAGGAAGGATGCCATTAAACTGGAAAGAATGCAGAAGAAATTTACAAGGATCTTGCCAGGACTCAAGGGTCTGAGTTATCGGGAGAAATTGGTCAAGATAGGACTTCTTTCTTTAGAGCATAGGAGACTGAGGTGGGGGGGGAGGGATCTTATAGAAGTGTATAAGATCATGAGAGGCATGCGTAGGGTGAATGCACTCAGTCTTTTTCCCAGGGTTAGGGAATCAAGGACTAGAGGGCATCCATTTAAGGTTAGAGGGGAAAGAATAAAAGGGAACCTGAGAGGCAACGTTTCTTTTACGCAGTGGGTGGTACGCATATGGAATGAGCTGCCAGCAGACGTAGTTGAGGCAGGTACATTAACAACATTTAAAAGACATTTGGACAAATGCATGGATAGGAAAGGATTAGAAGGATTAGGGCCAAGTGCAAGGAAATGGGGCGAGCGTTAATGTACATTTTGTCAGCATGGACCAGTTTGGGCCAAAGGGCCTGTCTCCACACTGTAGACTCTATGACTCTCAGAAAGCTTCTGGGTTAAGGAGTATCCAAAGACATTCCACAAATACATTAAGGACAAAAGATTTACCAGGGAGTGAATAGGGCCCCTTAAAGATCAACAAGGCCGTCTATGTGTAGAACTGCAGGAGATGGATGAGATACTGGTTGAATATTTTATGCCATTATTTACGGCAAAGGAGGACATGGAAACTAGAGAATTTGGAGAAGTAGTCAGTGGTATGTTGAAAAGTGTCCATATTACGCAGGCAGTGGTGTTAAATGTGTTCATAAAGGTGGATAAATCCCTGGAATCTGATCAGGTGTATCCCATAATTTTGTGCAATGCTAGAGAAGTGATTGCTGGACTCCTTAATGACATATTTGGCTCATCAATAGCCACAGGAGAGGTGCTAGAAGGCTGGAGGGTGCCTAATATGGTGCCATTATTTATGAAAGGTGGTAAGGAAAAGCCAGGGAACTATAAATTGGTGAGCTTGATGTCAGCGGTGGGTACGTTGTTGGAAAGGATTCTGAGCGACAGGCTCTACACATATTTGGGAAAGGCAAGCACTGATTAGAGATAATCAAAATGACTTTGTGCGTGGGAAATCATGGCTCACTAACATGATTGAGTTTTTTGAAGAATGAAAAAGAAGATATGAAGTGGATGATATCTATATGGACTTCAGCAAGGCATTCAACAAATGGTTAGCAAAGTTAGGTCACATAGAATCGAGGGAGTGCTAACTGTTTGGATACAAAATTGGCTTGAAGGTAGGTAACAGAGGGTGATGATGGAAGGTTTATTTTCAGACTTGAGACCTGTGACAAGCATATGCCACAAGGATCTGTACTGGGACAACTGCCTTTTGTCATTAGTATAAATGATTTGGTGAGAATATAGGAGGAATTGTTAGTATGTACAGTGGACAGTGCAGGTTATCTGGAGCACAACAGAACCTTGATCAGATGGGCCAAGGAGTGGCAGATTGAATGCAATTTAGATCAATGTGAGGTGTTGTATTTTGGTAAGACAAATCAGGGTAGGACTTACATACTTAATGGTAGGTTGTTGCTGAATGTTGCTGAACAAAGAGACCTTGGTGTGCAGGTTCATAGTTCCTTGAAGGTGAGGATGGAGTCACAGATAGACAGGGTAGTGAAGGCAACATTTGGTGCACTTGCTTTTCTTGATCAGTGCATTGTATAACAGATGGGATGTCATGTTGTAGCTGTACAGGATATTGGTTAAGTCACTTTTGGAATATTGTGTTCAGTTCTGGTCCTGGATTAGAGTGGTGCTGGAAAAGCACAGCAGTTTCAGGCAGCATCCGAGGAGCAGGAAAATCCACATTTCGGGCAAAACCCCTTCATCAAGAATAGAGCTCTATTAGATTGATTTAGGATATCTGGCCGGTATGGATGATTTGGACTGAAGGATCTGTTTCCATGCTGTACAACTCAATGACTCTTTGACTAAGCAACTCTGTGAATATCAGGAGAAACAAAGGCAAGAGTTTAAAGTTACAATCTGTAGAAGTTAGATGATACGTTGGCGTACGAAGCCATGCAGAAGAACTGAAAAGAAGTATGATATCACATAGAGGACAGCCAGATTTATTGTACACATGGATAGGCAGAGAAAAGAATGTTTCTTAATGGGTTATAAAAAACTAAAGCCAGACGAGTGACTTGGAGTTCAAATGAAAATTCAATAATTATGATGTTAGAGCATTCCCCTACGCAGGAAAAGAGATCTCATAAGATCTTCGTAGCTCTTTTAGCATCATATTCCTGGAAATCAATCAATATAATTTTTTACACAGTGAGAAGTTTCAAACACAAATATTTTTGAAACTACCCAAAGAAGTAAGTGACTTAGGAGGGAATCCAAAAAAACAAAATGGTAGTGAAGAGAGCCTTGGCTCCTGAAAAATTGGCACCAGTAGAAACCCTGGTTAGAGGTGTGCATTTAGAAACATTTTAGAGGAAATTTTGCAAGGGGAGATCTGAGAAATGTTATAAAGAAAAAGAAAATATTTCCATAATGACTAGTTGATGCAAGTTCCTGGTATTTCCTCCAATTTTTTGCTTTAACAAATAATTAAGATCCTATGAGGAACTGGAAGAACTTAATTTTTTTTGGGTTACTTTATGATTAAATTGTGTAATTATTCTTGTTTAAAGAAAGGAGGGGGAAATATGGAAGTTTGGTGGTATTATATGGAATATAAGATGTTAAAGATATAGACTATGAACCCCAATGGGGAGCTTCAACCCAGATCTTCTGGCCCAGTGGTAAGGATACTACACTGTACTACAAGTTCCTCTGTATTTCAAAGTTTTACATAATGAGAAGAGAGTCTAAAGAAATGTCACAACTAGTTAAGCAGATTATTGTTAATGGGTAAATATCAAGGGGAAACCATTACGACTAGTGAACTGTGTGGAAGAAACTGCAAAATTGAATAGTTACCGGAGTCTATCAACAAAGAACGGAGTCTTGATTTTCTGTCTTATCAATTGTTTTTTTTTATCAATTAAAAAAAGAGAGGGGAAAGAAAAAGAGATTGCTTAACATGAGAACATATTTCAAAACGCTTCTGTCAATTTGAGCAGGATCTGGTTTATACTCCTGTAACACCACCATCACCACCTCTACCTCAGGTGATAATTAGACAACACCCTCTTTAAGTGCCACCTCCACACTTGTCTACAGTGTTATGGACTAGGCCAGACCACTCAAAACATTCTTGAGCAGACAACCCAGACCATAACTTTGCAACTTGTTTTGGTAAATGCACAGTGAAAATGACCAGAAGTATGTTATCAAGGTTGACTACTAGGTTTTAAAACAGACACAAATTTATTCACAAAGTTACACAATGAAACATGAAGAACAGAATAAAGAACCCCTACAGAACTCAGTCTGTCCGAACTAGACTTTTCCGAATATGCAGAACAGTCCCAATAAGCAAACCCCCTTAAAACACAGTTTAAAAAAAGGAACAGATGCTTCCAGGTTGCAGTTAGAAGGGCATAAAGAGAAAGGAAGTTTCCATACAGCTCACTGTTGAAATCCCAACCAATTTTGGACTGAACTATTCAGCTAGAGAGCTGACCACTCCCCTTTCATTATACAGCTCATTTCTAAAACATGACCACTTTGGCCTGAAGTCTCATTTGTTTACATATAAACAAAAAGGCCTCTCAATACCCTTTAATCTCTGTACCAAACCAGGCTAATTGGAACCCGGCCTGGTTGATGACCCCTCTGAAAAAAACCCAAGGACACAGTATCCTTAAGAAAAGGAACAGCTTTTAGAGAAAAAAGGAACCAGATTTGTGACAACAGTGTCAGCTTGCAGAGAGTGCTACACACCACGACATAATATTCTTGAAGACTCAGAATTAGGAGCATCACAGACTGAGCAAGTCACTGAAATTGTATTTTAAGCAAGCTAAGGTCCTACTCAATGGCTGTCTTGCTATACATTGAGAAGGATGGTGATGATGATCTCACAACAGAGCATGCCCATCCAGAGGTGTTGCTGATGCCTATGCCTGTGGACATGTATATTTGGGAAGCTGATAACACCCTCATCTGGACAAGTTTCATATGGGGCTCCAGCATGCAGTTCTTCACTGTTGGTGCCCATGTCAGTGTGACCCCAAGCTAAATGGTACTCTAAAAGGCAGATCTTATTGTCTCATATTAATGCAAACCACCACCCCTCATAATCTAAAAACTTGAAGCCATTACACTTGTTCAGCTACTTTTGATAATGAGCAATTAACCATGAAGAACTACATGAAACCTAATAAATAGAATAAACATATTAATCTCAAAACTCGCTATTTTAATCACAGTAAAGCTATTCATCATGACACTTACAATATTGAAGACACTAACTTAAGCCCTAGGCAGATAAAATTTCTTCCATATTATCTTCCTTATATTTCTACATATTACAACCACCTTAGCTGGATGATACAAAAACAAAAGAAATTTGGATGCTGGAAATCTGAAACAAAACATAAATTGCTGGAAAATCTCAGGAGTTCTGATGACATCTGTGGAGAGAAATCAGATTTACTGTTTTGGATCCAGAAACCCTTCTTCTAAATGAAATAAGGATCCAACAGAGAATAGGTAAGAACATTATATTGTAATCATGGAAATAAATCTGAGCTGCCCATTTGAATTATTAAAGAAGGGTCACTGAACCTGAAATGTTAACTCTGCTTCTCCACAGATGCCACCACAATTGCTGGGTTTTTCCAGCAATTTCTATTTTTGGGAGCTGGAATATATTTGGAGACTACCTGTTCATTTCTCTGCAAAGATGAATCAGATGACAATGACAAATATCCTATGGATTGTGTTGCCAATGAAGACCCAGTCATTTGCCGCTCCACTTGTATCTGTGCAAGGCAGCCCCAGTCAGAGGAATCCAGGAAGTGACAGGAAACTGAAAGGCTTGAAGAGAGCCACACTATCATCATCTCTGCCTCCTTTCAGCACTGCCTGCACTTTTCCACAAGTGGGAGAACACTTTGATGCAGTCTTGAGCCATCCCTGTTATTCAAAGCTGCCATTGCATTGCCTTCTTCTAATGGGAACTGCTTACAATTATCACCACGTTCATCACTTGCTCCACATCTTGTGCCATCTGTCTGACCACAACTCGGGTTCCACCAAGGTAGAGTCAGAGATGTACAGCATGGAAACAGACCCTTCAGTCCAACTCGTCCATGCCGAGCAAATTCCCTAACCTAATCTAGTCCCACCTGTCAGCACTTGGCCAATATCTCTCTAAACCTTTCCTATCCTATACCCATCCAGATGCCTTTTAAATGCCTTTAAATTGTACCAGCCGCCACCACTTCCTCCAGCAGCTCATTCCATACAAACACCACCCTCTGCTTGAAAAGGTTGCCCCTTAGGTCCTTTTTATATTTTTCCCCTCTCACCCTAAACCTATGCCCAGGACTTCTGGACTCCCCCAACCCAGGGAAAATACCTTCTCCATTTATCCTATCCATGCCCCTCATGATTTTAGAAACCTCTATAAGGTCACCCCTCAGCCTCCAAAGCTCCAGGGGAAACAGCCCCAGCCTATTCAGCCTCTCCCTATAGCTCAAATCCTCCAACCCTGGCAACATCCTTGTAAATCTTTTCTGAACCCTTTCTAGTTTCACTACATCCTTGCACACTATTTTCCAAAACTGGCCTAACTAATGTCCTGTACAGTCGCAACATGACCTCCCAACTCCTATACTAAATACTCTGATCAATAAAGGAAAGCAGATCAAACACCTTATTCACTAACCTATGTACCTGCGACTCTACTTTCAAAGAACTATGAACCTGCACTCCAAGGGAACTTAAGAATCACTGGAAAGGTTATCATTTACTGTCCATTCCCAACTGCCCTTGAATGGTAGTGGTGAGTCACCTTCCTCATGTTGCAGTTCTTGTAGTATAGATGCACTGAGTGCTGATAGGAATGGAGAGTAACAATGAAAGAACAATGATATGGTTCAAAGTCAAGATGTTACATGACTTGGAGGGACCTTGCAGTTAATGGTGTCCCTATGAATCTGCTCCTCTCGATCTTTTAAGTGACAGAATCTACAGATTCAGAAGTTGTTATTGAAGGATCCTGAGCAGAATGCTTTAGGGCATCTCATGGATGACACATATTGAACCTGTTTTTCACCATTTGAGGTACTGCTTTTTAAAATATGGATGTAGTGCAAATTAAGCAGCTTGCTTTGCTCTAGATAGTGTTGAGGTTCTCAAGTGTTGTTGGAACATTCTTGACCTGTGTATTCTAGATGGCACACAGGTCTTAGTGAATAAAGAAATGGGTTCCCAAAGTTCAATAGCAAACTTACAAACTCTCGCCTATCTTTAGACACAGTATTAACATGATTTATTTAATTAAGTTTCAGGTCAAGAGTAAGCCAAAGGTGTTGATGGTGAAGGATTTGGTGTCAGTGAAGGGCTTGTATGATTCATGTAGCAAGTGATTCTTCACAGTACTACTACTCCTCAGAGATTAGGGTTGCCTTTTTTCACAGTCCCTGCGACATCTTCAATATTTTCTATGCAAGAGAGATAAGGCCTCAGTTAATGAAAAACATTGGTAACTGTGGTTACAGGCCCACGACACGCTGATCATGAAATTTATTTTCATAATACAAATAGGTAGTTCAGATTTATTTTCATGATTACAATGAAATGCTTTGACCTCTCTCTCCTCACTCCTTATCTCTTCTTTCATTGTTAGTATGGCACCAGACCAGGCTGTCAATTTCAAATGTATTCTCCATTATTGGCATCATGATTGCATTTTGACACATTCTTGACTTTGAATCTTGTTCACCATTCCTAACTCCGGCCTCGGAGGCAAATGCCTAATTCATTACCTGAAGTAAGATTTCACCAGAATTCTTCCCAAGCAAGATCCAGGTTAAAAAGCCTGTCACCTGTGAAACAAACTAAGTCAGCAAGATTCTAATCATTGAACATACAGCACAAAAATAAGACATTGGTCTGTCTAGTTTACAAAAGTTTATGGTCTACATGAGCCTCCTCTGCCCTTCTCATCTAAGTCTTGAGGTTATACTTCTCTTCATTTCCTGTTCATGTGCTGATCCACTTTCGCCCTAGATCTATCTATGCTAGCTACTTGACTTTTCCTTGTTAAAGTCAGTTTCATATTCTCATCAATTTTTGAGTAAATAACAGTTTGCTTAATTTCCCTTGGATTTTAGTGACTCTCTTACATTTATGGTTCCTTATTGCAAATCTTACATTGAATTGGTTGCTGTCCTTGGTCCTGATTTGAAATCCACAGGCTACAGTGAAGCTGCCAAGTGATACATTGCTGCCCTCTAGCGTTTGTAATACAATTTGCGTTGAATTCAAAATTACACTGCAAATAATCACCAAGAATGATAGAATCCCTACAATATGGAAGCAGCCCACTCGGCCCATCGAGTCCACAATGCGACTTTTCACTAATTCTTTCAAACAACGTTAATAATCCTTTACATTTGAAAACTGAACTGGAAGCTCTGAATTAAAGTCCTTCTTCTGATACAAAGCTTCTCAGAGTATCTACCATTGGAGAGACCCTGCCAATTCAAATCCTATAATTTCAATTTTTGTAAAGTATTAAAGCTAACTGTGCACATTTTTAAAACCTTCCAAGTGTATGTCCCTTTATCTTGTGACTCAAAAACTTGTCAAAACACTTTATGACAAACTACTATGAAATGAAAATACTTTTACTACTTTGGCGAATGTGGATAGCACAGTGATTCTCAACTGTTTTTTGGCCACGGCCCTCCAGGAGCTTTCCTCAGATTCCAGGGACTCCATTTCAAACAGAGATACAAAAAATCATTTATTATTGAACACCAAGAATAGGTGAACATTCCAATATACTGGACAGAACTTTGAAAAGACTGTCTGAAATTAAACATCTATCAGCCCTAATGCGATCCTTGAGCTTTGGTGCTTTTCTGCAAGTTTCAAGATATCAGGCTCCAAGTTAGATTTGGCTTGGGTATTTCATTGGTTCAGTTACCATGGCCCCATAAACCCTTGGGGCTCCCCTTCTCACAGTTTTCAGACTATGACCCCCTTCAAACATGCCAGGGCACCTAAGGAATGGCTGCTCTAGCACACCGAACAAATCTCCTCAGGGTTCAAAGAGCCCCAGAAGATCTTTGACATCCACCTGGTCCATATCTTAGCATCTCTGACCGTACTCCATCCTTTCACTGTCAGATAGGATAATGTATTCAAACTTCTGGTACACGCTTGGGAATCAGAGGAAAAATGTTATGATTAAAGACAAACTCAAATATTCTTACTCATGTCTGCAATCATTTAAATAGAAAAAAATACTGCAGTTGCTGGTAATCCAGAATAAAAATCAGAAAATGCTGGAAGCACTCAGCAGGTCAGTCAGTATTTGTGAAGGGAACAAAACAGTTACATTGGAGAACAATTCCACAATTACAAGTTCTGATAATATCCCTAAGTGTCCATGAATGAGTCCAGGCAGTGAAAATAATCAATGATTAAGAGCTTGAAGTTGCTTTAAAATAAAGCTTACATCTAGGACTGGTCTGTACAGCTCAGTATCCCACTAAGTAATCTAAAGGAGCCTGGAAGATTTCAGGACAGATTTTTTCTCTGCATTTTTTTTGGGTTTAGTTCTCAGACATCTTGTAAAAATCCAAATAATTGAAACTCTCCAACATCAAACTAGCATATTCCTGCTGCACCTGGAAAATCATCCATATCTACAGGGTTGCACAAGAATGCAACCATCATATTATAGAAGAACTACCTGTATTTCAGTCTTCACTAAATGGACCACAAAAACCAAGAGCTCCTCTCACTTAGTGCAGTTCATGCCCCCAAAGATCTGCAGGTTGAGAATCAGTTTGGTCAGTCACATTAAAACAGCTGGCAGAAATTCACAATCCTGAGTAGATATCACTTTCAAATTGTGGGATGATTGATGACGGTTGGGTGCCCAAGTTCAATGTTGTCTTATAGAATTATTTGTCATTAACTGTAGAATCTAGGGCAATGCTTACAAATGCTACAAGTGCACTGGCAGCAGAAATCGAAGATCATCGTATTATTCTGTAATTGGGTTTCTCGGGGTCAGAATTAATCTGAATACACTTGGTCCTAACACTGATCTATATAAAAGCAGAAGATTCATTAGGATGATCTTTGCTATGGAAGGATCATCTATGAGCAAAGGCCAAATAGGTTGGGACTCAACTCACTGGACTTCAGAAGAATGAGAGGTGATCTCAATGGAACATACAGGATTCTTAAGGAGCCTGACAGGGTAAATGCTGAGAGGATTCTTCTCTTCATGGGAGAGTCTAGAACCAGAGGGCATAGTCTCAGAATAGAGGGTGCCAATTTAAGATTGAGATGAGGAGGAATTTCTTCTTTCAGAGGGTTGAGTGACTTTGGAACTCCTTGCCACAGAGAACTGTGGGAATAGAGTCCCTGTGTACATTTAAAGCTGAGAGAGATTCTTGATTTTTTGAGGAATAAAGGTTATGGGCAAAGGGCAGTGAAGGGGACGTGAGGAATGTCCATCAGCCATGATCCTATTAAATGGTGGAGCAGGTTTGAGGGGCCGAACAGCCTACTCCTGTTTCTATTTCTTTAAGTTTTATGATCTTAACATATCCTTTCCCCACCTTCATCCTGAGGAATGCAGATATTTTCCTCAGAATCTTAAATAACTGCAGTTAGCAATTATACCTCATAACCAATCTTTCTTCAAATTTGTGTCAAGTGAAGGGGTGTTGGTGTTGAAACACCAAATGTGAGTTGATATTGTCATCTTTTCAAAGCTTATGCTCTTACTGCCCTTTTGTGGCAGTCAAGTGACACTGCAGAGTCAACCTGATTTTAAAGCACTTTACATTGCTCTTGCGCTGAATTGATTTGGGCAGAAATTACTCAAACCAATTATACAACCATAAATATAAGACAGACACTGATAAATCTAATTGTGAATTCAGGAGAAACATCTTTACTCAGACAATGGTTAAAGTTTGGAACTTGCTATGGTCTTATGGTAATATTTGGAATTGTGTTGGCAGAAGATTTTTTTTTAATGTTGTGTTGACCCCATTAAAGATGCAATTCTATAGAAAATCACAAACCTGCCGTCTCAGATAGTGAGCTCCCAAATGAGACCTGATAATACTGTGGTGAACTTTACCAAGAATAAGACTCAGTATGGAAATGTTGTTCAATTGACTCAATAGAGTCCAGACAGATATAAAAGTATGTTGATTAGTGCAATAGCAGAGTGACTCTTCTGAGGTTGCTTTTGGGACAGCATTATTACCAATTTTGAATTTTGTTATGAATTTTGGATTTAACAATGTTTTGTATGATTAATCAGCGTTTATGTTCTTTTGTTAGTAAACTTATGTCTATGATAATTCAGGTTTAAATTGTGAAGGATTGCCAAATTTATTCAGGGGGCCTGGCTTCCAGTCTGTCTCTCAAAACCTGTACTAGACTAGTACACTAGGTTTTAAATCACCTTATATTCGCACTAGACTGCTACTTTGCTAATGATTCAAGCATGGTTAAGAATGCTGCAAGTGTGAAATCAGAGGGCCATTTCTGTGTCCAGTGTTTAAAGGTACAGGAGATTAGTGTGCTCTGTCCAAGTGCCTCCATTCACTGCTTTTTTTTTATTAAAGAGTGACCCTTTAAATGAAAGGGAAGAGGAGATTGATTTGAGATGAAAACCTGATCTAATGTCTTGATGGTAAATACACCACGTGTTTAAGTATAATGACCTGTGGGTGCCATTTCAAATCTTGGCTATGTTGAAATATCAGATCTCAGCTAAAGCAGTGATGATGTTTACAGTTAAGTTCAGTATCCTAGACCAGTGAGAAAGAAAAAGGAAAAACAGCCTTATTTCACTTGGTAGTCTCACAGCTGCACTCCCAGTAAAGGTGAATTAAGAGCCTAGGTAGTTTTTCCCTTCAAAAACCCATTAAGAACAATTGGTTGAGAAAATAATTCATACTCTGAGATTATTTATGATCCTCACTCTGAACATGAGTATTCACTACTTTTACAAAACAAGAACAATTGTTACACTACAATCCCTACTTTAAGCGACCATAGAAAAGTCATGGTAGAGAAAAGGCCATTAGCAGCCCATTTTAATCCCAGTCCAGTATCTGAACCACACCAGATTATAGCATTTCTTTATAGAAGGTATCTGGATCTGCACAAGTTGAGGGTTTTGCTTTAACCACCAAACCAGAAGTGAATTCCAGAAACCCACCAGAAACATAAAAAGTATTTCATATGTCCCATCTACTTACCAATCATGTTAAATCTGTGATTTCTGATCAATCACCCATCAGGAGAAGAAACCAGTCTTCCATACCAGCTTTATCAGTGTCCTTTATTATTTTGTGCACCTCAACTAACTCACACTTCTGTTTTGAAGTGAACAATCATAGCCTATTCAAGCTTCCTTCATATTCACACATTTCCAGCCCTAGAAATATTCTGAAAAATCTTCTCTGTACTTTCTCTAGAACAATTATATCCTTTCTGTACTGTTGTGATCATAAGTGCAGGCAGAATGCCCTACTCTGGCCAAACCAATGTCTTACACTGTTCCAGTATTACATCCCTGCTTAATCTTGAAGACGTCACTAAATGGAGGAAAACAGCTCAAATGACTTCTTTATTATCTTATCTTCCAGTTTAACCTTTAGGAAATGCACTCAAAGGTCTTTCACTTCCTCCTGTGCATTGCGTATGCCACCCCCAAAGGTATAAACTTACTCTTCTCCAGATAGAATTCAATTTGCCTCTTTTCCACCTATTCAACTAAACCAGAGTATACTGCGGTCAACAGCCAATATCTTCACTCTCATCTACATACTAATTTTTGTCATCTGTAAATTTCCCAATCATGCTTTTCAATCATTTGAATCTACAACATCACAGTATACCAAAAACTGCAAGAAACCCAACACTGAGTCCTTTGAAACACCAATGGAAATTGCTTTCCATCCACAAAAACATTGGTCAACTATTATCCTTCTTTTCCTGCCTTTGAGCCAATCTCGGATCCAATCAGTCACATTCTTCTGTATCCCATGGGCTGTAATTTTTGTGAGCAGTCTGCTATTGGGAACCATGTCAAATGCCTTACTAAAATCTGTTTAGATAACATCCACTACATTACCTTCAGCAATTCTCCTTATTACTTCATCAAAAAATTCACTAAAAAGTGAATAAACTAAAGGATAAAATGAAGCAATAGCCTGAGATAGTAACTGTCTTACAAAATCAGCTCGAGCTAATGCCAATAGGGATTCTATGAATCTATCTCCCAGCCATCATCAACCTATTGGTAGGAAAGACCTGCCAGAAGGATATGGTACATTGATATATAGTTGGGAAGAATAGACCCCAAGAGTCCATGTCATTAACTCCACACCCATGAAGCTTCTTGACATTAGATCAATCATGGTCAAGGAAACCTCCTGCAATGTACCACCTACATTGAAGAGTACTCATTCATCAGCCAATGTTGATTACCAGTTTGAAGAATGGAGGATAGAAAGCTGGGAACTTCATCTGGGCTTAGTAGCACCACTACTGACTTGAGTCCTGAAGGATATATACACCAGACTGAACCATGATATGTGATGAGGGAACCAACAAGCAGGGAACAGGATAACCAGGGAAAGGAGTAGCCCAATCAAGGAGAAAGGAGGGAATCTATGTGTAGAGCCAGAAGAGGTAAGAGCTGCCCTAAATGAATATTTTGCGTCGGTGTTCAAAGAGAAGGAATTAGAGGGGGATTACCTTAGGGAAGGGAGTGTTGAATTTCTAAGCCAGGTTGCTATTAAAAAGGAAGAGGCGAGAGATCCAAGATGGTGGTGGTCTGAGAGGTATGCTGTGCTGGGCTCTGTGCTATACCCTGGGCACGGTGGACTAACCCACCCCTAACTACCCCTAGGATAAAAATCGATAATTTAAATTGTTGTTGAACATCTAAAGCTGCTAAAATAGTGATCTGACAGCTCCAAGATCAGGATGAAGGTGAATAAAGGAAAAGTACAGCAGGCAGGACACTCCCCTATTGTGTCAGGGTGCCCACAGCCATTGCTCAAATTCCTGGGGTGGCCTCTTTGGATTTAATGGTGCAGTAGCATTTACTCTCAGAGTTTGCCAAACTCAGGGAAAAGATTAAAGCAACAATGGAGCTAACATCTGCCATGCTGAAGAAGCATGAGCAGGAGATTCAAACACTGGACCGAAGAGTGGAAACAGTGGAGCAGAGGACCGCAGCATCAGAGACCATGGCAGAGGTCTGGGGAGGACGGATCCGAATGTTGGAATACCAGATTCGGGTCCTTCAGGAACAAGTGGGATACCTAGAAAATAAAAGTAGAAGAAACAAAAACTTACAGCTCGTGGGTCTTCTGGAGTGCAAGGAAGGTGAGGACCTCACTGGTTCCTTGGAGAAGTGGCTTCTGAAGTTCCTGGGGCTGGAGGTGGAATTGGGCCTGGTGAGTGTGGAGTGGGCCCACTGGATCACAGTGTGCAGGTCCGAGTTAGACCCATGCCCCCTCCCAGTCCTCGTGTGACTTTAGCACTATGAAGAAAAACAATTAGTGATTGAAACAGCAAAAAGATGACGAAGAGATCCACGGGCTTTAATACACAAAGGCTCCAGAATAATGTTCTTTCAAAACTTCTCTGGAGCCATAATTAAGAAGAGATAAAGTCAAGAGAAAATTATGGGATCTAAACATTCAATATTCCTTGAGGTACCCGGCGGTGTTGCGTTTCACTTACGGAGGGACAGTATATAATTTTGATTCAGCAGAAAAGGCAAAGGACTTTGTGAACTCTTTGAAATAAAGGACTGGGGTTGGGAGTGGAGTGGGGTGGAGGGGCACCGTTACAGACCAATGGCACAGTTTTGTTTACTTTCTCTGCCCCTTTTCTTTACTCTCTCCCTTTTTGTGGTTATTGGTTCTATAGATTCTATACTGCCTTGATGTAAAAACTGATTTATTTAACATTTCGATCAGTTAGTTATTGTCTGGAGTTTTTTTTTTGCTCTCCTTGTCTGGATTGGGGGTGGCTATATCTGTGGTTAAGGTGTACAGAGAAGAGGTGTGGAGGGGGGGGAGGGGGGGTGTAAACTGTTAACTCTCAGGAATGTAAATAACATGTTTCCTTTGTCTGTGTACACCTGGGACTGGGGCATGGCCTCAGCTGAAAGGAGCCAAAAACATTGCAAGGATTGGGAGGATTGCCCCCTATCTGTAAGGGGGGAGATCTCTAGTGAATTGGAGTTTATTTGGGTGTTTGTTGAAGTTAAATGTAGTGGTTAGTTTTTTAGTTGTAGTAGTTTTCACAAGATTAGATGGCGCAGGCTGGTGATGGAACATCTCACCCAAGACTACCTTACAAATATAGTGCACCATAAAACGGAGCAGTTTTAAAAGACGTGGCAGCCCTTTCTAAATTATATAGACACAGACTTATCGGCAATATTAATCAGAGACGTGATATAGCTGTGGGAGTCAGTTTGGGTGGCCCATGGGGCCCTGGGGTGGGGGAGGCTGGAAAAAAATTACGGGTACAATGACTGGTGTTCCCAGGGATTGGAGTTTCAGTGGAGGTGTGGTGGGTGAAATAGAATAAAGTAATGTGATGTAATTTATTTTAAGCTAATTTGAATTTAGCTTAATTTAACTTTTATTTAATTTGATTGTAGTTTAGTTTAAGTTAAGTAGATACGTTTTTCGGTAGAATAGTAAGTAGTTTATTATTAGTAGTATTGCGATATGACACTGTTGTACTACCTCTATCTTTTAGTATTTTGTTTTTTTTAATATATAGTTGCTTTTATAAAAGAGTTGAAAGAGTTTTAAATAAAAATATTTATACAATAAAGGAAGAGGTGTTGTGCGTCTTAAAAAGTATTAAGGTAGATAAATCCCCAGGTTCTGATGGAATCTATCCCAGAATATTGAGGGAGGCAAGAGTACAAATTGCTGGAGCATTAACAGATATCTTTGTATCCTCTTTGGCCACAGGTGTGGTTCCAGAGAATTGTAAAATAGCCAATGTTATTCCATTGTTTAAGAAGTGTAGCAGGGAAAATCAAAAAAATTGCAGGCCTGTGAGCGTCACATTGGTGATAGGAAAACTATTTGTAAAAACTCTCAACGACAAGATCTACATGCATTTGGAAGCAAATAGACTTATTAGTGATATGGCTTTGTGCAGGGGAAGTCAAGCCTCACTAACTTGATCGAGTTTTTTGAAGAGGTGACAAAGATGATTGATGAGGGAAAAGCAGTTGATGTCAACATGGACTTCAGTAAAGCCTTTGACAAAGTCCCTCATGGCAGACTGGTATAAAAGCTGAAGTCACATGGTATCAGGGGTGAGCTGGCAAGATGGATTCAGAACTGGATCAGTCATTGAAGACAGAGGGTAGCAGTGGAAGGATGCTTTTTGGAATGGAGGGTTGTGACTAGTGGTTTACCGGTGGATCAATGCTGGACTTCTACTGTTCGTGGTCTACATAAATGACTTAGAGGAAAGCATAGCTGGTCTAATTAGTAAATCTGTGTATGCTACAAAGATTGGTGGAGTTGCAGATAGTGAGGAATATTATCAGAGGATACAGGCAGGATATGGATCAATTAGAGGCATGGACAGAAGAATAGCAGATGGAGTTTAATCCAGACAAATGTGAGGTGATCCATTTGCAAGGTCAAGTACAGATGGAAGTTATGCTGTGAATGCCAGAACCCTTTGGATATGCAAAGGGATTTGGGTGTGCAGGTCTGCCAAATCACTGAAGGTGGCAGCGGAGGTGGATAAGGTAGTAAAGAAAGGCCTATGGCATGCTTGCCTTCATTGGAAGGGGCATTAAATATAAGGATAGGCAAGTTATGCTGCAGTTTTATAGAACTTTAGTTAGGTCACACTTGGAATATTGCGTACATTCTGGTCACCACTGCTTTGGAGAGGGTACAGAAAGGGCTTACCAGGATGTTGCCTGGTATGGGAGATTTTAGAAATGATGAAATGTTGGATCGACTAGGTTTATTTTCACTGGAAACACAGAAAGTTGAGGGGCGACCTGATAGAAGTTTGTAAGATTGTGAATGGTATGGATAGAATGTAAAGTTTTTCCAAGGTTTCAATTGGTGGAAACAGACAGAATTGCAGCACTTAAGAAACTGTAATTGAAGATAATTTTAGTATGAAGGGGAAAATGTGTCGGTGCAGGCTTGGAGGGTTGAAAGGCCTGTTCCTGTGCTGTATTGCTCTTTGTAAATCAGGAAGAATCTGCACATGCATCAGTCCATGGCAGCATTGGTGAAAGTTACCATTATACAGTCCTTGCTGAAAATGTGTTGCTGGAAAAGCGCAGCAGGTCAAGCAGCATCCAAGGAACAGGAGAATCGACGTTTCGGGCATAAGCCCTTCTTCAGGAATGCCCGAAACGTCGATTCTCTTGTTCCTTAGATGCTGCCTGACCTACTGCGCTTTTCCAGCAACACATTTTCAGCTCTGATCTCCAGCATCTGCAGCCCTCACTTTCTCTCGAAGATTATACAGTCCTTGTCAGGTCAAAGACCCATCTTCACACAGAGAACAAATTAAATCACATTGAATGACATGATCATCATGCTAACTAGTATAGACTCAGACAGATATAGCATCTCAAAGCTTGACATTAGGTGGTTTTGGGCCATCAGCTGCAGCAACATTTGCATTCATTGTGACCTGTCTTATTTATCATTCTTCCTTTACCACCAAGACATGGGACTAATCCTAATTTAATAAAGAGTTCAGGAGAGCATGCCAGGAGCATCATCTATCAAATCCCAAAAAAAATGAGTGATGAATACACAACACAGAACTACGTGTATTAGGCAACAAAAGAAGCATGTGATAGACTGGATTAAGAGATCATACATGACCCTGGATCAGATTAAAGCACTGCAGGTTAAGAAAAAGCAAGTTTTAGCCTGCTAATCTCAAGATAATAAAGAAAGATGCATTTTCAATTGGGATTACTATTGTCCAAGAGGTTTGAGGTTCTTTCAGCTTGTTTGGATGAGAGCAAGGACTGCAGAGTGGAAGAACTAATTAACCATTACACTGTGATACCGGATTCCTGATGAAGAGCTTATGTTTGAACCGTTAACTTTCCTGATGCTGCCTGACTGGCTATGTTTTTTCCAGCACCACATGTTTTGACTCTGATCTCCAGCATCTGCAGTCTTTACTTTCTCTCTCTGTGATAAAGGAAGCCATTCAAGTGGAAGAAGCAAAAAGTGATATAACGATAGTCAAAAACAACAGGGAGGAAGATTATCACTGTTCACCTTAGCAAAGGACAAGATTCCAGAAGGCATATGTTGCAAGCGTAATGCCAGAGTTCAGGACATCTGCTTAGGGATGGAGAGGAACATTCAATGAGAGTGGGAGGATCAGTCTTCTGATCCATACAGGTAGGACAAAGAAAGGGATTCTGAATATTGAAGGGTACGTATCATTTAGGAAGAATGGGAAGTTTGCAAAAGGTGAAGGAGTGGCTCCTAATTAGGGATGGTATTAGCACAATAGAGCAGAATAACAAGTACAGGAAACCAGGATGCAGAGTGGCTTGAGCAGAGATGAGACATGAAAAATGATAAGTCACTTGTAGGAGTGGTGTACAGGTTCCCTAGAAGTAATTATATGTGAAGATGAAGTATAAAGGAAAGAATGGGAGCTTGTCAAAATGATATGGTGATAATCATGGTAGACTTTATTCTACTCATAGAAAGAATCAGATGGACCAAAGTTTGGATGAAGAATTCATAAAATGATTTCAGGACAATTTCTTAGAACACCAATGGAAAGCAGACTACATTAGATTTGGTCTTGCACAATGAGTTAGTATTAATGAATGACCTCAGTGAAGGTGCCCACAGGTAGCAGTATCCACAATGTGATTAAACAAAAAATTTAGTTTGAGGTAGAGTGAATTCAAAACTAGTGTTTAAAATAAGGGCAATAATAAGGACATGAAAGTAGAGCTTACTAGGTTAAGAGATAGGATAATAGCAATAAAATGTCAAACATTTGGGGAATTTCAGAAATCACAAGGTAGATAAATTCCAATAAGAGGGCAGCCTACTATCTGGGGTTAACTGAAAAGACTAAAAGTCATATCAAACTTAAAGAGAAACATTTAAGAATGCAAAGATTGGCTGTTGATCTGGAGAAAATATTTTTTAAAAATCAAAAAATGACCAAAATATCGAGGGGAAAAATTAGATAAGAGAAAGCTAGATTCAAATATAAAAATAGATAAAGAAGAGTTTTTAGAGATACATTAAAAAGAGTTAACAACGTGATCATTAGTCCTATGCAGTGTATGTCTGGGGTATTAATACTAGAAAATAAGGAACCAGCAGATTAATTAAAATTTTGCATCAATCTTCACAGTAGAGGAGACAAATGTTGCCCTAGAAATGCCTGCAAATCAGGATATGGAAGCAGGGAGGAACACAATAACTCACCAGACAAGTAGAGTCATAGAGATGTACAGCATGGAAACAGACCCTTCGGTCCAACCTGTCCATGCTGACCAGATATCCCAACCCAATCTAGTCCCACCTGCCAGCGCCCGGCCCATATCCCTCTAAACCCTTCCTATTCATATACGCATCCAAATGCCTCTTAAATGTTGCAATTGTACCAGCCTCCACCACATCATCTGGCAGCAAATTCCATACACGTACCATCCTCTGCGTGAAAAAGTTGCCCCTTAGTTCTTTTTTATATCTTTCCCTTCTCACCCTAAACCTACGCCCTCTCGTTCTGGACTCCCCAACCCCAGGGAAAAGACTTTGCCTATTTATCATATCCATGCCCCTCATAATTTTGTAAACCTCTATAAGGTCACCCCTCAGCCTCCGCGCTCCAGGGAAAACAGCCCCAGCCTGTTCAGCCTCTCCCTATAGCTCAGATCCTCCAACCCTGGCAACATCCTTGTAAATCTTTTCTGAACCCTTTCAAGTTTCACAACATCTTTCCGATAGGAAGGAGACCAGTATTGCACGCAATATTTCAACAGCAGCTAACCAATGTCCTGTACAGTCGCAACATGACCTCCCAACTCTTGTACTCAATACTCTGACCAATAAAGGAAAGCATACCAAACACCTTCTTCACTCTCTATCTACCTGCGACTCCACTTTCAAGGAGTTATGAACCTGCACTCCAAGGTCTCTTTGTTCAGCAACACTCCCTAGGACCTTACCATTAAGTATATAAGTCCTGCTAAGATTTGCTTTCCCAAAATGCAGCACCTCGCATTTATCTGAATTAAACTCTATCTGCCACTTCTGAGCCCATTGGCCCATCTGGTCCAGATCCTGTTGTAATCTGAGGTAACCCTCTTCGCTGTCCACTACACCTCCAATTTTGGTGTCATCTGCAAACTTACTAACTGTACCTCTTATGCTCGCATCCAAATCATTTATGTAAATGACAAAAAGTAGAGGGCCCAGCACTGATCCTTATGGCACTCCACTGGTCACAGGCCTCCAGTCTGAAAAACAACCCTCCCCCACCACCCTCTGTCTTCTACCTTTGAGCCAGTTCTGTATCCAAATGGCTAGTTCTTCCTGTATTCCATGAGATCTAACCTTGCTAATCATTCTCCCATGGGGAACCTTGTCTAACACCTTACTGAAGTCCATATAGATCACATCTACTGCTCTGCCCTCATCAATCTTCTTTGTTACTTCTTCAAAAAACTCAATCAAGTTTGTGAGACATGATTTCCCACGCACAAAGCCATGTTGACTATCCCGAATCAGTCCTTGCCTTTCCAAATACATGTACATCCTGTCCCTCAGGATTCCCTCCAACAACGTGCCCACCACTGAGATCAGGCTCACCGGTCTATAGTTTCCTGGCTTGTCTTTACCGCCCTGTCTTTACCGCACCACGTTTGCCAACCTCCAGTCTTCCGGCACCTCACCTGTGACTATCGTGATACAAAAAGCTCAGCAAGAGGCCCAGAAATCACTTCTCTAGCTTCCCACAGAGTTCTCGGATACACCAGATCAGGTCCTGGGGAGAAGTTATTACTAATGACAATATAGCAGTGCATTTGGAAAAGTTCAAGTGAAGCAGGCAAAATCAATATGGTTTAATGAAAGGGAAATCATGTTTAACCAATTCATTGAACTCTGAAAATTAACATTTGCTGTAGATAGATAAAATTGGCAGATGCACGATACAGGAATATCCTCTTGTGGAAGAGTTTAAAAGTAGGGGGATTTTTGTTTAAAAAGAAATGGGGTTACACATTTAAAATGAGATAAATTTTATGAAAGGTCATGAGCTTTTGGAACTCTCTCCCTCAAACGCAGTAGAAGCAGACCCCTTGATATTTTTAAAACCGAAATTGATACACAGGGTTTACCATTTATAAGACACACTGCTTCAAATTACCAAGGCTCTTTTGAAGCAGCTTTCAACCCCACAACCTCTATAACCTGGAATGACAACAGCAGATGCATGTTGTTATGGACCAGGCCAGACCCTTTCAAAACATTTCAAGAAAGTAGCCTGGATCCTAATTTTGCTGGTTGTTTTAAGCAGGTATAGATGGATATTCCAGGAGTGATGCAGTTCATCTCACCACTTAATTTTAAACAAAACAGAATTTATTTGCAAATTTATAGAATGAAACACAAACAAAAGAGAGCAGATTGTAGAATACCACCCTATCACAAAACCCAACAGATTATCCCAGCTTAATAACGCTGTTCCAAATACTTGCAAACATCCCCATAAACACCTTGGCAAAAAAAGGAGAAAAAGATCAAACACAGATTCTTACAGAGTGATGTCAGAGAGAGAGGATCAATGTGGAGCTGCTTCTTTGGGTCCAGCAGCTTCACAACTGACTGCTTGCTAAAACCAAACCAAACCAAAGGAGCGCTGAGTTGGGAGATCTGGCCACTCCTCTTTCATTGTACAAGTGTATTTTTTTAAACTTGAAAGAGTTTTGTCTGAGAAAGTATCTGTTAGATATAATCAAATTGGGTATAAAACCCTTCAAACTGGACACCCCAGAACCTGTGTCTTCATGACCACGCTGAAAAGAATTCCAAGAACAACATAATCTTGTTAAAGGTGCAGCATCATCACAGTGGGAACACCACTATCTGCAGGTTCCCCTCTAAGCTGCACACAATTCCTGCTTGTAAGTATTGTCAGTATTCCTTCAGTCACTGGGTCAAAATCCGAAAACACATTTCTATCAGAGCACTGTTGTTGTACCAATACCACATGGACTACAACGCTTCAAGAAGGCAGCTCACCACCTTAGTGTGTAATGCTCACATCCTATTAATACTGGGGTATTAATACTGGAAAATAAGGAGTCAGCAGATGCATTAAAACTTTACTTCAATCTTCGCAGTCGAGGAGACAAATGATGCCCTAGAAACGCCTGCAAATCAGGATATGAAAGTAGGGAGGAACACAATAACTCACCAGAGAAATAGTCCTGATGTTTGAAGTTATTACTAATGACAATATAGCAGTGCATTTGGAAAAGTTCAAGTGAAGCTTGAAGAGGTTCTTTAGGAAGCATTGCTGTGATATAAAATACGGACTATGAATCATTATCAGCTAACTTAAAAATCTTGCATTTCAATTTGAAAGAAAACCGATAAAAAATGAACGGGGACACTTTGAAATGCCTGACAAAATCACCTGACCAGAAGGTATTCAGCTCAACAGGAATTTACAACAATCTCTAAATAACATGCCTGAAACTGTTTCACATTCAAAGTTTGGGAGAAGATTTGTAGCTCGGGTGCTCATTGTTCTGGTTCTGTTCGCCGAGTTGGAAATTTGTGTTACAGACTTTTCGTCCCCTGTCTAGGTGACATCCTCAGTGCTTGAGAGCCTCCTGTGAAGCGCTTCTGTGATGTTTCCTCCGGCATTTATAATGACTTGTATCTGCTGCTTCCGGTTGTCAGTTCCAGCTGTCCGCTGCAGTGGTCGGTATATTGGGTCCAGGTCGATGTGATTATTGATTGAATCTGTGGATGAGTGCCATGCCTCTAGGAATTCCCTGGCTCTTCTCTGTTTGGCTTGTCCTATAATAGTAGTGTTGTCCCAGTCGAACTCATGTTGCCTGTCATCTGAGTGTGTGGCTACTAAGGATAGCTGGTCATGTCGTTTCGTGGCTAGTTGGTGTTCATGGATGCGAATCGTTCGCTGTCTTCCTGTTTGTCCGATGTAGTGTTTTGTGCAGTCCTTGCATGGGATTTTGTACTGTTTGTTAATTTTCACAGATGCACTGATGTCCAGCGATACACGAATTCAAACAGCTGCAACACCTTTTACACTGATGAGACACATACTGTGTCGAATTGATATTCTATGTGCTTCATTGGAAAATTATGAGAATTGGCTACATTTCTACTTTAATAGATTTCACTTTTAAAAGTAATGTGTTTAATGCAACTGGGACCCATCTCATTCATTGCAGTCATAAATCTCATGCTGGCATATACATAAAATTAAGATTGTGGACCATTACTTCCATCATAACCATGTGGGAAAATGTAAAACTAAACATCAGAACAGGAGGAGGTAATTCATTTAGATCGTGGTTGAGCAGCAATATGACACCATCTACCCATCATGGTTCCAACAACCCCTTTCAAATTCTTTGTCAAACCAAAGTATAAACTCCATTTGAAAATTTGCAATTGAACTGACCCGAATGATTTGTCCAGCCCTCCAGAAAATAGGCTACTCAGAATCCTCAAGTCCATTCCAACATTCAGTAAGGTTGTGGCCGATCTCCTTGTTCTGAACCCCACATTCCTATCAACCCCAATTACCTTTAAGTCCATCATCTAACAACCTGTGTGAAGAGCTGATTTCTAACAGTCAGCCTGAATACTGCTCCTCGGATGCTGCCTGAACTGCTGTGCTCTTCCAGCACCACCAATCCAGTCAGCCTGAATAGCCTAGTTTATATGGTTATAGCTTCTTGTACAGCAAATTATTGGGATTGAAGGCAGCCAAATCCCCAAGGCCTGATGACCTACATCTTAGGATCTTAAACGAAGTGACGGCAGGGACAGTGGATCCATTGTTTATAATATCCAAAGTTCCCTGGATGCAGGAAAGTTCCAGTGCATTGAAAAAATGCAAATATAATGTCCTTATTCGAGGGGGGCAGAACGAAAGAAACTATAGACAGCTAATTAAACATGCGCCATTTGGAAACTGTTAGAATCCATTATTAAGGGAGGAATAACCATATGTATTAAGGAAGGAATAACAGTATGCATTAAGGAAGAAATAACATTTGGAAAGTCAAAATGCAATCAAGAGTCGGCATGATTTTAAGAAGGGTAAATCCTGTTTGTCTAATTTGCAAGAGTTCTTCGAAGATCTAACAAACAAAGTAGATGATGGGAATCCTGTAGGCGTAAATAATCTGGATTTCCAGAAAGCTTTGATAAGGTGTTGCACAAAAGATTAATGCACGAGGCAGGATCATATGAGGCTAGGAGTAATTTATTAGTTTGGATTGCCTAACCAACAGAGGATACATCAGCCTTTTTCCAGTTGACAAGATGTCTCTAGTGGGTTGCACAGGGGGTTTTTAGTCCTTAGGACACAACTATTTACTTTTTACTCCTGAGGTTGGTAGAAGAATATTTTAAACTTTTAAAACAGATTTTGTAAATGCAGTATTTATTTCAACATGCATTATTTGAAAAAAATGAGCAAGATTGCTTCCTTCAAGAGGCAGGAAATGCTTCCACCAGAGTCCACCTGCTAACCAATCTGCAATCTAATGCAATATAAATATTGATTTTCTCCTTAAGTTGGTATTTCTTGTGAATTCTCCCAATGAGTGTCGGACAAAATCTATACAGGTCGTTCTGCATAACACACGTTTCGCTAATGCAAATTCACTATAACGCAATTGACAAATTGGGGACACAGTTTCTAAAGTGCAAACTTTTAAAACATGTGTCGGCTGTAACGCAATTACAACACCATCACTTTAAATGCTATTTCTAAAGCACAGTTTTTCTACAACAAAGGGTTGAACAAAAATGCAACCAACACGTTACAGAAGAACTATCTGTATTAATGAGGAGGTCATGTCTCATAAATCTGATTGCATTTTTTTCTGAGGAAGTGACAAAGATTACTGAGGGCAGAGCAGTGGATGTTGTCCACATGGACTTTAGCAAGGCCTTTGACCATGTCAGTCATGGCAAGCTGATACAGAAGGTGAAGTCACATGGAATCTGCAGTGATCTGGTGTGATGGACTTGGAACTGATTTGGCTATAGAAGACAAAGAGCAGTAAAGGGTGGTTTTCTGACTGGAGATCTGTGACCAATGGTGTTCCCCAGGGATCAGCCTGCTGATATTTGTATTGTGTATAAATGATTTGGAGAAAAATGTGGGTGGTCTGATTAGTACGTTTGCTAGCCACACAAAAGTTGGGGGAGCTGCAAATAGTGAGGAGGATTGCCAAAGGATACAGCAGGATATAGATGGGCTGGTGACTTGGGCAGAGAAATGGCAGATGGAATGTAATCCAGACAAACGCAAAGAGAAACATTTTGCAAGATATAATGCAAGACGGTAGTATACAATAAATGGCAGAATCCTTAGAAACATTCACATCGAGACGGATTTAGACAAAATGTCCACAGTTCTTTAAAAGTGGCAGCACAAGTGGATAACGTGGTATTGTCAGGAAAAACACCAGTCTCAGAGTCAGAATTGGGGTTCAATGGCAGAGTTTATTGCACAAGGAAATACTGGAGCTACAGGGAGAGAAAGGTACCAACAGCACAGTGGTCAGCTGCGAGTCTTCTCTCGACCAACATGTCAAGAAACTTTTATACATCCTGTGATACAATAGATCAGTGATGAGATTATTGCCTTGGTAACATGGTTTGTTTATGGCAATCGTTGCAGAATCGTTGATATTTCAATACAGTCTTTGTCGGTTCCAGTGCAGCCTTTGTTAATTTCCGCGTGGTCATTGTCAGTTTCACTGTAAACATTGCCAGTTTCAATGTTTACATGGAAATCCATTGCTGTGGTAATGCACGCTAATTGCTCTTCCTGAGAAGGATGATTACTGCAGACCTGGCTATTAACATTTTGTATTGAGTCTGTATCAAGCTATTAGCATTTCTATAAGAGGTGTTGGCTGGACCCAGACACTTTGGCAGGCAGTGTTCTTTACTCATGGGTATTCTCTTGGTTGTGAGTGCATTCTGGTGGCCCGAGGCAGTGTCTGTATCTGCTCTGCTGTTTCTGTCCATATTGTGATCTGGCAGCCATCTTGTATGTCAAGTTGGCCAACTGATGGCTCCGCAGCCATCTTGTGTGTCCATGTGCCTGGTGTCACCCTAGGTAAAAACAATGACTGCAGATGCTGGAAACCAGATTCTGGAGTAGAATGGTGCTGGAAAAGCACAGCAGTTCAGGCAGCATCCGAGGAGCAGGAATGTCCAACGTTTCAGGCAAAAGCCCTTCATCAGGATTCCTGATGAAGGGCTTTTGCCCGAAACGTCGGATTTTCCTGCTCCTCGGATGCTGCCTGAACTGCTGTGCTTTTCCAGCACCACTCTACTCCCAGAACCTGGTGTCACCCAGCCCCATGCCATCTCCCTCTTCACTCCTCCCTTTGTGGTCAAGGGGGCAACTTCACAGGAGTTCAGTGGTTAGCACTGCTGCCTCACAGCTCCAGGTACCCAGGTTCGATCCCTGCCTTGGGTAACTGACTACGTGGAGTTTGCACATTCTCCCCGTGTCTGCGTGGGTTTAGTCCAGGTGCTCCAGTTTCCTCCCACAATCCAAAGATGTGCAGGTTAGGTGAATTGGTCATGCTAAATTGCCCATAGTCAGGGGTGAATATGGGGAATGGGTCTGGGTGGGCTACTCTTCAGAGGGTCGGTATGGACATGTTGGGCCAAAGGGCCTGTTTCCATACTGTAGGGAATCTAATCTAATCTAATCTAATGACTTGGATGCAAGTAAACAACGTACTGAACCAAATTTGTCCAAAGGTCACACTAAAATGAGTGGGAAAATAAGTTCCAATGAAGTAATAAAAACTTTACAAATGGATGTGAATAGGTAAGGTGAATAGGACAAAATTTGATATATGAAGTTTAACATGAAGGCTATCTATTTTGATCAGAGAAATAGAAAAGCAAAGCAAATTATCTAAATAGAGAGACACCTCAGTGCAGAGGAATCAAAGTATCCTTGTACATGAATCCCAGAAAACTAATATGCAGGTACCGTGCAGGTGATAAGGACAGCAGATGGAATTTTGGCATTTATTGCTAAAGGAATGCAGTAAAAAAAAGTGGAGAAATGCTGCTGCAACTGTACAGTTAATGAAGCAGCACCTGCTGTGCCCTTACATGAGAACGGATGTTGTTGCAATGGAGGCAGTTCAGAAAAGATTGATTCCAGAGATGAGGAAGTTTGTTCTATGAAGAGAGAATGGGCAATTTGTGCATATACACACACTAGAGATAAGAAGAATGAAAGGAGATCTAATTGATGCACATAAGCCTCTAAATTGACAAAGTAGATGTAGAAAAAATGCTTCCTCATGTAGGGCAATCGAGAACAAGAGAATACAGTTTTAGGATAAGGAGTAGCAGATTTAAAACAGATTAATAGAAATTACTTCTCTCAAATGGTCGTGAATCTGTGGAATTCATTACCCCAAAATGTAGCAGAAACTCTAATGTTATGTTCCACATTTCCCTACCAGAAGATACCATTTCTATCTTGTTTTTATACCACCAACTCCACTAATTACCCTAAACACTTCAATTACAGTAGCCTTTAAACATCAATGTTCAAGGATGTGCAAAGCTGGTCTATGCAACTGTTCTCAATTTAACCCTTTCAGCTCTGGTATCCTTGTGAATCCATAAAGCTAAACTTCAAGGTCAATGTACCCTGGAGTTGCAGTGCCCAGAACTGAACGCACTGATCCAGATGGGATTTAACTCGAGCTCTGGTCAGCTGAGACATATTGTTCTAATAGTCTTTGAAAATTATTTTTTTCTATTTGTTCACGTGTTTTTAATAGTTGCTGTGGTTGGACCCATTGAAATAACGCTTCATAAGTCAGCATCCCATCACCAATCATCCTTTATTTACAAATGCATAGTATTATGACACAGAGGTGAACACCTCTGTTAATTTTAAACCAAGCACCCAGAAAAGCTTATCTTGCATTGTAATCTATTAAAATATGAATGACAGAGAACTCCCAAATTCCACTATTTAAAGAAAATAACATTTTTTTACTCTAAAAGTGAACATTAAACAACTACTCACAACTCTAAGTCCCCCTTTCTCTTAACTGCTTATTATCTGCCTCCAACTCTATAATAGTAAGTTGTTCCAATAACACACTTACTAAAATTACATCAACTTAATTTTTTTTGAAAACCACACAGCCATTGTCATTTTCTGTATCTTCCCTCTTCCAGCTGAATTACCTGGGTCATCTTCTTTCTTTATACTGCGAGTATGTTTCATATGAAAAGGTACCTTTGATAGACAGTGTTTCCTAATTCCTTGAAGAACAAGATGTTAAATCTCCAGGTGTTTGACTCAATGGCAGTTGTTCTCTGACCAAGTTTCAAACGATCTGCATTTTATACCCCCCTCAAAATCAGATTGTCTCGTTGGTTCAATGTTGGCAAAACAATAAATGCAAACTCATTTGGATTTTAGTATAATTATTTATAGCATAATTTAAACTGATTGGTTAAATTCAAATTGTTGTCAAAATAGCAACCAAAATTCAGGTATCAATTTCACAGCCAAATGTTACATACTTTCAATTTTCCAGTACACTCTGGGACTGCCATCTAGTCATATTCATAGGTGCATGTAAGCTCACAGTTCAGAACAGCATTCACTCTCTTTTAAAGGTACAGTACACACCTTCAACCTCATAACAATAGCCTTTGAAAATAGCAGTGCTTCTCACTGAGTCAGGCACTCGTGGGCTCAATATCTCTCACATTCAATCTTTTAATGTCATCTAGGTCTCCCTGATTGTGCCTGTTAATCTCGGCAAATCAGCGAACTCATTCATATTCTTGCAATCATTACATCCATAAATTGTTCTCCTAATCCACTTTTGTCTTCAGCACAGTGAGAAGATAGCCATCCATCTTTCTTAGGTCCAACTATGATGTTCTCACAGTTGCCTTGTAAAAGTCTATTGATCATAGAACCGCCTACTCAACTCATCTATCAACTACTCTTTGGAGTTACAGTACCATCAGAAAATTTAGATGAACAGTTCTTTCTTCCTTCAAATCATTTACAAACAATGAAGAACCAACATTCCTGTAGAGATTCCAATCAAATACCAATCACATCTAACCAATTTCAATATATTTTTATTACACTTACTCATAACATCCAAATTCTAACACAAACCAATCAACTTTCATTTTTGTTCAGTCTTTGTTGTTGAGCCTTGTTCAATGATTTTTGGAAGTCAGTGTAAAAAATATCAATAGATATCCCTACCTTAAGACCTCATAAAACAAATCAACATGGTTAACTGGGGTGTAATCATTTATTGATAAATGTAACCATTTATTGATAGTCTCCTTGAGGGTCATGCACTTTGATGATTGATGCCATTGGGCTCTGTACTCCCAGTAAGAGCCAGTTTTGAGTGCCCAAAATATCCTCAACAGTAGGATAGCCAAAAAAAGGCCCTGTCTCTCACTAGCTGCAGTGATGGAAGAAGGTTGTAATAGTAACTTGATCCTTGTCATCACATTTGTTTGACATGTTACCAAAATCTGACGATCGACCCATTAACATCACAAAGGTGATGACAGTACTCCAAAATCCCCATGTTAAAAAAAAGTCACAAAAAGGCTTTCATTTTCCAAGTCCTGTGACAATGAAAAATTTCAGTGAGACAAGGCTGTGAATATAGTAGCTGAAAATGTGTTGCTGAAAAAGCGCAGCAGGTCAGGCAGCATCCAGGGAACAGGAGAATCGACGTTTCGGGCATAAGCTCTTCTTCATTCCTGAAGAAGGGCTTATGCCCGAAACGTCGATTTTCCTGTTCCCTGGATGCTGCCTGACCTGCTGCGCTTTTCCAGCAACACATTTTCAGCTCTGATCTCCAGCATCTGCAGACCTCACTTTCTCCTGTGAATATAGTAGACCATGTACAAGTATTGGTACAAGTGACAGATGAATTAATCATACAGTAAAGAGGTCCTTCAAATAATCGAATTAGATTAGATTCCCTACAGTGTGGAAACAGGCCATTTGGCCAACAAGTCCACACTGACCCTCCGAAGAGTAATCCACCAGACCTATTTCCATACATTTACTCCTGACTAATGCACCTAACACAATGGGCAATTTAACATGGTCAATTCACCTGACCTGCACATCATTGGATTGAAACTGGAACACCCGGAGGACACACACACAGACACACGGAGAATATGCAAACTCCACACAGACAGTCACCGGAGGCTGGAATTGAACCGGGTTCCCTGGCCTGTGAGGCAGCAGTGCTAACCATTGAACCACTGTGCCACCCTAGTTAGTACCACCAAAAATACACCACACCTACACTCGACCCACTTTCCCACGCAAGGCCCATAATTCCAAATGGTACAACACTTCAAATGTTCATCCAAATACTTTTTAAAGGTTGTGAGGTTTCCTGTCTGAGTCACCTTCGAGATAGTGCATTCCAGACCCTCCATCACATTCTGACTGAAAAAGATTTTCCTAAAATCCCCTCTAAACCTCCTACCTACCATTATAAAAGTGAGCTTCCACATTCTTTACCCTTTAACTAAGATAATAGCTGCTCTCTATTCACGCTGTCCATGCCCTGCATAAATCTTACACACCACCTTGAGGCATCCCTCAACCTTCTCTGCTCCAAAAAAAAACCTGAGCTTATCTTGTCTTTCTTGATAGCTGAGATGTTCTTTCCCAGGCAACATCCTGGTCAATCTTCTCTGCATCCCTTCCAGTGCAAACACATCCTTCTTAAAATGTAGTGATCACAGCAGCACAATGCTCCAACTATAACCCAACCAAACTTTTGTACAACTCCAATCCTTTGTCTGAACTTACTAATGAAACTTTCTTCCACCTTTGCAGCTGGTGAGACATTCAACCTTCTTTGGCTATTCGACCACAGAGGACATGCAGGACCTCACTTTCTCTGGCATCCCAATCATGCTGCCATGAGCACTCCTGCTCTTATAAGCTCTGTCTTGAATGATGAAAACAAGCAAATGCCTTAACAAATATCCATATTACAGAGGAGGTGGTGCTGGATGTCCTAAAATGCATAAAGGTGGATAAATCCCAAGGACCTGAGCAGGTGTACCCTAGAACTCTATGGGAAGCTAGGGAAGTGATTACTAGGTCCCTTGCGGAGATATTTATATCGTTGATAGTCACAGGTGAGGTGCCAGAAGACTGGAGACTGGCTAACATGGTGCCACTATTTAAGAAAGGTGGTAAGGAAAAGCCAGGGAACTATAGACCATTGAGCCTGACATTTGTGGTGGGCAAGTTATTGGAAGAAATCCTGAGGGACAGGATGTACATGTATTTGGAAAGGCAAGGACTGATTAGGAATAGTCAACATGGCTTTGTGCATGGGAAATCATGTCTCACAAACATGATTGAGGTTTTTGAAGAAGTAACAAAGAGGATTGATGAGAGCAGAGCAGTGGACGTGAACTATATGGCTTCAGTAAGGTATTCGACAATGTTTCTCATGATAGCCTGCTTAGCAAGGTTAGATCTCATGGAATACAGGGAGAACTAGCCATTTGGATACAGAACTGCTCGAAGGTAGAAGCAGAGGGTGGTGGTGGAGGGTTACCTTTCAAACTGGAGGCCTGTGACCAGTGGAGTGCCACAAGGATCGGTGCTGGATCCACTGCTTTTAAACATCAGTAGTATAGTTAGTAATTTTGCAATGACACTACAATTGGAGGTGTAGCAGACAGCGAAGACAGTTAACATCAGTGTACGATGAGATCTTGATCAGATGAGCTCATGGGCCGAGGAGTGGCAAATGGAGTTTAATTTAGATAAACGGAAGGTGCTGGATTTTGGATTGCAAATCATAGCAGGACTTATACACTAATGGTAAGGTCCGAGGGTGTGTTGCTGAATAAAGAGACTTTGGAGTGCAGGTTCATAGCTCCTTGAAAGTGGAGTCGCAGGTAGATAGGATAGTGAAGGTGGTGTTTGGTATGCTTTCCTTTATTGGTCAGAGCATTGAGCATAGATGTTAGGAGGTAATGTTTTGGCTACACAGGACATTGGTTAAGCCACTTTTGGAATATTGTGTGCAATACTGGTCTCTCTCCTATCAGAAAGATGTTGTGACACTTGAAAGGATTCAGAAAAGATTTACAAGGATGTTGCCAGGTTGGAAGGTTTGAGTTATACGGAGAAGCTGAATAGGCTGTCTTTCCTGGAGCATTGGAGACTATGGGGTGACGTTATAGAGGTTTATAAAATCATGAGGGGCATGGATAGGGTAAATAGACAAGCTCTTTTCCCTCTGGTGGGACAGTCCAGAACTAGAAGGCATAGATTTAGGGTGAGAGGGGAAAGACTTAAAAGGGACCTAAAGGGCAAGTATTTCACGCAAAAGGAGATGCGTGTATTGATTGAGTTCTCAGAGGAAGTGGTGGAGGCTGGTACAATTACAACATTTAAAAGGCATCTGAATGGGTATACGAATAGGAAGGGTTTAGAGGGATATGAGTCAAGATTAGAGTGGTGCTGGAAAAGCACAGCAGGTCAGGCAACATCCGAGGAGCAGGAAAATTGATGTTATGGGCAGGAGCCCTTCATCAGGACCCTCTATTTTCCTGCTCCTCCGATGCTGCCTGACCTGCTGTGCATTTCCAGCACCACTTTAATCTTGACTCTAATCTCCAGCATCTGCAGTCCTCACTTTCACCTTAAAGGGATGTAGACAAAGTGCTGGCAAATGGGACAAGATCAATTTAGGATATCTGGTCAACATGGATGAGTTGGATCGAAGGGTCTGTTTTCGTGCTGTACATCTTCAGGGCAGGACTTGTACTGTTAATGGTAAGACCTTGGGTAATATTATTGAACAGAGATACCTAGGGGTTCGGGTACACAAATCCTTGAAAGTTGCATCACAGGTAGACAGGGTGGTTCAGAAGCATTTAGCACACTTGCCTTTCATTGCTTAGACCACTGAGTGTAGAATTTCGGACATCATGTTAAGGTTGTACAGGATGCTGATCAGGCCACTTTTGGAGTATTGTGTACAGTTTTGGTCACCCTACTATAGGAAGGATGTTATTAAATTAGAGAGGGTTCAGAAAAGATTTATCAGAATATTACTGGAATGGAAGGTTTGGATTAAAAGAATAGGCTGGAAAGGATCGGACTTTTTTAATGAAAGCTTAGGAAGTTGAGGGTGACCTTATAGAATTTTAGATAAGATCAATAGCAAGGGTCTTCTCCCTCGAATGGAGGGAGTTCAAAACTAGATGGCATATTTTTAAGTTGAAAGGAGAAAGATTTAAAAAGGACTTGAGGGACAACATTTTTTAAAACAGACATTAGTTCATATGTGGAATGAACTGCCAAAGAAAGTGGTGGATGTGGGTGCAGTTAGAATATTTAAAAGATATTTGGATAAGCACATGAATAGGAAAGATTTGGAAGGATATAGGTGAAGCACAGGCAAGTGGGACTAGTTGGACCAAAGGGTCTGATTCCATGCTGCATGATTCGGACTGCAGAAATGGATAAGCTGAAAGAGGAATTGGAAAGTGGCACACGATAAGGCAGTGGTGATTAGCAAAGGTCTTTTCCCTAGGGAGGGTAAGTTCAAAACCTAGGGGCACATTTTTAAAAGGTGAGAGGAGAAAGATTTAAAAGGGACACAAGGGATGTCTTCCATGCAGAGGGTGATTTGTGTGGAATGTACTGACAAAGGAAGTGGTAGGCACAGGTACAGTCACAACATTTAAAAGACATTTGGATATGTACATGAATAGGAAAGGTTTAGAAGGATATGGGCCAAATGCAGGCAAGTGGGACTAGTTTAGTTTGGGAAACTTGGGTCAGCGTGGAAAGTTGGACCAAAGGATATCTTTCCATGCTGTATGACTTCGTGACTCTAATGATACTCAAAGGTTGAGCTTCCACAGTCTTCTGTGGTAGAGAACTCGAAAGATTTACAACCCTGAGTTTAAAAATTCTCCTCACTTCAGACCTATGCAGCATCCTCCTTATTACTAAATTGTGCTCCCTAGCTCTAGAATCCCCAACCAGGGATACACAAAAGTGACAGTCAATTCTTTACCAGTAAGCTTCCACAAACAACAATAATTATATAGTCTTTTTGTTGATGCTTCATTAAAATGGGATGGATTATAAATGATAACACGCCTTCCCTTAGGGAACCAAGGTTGTTTGATAGAGTTGTGATACTGAACAGCCCTGGTATAAATGAATAGCAAAACAAAGGATGCAATATTTAGCTGACCCTTTTCCTATCTTGAAGACATGCCATCAACCGATGTTTAGGTCACCATGGGTGGCATACTGGCTCAGTGGTTAGCACTGCTACCCCACAGCACCAGGGACCTGAGTTCAATTCCAGCCTCGGGCGACTGTCTGTGTGGAGTTTGCACATTCTCCCAGTGTCTGCGTGGGTTTCCTCCGGGTGCTCTGGTTTCCTCCCACGTACAAAGATGTGCAGGCCAGGTGAATTGGGCATGCTAAATTGCCCGTAGTGTTAGGTGCATTAGTCAGAGGGAAATAGGTCTGATTGGGTTACTCTGCGGAGGGTCAGTGTGGACTGGTTGGGCCGAAGGGCCTGTTTCCACACTGCAAGGAATCTAATCTAATCGTGTAACCACGCCACCATTAAGGCTCATCATCTATCCCTTTGGAACACTTTTTGGGAATTATAATTCAAACAAAAATTACCTCATAAATGATAGAACATAGAAAAATACAGTGCAGTACAGGCCCTTTGGCCCTCGATGTTGCGCCGATCCAAGCCCACCTAACCTACACTAGCCCACTATCCTCCATATGCCTATCTAATGCCTGTTTAAATGCCCATAAAGAGTGAGAGTCCACCACTGCTACTGGCAGGGCATTCCATGAACTCACGACTCGCTGAGTAAAGAATCTACCCCTAACATCTGTCCTATACCTACCACCCCTTAATTTAAAGCTATGCCCCCTCGTAATAGCTGACTCCATACGTGGAAAAAGGTTCTCATGGTCAACCCTATCTAAACCACTAATCATCTTGTACACCTCTAGCAAGTCACCCCTAAACCTTCTTTTCTCCAATGAAAACAACCCCAAGTGCCTCAGCTTTTCCTCATACGATCTTCCTACCATACCAGGCAACATCCTGGTAAACCTCCTCTGCACCCGTTCCAGTGCCTCCACATCCTTCCTATAGTATGGCGACCAAAACTGCACACAATACTCCAGATGCGGCCGCACCAGAGTCTTATACAACTGCAACATGACCTCAGGGCTCCGGAACTCAATTCCTCTACCAATAAAAGCCAGTACGCCATATGCCTTCTTCACCGCACTATTTACCTGGGATTGCTGTTGCTGTTGTTCATCATTCTGATAACAGGCTAACATCTCTGCACTCTATATCTCGCATTAACATTCACGATGAGCAACAAGTCTGTTATCAGCACAACAGCAAATGCATGGGACAAGCTTGTCACTTTTATGCAACTAAATCCATCTCCTTTAAATAGGCCCATAAACTTGATACCTGCACTTCTTCAGTCTACAATTCTATAAGATTATAAGAAAGCCTCTTTCTTAGAAGATCATTTGTAAAACATGCCTAATGAAGAACTATAATTAACAAAGACCATGTAATGCTGCACAATGTATCAAAACACAAATCAGAGGACATAGAGATTATGGTTACTTAGCAACACAAGTGCTGCACCCAATTCTGTTCACTGAGGTATACAGATGAAATGCAGATAAGATGAAGACAGGAGAGGGTTGGATATATCAGCCTTCAAAAGAAGGCATCCAGTGGTAATCTTATAGTATCTTTTCAATTTGCTTAAAATCTATGTTGCTTCAAGTAATATTGCAACAGTAGAACTGTGACGAATCCTCAGCAGTGCTCTTTGTAAGATAGATTTCCTGCCAATGTTTTTTTAAGGTTGGGATCTACAAGGCCTTCTTGGTCAAGTATGGTAAAGGAGAACCATGAGGTAATCTAATGGGAAGATGCTCTTATTCTAAGCAAGACATGGTCTATTGCATTATGGCAATCAGGCACAAGTTACATCGTCCGTCATATCAATGTTTAAAATACTATAAGGGAGATGTAGATGGTAACTTTAACATGCCTGGTCAATCCTTTCAGAGCTTAACCCCTATACAACAGGACAAACTAATGAAAGTAGCATTTAGGATTGATTTTAGGAACTCTTTTCATATAAACTGATACATTTTGTAATAGATTTCCAAGATTAGTGGAAGTGAAAATCCTGGAGTCTTTAATGAATCCTAAGATGAAGATGGAACGCTAGAGATGAAAAGATTTATCTGGACAACTGAAATAGGCTGGATTGTTTTACTCGTTTGCAATTTCTTGCAGTTTTGCAAAGCTAGTTAAGACATTTCGATTGATGGTTTAGGACTGAAAAATGTAATATCCAAATATTTCACATAGGTGGCATCAGGTAAAAGCAGACTCCATTGCAAAGTGAGCATTCTTTCAGTTTTCCAGCTATTTCTGAAGATTCATTCCTAACGTTTGCAATATGACTATACTATTAGCAAAATAATTGGTTGAGTAGGTTGGGCCTGTACACATTGCAGTTTAGAAGAATTTGAGATAATCTTATTCAAGCAGACTAGATTCTTAGAGAAATTGACAGATAAATTCAGTAACGTTGTTTCCCCTTATGGGAGAGTCTAGAACCAGAAGGCATAATCTCAGAGTATCACTAAAACAGAGATAAGGAGGAACTTCTCCACTCAGAGTAATGAATCTGTGAAAACGTAATGGACTTTTTACTGCAGGAAATTGTGAACAGCAGAGTCTGACCAATGTTCAAGGCCAAGATAGATTTTACATCAGTAAAGGAATCAAGGGTTATAGCAAAAAATAATGTTGAGGGTCAGATCAGACATAATTGTATTGAATGGCAGAGCAGACTTGAGCCGAATGGGTCTACTTCTGCGTAGTCCAATGGCTTTGTATTGAAGATAATGCTATTGGGCAGGGTAGAAAAGGCCCAGTGGTTAGCATTGCTGCCTCACAGCGCCTGTAGACCCGGGTTCAATTCCCGACTCAGGCGACTGACTGTGTGGAGTTTGCACATTCTCCCCGTGTCTGCGTGGGTTTCCTCCGGGTGCTCCGGTTTCCTCCCACAGTCCAAAGATGTGCGGGTCAGGTGAATTGGCCATGCTAAATTGCCCGTAGTGTTAGGTTAAAGGGGTAAAGGTAGGGGTATGGGTGGGTTGCGCTTCGGCGGGTCGGTGTGGACTTGTTGGGCCGAAGGGCCTGTTTCCACACTGTAAGTAATCTAATCTACATGCACAAGCTACCAACTATCAAAAGTATCAATCTTAGTTAAATGCTAGCACTCTGACCTCTGTGTGGACAAGTCAAGTCTTGTACGTTCAAGTCTTGAAAATTGAACACAGAACCTCGGCTGACACTTCAGTGCAACATAGAGCATGCTAAAATGGTTAGGGATGCTGTCCTTTGGGTGGGATATTAAAACTAGGCTTCAGGACTCTATCATCTCAGGTAAGTGATCCCATGGCACCATTTGAGAAACAGCAGAGAACTTTTTAAATCCTAAATAATAGTTCTCTCTAATCCAGATTATTTGATCATTACCACACTGCTGTTTGTGGGTTTTGCTTTTCTTCCTCCTTCCAAAACAAAACTATACTTTATTCATAAAATTTGTAAAAATACATCACAAAACATTTCAACTCAAATATTACAGAATCTGAAATAAAATTAAATTTGGCCCCAAATGTTATTTTACACATTATATCCTTAATAATGTTAAGATTTAACAAATTAACTTTCCACATCAGATATACAGACTGAGGACAAAAACATTTAAAATAGGAAATTAAAGAAATTGCAATAGACTTTTCTTTCCCCCTCTATAAATCATGTTCCATTCTGGGACACTTCAATGCATTTTCAATCCTTTATTCAAAATATATATTTATTTTAAGAAACACAGCTTTTTTATCATCCCTTGTGTGTGTTATAACTGAAAGGTTTTAGACAGTAACCTCTCAACATTGCACCTCTGTAGTGACTGCCAGGAGTTTTAGTAGTCGTTTAGCACTTTGGAACATACCAGTCTGCAACACGGTCTTCTTTCTTTGGATGACGAGCAAGTTTTGTGCAATTATCTTTCACCAAGTAGATAGCCCTCCAAGTGGATATGATATTTGTCTCACAGTGCCTCCTTAAGAACAGCATATACAGCACACAATTCTGCACCATGAAGTTGCTCAGAATGAACCTTACAATTGCATCTTTCTCCAGACATCCTTTAAAAAGGGTCAAAAAGTGTGGTGCTGGAAAAGCACAGCTGGTCAGGCAGCATCTGAGGAGCAGGAGAGTTGACGTTTTAAGCATAAGCTCTTCATCAGAAATGTAGGAAAGGGGGCTGAGAGATAAATGGGAGGGGTGGGGCTGGGGAGGCAGCTAGGAATGCGATAGGTAGACAAAGGTGGGCAGTGATGTTGATGGGTCAGAGCCGAGGATGGAGCAGATAGGCGGGAAAGAAAGGCACATTCCTCAAGGGAGGTGAACGACAACACTTTCTTCACCACAGTCATCTAGAGGGAGATGTGTGGTGGGGCTTATGGAAGAATATCTCACCTGACAGTTAAGGGGACAAAGGATATTTGGCCCAGTTCGCAAAAACGTTCGCTCTTGCTTTCATTTACCAATGCTCCTGAG
This sequence comes from Chiloscyllium plagiosum, assembly GCF_037043375.1. Taxonomy (NCBI): domain Eukaryota; kingdom Metazoa; phylum Chordata; class Chondrichthyes; order Orectolobiformes; family Hemiscylliidae; genus Chiloscyllium; species Chiloscyllium plagiosum. The sequence continues at coordinate 41,992,911 of NW_028270166.1, read as the reverse complement.
ACTACTTCAAACTGGTCGTCAATGCCAACTAGTCTGGACAGCAACAGCGGATTTGAGCTCAGCTATTATGATCTCAGCTGATGACAATACTGTCAAGTTAAATCCTAGAGTGAGACCTGGATTTATAAACTATAAAGTTTTAATTTTGCAGTGGGGTTACCAGGGTGCTTACTCACACAAGGCTGTTGCCAACGTTCTCTAACAGAAGAACAAAAGTTTATTACAAAACAGAAACAAATAAAACCTTATACAGATAAGACAGTTAAGCTATATATTACTATTATCAGCAAATATATACAATACATTTCCAGCAATAACCTTTGCAGATATTTCCAGTGAAGAATCACTCCTATCGTAACTATAGTTTCTTACATAACTGACTTTCTCCAGCTTTAATGATTTAGGAGACTTCTTTCCAGTTCTGACAACTTTGATTCCTTTTTGTCTTCAACAGCCAGACTTTACAAACTCTCACAATGTGGAGGTTTTAAAAACTAACAACCTGCCCTGCTAGGATGAAATTGTTCCTTTGACCTTAAGCTACTAGTGGACCCTGACCACTTGTTTTCTCTTATGTTGTAAAACTCAGCAAAGTAAAATCCAATTAACACCACACGCTTGTCACCAGGAATATGTTTTGTTGGAAAATATATATTTAGTTCACTGTTCCAAATAAGTTTATGACCTCTCAAAAAAGCTACCTTCATAGAATTGAAATCAAAAACCGATTTGTCTCTTCTTTAAAATTTAAAATGCCAAATGATGTTACCTTATACACCTTTATCACAATGGTGACTTAAGCCACATATAAGGCAGCTTTGATCTGATCACTCCAATACCAGAGATAGCTCTAACCCACAACTTTTCCCCCACATCTTTCTTGATGAACTACAGCAAAAAGACAGGATGGAGAGAACGGCAACCCTACCTGACTCCTGATTTAAATCAGGAAGCTTTCTGATTCCCACCCATTGATCAAGACTTATGTTATTGATGTTTGTGTAGTGTACTTGTATCCAACTGCAGATCCACTCCCCAAATCCCATTTTGAGCTTTACTGTGCATTAAAAAGGACTCTAGTGCTTTAATCAGACTGCCCAGAGTTAACAGATTGTTAACAACCTCACCCACATACTAAGACCAGTCTGTGAGCTTCACTTAATAAAGACCAACATAAAGGATTTCCTCAAAATGGTAAACTGCAACAACTTTACCAAGTCTTCTTTCTTCAGACTGCTGATCAGAGCTCCCTTTGTGTACTATACTCTGGTAGAAGATTCGTGATTTTGTCTCACTGCTCTGTCAAGAAGAATGAAGGGCGAATTTAACTGTTTATTTCTTCTTAGGCCAGAGGAGAATGTTTCTTTGTTTAAACATTTATTCGTCCACGAGAGATGTACATATCCAAAATTAGCATACAGCTTAAATTGGCTGGCAGTATATTTTACTGTTTCCATTAGAAATGTGGAGGTGGCTTCAGGACTTCTACATTCAAATGAGATGCCACTTGCTGTACATTGAACCAGCTCCAATGGAGAATCATTCTGAAAAAGACACATTATAGTGACGAATTCCAACACTTCCACATTAAATACAAATGTAAATTCATGCCTCACAAATACCACATCCACAAATTATATATAGAGGGAAAGTATAGAATATGAGCCCCAAGTAGCGGCCCATCTTCGTTTCACCAATTATTTGTTCTACATTACAACACTGGCTAAATTTCAAAAGTACTTAGTTAATTGGAGTCATAGAGATGTACATCATGGAAACAGGCCGTTCAGTGGATAAATCTGCTGGTCGTAACCAGACATATCCAAGAACACTGCAAGAGGCTGGAGAAGAAATTGCAGTGGCCTTGGCTGATATTTTTGTATCATCGTTAGCCACAGGTGAGGTCCCAGAAGACTAGAGGGTAGCAAATGTTGTGCCTTATTCAAGAGGGCTGCAAAGAAAAACCTGAGAACTACAGACCAATAAGCCGAAAATGCATAGGAGGTAAGTTACTTGAGGAGATTCTGAGAGATCAGATATACATGCATTTGGAAAGACAGGAATTGATTAGGAATAGTCAGCATGGCTTTTTGCGTGGGAGATTATGCCTCACAAATTTGTTAGAGTTCTTGGATAAAGTGACCAGGAAGGTTGACGAGGGCAGGGTGGTAGACGTAGTCTATATGGATTTCAGTAAGGCCTTTGATAAGGTTTCACATGGTATGCTGCTCTAGAAGGTTAGATCGTATGGAATCAGGGGGAGCTGGCAAATTGGATACACAATTGGCTTGATGGTAGGAAGCAGAGGATAATAGTAGAAAGATGCTTGTCAGACAGGAGACCTGTGACTAGCAGAGTGCCTCAGGGTCGGTGCTGGACCATTACTGTTTGTTATCTATTTCAATGATTTTGATGAAAATGTACATTTCACGATTAGTAAGTTTGCAGATGACCCTAAAATAAGAGGTATCATGGACAGTGAGGAAGGTTATCAGAAATTGTAGCAGGGCCTTGATCAGCTGGGGAAGTGGGCCAAGAAACGGCAAATGGAATTTAATACATGTGTGTGGTCTTGCATTTTGGAAAGTCAAATCAAGGGAGGAGTTTCATGGTGAATGGTAGGACCTTAAGGAGTGTAGTGGAACACATGGACCTCCCTTTTAACTGCCAAAAGTCTGGCACGGTCAGTAATCTCAAGTACCAACAGGTGATAGGTCATTACAACTGTTTTGATCATCAGTCAGCTTTCCAATAAATCACTTTGACACATGGTTGTCTTTTCAATACCAACGGTCACTCTTACAGCTCCCCGCCGAGATAGTGGCCTCATCAAAGGAGAAAAACACATGCAATATGGGTTTACATTGACAGTTATCACAATAAATAGTCAGGGATTCATAAATTAATAAGTAGCCACAGATACAAGGTTTTAATAAAGTATATAAAGTATGTGATAATGCTGTTCCTTTAACAAGGTTAGGTTGTTCTGGTTTTCTTTTTCCAGAGGAGCTGTAAACACATAGATTCCAATGTGTCTGGTTTGTATGGGTTTTAGGGCAAATTTGATTATAGCTAACAGGCAAAAGGGTTTCAAGTTTAAAAAAAACTTGTATAATGAAAAGGGAATGTCCAATTGGCCGAGCTCAGCTTTTTCCCCGGTTTGGTTTGGCTTTAGCAACCAGTCAGTTTTGGAGACTGCTGGTCAAAGAAACAACTCCATGCTGAAAATCCCTTTCTCCTACATCTCTCCTCTAAGAACCGGTGTTTAATTTTACATTTTTTGCCAAAGGGGTATTTATGGGGATGTTGCAAGTATTTTGAAAAGCATCATTAAGTTGCAATAGTTTTTAAATAGTTATGTTATTCTAAATCCAGTTTTCTTTTGATCATGTGTAAATAAATTCTGTTTTGTTTAAAACTGAGTGTTTGGGCCAGCTGCATCACTCCTGGAATATCGACTTTAAAATAACTAGAAAAGTTAGCGTCTGGGCTACCTTCTTGAAATGTTTTGAGTGGGTCTGGCCTGGTCCAATACAGACTGGGGGTCTTTGCGGGATTTGTTGCACAGCTCAAAATTGGGATTAGGGTTGTTGGACTCAAAGGCAGCGAGTGGTAGGTGTTAGTGATGTTGATTTCAATTGAATTAAACAGTGCTTGGGATAGCAATGGCTCTATCAGTCACTAAGTGCTTTCTGGAGGTGGCAGTAGTGACTTTGGGGGCTTTACAAAAGGTGAACAGGAAAAAGCTGCTGGAATTGGTAGTCAAGCTGGAGTTGGAGCTGCCTCCTTCTGTGGGGAAGGGAGATAATTACTGCAATAGCTCAGCATTTAAATTTGCTGGAAAATCCATCAGAATCTTTAAAGATACTTAAAATTCAATTGAGAATGAAGCACTAGATTCCTACAGGCCTTTCCATTTTGCAATATCATAGCTAAAAGAATTGTCGAGGAGTTACTTAAAGTTTTCACGAGATACGGACTACCCACAGAGATACAATCAGATCAAGGGTCAAATTTCACATCAAAATTATTCAAAGAAGTTATGGACAGCTTTGGAGTAAAACAATTCAAATCTACTGCATGCCATCCAGAATTACAGGGAGCGCTAGAAAGGTGACAACAGACATTTAAGACCCGTTGAAATTCCATGATCAAGACCATACAGATGATTGGGATAAATGAATTCAGTTTGTACTACGTGCCATCAGAAATGCAGCAAATGAAACAACCAAATTCAGTCCATTTGAATTATTATTTGGGCATGAAGTGAGAGCACTGCTAAAATTGATTAAGGAGAAATTAGTAAGTCATAATTCAAAGACCACACATTTGGACTATGTGTCAGATTTTAGAGAATGGTTAAATAGAGCAGCGGAGTTGGTGAGACAGCATTTAAAAGTATCACAGCATACAATGAAACAGGAAAGAAACAAGAAATGAAAAACTCACAATTTTGCTATCAGAGATAAGGTGTCAATGTTATTTCCAGTGATAGGTGAACCTTTAAAAGCAACACTTAGTGGACATTATCAAGTTGAAAAGAATTTGAGTGAGGTGAACTGTTTGATAAGGACTCCAGACCCACAGAGTGGGTCATGTGAATATGCTCAAAAGATATTTTGACAGGGAACAAAAGCAAAAGGAGACTGTGTTACTGGATACAACGCAGAGTGAAGAAGTAAGTTCAGAGCATACCGAATTGGACATTCCTCAAATTAAATTGGACAATGAGGAAGTTATCAAAAATTGGGATAAATTATTGAGTTATCTTCCAAAGGAAAATCAAAATGACCTGAAAGGGTTATTGCTATCGACAATTTGGATTCAGGGTAATCTAAGATCGAGGATGGGAGAAATTTGTGGCTATAAGAGCTGCTCCTTTTTTGAGGTATTTTAGGTGTTGGATGTGATTTCCTACAATTCGAGGAGCCTTTGCTGTTTGAATTCAAGTATCTCTGAACATCGGAATGCATCTAAGAAAAATTAACAAACAGCGAAATTCACAACTGATCTTGGAGGAACCTGTTTGGGAGAGGTCACAGCACAGAAACAGATAAGTGCATAACGTTAAGTGTAGCCGTGAGTAGATTGGGTACTTTCTTGATTATGTATTTTATTGAGCCCTGTCTCTTGATTATATCTTAAAAATATAAGCCACAAAGTATTAAGTTAGCCTGGAGCAGTGCTTTTTAGAGCAATAAGACGGTGCTATTTTCTAGGTCTGTAGATTGTGAAGGAGCAAAAATGGCTTTTAGTAGAGTGATATGCTCTTCTTGTCGGATGTGGGAGTTTAGAGGGAGTTTACATATCTGCAATAAATGTCTTTAGTTGCAAATCCTATCAGATTGAATGGATCGGTTGGAGCAACAGTTAAATGCAAGAGCAAAGGGGTGTAATGGATGACAGTTATAAGAAGGAAGAAAAGCCGCAGATACGTCAGATAGATGGGTTAGCTCCAGGAAAGGTAGGCAGGTAGTGCAGGAGTCTTCTGTGGCTATCCCCATTTCAAATAAGTATGCTTTATGGGAAATGTAGGGGGTGATGGGATTCTCAGGGGAATGCAGCCTGAACAGCCAAGTTTCTGTTATCAAGACAGGCTCTAAAGTAACAAGGGTACATCATGTTCCAAGCGATCGATTGTGTTAGGGGAGTCTCTAGTCAGAGGCACTGTTAAATGTTTCTGTGGCCAGCAGCAAAAAATCAAAATGGTGTATTGCCTCTCTGTTGCCTGGATCAAGGATGTTTCAGAGAGGGTGTAGAATGTTCTCAAAGGAGAGAGGGACCAGAAGGTGGTTATTGTACACACTGGAACCAACGACATAGGAAGGGGAAAGGATGAGATTCTGAAGGGAGAATATAGAAAGTCAGACAGGAATTTAAAAAGGAGGTCCTCGAGGGTACTAGTATCTGGATTATTCCCGGTGCTACAAGCTAGTGAGGGTAGGAATAGGAGGATAGAGCAGATGAATGTGTGACTGAGGAGCTTATGCATGGGAGAAGGGTTCACCCTTTTAGACCATTGGAATCTCTTTTGGGGTAGAAGTGACCTGTACAAGAAGGATGGATTGCACCTGAGTTAGAAGGGGACTAATATACTAGCAGGGAGATTTGTTAGAGCTGCTCGTGCAAGACTTAACTGAGTACGGTGAGGGGTGGGACCCAGGTAAATAGTGAGGAAAGAGATCAATCTGAGACTGGTACAGTTGAGAAAAGAAGCGAGTCGGTCAGGGCAGGCAGGGACAAGCAGAGAACAAGGCAGGACTGATAAATTAAATTGCATTTACTTCAATACAAGAAGCCTACCAGAGAAGGCAGATGAACTCAGGGCATGGTTAGGAACACGGGACTGGGATATCACAGCAATTACAGAAACGTGGCTCAGGGATGGACAGGACTGGCAGCTTAATGTTCCAGGATACAAATGCTATAGGAAGGATAGAAAGGGAGGCAAGATAGGATGGGGAGTGGCGTTTTGATAAGCGATAGCATTACAGCTGTACTTCGGGAAGATATTCCTGGAAATACATTCAGGGCAGTTACTTGGGTGGAAATGAGAACTAGGAAAGGGATGATCACTGCAACGTGATTGTATTATAGACCATCTAAAAGTCAGCGGGAAATTGAGAAACAAATTTGTAAGGAGATTTCAGTTATCTGTAAGAATAACAGGATAGTTATGGTAGAGGATTTTAACTTTCCAAACATATACTGGATTGTGATAAGGGTTTAAATGAAGAGAAATTTGTTATGACTGTACAAGAAAATTTTCTGGTTCCATATGTGAATGTACCTACCAGAGATGGTGCAAAACTTGAACCAACTCTTTGGAAATAAGGCAGGGCAGGTGACTGAGGTGTCAGTGGGGGAGCAGTTTGGGGCCAGCGACCATAATTCTATTAGATTTAAAATAGTGATGGAAACGGATAGACCAGATCTAAAAGTTGAAGTTCTAAATTACAGGAAGGCTAATTTTGACGGTATTAGGCAAGAACTTTCAAAAGCTGATTATGGGTAGATGTTCACAGGGACAAATGGAAAATGGGAAGCCTTCAGAAATGAGATAATGAGAGTCCAGAGACAGTATATTTCTGTTAGGGTGAAAGGAAAGGCTGGTAGGTGTAGGCAGTGTTGGATGACTAGAGAAATTGAGGGTTTGGTTAAGAAAAAGAAGGAAGCATATGTCAGGTACAGACAGAAGAGATCGAGTGAATCCCTAGAAGAGTATAAAGGAAGTAGGAATATACCTAAGAGGGAAATCAAAAGGGCAAAAAGGGGATATAAGATAGCTTTGGCAAATAGGGTTAAGGAGAATCCAAAGGGTTTTTTTTACAAATACATTAAGGATAAAAGAGTAACTATGGAGACAATAGGACTTCCTCAAAGATCAGCAGGGCGGCCTTTGTGTGGAGCCGCAGGAAATGGGAGAGATATCAAACAAGTAGTTTGCATCAGTGTTTACTATGGAGAAGGACATGGAAGATATAGAATGTAGGGAAATAAATGAACAACACCTTGAAAAATGAGGTGGTGGAGCTGGATGTGTTTAAACACATAAAGGTTGATAAATCCCTAGGACCTGATCAGCTGTACCCTAGAATTCTGTGGGAAGCTTGGGTAGTGATTGCTGGGCCCCTTGCTGAGATATTTGTATCATCAATAGTCACAGGTGAGATGCCAGAAGACTGCAGGTCTTCTGCAGAGTATGACCTATACACTTAATGCCACTGTTTAAGAAAGGTGGTAATGACAAGCCAGGGAACTATAGGTTGGTGAGTCCGACTTCTGTGGTGGGCAAATTGGGAGTCCTGAGGAAGAGGATTTACAAGTATTTGGAAAGACAATGACTGAGTAGGGATAGTCAACATGGCTTTTTGTGGGAAATCATGTTTCACGAATTTGATTGAGTTTTTTGAAGAAGTAACAAGGAGGATTGATGAGAGTAGAGCGGTGGACCTGGTGTATGTGGACTTCAGTAAGGCGTTCGACAGGTTCCCCATGGGAGACGGGTTAGCAAGGTTCGATCTCATGGAATACAAGAAGAACTAGCCATTTGGATACACAACTGGCTCAAAGGTAGAAGGCAGAGGGTAGCGGTAGAGGGTTGCTTTTAGACTGGAGGCCTGTGACCAGTGGAATGCCAAAAGGATTGGTGTTGGGTCCACTACTTTTCATAATTTATATAAATGATTTAGATGCGAACATAGGAGATAAAGTTCGTAAATTAGCAGATGACACCAAAATTGGAGGTGTAGTGGACAGCGAAGAAGGTTACCTCAGATTACAACAGGATCTTGATCAGATGGGCCAATGAACTGAGGACTGGCAGCTGGAGTTTAATTTAGATAAATACAAGGTGCTGCATTTTGGGAAAGCAAGTCAGAGTAGGACCTATACACTTAATGGTAAGGTCCTAAGGAGTGTTGCTGAACAAAGAGACCTTGGAGTGCAGGTTCCTAGCTCCTTGAAAGTAGAGTCGCAGGTAGATAGAATAGTGAAAAAGGTATTTGTATGCTTTCCTTTGTTGGTCAGAGTATTGAGTATAGGAGTTGGCAGACCATGTTGTGGCTGTGCAGGACGTTGACTAGGCCACTTTTGGAATATTGCGTAAAATTCTATTCAGAAGGATGTTATGAAACCTCAATGGGCTCAGAAAAGATTTACAAGGATGTTGCCAGGGTTGGAGAGTTTCAGCTATAGAGAAAGGCTGAATAGACTGGGGCTGCTTTCCCTGGAGCATTGGAGGCTGAGGGGTGACATTATAGAAGTTTATAAAATCATAATGGGCATGGATCAGGTGAATAGGCAAAGTCTGTTCCCTGGTCTGGGGGAGCCCAGAACTAGAGGGCAGATGTTTAGGGTGAAAGGGAAAAGATAATAAAAGGGACCTAAGGGGCAACTTTTCACACAGATCATGGTGCTTGTATGGAATGAACTGCCAGAGGAAGTGGTGGGGTCTGGCACAATTGCAACATTTAAGAGGCATCTGGATGGGTATATGACTAGGAAGGCTTGGAGGGATATGGGCCAAGTGCTGGCAAATGGGACTAGATTAGGTTGGCATGGACAAGTTGGACCAAAGGGTCTGTTTCCATGCTATACATCTTTAAAACTCTCTGACTCTTATCTGGAAATAAACTGGGAAATTATGCATGATGTAGACATAGGAGATGCTGTTCTGATTAAGCAACATCCTTATAGGCATAACCCTCTAAAGCTGGCGCCGGTTCAAAAGGAGATTGAACGCATGCTCCAAGATGACATAGCCCAAAGTGAGTTACAGTGACTGGAGCTCACTGACAGTAATGGCGCCAAAACCAGATGGCACCCAATGGTTATGTCTGGACTATCATAAAGTCAATACAGTTACAAAGACTGATGCATATCCACATTTGGAAGACTGTGTTGAAAAGGTGAGACAAGCAACTTATTTTTCTCAGTTGTTTCTACTCAGACGATATCAGCAGATATCTTTGTCGGAAAGATTGAAGACAACATTTATCAGAATTGTTTGATCTACTTTGGGAACAGGTTTGATGATAAACCTGGCTAAAAGTGAATTTGCCAAAGCCCAAGTCACCTTCCTGGGCCATTTGTCCTGGTCATGGACAAATGGCCCCATGGAGTACAAAAACAAAGTGGGAAGTTTCTCATACTACTGACAGAAACAGCAGTACTACGATTCCTGGCATTGAGTGGATTTTATTGGAAATTTGTACCAAATGTTAGCAGTATGGCCACTCCATTCACTGAATTGCTAAAGAAGGGCAGGAAGTTTCAGTGGACGGCGGAGTGTCAGAAGGCATTTGACAGCCTGAAAGATGTGTTCACCACTGCCCCAGTGTTAGCCACACTTAATTATGCAAAGCCATTCAAGGTGGCTATCAATGCCAGTTATTTGGGTGCTGGTACTGTGCTCTTATAGAAGGATGATGAGAAAATAGAAAGATCTATCAGGTCTCCAGTAAATTGAACATTCATCAACAGAAATATTCGACAGTTGAGAAGGAGACTTTGAGCTCCGTGTTGGCATTTCAATGCTAATGTTACCAGTAAAGTATCTGAGACAGTCATGTACACTGATCATAACCCATTGAAGTTTGTAAAGAAAATTAAGGGCGAAGCTTCCAGATGGCTGATATGGAGCTTGTTGTTACATATTGTGCATATGGAAGGCCAAGAGAACGTGATTGTCGAGACTTGGATGAGAAACAGACTGAAACAGAATGCAGTAGTGCATGTTTGCATGTTTATAGTCAATGTAATGTATATGGCTGTTATAGTTTACTAACAGTGTAAGATTAAAGGGTTTTGAAATCAAGTCATCTTTGGATATTGATGGTTCATCTTTTTGGGGGGGAGGGAGGTGTGATAATGCTGCTTCTTTAACAAGGTTATGTCGTCCTTGGTTTTTTTTTCAGAGGGCTCGTAAACACATAGATTCCGATGTGTGTGGTTTGTATAGGTTTTAGGGCCAATTTGATTACAGCTAAGAGATACTGCCTCAAGCAAAAGGCTTTCAACTTTAAAAACATTTGTAAAATGAAAGGGGAGCGGCCAGTTGTCTCAGCTCCACTTTTAGGAGAAAGCGAGGACTGCAGATGCTGGAGATCAGAGCTGAAAATGTGTTGCTGGAAAAGCGCAGCAGGTCAGGCAGCATCCAAGGAGCAGGAGAATCGACGTTTCGGGCATGAGCCCTTCCTGAAGAAGGGCTCATGCAAAAAACGTCGATTCTCCTGCTCCTTGGATGCTGCCTGACCTGCTGCGCTTTTCCAGCAACACATTTCAGCTCAGCTCAGCTTTTCTCTGGTTTGGTTTTAGCAAGCAGTCAGTTTCTGAGACTGCTGGTCAAAGAAACAGCTCCATGCTGATCCTCTCTCTCTGACATCTCTCCTGTTAGAACCTGTGTTTGATTTTACCTTTTTTTGCCAAGAATGTTTATGGGGATGTAGCAAGTATTTGGAACAGCACCATTAAGTTGCGATAGAGTCAACTGGGTTTTGTTTTAGTAGTTATGTCATTCTAAATTCAGTTTTCTTTTGTTCACATGTAAATTAATACTGTTGTGTTTCAAACTGAGTGGTTGAGCCAGCTGCATCATTCCTGGAAATGATGCACCTGCTGAAAACAACTAGAGAAGTTAGGGTCAAGGCGACCTTCTTGAAATGTTTTGAGGAGTCTGGCCTGGTCCATAACAAGTATAATTAACCCTTGGAGAAATATCCTCAAAAGTAAAACTCCTCAAAATACAAAGACGACATTTACCAGTAGTCTTAAATCACGGAGGTCACTCGAAACCATAAATGAAAACAAAAAGCTCAGCAGGTTTGGCGGCAGTTATCTACAACTATCATCTGGAAGGAACATACATAATTTCCCAAACCTAAAGTGCAATTCAAAAAACGTTATACATATCAATTTTGGAACATGTCAAGAAATCAATGGTTTAGAAATTACAGATCGAAGCTGGGGAGTATTGTCTCTCAGATACCAATTCCAAACGTTAAAAATAAATGAATAACAACTTTCAATGACTAGCAATCACAGCCTAAGAGCACGGGCTATTCGCACAGCATATTAAAACATTTAAAGACTCATGTCTAATTCCAATTTACGAAACAACAACAAAAAATGCTGGGGAACCTAGAGTCTAGCAATCTCTGGCCAGAGAAGCAGATTTAACGTCTGAAGTCTTGTATGACTGACAGTTCTTCATAACTACGTTTGCTTTCATTTATTAAAAACTTTTCGACAACATGTTGAGGCAATTTCAATGATATTTCTATCTAGCTCTCAACGCACAGCTGTATTAATATTTACCTCAGTGATATTGAACCGTAATACTACCAACTTCCAGAGCCTGGTTTAAACAATTTGATTGACAAACAATCCAGCTCTTCGTGACTCGCCTCTTTCCCGATTGGGAGTAGACGCCATAACCAGATTCATCACACACCACTGCCCTTTAGACCAATAGAAATGATCGGTGACGGCAGGGGTTATAATTGACGTGACATCTAACCAATAGAGTGAGAGAGATCCCCGTTACGGGAGAGTGATGGACAAACAGATTATCCAATGGAGTAGGAGAGGGTGGTGCTTCGCTTGCTGGCGGCGCGCGGGGTTGACTTTGTTTGATTTTAACGGATATTTTTTCCGCCTCTCCGTTCGGCCTGAGCTTTCCCTTTTCTCAACTCGAGTCCCGGGGAGACATCAGCGCCGTCCTGCACTCTCACCCCGTACCGAGTACGGGGCTCAGACGGAGTGAGTGTGAACTTGTCGAATAAGAAAGATCATAAGTACTCGGTGTGCACCGAGAAGCAGGCCTAGGCCATGCGGCACAGGGCCTGTGCTACTGGAAGTTAGGCCTTGGCTTTGGAGTGATTAGTTACCCCCAAGCCGAACGCTGCTGGCTAGAAAAGCCAAAAAGTTGGAGTGATGGACGGAAAATCGGGAGATTTATTGCGCCTATAGCGAAGAGAATGCGATGGAGATTGGTGGGCTTTCTAGCTGGAGGGCAAAGGAAGGCTGTTGAGCAAATCCTAAATCGAGATCGGGGATGTAAGCCGGTAGCGTAGGCCCTTTTAGATAAGAGTAATGGTTATAGTATGGAACCGGCAGGAGGAGGGTAGATGTCCACGATGGGTGGGATGTTAGTGACCCGGAGACTTCAGTTTAATGCTGCAAAAAAAAAATTGGATGGTGGAATGGGGCCAATGCATTCGTTGGAACAATGCGCTTTGCGCCCGGGCTTTGTATCCAACAGTCTCCAATCACTTCATTGCACGAAGCCCTTTAAGCATGTATTAAAAACAATAATAAGTATTTTGAATTGGAATATAAAGTATATTTTTGAACTCGATGTTTGTGATACCTTTTTATAAATGCTAATTAAACATTTGCCTAAAACCCACACGTTCATTACATAAACTTAAATTTCCCAAAGACTGATATCCCTTCACCCCAGAAATATCTTTTTTTTTCCCAGCAGTTCTTTATTCACCAAATTTCTATCTCGGGTAAATTAGCAATTGATTGCAGATGTTTTGCATGCTTGAATGAATGTGCAGATACAGTTGGCTTACCAAGTAAAGGTAGATAAAGTGTGCTTCACCTGCTTTTTGTTCTTTTTAAGGTTTCCCCTTTTACTTGTAGCTATTCAGTTCACGAATCTAAATGACAATGACACAATAAACCACGTATGTTTATCCCAAGAGGCACTTGTGTGCAATTTTTTTATTTAAAGCTATTTTGACGTTTCAACAGCAATGCTATGCTTTTTTTTCCATTGTGTAGCTCAGATTGCCTGGTCCAATAATATCATTGATCTAGAATAGGGTTTACTTTGACTCATAGTCATAGAGTTGTACAGGAGGAAAACAGACCCTTCAATCCAACTTGTCCGTTGACCAGATATCCTAAACTGATTTAGTCCCATTTGCCAGCATTTGGTCCGTATCCCTCTAAACCTTTTTCTATTTGTGTACCATCCAAATGTCTTTTAACCGTTGTAATTGTACCAGTCTTCACCATTTCCTCTGGCAGTTCATTTCTACACACATGAAAAAGTTGCCCCTTAGGTCCATTTTACATCTTTCCCCTCTCTCTTTAAACCTATGCCTTCGGGTTTTGGATTTCCCATTGCAGTTTGCTAAGAACTCAAAGTGTCATAGATTTAAAGTTGGTGTTTGTAACTCTGTTTCTAAGCAATTTCTTCAGAGGCTGACAGTACAAAACAATTATTGTGAAGAACAATGTGTTCAAAAGAAAGCCTTTTTAAATATAGCAACGTTCGATAAACTGAAATGACAGTAATGATAAAAAGTGTAAAGTAGTGGTTAAGTGTACAGTGTTGACCAATTCGCTGGTGTGACTTACTGCATTGTTTTATATTTGCTTTATTTAACTTTCTGACAAAGATATTGCAGGTGAATCATTGTGTTTAAAATAACATACTGTACCGCATCTGAAACATTTCTGTGAAGGGTTGAGTTGAGTAAAACAATGTCAAACTGGTAAAATATAATTTGTGATTGTGGGCCTACCCTTTGGTGGCTTTTATATTATAAAGTCATAGAGATGTACAGCACAGAAACTGACTCTTTGGTCCAACACATCCATGACGACCAAATATCCTAAACTAACCTAGTCCCATTTGCCGGCACTTGGCCCATATCCCTCTAAACCCTTCCTATTCATGTACCCATCCAGATGCCTTTTAACTGTTGTAATTGTACCAGTTGCCACTACTTCCTCTGGCAGCTCATTCCAAGAGCACGCTGTCGTCTGTGTGAAAAAGTTGCCCCTTACACCCCTTTTAATTTTTTTTTCCCCTCTCATCTTAAACATATGGCCTTTAGTTCTAGACCCATCCACCCCAGGGTAAAGATGTTGTCCATTTACCCTATCTATGCCCCTCATGATTTTATAAACCTCTATAAGGTCACCCCTCAGCCTTTGTAGAATATTAATGCCAGAGTTGTTTGTCATTTTTTACAGGCACGGAGAGTGCAATTAGTTTGCATTCATATAGTTTCACTGTGAAAATATTAAAGATGATTTATGGGGCAGAAAGAAGAGGTACAGTAATATAAAGACAACATAGCATAGTCAATGCTGAGAGTTGGGGTGTGTGGATAAGTGGTAAGAATTAAAAGAATAGATACCAGGACAAAGATTTTATATGCAACCTGTCAGGAGCATGTTGCCATTGTACATCAGAGAAGGCATTAGTGGTAAGTGAATGGAGACTAGAAGCATACAGATGATTTTTGATTAAGTTTTGCTTTTGGAGATGGTATATGTGAGGTTTCAAAAAGGGCATTAGAATATTTTTTTCACTTAAATATTCCACAATCAAAAGTGTTATTACAGTGCAGAAGGTGGCAATTTGGCTCATCATGTCTACAACACTGGCTGTCCAAAAGAGCATTCAATTAGTGCTGTTTTGCTGCTTTTCCCCATAATCCTGCATATTGTTGTTTTTCAAGTAAAAGTATAGATCTCTTTCAAGTGTTTAATTAAATCTTCCTCCACCATATTCTCTGTTAGTGTCTTCCGGACCCAAACCATTTAATGCATAAAAACATTTTCTCTCCTATTGCTTTTGATTCTTCTAACAAAAACTTTAAATGTGTGCTTCATTCATGATTCTGTCCTGAGTGGGGATAGTTTTTCCAAATCGACTCTGTCCAGATTTTCTGTCTATCAGATCTCCTCTCTACGTTCTCATCTCCAAAGAAAGCAGTCCTTACTTCTCTAATCTTATATTAATAATGATGGTGCCCAAAATTGGATGCACTACCCCAATTGAAACTGAAGTAGTATCTTGTGAAAGTTCAATATAACCTCCTTGCTGTCGTACTCTGTGGCTCTGTTGATGCAGTCTAGGATACGGTAGGCTTAATTAACCATGGTCTCAACTTACTGACTAGGGCGTACATGTGCAAGATGTTATTTCTGAGACCTTATTGACGTGCAAAATTTATAAGATCAAGATCTATTAAAATAATCTTTTTTAAAATTTATTCATTTGTGGAATATGGGTGTTGCTGGCTGGCCAGCATTTTTTTTACTGTCCCTAGTTACCCTTGAGAAGGTGGTGGTGAGCTGCCTTCTTGAATTACTGCAGATCCACAATGCCAGTAGGAGGGAATTCGAGGATTTTGACCTAGCAACAGTGAAAGACTGACGATATATTTCTGTGTCAGGATGGTGAGTGCCTTGGAGAGGATCTTGAAGGTGGTGGTGTTCCCATGTATCTGCTACCCTTGTAGATGGAAATGATTGTGGCATTGGCAGGTACTGCCTGAGGATGTTTTAGTTGCTATAGCGCATCTTGTAGATAGCACACACTGCTGCTACTAAGTGTCATAATCATAGAGTCATAGAGATGTACAGCACGGAAACAAACTATTCGATTCAACTCGTCAATGCCGACCAAATATCCCAACATAATCTAGTCCCATTTGCCAGCATTTGGCCCATATCTCTCGAAACATTCCTATTCATTTACCCATCCAGATGCCTAATAATGCAGGGTATTTGCCTTTGACTCGGTTGTGGAGGGATTGAATGCATGTGGACGTAGTGTCAATCAAACAGGCTGCTTTATCCTGGATGGTGTCAAGCTTCTTGAGTGTTGTTAGAACTGCACCCATCCAGGTAAGTGGGAAGTAATTAATCACGCTTCTGACTTGTGCCTTGTAGATGATGGAGAGGCTTTGGGGAGGCATGAGTTTGTAAGATGCCACAGTACTCCTAGCCTCTGAACTGTACTTGTAGCTACTGTTCTTACGTGATGAATTCAGTTGAGTTTCTGATCAATGATAACCCAAGAAAGTTGATCGTGGGGGATTCAGTGATGGTAACCCCACTGAATGTCAAGGGACAGTGTTAAATCGTCTGGTATCGGTAATGGTCATAACCTGGCATTTGTGTGGCACAAATGTTACTTGTCACTTGTCAACCTAAGCCTGTTGCCAGTGTTCCTGTTCAGAAGCAACTCTGATGTACTTAACCATTGTGTTTATCTTAACTTTGTGATACATTTTCCTAAAAGCAATATTTATATTGTCATGTTTCAAAGCAAAAACACTAAAGAACCTGCTCATCAGTTTTGAAAGGCATAAGTTTTGAATTTTGATGCAATGTCATGTACTTTGTTGTTTGGTTATAAGCAGCTGCACAAAAGAATCAAATTGGCACAGAACAGGAGTTCAAAATAAGTTACTGAAGTCAAGACTACGTGAAAGAAAGGGAGCTGGGTGTGCAGTTAAATAGGAGAAGCAGTTAGATTACCATAATGGAACTATGATATAACAGATGTTGGACTCCAATAAATTAAAACACATTGCCGAACTTATCTGTTAAACAAATAATATTCAAATCAACCTTGCCATTTGTCAAGTGGACATATGGTAGTGCTACACTATCTATTTTGTCATTTGAATTTAGATATTTAAAATATTTATTGTTGCAAATAGAGACTTTGACCAATCTATCCGTGAGAATGTTTTCTCAGAATATCCCCTATTGGCTGATTGTGGGTGAAAAAATTTAGGGAGATGAGATTTAAAGAGTTCTGTACCTTAGTACAGCATTTGCAGGTTCAACTAAGTCATTGTACAGTGGTTCAGGCAGCATCCAATGAGCAGCGAAATCGACGTTTCGGGCAAAAGCCCTTCATCAGCTTTTGCCCGAAACGTCGATTTCGCTGCTCGTTGGATGCTGCCTGAATTGCTGTGCTCTTCCAGCACCACTGATCCAGAATCTGGTTTCCAGCATCTGCAGTTATTGTTTTTACCTAAGTCATTGTACAGTGTTGATACTTTTATTGTCATTGTAATAGCCCTAGGCAAAACTGCAGTCAGCAGATGAGGTTCAAAGTGCAGTGCTCCAATTTTGAATTTGCAAATGCTTTAATCTCATTCATGTGGCCAGTTAAACTTATTCATCATATTTAACTTAGCTGAAGTAAATCACTAGATGGGCTCTGAATTTTGATTGGTGTCTGTACCTTTTACTGAGTGACCCTTCCATTTAAACTTGGAGAAAAATGTAAGTTTTAGGAAGGAAGAACTATGAAAATTGTGTTAACCCTGCTTTTTTCAGGTTTTGAGTAGATGTGTTGCAGAAAAGTGAAGAAATCCCTTGTAGGCTGAAGGGAAAGTGTGGTAATGAAAGGCGGCAGTGATGAACAGAATAAACCA
This sequence comes from Chiloscyllium plagiosum, assembly GCF_037043375.1. Taxonomy (NCBI): domain Eukaryota; kingdom Metazoa; phylum Chordata; class Chondrichthyes; order Orectolobiformes; family Hemiscylliidae; genus Chiloscyllium; species Chiloscyllium plagiosum. The sequence goes on along the minus strand of NW_028270166.1, from coordinate 41,975,203 downwards.
AGGTTATATTTAAATTCAGTTTTTCTCCTTCTGATTCTGAGTGTTTTCTTCTCCCTTTTTCATTTGGTTGTGATCCAGTTCTTTCACTCATGCATTTATTTATTGCTAATAATGCAGAATGTTTAGATGTGTAGAATACAGAGGAACTCTGGAATTTATTTACTAGGATTAGACTGACCTTAATTTGTGCCATTTCTCGAAGTACAGTCTCTGGTTTTGCACAAACTGTACTTCAGATGAGTAATTTGTATTGAGTGGATTCTTGGTGCTACTGGTCAAAATATAAACAAGATTTTTTCCTTGCATCTTTCTCAACTTGAATTTCCAACCAATCTACTGGGAGGAATCTTTTCGCAAGGTAATAATGTAGTTTAGGAGAAATAACATTTTTAAGTATTTAAATCCTTCTGAACACACTTTAAAGAACTGAATTATTTTGTTGCTTCATTGTAGAAAAGATTTCTTTTGTATTGCTTCCAATAAATACAATGCATGCGTTGGTACTCTTGACCAGTTTCCCTTGTGTATTCTGTATTGACACTATGATTCTATGATACTGAAAGAAAAATGTTTTTTATGCAGAGTCAGTGGTAACAGTAATTGACCTTTTGCTGTTAAGACGTTAAATCTATGATGATTTTAGATGATGCTTCCAAATACCAGCATTACCAATAGTACTACTTCACTAGAATAAAAGCTGTATTATAAGAAAATGTAAGGAATCCTGCAGATTTTGGATTTTTTTTTTATTCATGCATGGGGCTTTGCAACACTGACTGGTCAGCATTTTGTTGCCCTTGAGAAGGCAGTGGCTTCTTGAACCACTGCAGTCCACATGTTGCAGGTTGATCCATAATGCTGTTAGGAAGGTAATTTTAAAAATATTTGCCCCAGTGACACTGAAGGGACGGCAATATATTTCCAAATCAGGATGGTAAATGGCTTGGAGGGAAACTTGCAGGTGGTGATATTTCCACTTATCTGCTGCCCTTGCCCTTGTAGATGAAAGTGGTCCTGGATTTGGAAGGCCTGTCTCAGGATTTTCGATGAATTTCTGCAGTGCATAGAACATAGAACAATACAGCACAGAACAGGCCCTTCGGCCCACGATGTTGTGCCAAACATTTGTCCTAACTTAAGCACCCATCGATGTACCTATCCAATTGCTGCTTAAAGGTCGCCAATTATTCTGACTCTGCCACTCCCACAGGCAGAGCATTCCATGCCCCCACCACTCTCTGGGTAAAGAACCTACCCCTGACATCCCCCCCTATACCTTCCACCCTTCACCTTAAATTTATGTCCCCTTGTAACACTCTGTTGTACCCGGGGAAAACGTTTCTGACTGTCTACTCTATCTATTCCTCTGATCATCTTTTAAACCTCTATCAAGTCACCCCGCATCCTTCGCCGTTCCAATGAGAAAAGGCCTAGCACTCTCAACCTATCCTCGTACGACCTATTCTCCATTCCAGGCCACATCCTGGTAAATCTTCTCTGCACCCTCTCCAAAGCTTCCACATCTTTCCTAAAGTGAGGCTACCGGAACTGCACACAGTACTCCAAATGTGGCCTAACCAAGATCCTGTACAGCTGCAACATCACTTCACGACTCTTGAATTCAGTCCCTCTGCTAATGAACGCTAATACACCATAGGCCTTCTTACAAGCTCTATCCATCTGAGTGGCAACTTTCAAAGATCTATGAACATAGACCCCAAGTTCCCTCTGCTCCTCCACCTTACTAAGAACCCTACCGTTTACCCTGTATTCCGCATTCTTATTTGTCCTTCCAAAGTGGACAACCTCACACTTGACAGGGTGAACTCCATCTGCCACTCCTCAGCCCAGCTCTGCATTATATCTAAGTCTCTTTGCAGCCGACAACAGCCCTCCTCACTATCCACAACTCCACCAATCTTCGTATCATCTGCAAATTTACTGACCCACCCTCCGACTCCCTCATCCAAGTCATTAATAAAAATTACAAACAGCAGAGGACCCAGAACTGATCCCTGTGGAACTCCACTTGTAACTGGGCTCCAGGCTGAATATTTACCATCTAACACCACTCTCTGACTTCAACCGATTAGCCAGTTTTCTATCCAACTGGCCAAATTTCCCTCTATCCCATGCCTCCTGACTTTCCGCATAAGCCTACCATGGGGAACCTTATGAAATGCCTTACTAAAATCCATGTATACTACATCCACTGCTCTACCCTCATCCACATGCTTGGTCACCTCCTCAAAGAATTCAATAAGACTTGTAAGGCAAGACCTACCCTTCACAAATCCGTGCTGGCTGTCCCTAATCAAGCAGTGGCTTTCCAGATACTCATAAATCCTATCCCACAGTACCCTTTCCATTACTTTGCCTACCACCAAAGTAAGACTAACTGGCCTGTAATTCCCGGGGTTATCCCTTTTTTGAATAGGGGCACAACATTCGCCACTCTCCAGTCCCCTGGTACCACCCCCGTTGACAGTGAAGACGAAAAGGTAATTGCCAACGGCTCTGCAATTTCCTCTCTTGCTTCCCACATAATCCTAGGATATATCCCGTCAGGCCCGGGGGACTTGTCTATCCTCAAGTTGTTCAAAATGCCCAACACACCTTCCTTCCTAACAAGTATCTCTTCTAGCTTACCAGTCCGTTTCACACTCTCCTCTTCAACAATACGGTCCCTCTCGTTTGTAAATACTGAAGAAAAGTACTCATTCAAGACCTCTCCTATCTCTTCCGACTCAATACACAGTCTCCCACTACTGTCCTTGATCGAACCTACCCTCGTTCTCGTCATTCTCATGTTTCTCACATACGCATAAAATGCCTTGGGGTTATCCTTGATCCTATCCGCCAAAGATTTTTCATGTCCTCTCTTCACTCTCCTAATCCCTTTCTTCAGCTCCCTTCTGGCTATCCTGTATCCCTCCAACGCTCTGTCTGAACCTTGTTTCCTCAACCTTATGTAAGCCTCCTTCTTCCTCTTTACAAGACATTCAACCTCCCTCGTCAACCAAGGTTCTCTCACACGACCATCTCTTTCCTGCCTGACGGGTGCATACATATCAAGGACACGTCGTGAATCTTGTGAATTGTACACACTGCTGCTGAGTGTCAGTGGTAGAGAGAATTAATGTTTGTGGATGTGGTGCCAATCAAGCATGTTGCTTTGTCCTGGATGGTGTCAAACTTGCTGATTGTTGCTGGGTTGGTGCAGCTACAAGAAGTGGGAAGTATTCCATCATGTGCCTTGTAGATGATGGACAGACTCTAGAGAGTCAGGAGGTAAATTACTCACCGCAGTATTCTTAACCTCTGATCTACTCGTGTAGCCACTGAGTAGCTGGACAATAGTAACCCCAAGAATATTGATAGTGGGGGACTAAGTGATGGTAACAGCATTGAATGTCAAGGGACAGTGATTAGATTGTCTCTTGTTTGATCATTACCTGGCATTTATATGGTGCAAATGTTACTTGCCACTTGCCAGCCCAAGTATTGACATCATTTAGATCTTGTTGCCCTTAACATGGACTGCTTCGGTATCTGAGGAGTCGTGACTAGTACAGAACATTGTGTGATCATTGGTAAACTTTCCACTTCTGACCTTATGATGGAGGGAAAGTCGTTGAAGCAGCTGAAGTTGTTTAGGCCTAGGACACTACCCTGAGGAACTCCTGCAGAGGTGTCCTGGAACTGAGATGACTGACTTCCAGCAATCATAACCATCTTCCAACCAGCAGCAAGTCCCCACCCTGTTATGTTTTGATTCCAGTTTTACATGGGATCTTTGATGCCACTCAGTCAGAAATGGCCTTGATGTCAAGGGCTCTTATTCATCTCCTTTGTCCATGTTTGAATCAAGGCGGTAATGAAGTCAGGAGCTGATTGGCCATGGTGGTGCACAAGCTGGGCATCAGTGAGCAGGTTATTGTTGAATAGATGTTGCTTGATAGTTCTGTTGATGACACCTTCCATCACTTTACTTAAGAGTAGACTGATGGGGCCAGAAATTGGCCAGTTTGGCTTGTCCTTTTTCTGTACCTGGCATAAGACAATTTCCAAACGGTCAGGTAGATTCTAGTGTTGTAGCTGTACTGGAAGAGCTTGGCTAGGTGAGAGGCAAGTTCAGGAGCACAACTCTTCAGTACTATTGGTGGAACAAACTTGATTGAGTTTTTTGAAGAAGTAACAAAGAGTATTGTAACTTCTTCAAAAAGTAACAACATTTTGATCTGTATGTGATCTATATGGACTTCAGTAAGGCGTTTGACAGGGTTCCCCATGGTTAACAAGATTAGATCTCATGGAAGAAAGGGAGATCTAGCCATTTGGATACAGAACTGGCTGAAAGGTAGAAGATAGAGGGTGGTGGTGGTGGTGGTGGTGGAGGGTTGTTTTTCAGAATGGAGGCCTGTGACCAGTGGAGTGCCAAAAGGATCGGTGCTGAGTCCTCTACTTTTCGTCATTATATAAATGATTTGGATGCAAGCATAAGAGGTATAGTTAGTAAGTTTGCAGATGACACCAAAATTGGAGGTGTAGTGGACAGCGAAGAAGGTTACCTCCGATTGCAACAGGATCTTGATCAGATGAGCCAATGGACTGAGAAGTGGCAGATGGAGTTTAATTCACACAAATGTGAGGTGCTGCATTTTGGGAAGGCAAATCTTAGCAGGACTTATCCACTTAATGGTAAGGTCTTAGAGAGTGTTGCTGAACAAAGAGACCTTGGAGTGCATAGCTCCTTGAAAGTAGAGTTGCTGGGAGAATAGGATAGTGAAGAAGACGTTTTGTATGCTTTCCTTTATTGCTCAGAGTATTGAGTACAGGAGTTAGGAGGTCATGTTGCGGCTGTACAGGACATTGGTTAGGCCACTGTTGGAATATTGCATGCAATTCTGGTCTCCTTCCTTTCAGAAAGATGTTGTGAAACTTGAAATGATTCAGAAAAGAATTACAAGGATGTTGCCAAGGTTGGAGGATTTGAGCTATAGAGAGAGGCTGAACAGGCTGTGACTGTTTTCCTTGGAGCATTGGAGGCTGAGGGATGTTATTATAGAGGTTTACAAAATAATGAGGGACATAGATAGGATAAATAGACAAAGTCTTTTCCTTGGGGTGGAGTGGTCCAGAACTAGAGGACATAGGTTTAGTGTGAGAGGAGAAAGATGAAAAAGAGACCTAAGGGGCAACCTTTTCACGCAGAGGGTGGTATGTGTATGGAATTAGCTGCCAGAAGAAGTGGTGGAGGCTGGTACAATTGCAGTATTTAAAAGGCATTTAGATGGGTATATGAATAGGAAGGGTTTGGAATGATATGGGCCAGGTGCTGGCAGGTGGGACCAGATCGGGTTGGGATATCTGGTCGGCATTGACGGGTTGGACCGAAGGGTCTGTTCCATGCTGTACGTCTCTATGACTCTGGTTGAAGACTGGCATCTGTGATGTGGGGGACCACTGGAGGAAGCAGTGATGGATTATGCACTTGACACGTCTGGCTAAAGATTGCTGTGAATGCTTCACCCTTATCTTTTGCACTGAGAATTGAGGATGGGGATATTTGTAGAGCCATCTCATCCATTAACTTGTTAAATTGTCCACCACCATTCATGACTCTACGTGGCAGGACTGCTAATTTTAGATCTGATCTGTTGGCTGTGATATCACTATGTTCTGACTGTCACTTGCTATTTGTGTTGTTTGGCATCCAAATAGTCCTGTTTGGTGCCTTCGCCAAGTTGATGCCTCATCTTCAGGTATGCCTGGTGCTGCACACTCCATTAAACTAGGAAAGATCCCCTGGCTTAATGGTAATGGTTGAATGGGGGATATGTCGGGCCATGAGGTTGCAGCTTGTGCTGAAGTTCAATTCTGCTGCTATGATGGCCCACAGTGCTTTGTGGATGTTCAGTCTTGAATTACTGTATCTGAAATACAACCAGAAGTGCTGGTGAAACAGCATGTCTGGCAGCATCTGTGGGGAGAGAAACAGGATTGGCATTTTGCTTCTGATATTACTGTTCTTCAGGATTGAGAGGGGCTGGGAAAAGGGTTCTTTCAAATGTTGACAGCGGGGGAGCAAATGGAACAGATGCTGAGTGTTCCCAGAACAAAAAACAAGGGAATACTCAGGGTGGTAAAGGAGTACTAAAAATGCAAAATAAGTATAAATGATAAGTGTGGAAAAGAGAAAATGAGTACTGTATGAGCAAGGTCAACCAGACAAGACCAGGATGGATGTAAGACTGAGATTGTGCCCTGAAGTTGTGGAACTGAATGTTGAGTCCTCAAAGTTGTAAGTGAAAAATAAGGCATTGCTCCTCCAGCTTGCATTAAGCTTCATTGGAACACTGTTCAGGCTCAGGTGAGAAATGTTATCTTGGTAACAAAATTGTTAATTGAAACAGCAAGCAGCTGGGAGGTTAGGATCATTCTTTGGACGAGGTGGAGGTGTTCTGCAAAGTGGTTTCCCAGTCCCATGTTGGGTCTTGCTGATGTAAAAGAGACCATTATTGTGTACAGCAAACACAGTAGACTAAATTGAAAGAAATATCAGTCTATGTTTGCTGACACACGGAGCATGCATGCCAATCAGTGGGCTGAGTGGGGAAAGGATCAGGGTTTTGGGAGAGAGGAACTCCTGGGATGGCAGGAAGGAGCCAATAATGGGCCAGAATAAGATTAAGAAAGGCAAATTTGATTTTTACAACTCTATGCAAGACCAGGAGCCAGCACATAATTTAATCATCAGTATATCTGAGAAAGAGTTATGGATGGGAGCCCAGATAGAACTGGAACAAGGAAAGTTCCACATACCTTATAATTAGGTCTCGTGGATACCCATAGTCACACACATCCATTGGATAAAATGGGACTCGTTCAAGAAAGACTGCAAGACACATCCCATCAACAGTTTTATTTTAGTAGTGGGGAAGCCTCTAGAAACAATTGTTCGGGATAGACTTAGTCACATGGAAAAAGAGGAGTTGATTAGAAGATTCAGCATGGAATTCTTAAGGGAAAATTGTGTTTGACTAATTTCAGATTTGAAGTAGTAACAAAAAGGCTCAAGGATGTTCGTGCTGTTGGTGTAATATACATGGATTTCCAGTAAATGGTTGATATAGTGCCATGCAGCAGAATTGAGAGCAATTCTGTATGTCATGGTATAAAAAAGACAATAACAAGTTGGATGTAAAATTGGCTGAGTGATAGGAAACATGGTCAATGGAAATTTTTCAGAATGGAGGCAGGTTTGTAATAGAATTCCTTAGGGAACCCTTGTTTTTCCTGTTATGTATTAATGATCTGGATATTGATTTATAGGTATTAATTTCAAAGTTTGCAGTTGATGTAAAACTTGTAAGAATTATAAATTGTGAGGAGGACTGTCAAATTCGAGAAGGATATTGACCTGTTGACTGGGCAGATAGGTGGTAGATCAAGTTCAATGCAGAGAGGTTTGAGTTGATACACTTTGGTAGGAAGAACATTGAAAGGCAATACAAAATAAGGGTTATAATAAGTGGATGCAGGAACACAGGGACCTCTATATATTTGCGCAGATCATTGAAGACAGCAAAAAGGGTCAAGTGAGCATACAGTTTTCTTCCTCTGAGATTCTTGATGCAATTGGAACATGCCAACTTCTGTGAACAACCAAAATTTTATTAGGCAGAGTGCAGTACAAGCTTTGGAGAAGCTCTTATCGTACACTTCGCAAGGCTTGCAGAGTTGTGCGGAAAGATCTCTCTGAACAAAAGAAACAGTCCTTCCTTTATACAAAATCTTTACATGACAGTCAGTAATGCCCACAAGACAACCCCCCCCAGTCACTCCCCCACAGTCATATGCCCCTCAAGACACAATGCCATGACATCATTTCTAGAAACAACATAATGTAAATCATCCCTTAATTGTCAAATCTGTTGTGAATCATTTTTATTAACTACAGGGCATAGATAACATTCCGACTGCGATGTTCTTATCGATTTTGAATAGGATGATGATGAAATGGCTCTGGATTGCAAAGGATGAAAATGTAAATTCACTCTGAATAACAAGGAAATGGCCATTTAAATGGATATGGATGACAAGGGATGGGAATGTAAACTCACTCTGAATAACAAGGAAATGGCCATGTAAATGGCTCTGAATGGCAAGGGATCAGAATGTAAATTCCTTACATTGTACCTGTAAGTCAGAGATGTATCACCCTACCCTCAGGACATCAAATTTCCTGCAGGTCAGCAGAGCTGAGTAACTCTTTAATATCTCTGTATAAAACACTTTTTAGACCTCAGTTGGAATATTATGCATGGTTGCAGGCACCACATTCTAGAAAAGATGCGAATGAATTGAAAAGAATGCAGAAGCAGTTTTACGAAATTAATTTTAGGAATGAAGAATTTCATTTAAGAGGATAGGTTGAACTAGTTGGGACTGTCTTCCTGAGAGAGAAGGAGGCTGAAGAGAAATTTGATAGAGGTTTTTGAAGTCAAGTGCAGGTTGGATAGAGTAAAATTCACAAGTGCAGACTCATAAAAAATACAGGTTAAAAGTTATGGATGTTGAATTTTATTGCTTCCTTTTTGGCACAGATAAATGAATTTGCAAATTATGATCTCACGGATACAAAGGATTTATTGTAATGTAAAATAAATTCAACACATGCTGGTTCGATGGCTTGTTACATACCATTGCACTCTTGTTTGTAACTCCTCCTATTCACTGATTCTGAGGATGCTGATTTGTAGACCGTCTGGGAAATGGACATTGTGATATATTTGCGTGCTTATTCTTTTTACAGGTGAGCTCTTTTTGAAATGTCAAACGGCCAATCTTGCTACAGTAACGGTTACCTGGTAGACCTTGATCTCATGGCTGAGGAATGCAAAGATCATGGGGATGACAATATCAGAACCAACTTAATTGTCAATTACCTGCCTCAGAACATGACACAGGATGAGCTGCGAAGCCTTTTTGGAAGTATAGGTGAAGTGGAATCTGCCAAACTCATCCGTGACAAGGTTGCAGGTAAGGGCCTTTAAACTGAAGTTGCCATCATTGTTGCTTTTTGTTGTAAATTAAGATTTGTACACAAATCTTTGAAAGTCAGTTACGCTATTTTTCATCTGAATCTCACCGTCGAGTCAGTTACTGGAATATTTTAACAAAGTCAAATCTAATCAAAGATGGAAGGTTAATTAATTGCTACCAGACCACCAAACTCCGAATCCAACACATCGTCCTCCAACATTTCTGCCACTGACAATCAGAACCCCCCACCAAAAAAAAAGATATTTCCTTCCCTCCCTGTCCGCTTTCCGCAGGGACTCCCTCATCCACTCTACACTCTCCGCCAGCCTCTCCACCACACCTGGTACCATTCTCTGCAAGCACAAGAGGTGCAACACCTGCCACTACACCTCCCATCTCTCCTCTGTTCAAGGCCCCAGACAATCCTTCCAGATCAGCAGAGTTTCACCTGCACTTCATCCAACCGGATGTATTGCATTCCATTGCTCCCAATATGGTCCTTCTATATCAGGAAGATCAAACACCAGACTCTGAGACCAGTTTGCAGAGCATCTGCGCTCTGCTTGCATCAACCACCCGACCTTCTGGTTGCCATCCATTTCAATTCTCCCTCCTACTCCCTGGATGGCCTTGAGAGAACCCTGGACTAGAACTCCCAGGTTACTTTGCACTTTAGACTTCTGAATTTTCTCCCCATTTAGAAAATAGTCAATGCCTCAATTTTTTCTGCCTTCTAGGAAAGAAAGTCTAAGAAAAATAGCTCTTGGGTGATAAGGTGTAAAGATCAGGCATGCCAAAGTGACTATATGGAATGTTGTGCTTTTGCTTATGTCTTAATTTTAAAATCAGAAGGACTTGCACTTTTCTATGTTTTTGCACATAAACTAGTTAAATAATTTTGATGTCATTTTATCTTGTACCTGTCCTAAGCTGTATTTTTTGATGTATACATACATCTGATTCAGATACATGATATAATAGTTAAAATTTTGGAAATTTTAACTGAGCTACACAGAGCAACAAAGATTTTTGTTGTTTGGTATAAACCGAGCTTAACACATGCAGATATTTGTGTGGCACACTAGTAGTGTCCCTAGATCTGGGCCAGAGGACCCAGTTCAAGTCTCACCTGCTGCAGAGTACATCATCGAGGAGAAAATGAGGGCTGCAGATGCTGGAGATCAGAGCTGAAAATGTGTTGCTGGAAAAGTGCAGCAGGTCAGGCAGCATCCAAGGAACAGGAGAATCGGGCTTATGCCCGAAACGTCGATTCTCCTGTTCCTTGGATGCTGCCTGACCTGCTGCACTTTTCCAGCAACACATTTTCAGCAGAGTGCATCATGCCATGTTTGGACAGGTTGATTTAAAAACATTCTCTAGTATTTAATTAACATCATTATGACAAAGTTAGGAAACTCTTGTTCAGTTTGACTATCAAACATCAAACTGTTTATTGAATTTGTTAAAATCATTGTTTTCAATAATTCAGAGAACAAAGTAGACTATTTGAAACTTTTAATTTATGGGATAATTCTGATTGCAATGCATTAGAATGTGAAAATCAGGAGCAAAAGACATTTTAGCCTCTTAACTCGCTCTGCCATTTGATATGATCATGGCTGATCTTGCCTCAGCCTCAACTCCACTTTCATAAACTATGGTTGATGCTTATAAATTTTCCAATCTTTGTGATTAGTTAATTTAAGACCTTCATATATAAAGCTTTGTGGCTATACTTAATGACCAGCTCTGGATCTATATCAGTAGCTACTAATTAGCACATTGATAATCAAGACCTCTTTACCCCAATGGTTGAAGCAGAACCGAAAGCTCTCAACTTCTGGACTGCTGCTGCTGACAGCTTATTAAATAAACCTCTGGCCTCCTGTCTGAATGCCCAACCAATAGAAACAACATTGTTGTTTTCTACTCCCTATTTTGTGCTTCATACAAAGTGAGGTCCCAGGTGCTCTTGAGGTTTGGGTTTTTGTGTGTTGGTTGAAAGCAAATTACTATATCATTGGTGAATGTCAATTAATGCATTTTCATTGCATGCTCCAGTTTAAATTTAAACTGGACTCTCCAGTGTGTGAGCGTGTTGCCATGACTTACTGGGGTAGTGTGTTAGAAATCAAGCCCCACTATTCTTGGAGGTGTCACAAAAGTTCTAATTATAAAGTTATTCCTCCTAGTTCTGGACTTCCCTCTACAGAAAGAGGTAGAGACATTTTTGAAAAGAAATGTGCAAAGTCTCCCATTTGCATGATTTTCAGACCCATGCTAATAGGCATGGACCAGGTTTTTTTGCTGGGAGAGCAGTTCTCTAGTCTTTGTTTCCAGGAACTAGTGGTTGATTCTTGATGATATGCATGTTTCTTCTCAGCCTTCTTTTTTCTGAATGCTTTACTGCTTGCTAAGACGCACAGGGTGGCTTCTAAAATATCTGACTTGCTCAATTAAAAATCAGAGCTTCCAGCATCAGCTGAAGGAAAGATAAGCTGGTTTTCTTCTGGTTTAAAGTGGCTTACTGCAGAGATGTTTTTGGCTGCTGCAGATTTACTTGTTTCTCTTCTGCTCTTAAAACTAGCCTCATTCTATCCCACTCTCAGACCTAACTGGTTGCTAATTGACAATCAAAACCCTGTTGTTGGCCGACCGGACCATTGTCTATGGTTGGAAATGTGTTGCTGGAAAAGCGCAGCAGGTCAGGCAGCATCTAGGGAACAGGAGAATCGACGTTTCGGGCATTAGCCCTTCTTCAGGAATGAGGAAAGTTGGTCCAGCAGGCTAAGATAAAAGATAGGGAGGAGGGACTTGGGGGAGGGACGTCGGAAATGTGATAGGTGGAAAGAGGTCAAGGTGAGGGTGATAGGTCAGACTGGGGTGGGGGCGGAGAGGTCGGGAAGAAGATTGCAGGTTAGGAAGGCGGTGCTGAATTTGATGGATTTGACTGAGACTGGCTGGGGGGAGGGGAAATGAGGAAACTGGTGAAATCCGAGTTCATCCCTTGTGGTTGGAGGGTTCCTAGCCGGAAGATGAGGCGTTCTTCCTCCAACCGTCGTTTCGCTGTGGTCTGACGATGGAGGAGTCCAAAGACCTGCATATCCTTGGTGGAGTGGGAGGGGGAATTGAAATGTTGAGCTACAGGGTGGTTGGGTTGGTTGGTCCGGGTGTCCCAGAGGTGTTCCCTGAAACGCTCCGCAAGTAGGCGGCCCGCCTCCCCAATATAGAGGAGGCCACATCGGGTGCAAAGGATGCAATAGATGATATGTGTGGAGGTACAGGTGAATCTGTGGCGGATATGGAAGTTTCCTTTGGGGCCTTGGAGGGAGGTGAGGGGGGAGGTGTGGGCGCAAGTCTTGCACCTCCTGCGGTTGCAGGGGAAGGTGCTGGGAGTGGAGGTTGGGTTGGTAGGGGGTGTGGATCTGATGAGGGAGTCACGGAGGGAGTGGTCTTTACGGAATGCTGATAGGGGAGGGGAGGGAAATATATCCTTGGTGGTGGGGTCCGTTTGGAGGTGGCGGAAATGGCGGCGGATGATGCGCTGTACATGGAGGTTAGTGGGGTGGTAGGTGAGGACCAGTGGGGTTCTGTCCTGGTGGCGGTTGGAGGGGCGGGGTTCAAGGGCGGAGGATCGGGAAGTGGAAGAGATGCGGTGGAGGGCATCGTCGACCACGTCGGGGGGGAAATTGCGGTCCTTGAAGAAGGAGGCTATCCGAGGTGCGTTTTTGGAACTGATCCTCCTGGGAGCAGATGCGGCGGAGTCGAAGGAATTGGGAGAATGGGATGGCGTTTTTACAGGGGGCAGGATGGGAGGAGGTGTAGTCCAGGTAGCTGTGGGAGTCGGTTGGTTTGTAGTAGATGTCCGTGTTGATTTGGTCGCCTGAAATAGAAATAGAAAGGTCGAGGAAGGGGAGGGAGGAATCTGAGACTGTCCAGGTGAATTTGAGGTCGGGGTGGAAGGTGTTGGTGAAGTGGATGAACTGTTCAACCTCCTCGTGGGAGCACGAGGCGGCGCCGATACAGTCATCGATGTAGCGGAGGAAAAGGTGGTGGGTGGGGCCAGTGTAGTTGCGGAAGATGGATTGTTCCACATATCCTACGAAGAGGCAGGCATAGCTGGGGCCCATGCGGGTGCCCATGGCTACTCCTTTCATTTGGAGGAAGTGGGAGAATTGGAAAGAGAAGTTGTTCAGGGTGAGGACCAGTTCAGTCAGTCGAAGGAGGGTGTCTGTGGAAGGGTACTGGTCGGTACGGCGGGAAAGAAAGAAGCGGAGGGCTTTGAGTCCTTCGTGATGGGGGATGGAGGTGTACAGGGACTGGATGTCCATGGTGAAAATAAGGCGTTGGGGACCGGGGAAGCGAAAATCATGGAGCAGGTGGAGGGCATGGGTGGTGTCCCGAACGTAGGTGGGGAGTTCTTGGACTAAGGGGGACAGGACGGTGTCAAGGTATGCGGAGATGAGTTCGGTGGGGCAGGAGCAGGCGGAGACAATGGGTCGGCCGGGGCAGTCAGGTTTGTGGATTTTGGGCATGAGGTAGAAGCGGGAGGTGCGGGGTTGTGGGACTATGAGGTTGGAGGCGGTGGATGGGAGATCCCCCGAGGTGATGAGGTTATGGACGGTCTGGGAGATGATGGTTTGGTGGTGGGGGGTGGGGTCATGGTCAAGGGGGCAGTAGGAGGAGGTATCTGCGAGCTGGCGTTTGGCCTCAGCGGTGTAGAGGTCGGTGCGCCAAACTACTACCGCGCCTCCCTTGTCTGCTGGTTTGATAGTGAGGTTGGGGTTGCAACGGAGTGAGTGGAGGGCTGCGCGTTCCGAGGGTGAGAGGTTGGAGTGGGTGAGAGGGGTGGGGGAGTTCAGGTGGCGGTTAATATCGCGGCGGCAGTTGGCTATGCAGAGGTCGAGGGCAGGTAGGAGGCCAGCACGGGGTGTCCAGGTGGATGGGGTGTGTTGGAGGCGGAAGAAGGGGCCGCCTTCGCCTTCGCGCCTACTTCTTTAACCAAGACTCCCGCCCACCCTCTGACGACCCCTTCTCCCGCCTCCAACACACCCCATCCACCTGGACACCCCGTGCTGGCCTCCTACCTGCCCTCATAAAAGGTATCAATATCCTTACTTTTAAAACATGCGGTCATATTGTAAATTCCTGCATTTCAAGACAGTTCTTTCTCATTTCAGTCAACAGTTTTAAAAACACAAGGTCTTTATGATTCTGTCTTCCTTCTCTATCTCCACAGCTGTACTCTTTAATAAGCATTTGTATCTCTCAGTATTTCTAATAGATGCTGTCTCCTTATTCTTTTGCTGAGATTGGGCAGGTATTCTAGCATTCTAGCATTAACAAAGTATGGATTCATTCATTTAACAAAAGATAGAAATGTAGCATAACCAACTTTTAAAAATGCGTTCATGGGTTATAAGTGTTACTGCTGCAGTTCAGTAGACTCTCAGTGCTATTAGGGAGGGAATTACAAGGTTTTCACTGTGACACTAAAGGAACAGCGATATATTTTGACATCAGGATGGTAAGCAGCTTGGGAGGGAAATGCAGGTGGTGATGTTCCATAGATCTGCTGCCTTCATTCTTTTAGATCGTAGAGGTCACGTATTTGAAATTTGTTATTTAAGAAATTTAGGTGGATCTTTGCAATGCATTTTGTAGATAGTAACAACAGTGTGTACTAAGGTGATAGAAGGAGCAAATGTTTATGGATTTGATGCCAATCAGGACTGGCTGCTTTTCTCTGATGGTCATAGAGTCATAGAGATGTACAGCATGGAAACAGACCCTTCGGTCCAACCTGTCCATGCCGACCAGATATCCCAAACCAATCTAGTCCCACCTGTCAGCACTCGGCCAAAATCCCTCCAAACCCTTCCACCAGGTGACAAGCATCTTGAATGTTGTAGGAGCAGCACTCATCCACAACTCCTGACTTGTGTTTTATATATGGCTTTGAGGAATCAGGTGAGTTATTCACTGAAGGTTTCCCACATCTGATCTGTGCTTGTAACATTTATATGGCTAGTCTAGTTCAGTTTCTGCTCAATGGTAACCCCAGGATGTTGTTAATGGGGAGTTCAGTGATGGTAATGCCTTTAAATGTCATGGGGCAGTAGTTAGATACTCTGGTGATAGTCATTGCCTGGCACTTGGGTGAAGTCGTTCAAGTTGCCACTTATCAAGCTCAGAAGTTATGCAGATCTTTCTGCATTTGAGTATCGACTGTTTCAGCAACTGAGTTGTTGTGAATTTTGCTTAACGTTGTGCAATCATCAGCAAATTGCCCGACTCTGATCATTGACACAGCTGAATAGGTTGAGCCAAGGATACTCTGTCCTGAGGAACTTGAGCTGAGGTAACTGCCCTTTATCAACCACAACCATTTTTGTGCCAGATATGACTCCCAAGCAGTAGAGAGTTTTATCCTGAGATCCTTGTTTTGCAAGGGCTTCTTGTCATATTCAATCAAATGTGGCCTTGATGTCAAAGGTAGTCACTCTCACCTCAGATGAATGGAATTTGGAATGTTCATAAATACAGGAATTAGTAATCGCAAAGTAAGTGCATTAAGCTCCACTTTTCCAACTGTACCAAACACAAATGAAAATAAACATTACCATTCTACCCTTAGGTAGAAACAATTTTAAAAGTGAAAATATTTGGTACTGAATCTGCGTAACTGTTTGTGCTGCTATATTTAAAGGGTGTATAAACATGAATGTTAGAAGAATCACTTGTGCTTAATCTTTTGATCATTAAAGGCAATTGACTTTTTTTAACATGTTGAAATTAATACCTTGTTTTTCTATAGCCACACTAATTCCATCCATCATCTTTTGAACAATTTTGACTCATTGAGGATAATCTTAATTTTCAGTTGTTTAATATGTACCTGGGCCCTAAGTTTAATCTCCTAGCATTGGGAAAGGGAAACATATTTTACATTGAAGTCATTTACATTTCTCTTCCATCCCCATGATAATACTGCAAGTGAGCTCACTGTGAAAGAGATCACTTATCTTTGCTTCCTTTTCTTCTCTTTCTCCTCTTTCCCCCCCCCCCCCCCATTGCTATTATATTCATTTTATTTAAACAAATGAGAAATTAGCACTACAGATGAAACTGTTCAATAGGATGGAATATTCTACAGGAAGAAGAAAAGGATCATAATTTTGGCTCAATCATGCAATTTTCTACAATCCACAATTTTTAAATGCAGCTCCAGTGAAGAATCTGTTTAGATCCCTCTTTGCTGGTAAGAAGGAACTGACAGCTTCTACCAGTGGTGTCTTAGAGGTGTATGGTGTTGCTCCATTCTTCTTTTTCAGTAGATGCAGTAGCTTCATCCCAGTATGAAGCATTAGGCCGCAAAATGGATACTGAAGTGCGCAGGTAATTACCAGCAAAGGTATATTTATGTCTTCTTACACAACATGTTACTTTCCAACACTTTATTCTAACAGCTATCATGTTTTCATGCCTGTAAAAAAAAAAAAAATTCACAGTTAAACTATTTATAGAGATGTTCTTCTGGTTTGTTCAGTTAGTAAATTCACCATATTGATGATACAGTCCATTCGGATAGGTAGATTACATCTTTGTTTTAGATTGAATTACCTTTAAGTTATGATTCATTGAAGCAAATATGGGGATTGCTGGCAAGGCCTGTGTTTGTCAGTCTAGGACTTCCCTGGAGAAAGTGATGATGAATTCCCTTCTTGCGCCACATCAATCCTTGTGAACAACCACATTACTATTAGATACAGAGTTGCAGGATTTTGACCCAGTGATTATGAAGGAACACCAATATGGTTCCTAGTCAGGATGTTGTGAGACTTGGAGAGGAACTTGCATCTGGTGGTGTTCTCATGCACCTGCTGTCCTTATCCTTCTGGATGGTAGAAGTTGTAGTTTGGAAGGATCATTAATGAGTTACTGAGTCCATCTTTTGGTGCCACTGTGCATCAGTAGTGAAGAGAGCCAATGTTCAAGATTGTGGATGGGATGCCAATCAGACAGATTGCTATGTTCCAGAATGATGGCAAACTCGTAGAGCTATTGTTGCTGCACTCATCCAGGCAAGTGGAGAGTCTACTGTCACACTCTTGACTTGTGGCCCGTTAATGATGATGTTCGAACGCTTGCTGATTTTTCATTATTTTTATTTTATTTTATCATAAGGTCAGGACTGAAAATAAACTGCAGGTTGGTTCTTAATCAAAAGGTTTCCTCAGATGCTTCAACACTGGGTGGAGGAGTATGTTTAAACCGATACCAGATATTGGCCATTAACCTGGGAATTGGTTCCAGCAAGTCCAAGAGAAGCCTGAGCTTCAGCATTTTGCAGATGTTGAATGGCAACTGGAATCTTGTTTGTGGGAAGAAAGTCAGTCTGATAGAGGCCGGAGTTTTGCACTTTATTTTCTGAAGGGGTTTGGCTGTTGCTGCAACTGCTGATTTGAATACTCACTGACCATTCTCCTGTTGTTTTCAGCTATTGGAAGTTCAAAACATAGAAACTGTGTTGTAACTATTACTGATTTGCTCTGAGTGAGATGAAAAGGTCCTGATTTTCTGAGTATGTCAATCATTCATGCCTGTGAATAATTCATCAGGTTTCTCCTATAACGCCCTGGTTACATTCCAGCAAAACCTGGCTTAATAGAAAATCGCTTAACAGAAATAATGGGGCCAATGGGAAAAGTGGGGTTGGGGCAGACCAGCAAAAAATATCACCTCACAATCAGGCAAAAATGACCCAAAAGTCTAATACCGAGTATACTACAGCCTGAATGAAG
This sequence comes from Chiloscyllium plagiosum, assembly GCF_037043375.1. NCBI lineage: Eukaryota > Metazoa > Chordata > Chondrichthyes > Orectolobiformes > Hemiscylliidae > Chiloscyllium > Chiloscyllium plagiosum. Next base: position 41,957,351 of record NW_028270166.1, on the reverse strand, counting down.
GTTGAAGTCACTTTTATTAACGAAACAAAAGTAAATTTAACACTAATGTAGAAAATATAAGAAAGCTGCTCCGTCGGCCGCTGACAACTGCACATGTGCAGAACGACATGAACGACGGCGCATGCGCAGAATGAAGTGCATGAACTGATTCCTGCTGGAATTGAGCTATTTCCAACGGAGGTAAGCGTCCTCCAAAATAGAGTTCCCTACTTCTTCAGCAACGCTACAGCCAAATTGTGCTGCCGAAGCGTGCGTTATCCCAGAACTATCTGTACAGGTAGTTCTCCTATAACATTAGTTGCATTCCAGTGAAACCTTGCTCATAGAAAATCACATATTAGAAATAATGGGGCCGATGGGAAAAGTAGGGTTCGGGGCAGACAGCAAAAAATATCACGATCACTCAAAAATGACCCAAAAGTCTAAAACACAAGTATAACACAGCCTGAATGAAGGTTGAAATCGTATTTATTAACGAAACTAAAGTAAATTTAACACAGTACATTTTTAAAATTAAGAAAGCTGCACAGTACCACTCGGAAAGCTGCTCTGACAGCAGCACATGCGCAGTATGGCAAGAAGACTGGCGCCAACATTGGGCATGCGCAGAGATTTTGCCACTGACATCACATACGCAGTACAAGTGCGCTAACCAATCCTACTGGAATCGTGTGATTGTAAACGGAGGTAAGCATTCTCGAAAGTACAGTTCCCTACTTCATCAGTGACAATATAGCCAAAGAACACTGCCGAAATGTGTGTTATCACAGAACTACCTATACCACTTGAATAATCTGGCCAGTTTTGTTACTTTCTTTTATATGTCCCTTAACTGTGTTTGCCTGTCTGTCTTTTGCTTGAATGAGGCTGAAAACAAAGGTTCTTGAGTTTTAAGGAAAACATCAATTTGATTAGTTTGTTTAATTTTGCATTGTAAAAGTTACTTTGTTTTTGGAAAATTGCTAAGTATTTTGTTTAAGCTACAAATCAGAGCCTAGATTTGATTATTCACGGAGTCTGTGACTATTTAAAAAGCCTGGTTAGGAACCATTGCGGTTAATATTGAGAGTTTTGGAGGTTTAGATTTTACTGTGCTGTGGTTACAGAAAAAGAAAGCTTGATTTGCTTCAGCTGTCTGTCTGTGTCATAACAACAGACAGGTATTGGGGAAACACGGAGAGTTGCTCACTACAGAATTCCTAGCCTCTGATCCACTCTTGCAGCCATGATATTTATTAGTTTGGTCCATTTCAGTTGCTGGCCAGTGGTTAAAATAGAATTTTGACAGTGGAGGATTTAGTAATTGTAAAACTTCTTTCTGGTGATGTGCACAGGCTGCTTCAGTATCTGAAGAGTCAGAAATGGTGCTGAACATTATGCAATCAACAGCAACCATCCTCACTTCTGACCTTTACAATGGAGTAAGGTCGTCAAAGCAGCTGAAGATGGTTTGGGCTTTGGCTCATACCCTGAGGAACTGAGGGCCCCTGTTGTGCACTGGTAGTGCCCCTGCCTCTCTCAGGAGGCCCAGGTTCAAGGAACAACCACACACGTGTACACGCAGCAGATAATCACTAAGTCTAATGGAATGTTGGTCTCATTTCAAGGGAGTTGGAGTATAAGAGTATGGAGGTCTTTCTGCAACTGAACAGTATGCGGGTGAGATCATAGCTGCAGTACGATGAGCAGTTTTGGTCCCCTTATTTAAGGAAAGACATCATTTTATTAGAGATAGTTCAGAGAACGTTTGTGAGGATGATCCCTAGTATGAAGGGATTGTCTTATGAGCATAGGTTAAATAGGTTGGGACTGTACTAACTGGAGTTTAGAAGAACGAGAGGTGATCTTGTTGAAATATATAGGATTCTAAACTGGCTTGACAGGGTAAATTATGGGAAGATGCTTCCCACCATAAGAGAATTTAGGACTGGGAGCATAGTCTCAGAATAAAGAAGTGCCAACTTAAGACTGTGATGAAATTTTCTCTGAGAGGGTTGTGTGTCTTCATATTTCTTTGCCATAGAGAACTGTAGGGGTAGAGTCCTTGTGTATCTTTAAGGCTGGGATAGATAAGTTCTTGATAAGTCAAGGAATAAAGGATTATAGGGAAAATGCAGGAAAGTGAATATGCAGAATGTGAGATCAGCCATGATCCTGTCGAGGGTCCAAATGACCTACTCTTGATCCTATTTCCTATGTTCTTATGACCTCTTCCATCATTTTGCTAATAATCAAGAGTAGACTGATAGGGTGGTGATTGATCCATTTGGAGTTATCCAGCTTTTTGTGCACAGGATATACGTGAGCAAATTTTCATTGTCAGATAAATTTCAGTTTGTAACAGTACTGGGACAACGTGGCTAGGAACCCAGATAATTCTGTTGCACAAGTCTCCAGTACTATTCGTGCAATATTGTCAGGACCTATAGCCTTTGCAGAATCCATTGTCATTCGACTATTTCTTGATGCCATTTGAAGTGAATTGAATTGATTGAAAACTGGAATTTGTGTTTTTGAGGACCCACAGAGGACCCTCTGTTTGCACCTCCAGGAATCCAATCTAGTTCTAGTGTTCCCGGTATTTTCTAATAAACCTGTTAAGATGTGCTATTACACACCTGTGGAGCAGGTGGATTTTGAACCAGGGCCTCTTAGTTCAGAGGAAGGTACAGTGTGCGAGGAAAACCCCCAGTGTTTGTGTTCTATGCTCTGAATGGGGAAGAAGGGACTGTCAACTCTAATCCTAGATTATCTACTTATAGTGACAAGGTTTGAAAATCAGTAGAATACCTAACTGACTCCGTTTGGCCTGAGGTTGCAGAAAACACCAGAATACTTTGTTCCCTCTCGCCTGTTCCCTTGCTTTCTACACTCTTTCTCTCCATGACTTTCTTGGTGGACTTAAAGTTACTGGATGTACTGTGATGTCCCACACTGCCTGGCTAAGCAATAACTTATTGATAACTGCTTGATGTTGTCCTCCTGTTTTCAATTGGAAGACATTTCAAAACCAATGAATGTTTTAATCCTAACTTTACCATGTCTCCCTTCCAAGCAAAAAAAAAGTCTTTGAACATAAAAAGTTCTCGCGTATTGCTAAATTAATTTAAATTTTAAACTTGTATTTTATTAAGACCAGTATGCTTGGTGATTGAAAATCAATCCTGTGTCGTTGAATTGCAGTGTGGATTTGCCTTTTTAAAAACTGTAGCAATAGCTTCACTGTAAATATCTATGTATAAATATTTGCTGTTTATGGTGTTGCTAACTAAATGGAACAGTGCAAATTTGAAGAAATCTTAGTACTGAAAAAGATTAATTTTAATCTGTTCTACACTAATTTTGAGGTGTATAAAGCCAAGGCAATAATGGCAAAAATCTTTGATACAGGATAGTCTGGTTGACCGTTCTTCACTTTTGACCATCAGGAGACATCTGGTGGATTGCTTGGCCATTGGAAGAGGAAAGAACAGAGGGGTTTATAGGAAAACAGCTGATGTAAACTTTAGTTACTACTTCTGGATAGATCTGCCCAAAGCTTGGAGTGTGGTTGGGGATAAGTTAGGATAGAGGAGAAGGGTTGTGCTCAGTGTCAGAGTAATCAGTGCTTTGATCCATCCAGCTTTTTGATGTGAGGTCAGAGTACCACACCTGTTTCAGTCATTTTTTTGTGATTTCCTCAATTTGTTGGTGTTCTGTGATCAAACGTATGCTATTTCGGAGTAAATTTCTAAGTTAAAATAGAGGTTTTATAAAGGGCAGTTTGCTTAATCCCAGCAGTATGTAAAGTGTGCTTGTTTGATTTTTTTTTGTACTTCCCAGACAGTTGTCTTCTGTTTAAATTTGCTCCCAAATCAAGATGACAAGTAGCCCTTTCTGTGGGTTGTTGATTCTCTTTTTCAGTAGTCACTGTTCCTTTGTTGTGACTCTAGACTGCCTACCAGATAGAACGAGCCTCAATCCTTTTCTTTTTCACATCTTATTTGGATAGGAGCAGGCCAAGTATTCATCCAGCCCTCCTCAAAGGTTGCTGTGAGCTGCACATATGAAGTGTAAAATGGGATCTTGATGGCTAAGAGAAAATAGTATTCAATTCATTAATAGAAACTAATGGAAACAAGATTCAGAATAAAACTTGGCTCCTGCATGTACGTTTTTAAAAAGCACGATTCTACAAATGGTGAAAAATCTGAAATAGAAACGGAATATCTATATATTTAGCAATGCCGGTAAATGTTTATGAAATATACCTAATTTAGAATTAAAACTGTAAGGATTTTTAGTTATGGTGTTAATATCATGAGAGAATAGTTAATGAAATGTTAGTTGCAATAATTGAATATTTTAAATTTCAAGATAACATGACATTTTCGATTTTTATGCAAGAACCAACTTCTTTCTAATAAATGTGCGTTGAGTAAACTGTATATCAGTACTTTTCTCCTAACTGTATTCTGCAGTTTTTTTTTAATGTTAAGTTGATTAACTACTAATCATACTTAATCTGGTGCAGCATGCACTGTTAAATATATATTACTGGTTCATATTGCAGTGCAATTTATATGCTGAACATGTTGGCAAGATAAAAATTTGCATAGTGAGTTTAGAGGGAGCAGGTGGTGTTTTGTCTTTCAACTATTTAATCCTCAGTACTCTGGCAGTAAGTGAAAGACTCATTCTGTTAATATGTCTCTCATGTTGCTCAGTTGTTAGTTGAAATTAAATTGGGGCTGGAGTTTTAGATTGGGGTCTTCTGCAGAGTATGCTTTGATAATAACATACGACATGGGATGAGTGGGCTTCAGAAATTACGTAACTAACAGTACTTTATTTCAGTACCTATTTATATAAGCAGATGCTTTTGCTTGATATATCTAACAAACTTTAGGTGCACATTTTTGTTTAAATTTGAAATAGCATATAATAAAATAATAGATTTTCCTACCAGGGAGATGAACTACAATGTTGCTGACCAAATGCTCACTTTTCAATAGGTCACAGCCTCGGATATGGGTTTGTGAATTATGTGGCTGCCAAAGATGCAGAACGAGCTATTAATACACTTAATGGTTTAAGGCTGCAATCAAAAACTATAAAGGTAAGATTCCTGCAACCATAACTTAGTGAATGTTTCATAGTATGTCAGTGTTTAATATTTTCTTACACTAGCTTCTCACCCCTCCCCCTGACCTCTCCAAAAAAGCATTGTTTATTTGTGCTGTTCAGTGTGTGTTTTGTCCTTTTCTGTAGCCCAGAAGCAAAGCTAGTAGTGGCAAGCTACTGCTGCCCTCACTGAGATCAGTATATTAGTCAAACATTGTACCTATTTTTGCTCAATTCTGTGCTGGATAATGTTCATTAACTGATTGGTCATGGTGCTCAAATATTTGGTTATCAATACGTTGCACAATATATCACCACTGAGTCATAAAGTCAGAGAGATGTACAACATGGAAGTAGACCCTTTTAGTCCAAGTCAAAAATGTTGACTAGATATCCTAAATTAGTCTCGTCCCATTTGCCATCATTTGGCCCAGATCCCTCTAAACCATTCCTATTGTTGTACCCATCAGATGCCTTTTAAATGTTGTAATTGTACCTCCACTTCCTCTGGCACCTTATTCCATATGCGCATCACCCTTTGCGTGAAGACATTGCCTTTTAGGTCCCTTTTATATCTTTCCCCCCTCATCCTAAACTTAAACCCTAATAGTGTTGTATTCCTACCCTAAGAAAAAGACCTTAGCTATTCAGCCTTTCCATGCCCTTCATGATTTTATAACCTCTCTATTGTCACCCTGTTCTTGCCTCAGTCGAAGCATAACACTCAGACAGTATAGTTGTACCTCCTTCATCTTTATTCTGGGCCCTGAAAGGATAGAGAACGATCACCCATGTGCACAGAGACATGAATTCTCAGTCTCTCGAATAGCAGTTTCTTAATGAAATATTGTCACTAACTGGGAAGAGCATCTAGAAAAGGCAGCAAACATATTGATTCGGTGACCATTGCAATCAGCGAGTACCAACGGTAATGATTAATCATTGAATATCTGGCTTCACATAATGAATGCTTTTCACCTTGTTAACTGACTTTACATACTAAATGCTTCTTCATCTTGTTAAATGGCTTTACATAATGAATGCTTTTTCCACCTTGTTAACCCACTACCTTGCCTCCAGCATCTCATTGTTCACTGCAATTCTTATCTGACCTGAGTCATGCTCGTTGAATCTTTTGTTTCACAAAACATTAAAACTTAACTAAACTGATCTGCTCATACCCTATACACATTTTGAACCTCTCAGCTTCCAACGCTGCAAAGAAAAATAGCTGCAGCCTCTCCCTATAGCTAATACCCTCCAACACTAGCAAAATCCTTGCAAGTCTTTTCTGAACCCTTTGAAGATTCACAACATCCTTACTATTAGGAGAGAGAGCTGTATTGCACTCTGTATTCCTAAAGTGGCCTAACAATATCCAGTACAGCCGCAACATGACATCCCAACTCCGATACTCAATGCATTGATCAATAAAGGGAATCATACAAAATGCCTTGTTTACTACCCTGTGAGCCCACCTTCAAGGAACTACGAACCTGCGCCCCTTGGTCTCTTTGTTTGGCAATATGCCCACGGTCCTACCATTAAGTGTCCTGGGTTGAGTTGCCTTATCATAGTGCAACATGTCACGTTTTATCTAAATTACACTCTGTCTGCAGCTCTCCGGCCCATCTGATCAAGATCCCAATGTATTCTTCACTATTTACTACACCTCCAATTTTGCTGTTGTCTGCAAATTTACTAACCATTCCTCCTATGTTCACATCCAAATCATTTATATACATAAAAAGCAGTGGAGCCAGCACCAATTCTTGCAACACACAATTTGCCTGAAAAGCAACCCTCTACTACCACTCTGTCTCCTCCTTTATGCCACAAGATTAAATCTCGTGGCAATAATAGTTTATAAATTGAAGCTTTTAGTGAGTATTGAAGCCTTGAGATCCAGCAAAGAGACTGTCTCCAGTAATGCATTTGAGCTTATGACTGAAGGTGAGGTCTTTCTTTGAAATTGGAGGAAAAACTAAAAACGGCACTGTGGTTCAGTGGTTGGCACTGTTGCCTCACAACCTCATGAAACAGAGTTCAATTCCACCTTCAGGTGACTATCTGTGTGGGGTTTGCACATTGTCCCATTACTGCGTGGGTTTCCTCTAGGTGTTCTGGTTTCTTCCCACAGTCCAAAGATGTGCAGGTTAGTCAGATTGGCCGTCAGAAATTCAGGGTTCTGGGATTGGTCGAGGATTGGTTCTGGGCAGGATGCTCTTTCAAGGGTCGGTGTTGATTTGATGCGCTGAATAGCCTGTTTTACACTGTAGGGATTCAATGATTCTAAATGCTGTCATTACTGATTTTATATTTGTACACTTTGTCGGCCATCCTGTCATCTGCAGATTCAACATTTGAACCCCAATATCAAATTTAAGGAGTAAAGTGACCGTATACTGTGTACATTCAAAACAACTAATTATAACTGAAGTTATCCACGGATATGTGTTTCAAAAGGAAATACTCTGATTAGTATGTTAATATTGTTAATTAAATTAATAAATTAAGTTTCTGGTTTGTCAGTGTTTTCATTGAGACCTCATGATGTACCAAGAAACAAATGTCCTTTCTCACTATGCCTTCAAGTTATTTCCAACATTTTCCATTATAACTTAATATTTTGCAGTTGAAACTGGGTTGTTCAGATACAGTCTAATTTTAAGTTAAAATCTGTCCTTCACACTTCAAATCGACATCCAATATCATATTTTAGAAAAGTGCTTGCAGCAATTAACCTGAAATTATTTTAAAGAGTGATGTTATTTGAAAGGTTTCGTATGCTCGGCCGAGCTCGGACAGCATTAAGGATGCAAACCTGTATGTAAGTGGTCTGCCAAAGACGATGACTCAAAAGGATTTGGAGCAACTTTTTGGACGTTATGGTCGAATCATCACGTCTCGTGTTCTTGTTGACCAAGTCACAGGTGGGGAGCATTTTTGTTTTATTAATTATCAATATTGTTGAGGCATGGGCAGGGTGGATAGAAAGCAGCTGTTCCCCTTTGTTGAGGGATGAATAACAATGGGATATGATTTTAACATGAAAGGCAGGAAGCTTAGAGGGAATTAAAGGAAACTATAAGTTTACCCAGAGGGTGGTGAGAATCTGGAATGCACTGCCTGGGAGGATAGTTGAGGCAGGAAACCTCACAACCTCTTAAAAAGCATTTGGATGAGCACTTGAAATATCATAACATTCAAGGGTATGGGCCACATGTTAGAAAGTGGGACTAGTGTAGATTTAGAATAGCTTTGGTCTGTGCAGACTCAGTGATCTAAAGGGCCTCTACTGTGCTCCAATTCTATATGTAAGTATTTCTAGAAATTACATTTGTAATTCTAAGGCTTTAATATCAACAGAAAAGTGGACCTCAACTAATCTAGTCTAATGTACATCTTTTTAAAAACTTGCTTAATTTTGTGTTTAAAATCTCAGGGAACATGCACCCCTGCCTATTTTCCTTCCCTTATCTCTCTCGTCCAGGAGTGGTTCAACTGGTTCCACAGTTTCTTCCAAGTGCAGGTCCATTTCCTTCATGTTTAATATAATTTCTAGTGTTAAACATTCAAACGTTATTCAGTAGTGTCAACCTCTCGGTCATCTATAAATACTCTGAGTTACATATTTGAAAACCTTATTTTTATTCTCTTTGCTATTTATTTCCCATCCCGTGCTGGAGATAACTATGACTACGTATCTGAGGGTAGCATTAAAGAATGTAACTTAAACGATATTGGAACAAATCAACAGGCTACATTTTAACTATCGGTCTCAAATGGATTGGGAGCACACAATACTATTTTTTTCAGTTCTCTTCTCAGTAGGAAAGTAGTTTAGTAATTCTCATGTGTTTTCAGGTATGTCCAGGGGAGTGGCTTTTATTCGCTTTGACAGGAAATCTGAAGCAGATGAAGCTATCAACAACCTGAATGGGCACAAACCACCTGGTGCTGTCGAACCTATTACAGTAAAACTTGCAGCCAATCCCAATCAGAAAACAAATGCATCCTTGTTGGCACAGCTGTACCATTCACCAGCAAGGCGCTTTCCAGGACCATTGCACCATCAGGCACAGAGATTCAGGTGTGTTCTGTCGCCCATATGTGCTAATTCTGAATTACTCTTATGCATTGATGGGACGAAGGCAGGAAGTAACATGAAGGACTGCTTGACCTATTATGGATTTCAACCATCTTTACTTCAAGGTTGCTTCATATGGTGATTCATTTAGTGCCAGAAAAATAACTTTAATCCTCCTGGACTTCTGGGCAGAGGCACTGTTTTGCCATTCTTTCCCTGTTTGAATGAATCATGGACTCTTTGGAATGTAATACCAAACTTTAGAACTGGTATATTGGCTAGTCACTAATTAACCTTTGTTGAAACAACATAAATTTGGACACTGAATAACTTAAATAATTTATTAAATTTCTGTTCATATTATCAATGAATTTGTCATTAGCTCATTGCTCATTTTAAAAATGAATGCTGGAAACAGAATGGGCATGATCAGAAAGGGATGGGTGTCCAAATGTTTGAGGGAGTAGGCTAGATCCATTCTTCACAACTATTAAATGATGTACAAACAATTAAAACCATTCTGTCCGTTCTGATATAGGTGGAATCATCATTCAACACATGGCATCACCCAGTATATATTATGGTCTTTGGAGTTTTGAACCCACACCTTGTCTATATTTCCTCTCCATTTTCCCCTTTATTTTTCTCATTTTTACCTGTTTGGTTTGCTTGTCTCGGCTGCCATGGGGAAAAGGTGAGGTGACAACATCATTTCTATCACATCTGAGACTCAAAGAAAGTGCTGTATCTAAGAGAAGATGACAGACCGAAAATAGCTTTTGTGCAGTGTTGAGGAATTATTGGATCACAATCCTTGAACTCACTGGCTTTCTAACATTGCATAATGCTAAATAAATTTTCCAAATGCCAATAACATTCCTCCTCACTACTAGCTGTATCTGAGGAAGGACTTTGAGAGCAAAGGATTTGCTTACAGAACTGGCATAAAGATTTAAACTCCCAGGGAGGAATTAAAAATATCAAGCAGACACTTGTAATAGAATGATGTATTTTGCTTTATCCCTTATGTGGGGACATTCGTCAAATAATTACAATGCTTCATTTCTGACTGGATGGGATTGACAAATTCCTTGTGGCAAACCTCATCTATTGAATGGCAGGTTTTGAACTACTATGGTAGGAGTGATCCTTGCTAAACAGGCTTAATATTGGCAAGATTCTGGATTAGTGGTGCTGGAAGAGCACAGCAGTTCAGGCAGCATCCAAGGAAGGATGCCTGCCTTGAAGAAGTTTTCCTCCTCTCTCTACAGATTTCGAAGCTCCTTGGATGCTGCCTGAACTGCTGTGCTCTTCCAGCACCACTAATTCAGAATCTGGTTTCCAGCATCTGCAGTCATTGTTTTTACCTCGTTAATATTGGCAAGGTCTATGTGCAGTGTACCTCTCAAGGTGAGGCCTCTGCCGTTGTGTATGTTTGAATGGACATAAAAGACAGTGCACCTTATTGAAAGTATCCCCTTTACAGACTAAGTTGTAGACTTTAAACCCTACACATGAAATTATATTGCTTAGCTTTAGGGATTTGCGCTCGCTAAATAAAATCGGGTGGGTGAAAATAGTTGTTGAGAAATGTGTACTTAGTAATCTGCAGCAATGCTGCAAGACTGATAGTTCAAGACTACACTGATAAGTGACAAAAGGAAATTTGGTGATCTAGCCACCTTCCTATAATGTATTCCAAAGTTTATGCAGTTTTTTGATTTGCATATGACATCTGAAAATGTTTTCTTTGTAGATATGTTTGACAAGACAATTGTCAGCCCTTTTTTTTTGCATCAAATCTACCTAGTTACAATGGGTTTGTTCAGGTGTTATCTTTGTAAAGAAATCTCTCACGATTAGTATTAGGCACGTTTACCAATATTTTGTGATTTCAGTTTTTAGCTGGTATTCAGTAGAAGTTTGAATGCTTTTATGTTTGGTGATTCACTAGTTTTCATTCCAGGAAAGCCAAGTTTATAAATCAGGCCTTTGTGTTTGCATTAATAAAGCAGCTCCTTTGTCCCAAAAGGTCTTTTATACATAAACAAAATAGACTGAAAACTATTCTTGGTTATCTAATACAAAAGGATTTAGTGTTGTTTGGTATTGTTTGGCTATGTTTTTAAAAACCCTCAATAGAGTTGTGTTGGAACACAGTGTAGGATTTGCAATACCATAAAATGCTTTTAAATGAAGGATTTGTGCTGTGGGTGACCTGTTAATTCCTGTGTTTGTCTAGCTGGACCAACACTGCTTAAATCAAAGCTTAATGCTAGTAGTCTTCCCAATTCCCTGTATTGAAATTTTTATTACCCTTTTTGTTTTTAGCAAGCCAGGGTATGCAAATTCTTTTACTAATTTTCATTTGTTTTGTCCCTTTTTGAAGCTTTTGACTTAAAAGTTAATTTTTTTTTGTTTGTTTGTTAGGTTTTCGCCGATGAGTGTTGACAATATGAGTAGTTTGTCAGGTGTGAACGTTGGTGGTCACAATCCATCTGGCTGGTGCATCTTCATCTACAACCTGGGCCAAGACGCAGATGAGGGAATCCTGTGGCAGATGTTTGGCCCATTCGGAGCCGTGACTAATGTCAAAGTTATACGTGATTTCAACACCAACAAATGCAAAGGGTTTGGCTTTGTAACCATGACAAACTATGAAGAGGCTGCCATGGCCATTGCTAGCCTGAATGGCTATCGCCTCGGAGACAAAATTCTCCAGGTCTCCTTTAAAACCAGCAAGTCACACAAGGTGTAATTTAAAACTTGTGCTCATTTGTAAGCATTTGATTAGAAATACACTGCTGAAAGGTAAATAAGTCCACTAGTGTAAAGCAACTCTTATTGTTGTGACAGAAGTGTTTTGTCTACCATTCTAGAAGAATAAGTGAAAAGGATTTTTTTATATTAGTAATCTGGGATGCAACTAATATGAAATGTTCAAATGTTTGATACATTTCCTTCCATATTCCCCTCCTTTCTTCCTGAGCACCCAAAAAAAGGAGGGTAAAATGCTGAACTATATTGTAGTTCTATGGATTTAAAATAATATCGCTTTAAGTTGCAATATTCATCCCATTATCAGTTGACTAATAACCAGCTCTTGGTTGATTCCTGCTTGCATTGGAAAAGCAATTTCATAAATGCGCTACTTGCTAGCATAGGTTTAATGCATTAATACTTTTTGAATTAAAATGCTGATTGTCCCTGTAAGATTAATATGTTGCATATTAAGTTCATCCAGACCTCAGAGCCATAGCTGTAATAAGTTTTCTGTAGATAAGTAAAAATGGCACCTTCTGTCCCTTTCTTATCATGACATGTGGCGGTAGATGCAAAGCAGTTCAATTTTAATTCCTGTCATGAGTAGACCAGTGAATCATATTAATGAGATTTAGATTGTCAGTACAAAAATTGAGCAGGTTTACTAGAACATTTGCCAAATCTTTGGGTGAAAGGAACGTTTTGGTTGGAAAGTGTAGCATAGAATTAGCTGTAATATTATCTTGGAGGTTTAAACCTTTGAACATTTGTAAGTTTGTTGCACCCCACTTAGTGAACTCCATTTCTTTTTTAAAAAAAAAAGTTTTTTTTTGTTTTTTGCATAATTGACATGCTAAGTTGGGATAATGCGTCAGAATAGAAAGTACTTAAATGTTTTTCTCATACAGGTTAGCTGTCAACACAAAGCTTTGTTAAAATAGATTTAAAGAAGACTAATCTAAACGTTTTTACAACTGCCTTTGAAATTAGTTAATGTTCTGTTATATAATTTCTTTTCATTTTGTTTCCTTTGTTTTGTTTGACTATTGATTTTACTTTTGCATTTATGATCATTAAATTTGTTTTGTTTTGCTCCAATTTTGTTTAGTTTTTGTTATTTTTCTGTTTTAAAATTAATTTGCTGTTTAGCGCTTCAAAATTTTGTTTTACAATTAAGGGTAGGGATTGAGGGGCCAGTGTGCAGACAGGCACCTGATCTTTAGGTACCCTACCAAAGAGTTTTACACCTTTTGCTGAAGTGGGCTTCACAGAGCATCTATTTTTATAAACAAACTTTTTACAGGTGTGCTAGCAGGGGATTTTGAGTGGAAAGTTTTGTATGCCAACTGATGAGCTTTTAAATAAATTAACCAGACTTGAACCTTCGGTAGACAGTTAGCTGTAGCTGACTTTTAAATCTTTGTCAGAATTTAATGCAGACACAAATCCACTGGTCCTGTTTGAATGAAGACAGGTTGCAAAAAGGAATGTGAAGTTGTATTGCATATGTTTAGCACATAGTTGCGAATAATGGTTGGAGAAACTAAGCTACTTCAACCCATGGTAATTGCGCAGTCAAACATAGTTTCAAATGTGTATAGCAAAGGGAGCAGACACCAATTATATCATTGTTTTAGACTTGTTTACCTTTGTGCCATATGCACTGACATGTTGAACACCAAAATATGATTTTTGAATATTTTTGGAACATTTCAGTAAGTGAACAGTCAAGGCAAGTGAATGTTAGTCAACCTCCTTTTCAGTTCCCAAATTCCCAGTACTCAAAACACCTGGAGGAAGAACTTTGAGAAAAACATACTTGTTTTATAAAAAAACGAACACATTTTAATTTTTTAAAAGGTGTGGGAAAGCTAATTGCAGTTTTTGGGAGTTGAGCGTAGTTGCCAAATTTAGTCGAGACTGATCTAAGGTTTGCATTTCTTAGATGAAGTCCTTTTTCTTCTAACTTTGTCCAACTCATTAAGTTTCCAGTGCTAGATCTCATTTAGTCTTACTTCAGAAAAGAAAAAAAAGGGAATATTTCCTTAAATGCCAATTACATGACAGTAGAAAATAGAAGTTTTCCACACAATAAGTTATATTTGAGATATAATTTATACCTGAAACAATTAGGATTAGTCTGCTAGAGGAGGATAAAAACAGTTGGAATAAGTGTGAGAGAGTGAGTAGATTTTTTAATGACAATCTGACTTCTTAAATTTTTTTCAGAGATAATTGTTCATTTATAAACTAATTTCCTTATTCCACTACCTAAATTCCTTCTGTTATGCAACCACTCAGAACTTGTATGTAAGGAAACTCTGTTATGAAAAGATAATCTGGTTGATGGCATGTGTATTTGGTTGAGATTTTCTGGTAAAATCAGGTTTAGTGTGTATGAAAATTGATTTTTGCTCAGACTTTGTAGTACTCCGCAATATACCTCTTTGCCACAAATACATGTGACAAAAGTTGTTTTGGTATTTTGGGTGACTGAATGGAGAAAACTTGTGATATCTGAATTTTTTAAGCCCATTTCTAGGCCAATTTGTCTGTAGTAATGAGACAGTAATTCTACACATAACTGAAAGATCAACAAAACTAATTTTGTGACTTGAAGACTGATAGTAGTATATTTTTCAAACTAAAGAGTAACATGCAGTTACTGCTTTGGTGCACACCATGACCATTGCTTTTCGATCCCCCATCTACACTTCAGAATACTGTACAACTGGATTCAAGTTGTGCTGGTCTTAATCCATAATTTGTTCTTGCTGTCCACATATTTACAGCACAACATCTAGTTGATACAAATTGAATTCTGTCTAATATCATGTTAGCTTGCACAATGTGTATAATACCAACTCTGCACTTTTTCCAAAATACAAACTGAAAACTCATTATAGTGAACAAATATCAGACAGTGCTGCAGTTAGTTGCATACACCGTCTTTTTTTGTGCCCACAATTTCTTTTTTCTGGTGGGAAATTGGGAAAACTTAATCCAAAAGGACACTAAATTATTTTCTTAATTTTAAGCAAAAAGCCAATTAATTTGATGAACCAGATTTGCATCTCCTTATAGCGATTCACAACAGATTAGTTGCCTTAATTTAAAAAATTTACAAATCAAGAGTATAATTTCGTTTGCACATCCCATTAATTCCTGAATTGCAGGGATATTAGTGTCAGTACTTCTAATTTCTTACTATCCTAATTGATTATTCTGCAATTCCAAATAATTGTTTATAATGGTACTTCTTTATTCTGTGATAGATATTTAAGTGTAGTTGTAAAGGATTTCTGTTCAGTTTAGAATGTTTTCGATATTTTTAATTTTAAAATACCATCCATCAGTGCTTGAGTTCTTAACAATTCCTGTGAAGGCTGGACAGCTATGCAGATGAGATTAGTTTATCAACAAAATGGTTGCATTTAATACCTTGTTCTTCTCCCTTCCCTTCCCCATCTCCCATTTATACATCTTTTACCTAAACTAAGATTTTCAGTGCTTTTCTTCAGCTTAATTACTCAGTGCTTCAAAACAAATTCCTAACCATATATTTATTTGTCTTTTTATTATTCTAACCATCCGACCCCTGCTGTCATTTGCTATCACAGTACCAGTACCATCGAACAATTTAGCATAATTCCAGTATGAATTTTACTTTCAACTGCAAAACTTAGGCCAGGAGGGTTGATGGGTTGTTGTTTTTAGTGTCATTGTCAGAAGAAGAGTGGTGTCTGAAATATTTTGGACTATTTTTAAAAAGGAAATTTAAATGGTTCCTTTCTTTCTTCATTGGTTCTCACCGAATTGTTTTGTCCTTTTATTCATTCCTAAATAGAGCTGTAAATATATTTTGAAGCGACCTGATTTTTCCAGTCAGTTTTTGCAGTCATTCAATGGCCGTTGCAACGGCTGAAGCCCCACTATTTATTTTCCCCTGCAAGTTCTACTTTGGCATGAATAATTTATGTTCTCACATAAAGCTAGGCTTTTAAAATGTTAATAAAAGATTGATTAGGGACACCTGAATTATACCACTTGGAGTACGAGATTTGCATAGTGCTAACCAGGCTGTTTGATGGAAACTCTGGCAATCTAGTTTTGAAGTTAAAAATCACAACACCAGGTTATAGTCCAACAGGTTTATTTGAAAGTACAAGCTTTCAGAGCATTACTCCTTTGTCAGGTAGCTAGTTTCCTAGTTTCAAACCACTGGATCTCTTATGATTCTTGCTTAGTTTGTAATGGGATATAAAAGAACTGTACCAGAGCTGAGGAATTTTGGATTATGCAATCAGATGCATTTTCCAGGACTTCAGTTTTTCCGAATTAGGCTGATTACTGCAAATGCCTGTGCCTCCTTCGATTTTCCATCCCTTAGCAGAATTTGCCGCTTATCACCTCAAAAACAGAATGTTGTTTGTCATGTTGCTATTGCTTATGTTTTTCAAAAATGTATTTAAAAACTATTTGTGGACTTCTGTGACATAAGTCAATTTTTCTTTAGGAAAGGACAAGCTCTGCAAATCTCAATTTCTAATTGACATGGAAATAGCACGATTTTCTTTTTAGTTCACTGCAGGCTTAAGGTTATGGAAGTAAGCCTGTTTCCACTGTCATTATTTTAATTGGGGAAAGAAGCAAGTCAAGTAGAAAATTTTATCTGGCATGTAGCAATTTTGATATTATCTATTGCAATTTAAACATCATGGACAAAATCTTTCAAGTTTAATTGCATCTGCAGTGCATCCAATGTGGGATCATTTTCTACCTTCCGTATTTTATTCAGGGCTTAGACTAGCTTATGTTGTTTACTTTTAGCAAGTTTAGGAAGTATAATTATGAAACTCCTTTATGTTTTAGGAAGAGACCATGAAGAGCTCAGTGAGTTTATCTAGTGAGTAGCAAAGACAAAAAAGTAAGGATGGCCACTGATTTTAATTCTGATCTGTGGTCTGAGCTAGCTGGTCTGAGCCAAATGGTTGCATTGCAGTTAGCTTCAGTGTTCTTGGTTTTGGGGAAATTAGTCACTGTAGCCATTTACGATCCCAATGCAAAAGTCCCTGCTGGAAGTGATGCTGAAAGAAGTTAGAATGTTTTTGGCTCCAATGATCTCTCTTCTGAATTTTACTTTCCCTTTTACCCTACAATTGAAGTTGTTATAAATACTCCATAAGCAAGCTACAGGAGGACAAAAAGCATCACAACAGCAAGGTTTCATCTTCAGGGCAGAAGAAACAGAAAACTCTCAAAAAAGGGGTTGTTTCTGACCCAGTAGCTTTTTTTTTAGAGCAATTATATGTTGCTCAGTGCTAACCACTGTAAAGTAATGTGAATTATCTTTATTACTCCTGAGGAATTTAACCAGTCATTTGGGAACTTACATTCTTTAGCATTTTGAGTAAAGGAAGTTATATTAAGAGTAAGCTTATTTTACAATAAATGTTACTTTTTAGAATTCTTGCTCCATCTTAACTAGTGAATATATTTATTCCATGAAGTTTGACATAATTTGAGTGAAAACATACAAGGAAGAGCATTCGCGTTTATTTCCACTACTCATAAGAATTATGTGTTGTTGGTTTTCACCTCCCTATATAGGTGTCCATTAAACACTTGCAAAGGTGACCTTTCTAATAGTCTGTGGTCATTGTCCCACTCAGCACTGAACAAACTTTACTTACCAAGAGTTGCTATTCTAAGGCGGTTGTATAAAAACAAAAGTCATGATAATTGAAAGGCTATTAATTTGGGGACTTGGAAAAGGGGGACAGAAAGAGATTGTTTGAACAAAGCCATTTTCCCCGATCCTAAGATGAAATACTTAGATATGAGTCTGTCTGTATTCTTTGCAAGATTTTTGAAAAGAACAAGGCCAGAACATGTTAGACTCTGCATTCCAAACTAAGCAGGTACAATGGAGACAGGACCAGTGGATATCAAAAGTATACATTAGCTGAAATGGAAGCAGTGCTAGCAGAGTTGTGTAATATGAAAAAATAACCTCCAAAAAGAGAACAGTAAAGACTTCATGTGTCATTTTAAATAACATTAAGAATGGAAATGGGACCAAGGATTAGTTATTAGCACCATCTTAAGAAACAACATGGCAAGTCAGAGATGTGCTAAGAGGTGAAGTATGCAGTTTCCTAATCAACTTATAAGATTGGCTGCAGCGCTGGGCCTTTCATTTATTTTGGTTGCATCATTTTATTTAATTTTGTACTTTAAGTATTACTGTGACTAAAAGTTAAATATATTCACCTGTAGTGTCATCTGCAGAATACTTTCAGATTTGATGTTACACCTGGGTTCTGTTACCTGAAATATGCTTGTTTGGGTATTAATGGAAATCTCTGCTTAATGTTGTGGTAAACTGTAGTAGACTTCATGCACTTGAAGCCAATACTGAGAGTCACAGAAATGCTGAAATTTTTAATTCAAGGCCTTTTTATTGCTGTGTGTAGTTTGTCTATGCACAACTACTTGAATTCAGATTTAAGGTACAAAGTATGAATGCCACACCAATCTATCTTTATATGTTACTTGTATTTCCAACAAGTATGAAATGCTTTATAATAGTTGCAGTAGGTGCCCAATTTAGTTTGATTTAATTTTGAACTGCATTTAGCATGAAGGACCACATAAATATGAAACTTTTTTTATATATAGAGGAAATGAATAGCACTTTAAAAGAGTAGCTCTATAACAAATTTGAATATCTGTATGCCCCTTGAACTGTTGTCCAACCATGTGAAATGATGGCTCGGCAAAGCTGATTTGTAATTACATTCTCTCAAACCTTTAAATTCCTGAAACGTATGGCAGTTATTTCAATTAGGAATGTATTTTTTTACGGTCTGATTATTGTTCTGCTTTACTACTGTTTTTATCAAATTGTTGACACTGAAGAATTATGGAGACACAGTGTAATGTAACTAATTGGATAAGAGGGTATTTTAGGATTTGTTGGAGAGGTGCATTTTTTTTCAACTTAAGCACCAGAATTCAGAAAGTGAAACTTGTCAAAATATAAATTTTAGTTAACTGCCAAACTTCTGTAAAAATGTATATGATAGTCCACTGATTTAGTTTTTGAGTTGTACTATTATTTGTAGTTTTAGATTGAAACTATGCTTATAAGCAACTAACATAGTTTTCCTGTAAAAGCAGAAGATTGAGTGCTCTAATTTTTTTAATGAAAGGTATGATGGAGATAACTGAACAATACATTGACATTGTAAAAGTAAACATCGAGTCCTTTTTTTAAGTTTCTCCTTGAATTCTGAATGTATTGGTCTAGTTTAAATTAACCACACTAATTTTGTGCTTTGCCTTAAACAGTACATAGTGTGTGGGACTATATCACAAGTTCTGATGCATATACTGGCATGTGCAATAGGGCAAGGAAGCATATGGGAGTTGAATTGTTCTGTTAATAGGCTGATTCAGATACATGTACAGTTGAGACAGTTTTTAATTTGGCTGTAAGTATTTTAGACCCAATGGATGCAAATGTCAATTTGCATTGTTTTTCAAGTTTTCCCTATACTTGAGCCATGTTACAAACTAGCCTGAACGACACTCATATAAATAAGGCTAAAGTAAGAAAGGATTACTTTGAATCTTCTTAACACTTTGAAATGGAACAAATGTTCACACTGAAATTTCCTGTTCCTTGGTAAAGTTTGGAAAAAAAAGCTGAGATGGACAGTATAAGCAGTTTAGGACATTGCATAACAAATTGCCCTAATGTACGTAACATGAGACATGACATGACATGACATGACATGACAGCCACTACAAGTTAAAGTACCTTCCATTTAATAATGATGCTAACTTGAATATTCAGCACCACACGTACTGAAAAATGGAGTGATTTAGGTGAAACTCCAAGAAACATGGAGAATCTAATATTCCAAGGATTGGAAAATATGGTTCAGTGCGGAGATTAAAGATTGTCTGGAATAACAGAGAAATCAGTCATCAGTTTTGAGATCTAGCCACAATGAAGAGATGGGTGTAATGAATTTAAAAGTTGTATGTTGCTTTTTTTTTGAAGAGTTAAGTATTGCATGGCAGCTAGTAGGAATTATTTTTCATTAATGCAGTACAAGATATAGTTCTTGGCAAGGTAGATGTGCCTGGGCTTAATGTGTACTGACAGTTGGTGGATGTAAATGTTTATATACTGTTGCTTTATTTTAGTTTGCTACAAAGCCAGAAGGCTATTTAAGTTATTAAACATTTTTGTACTTAATTTATTTTCTCACCAACATTAAATTATGTTTGATTCTGTTTTAAAAGATGAGTCTGACTGAACTCTTGATTTGTTTTATCACATGGTTTCCAAAGCAAAGTAGTATTTTTTTTTAAAAGGTTTTAAAGACAAGTTGTGTATCGCATGACAGCCTTGACTTGCCTAAAACCATTCAACTCGAAGGTTTAAAATAGAAAGCATTTCTAAATGTTCTTAAGATTTACTTTTGGTCAACATGAGCTTTACCGTAAGACCAAATTGGTGGAGTGCAACGTCAGTGCATGACTTTATCAATTGATCATATTTGCACTAATGCCACAGTAATTACCAGTGGCTCAAACCAGATTTTATTGGTTATGGAATGTATGCTTATGATTAGCCATAACACCTCTGACCCTAAATATTCTTTTAAACACATTGGTGTTTTCCTCTGCTATTATTAGTATGTGTAGTTTAAGTACAGCAAACAGTGAAAAAAGTGCAGAATTTTAATTAGGAATTAAGTCCATATCGTATGATCATTTCACTGATTCCCAATCACCAAAGGAATTGCTAAATCTTAGTTGCCAGGTAGAATATTGCTTCCTCGATTTACAAATTGTTTTCTTCTTCAACTTGAGAATTTAAATGGCAGCATTTATTTAACTGAGGCAAGCAAGCATAAATCTGACTGCAGTAGCAGATGCTTTATTTCAATCAATGTAGTGTTTTCAGTCATGGTTTCATCAATATTTCATAATGCAAAACTGGTTTACACTGATTTTACAGCAACCCTTTCTGCCTGTTCTTTGGTGTTACTTTCTATTTCAGAGAAATGCTATCAGCATTTCTAACTTCGAAAGTTTGGATATGTCTTTTGTATATGAATCCACTCCATTGCTGGTTGAAAATGTGTTTATCCCTTTAGAGTTTTATGGTAAAGAAGTTAAAATGACTTCTTAGATCAACCATGCAATGTTCTTTTCGCACAAACTAATGCACCATGGTGATTTGTCCATAGTTTCCTTTGGTGCTTAATAAAGCATTTTAAAAATTATGTTCTTCCTAGCAATTTCAATGAATGGATTGAATTTTGTTTGAGCTTTGTAGGAAGTTTACTTGCTTCTGCCTTGAACATAGTGTAAAGCCTCACTGATCGTGATCAATGCCTTAACCACTTTTAATCTGAAACTCTGACAGAATTTGAAGAATATTGGACAATGCCTGACTTCAGTCACTTCACATTTATAACTACATTAGGACTAATTCATTTTGCTGCACAGTCTAATTGTCCTTTTGTATTCCCTGTTGCATAGAATAAGAAGTCATTTAAATGAGAATTGTTTTACTGCAGTCCTCTGTGCACTAAAGGTGAATCTTCATTAATAATATCAGCGTTGCTAGATCTTGGTGACTGGGGAATGAGGGGAAGTTCAAATGGAGATGCCAGATTACAGTGCCTCTGAGTCATTTGTTCTATAGATCCTTACTGTGTGATAAGTATTTAGTTCCAGTTATTTTATATTTAGTAGTAAGTGTTCCTGAAGTAGACACCTGAACCTCTGAGTTAGGTGATTCCAAGAGTCCATAATAATTTGAAGGGAATCTCCATCTGGCAATGCGAACAGGTCTGCAGTCATTCTGATGCAGTGTTTGCGTTTATTGCAGAAACTCCCTTCAGTTTCCTCCTCCTAGCTTGGAAGTGGCCAATGTTGACTTAGAATAAAGTGTTCACTGGGTTCCTACTACTTTGTACCTTCTCTCCAGCAGTTGAAAGTGTTTCTAAGAGCAATGTGATGTTTTTACATTGCACTACAATTTTAATTTATTATCAGGAGAACTGTACAAACTATTTGGTAAAATTGTAATCTTAATCTTGCAGTTTAAGCAATAAGAAATTTTGTGTCTTCTAACATTGTGCATCATGTATACCATGAGATGGCCTTGTGAAAACATTTAACAACCAAAGGTCATATTGACATCTCAAAATTAGTGTATTTGGCTGTCTTTGCTCACCATTTTTAACCAAGTAGTTCTACTGTCTATCTGGTACCTAAATTGACCCTTCCACATTTTTTTGATTGCTTATATTAAGTAATCAAGTAGTTGTTTCAAGGCACATGTACGCGGTCACATTAGCAGGGGATAGGGTAATATTTATATGGTGATGACTATCAATGCAAGGTTTGTGAAGGTTTGTAGCTCAGGTTGAGGTTTAGGGTGTAGGTTTGCTCGCTGAGCTGTAGTTTTGATGTCCAGACATTTCATTACCTGGCTAGATAACATCATCAGTGGCGACCTCCAGGTGAAGCGAAGCTGTTGTCTCCTGCTTTCTATTTATATCTTTCTCCTGATGGGGTTCCTGAGGTTTGTGGTGGTGTCATTTCCTGTTCGTTTTCTGAGGGGTTGATCGATGGCATCTAGACCTGTGTTTGTTTATGGCGTTGTGGTTGGAGTGCCAGGTCTCCCTCACGACCCTCTCTCCCTTGTAGCCCTACACACAGATGAAAAGAAACCACCATTTCGACTGGGACAACACATCTATCCTGGGACAGGCTAAGCAAAGACATGCCAGAGAATTCCTAGAGGCCTGGCACTCCAAGCACAACGCCATAAACAAACACAGGTCTAGATGTCATCTATCAACCCCTCAGGAAATGACATCACCACAAACCCCCAGGAACCCCATCAGGAGAAAGATATAAATAGAAAGCAGGAGACAATAGCTTCGCTTCACTTGGAGGTCGCCACTGATGATGTTACGTAGCCAGGTAATGAAACGTCTGGATATCAAACTTCCAGCTCAGCGAGCAAACCTACACCCTAAATGACTATCAATAATCAGGCAGATTTATATTACCCTGGATTGAATATAATTTACTATTCAGTTATATTTAAAAGCTACAGTGGTTGGGAGAGATGTGTTGCTATATCTAGTTCTTAGTACCAGTTTAATTTTTTGTATTGTGATAGTTTAACTGAATTGATCGGCATCATTATCCTTTTTCAGTGATCTAGTGTGAATATATAAATACAAATTGAAATTACAAAACTGAATTGGTACTAGGAACTACTGGTGTGATGATCATCTACAGTTTAATGTGCAGACGTTTCCAATTGGTACAGAACATTGTTGGTGACAATCTGCCTCAAAGGTAAAAGAAGGAATTTACTTGCATATGTGTAGCACTGTATCAGTGCTTTTATAAGCAGTAGATATTTCTGAAATGTACTTCTGTTATTGATGGACATCACAGTCAATTTTGTGCAAATGATTATACAAATGAATGACAAAAATGTCCTGTTTGGTGGTGATGGTTGAGAAATAAAAATTGACTAGGACAATGCAGAGCTCTCTTTAGTTACTGCCATAGAATTTTTTTTTCCATCTACAGCCAGAAAGGCAGGGATAAACTTACAGGACCGCATCCAAAATATCGTATCGGTGGCAGTGCAGCACATTTGTCACTATAACACTCAAATCGTGTCCTAGATTTAAGTGCTTAACTTTGATTTCTGAGTTCTTTAGAGGAAGACAATTTTAAACCAAGTCAATATTTTTATTTGGAAAAACCAGTAACGAAATGAAAGTACCTGTGATGCAACACCCTCACATTTTATGAGACATCACCTGCACCCTAGTGTTCAGTTCATCCCAGGGGCCTACGGTCCTAGCACAAGACCTGTCAGAGTGCAGGACCCAGGACAGTCTCCTCAAGTCACCCTACCCTAGGGACAGTTCAGCCTTCAATAAAGTTTGAATAAATAATACTTCAAGTTGGAGTTTGCTGGAGCCGTTTATAAAGCATGACAAATGAAATACTGAAGCTAGAATCTTGGAAATGGGTTTCAAAGCAGGCAGAAGGCTGACCCATGGATAATGAATGTGTGTCCTAGATCAAAATTTAGTATAAATACCCATTGGCTTCAGTTATGAATTTGTGTCAGTGTTTAAGTGACCATATTAGTTGAATTTGTGGGAACAAATGCTAGTTTCTCACTGTCTTGCCAACCACAACCACCCAGGCTATAGCTCAAACAAAACGTAATCAATTTGTTCCTGATCAATCAATACAGATGATATAAAAGACATCTAGGACTGTAATAATTTTCTTTTGTCATAAACGCTGGTATTCTAAGGTGATCATGTTTTAAATTTGAGTTACAGCAAATCTTTAGGAAACCAAATGTGAAATTCCATAATTCAGTTAACCTGTGTGTATCGGAATTTAACTGAAAGTTAACAGATTTTTGTTTCAAATTAAAATTTGTCCAATATTGTAGCAAGAATTCTTCAGCACTTTGCAAACCTCCAGGGCTACAAACACAATATCAGCCAATCAGCATAAATAATGCCTGAGTTGGTTTGATTGGTGGGGTTTGGCTATTATATTTGATCCACTTGTTGTTATTTGAGCAGTTTTCCAAATTGGTATTTCTAAATCATCATATTAGAAAAGATGAAGTATTCTAACAAAAGATCCCAAACAAATCTCTTATTTTTAAATTGTCTGTGTTAAGTTTGGCTTGTGACCCAAAGCTGGAAACTGGTCCAAAGAGTTGAAACCGGATTTGGTTTAAAACTAAAGCAAAACAAAACTGGAAGTCTAGATCTAGTCATCCCAGGTTTGTGAAGAGATCAGACAGTTAACATTTTGAATTCATACTCTTCATTTGCATGCTCATACTTGGACCATTTGACCAGTTTGAATGTTGAGGCCCTAAAGGATTGTGCATGGTGGTTACAACTGTTGTTACCTCATTAATGGATAAATAAATCATTTAATTGAAACAGCAGTTGAGGTCCAATAGATTCATATTAGCCAGGTGTAAATATTGCTATCAAAGGTAACAGGGTGGCTGCAGCATGCTCGATTTTCTATGTCACCGTTTGTTGTTCTGTAAGTTGAACAGGTAAATACTGTTTTGTCCTCTTTGTCTTTGTTGCTGTGTTACACCTGAGACTTTGCCTGTGAATTGGTGCCAAGGTTTGATTTTAACGATCTGAAGTTTGGCTCATTAATTCTCAACTGTGACAGGAATGATTGAATTTGACAACACCCCAACTCCAAATGAAAAACTGAATTTTTGTAAGTTTTGTTTCTGGATTTGAGAGTAATGGAATAATATCCAGAAGCCAAACCTGACATGATAGGCAATCACATCTGTTGAATGCCCTGCATCAAAAATGTGCCCAAAAGAGAAATAACAGTGTTTTTATATTTCGACAAATAGAAATCCATAATATGAACGTAACTTTATTTTGAAAAGTCATCATTCCATATTGTATGTCATCTGTATAGGAACAATTTGTATTGGAGTATTTAGGAACCTTGCTGTACAGATTTTTTTGAATAAGAAGTTGTTTTTATGTCCAGTTTTCACAAAATGCAAAATATGGCTGTACAGTCCAGTGGAACAAACAGCAGGCCTGAAGTATGTAGACTGGAATAAATACTATTTGAAATATTGCTCAGGCTCTTTTATTTTGACATTTACTTAGCCAATGATTTCCGTTTTGAGTGTCTTCATTTTGCACCCAGGTCTGAGAATTGGAAACAAAAGTAAAATAGAGTGGATGCTGGAGATCTGAAATAAAGACATAGTACTGGAGAAGTCAGCAAGTATGGCAGCATCTGTAAAGAGAAAAAACACAGTTAACATTTCAAGTCCAGTTTGTTTCCTGTTCAGAATTGCAGTTCCAAAAAAGAATGATTTGGGACTTGAGACATGAACTCTTACCAGTTGGAAAACTTATTTCATGGAAATAGGTTGCGACATTGCACGTTCTCCCCGTGTCTGCGTGGGTTTCCTCCGGTGCTCCGGTTTCCTCCCATAGTCCAAAGATGTGCAGGTCAGGTGAATTGGACATGCTAAATTGCCCGTAGTGTTAAGTAAGGGGTAAATGTAGGGGTATGGGTGGGTTGCGCTTCGGCGGGTCGATGTGGACTTGTTAGGCCGAAGGGCCTGTTTCCACACTGTAATCTAATCTAATCTAATTTAGAAGTCTGGAAATTGGGCTTTGTGCAAAACAGGTAAATAAAATTCTCTAAATGTGTTTGGTTCTAACTTCTAATTGGCTTGGAAGAGAAAGTTTTACAATTACTTATTAGCTGCTTGTGCTGAAATTTAAAAAATTTCAGTTCATCTTTAAATTCTTAAGCCTAAATTAATTACTGACTCCATAATCACCAGAGGTGCCTCCTTCGCCTCACCCATGCTTCTGACTCTGGACTATTTTGTACATTCACTCTTCTTATTGTTGTCAAATGATTTTGGTTGTTTTAGGCCTTTTCTCATTAACTCGAGTTTTTTGACAAAACCTCTGGCTCCTTTTAAAAAAAAAAGTTCCTCTCATAACCTCATTTTTCACCCAAGCTTTTGGTCAGCTCTCTCAATTCTGGCACCATGCTGCATAATTTTGATAAATCAACTTTAAAAGGTTTCTGCATCAGATAAATAAGGTTCAGTTCAATGTTCTGATGTGAACTGCCAGCAGCTAGGCATTCATCTTTCAGCCAAGGTTCATGAAATGCTACCACCTTTTCCATGAACTCAATCAGATGCCTTTTGAAAATTTGTGAAGCTGGTGCTTGCCCAAACTAGTACTTCATAATATTTAATCCAGCTACTTCAGGATTTTTTTTTTTGTATGTTTCTTGTGCTTTCCTGAATCTAATCTTTACGAGGAAACAAACCCTTTGCTGCCACTGCTTTGTCTGTCATTATGGCTGTAATAATGTTATTCGGTTTTAATATTTTTATTCTTGTTCTAATAACTCAAGATTTTTAACTGGATCTGCTGCTAGAATAAAACCAAATTAGCATTTATTTGTGGGATCACCAGAGACCAATTCATAAATGCTCATCTTCCTGAAATGAAGCACATACAGCTTTTTATTAGTCTTTCTCTGAGCCATTCGAGAATAGAACAAAGGTCTCATTGTCAAAAACATCGGGATGGGTATATTGAATAGAAATGCTTTGGAGGGATTTAGGTCAGATTGGAATGTCTGGTCGGTGTGGACGAGTTGGACTGAAGGCTCTCCATGGCACTTTTTGTTTTGTGATCTGGATAGTGAATAGCACCAGGATATTCTACTGTTGATGAAATCACTGCTGAACCTGTCATTACACTAGCAAATGTCACCAGGAGTAAGAATTCTGACCTATTTCTTTTTCTCAAATCCACTCATGATAATTATACCATGATTGCTGTCCATGTAGTTGGAAACTGAAAATGTTAGTAACATTTCATTAATTCAGGTTGGAAAGACATGATCTTAATGTGATATATAGTGCTAAAGGCCCTGCTACTTAAACCAAAATTATTTAATATTTTTGTCCCTCTTACTCTTGAACTCTTAAATTTATACAGGAATGTCAAGTACCTTATCTATGTAGCCATCTTTATTCCCTCTCTTCTTTGGTTAGACTGGAGAGAGGCATCACAACTAAACCTATGCATGCCTTCATCCAGTATTCACTTTTTAACAAGTGAATGCTGAGCTGTTTAACCCATAGTTGTAGAAACACTCTGGAGCACTCCTGCTGCTGTTGCACTGAGACCGACTAACTCCAAAGAGATTAAGGATCAATTCTGGTAAGTTTCATCCAAGTGGCTTAGAACTACAATTAGTCAGGTGGATATTTATCCAGCTATTTTCCGTGTGAATTATTAAGTAAAGCTGTAGGACCCCTCTTTGAATAATGTGATGTTACTATTTTGAAACTGTCAATAGAAGTTTAATACTGCCTGTGAAACCTTGACAGGAGACTGGGTTTTTTTGGATGGTGAAGTTACTTCACACACTCACTGCCATGGTCTGTCATTTTTTTAACAAAAAGATATTTTCTCTACCCTATACTGTCTAGTGAAAGCCCTGAGGTACAATTCCATGGATACTATAATGCCCTCTGAACTATGTCTCCCTTCCCCACAAAATTCTTAGGAAATATTTCATGAAGAGTAGTAGTTGAAGTTGCAGAGCATCTTGATGTAAATGGGCATACTGAAATCATCGATGAACAAAGGTTTACATGGAATTGACCATCAAGTTGCGCCTTAGCAGTGATTTAAAAGATTGAGACCAAGTTGGAAGAGGCACAGATTAGTGAGATTTGTAAATGCAAGTATTGGGATTTAAAATAAGTACTACTTGACATTTCAAAATTCAGACCCCCTTAACCAAGGGATATGACCATCAACTGCATAGTTCAAAACTAAACCTCTGTTCTGGATGTTTAATTTGTCCATTTTTATTGTTTTTGTTAACGTTGTATTAAGTTCTCATGATACATTAACAAGTGGAGCTGATAGAAAGGACTAAAACACCAAATCTGTTAACCGCACAAACAACTAAATTGATTTTTAAAAACCTTGAGTTGATTGAGTCTTTTGAATGTTAGGTACAAACATGATTTTAATGTTTTATGTGCATGTGTTCATCTCTTTGATGACCCCGGTGAGTTTAGGTATATTTACATTCCCTCCAATAGCTCATGCAGTATCATGTGTATGCCAAATCTCTCTGCAAATCATTGCCTTTATATCAATGAAAAAATGTACCAGCAATGTGATATAATGCCATGAGAATCAGTGTTCTAGATTCATAGACCTCAGTTGAACAGCTAATAATGCCACAAAGTAGCCTGACCCTTTAATGGTGATTTCTCCAAGCAGAATAGATCCTCACCTAAGATCTATAAATACTTCTCAGTAAGGTCACGTTACAATCCTAAATAGGAGGGCAAAATTTAATTTGCAATTGGCTAGGTACAAGCAACTTATGTTGATGAAGTGAGGGGTCCCAGGCACTTAGAGAATAAAGCCACATAATTTCAGTTTCAAATGAGGAATCATAAACTACTATACAAAGTTGGAATAGTAATACAGTCTGCAATGACCATACAATTTTTTTCTAATATCCCCAGAATTAATTTGAGGTAAATATGGGTAGCAGGCATACCATTGTCGAACATTCCACAGAACATCTCAAATAGCACATAAGATCAAGACAGTTACCATGGATTTATAAGAGTTAAAGAGTCATCCATTCTCCAAAAACATCAGAATTCTGAAGTTTCAATTTTAATAATTGGTATTGAAACTCTTGAGTCACTCCATCATAAAGTGCCTTAATGACTGCTTACATTCTGGTATTTTGCCTCTTCCAGGGTCTAAACTCTCTTGGATTCTGGAAACTATACTGCAACTTTTCACAGACTGCAGACATCAAGCCAGTACTGTCCCTGAATGTTTGTTTTTTCCCTGAGCTTTAATTTTGTTCAGTTGCACCAACTGACTTTGAGAACTCTCTTTCTTTCTTGAGTTAATTGCACAGAATTATTCAGTTATTCTTGGAACTTCTACCTCTGCCTCAACTGCACAATCCATATAGTTCAGTTGCTTTCTCAACAATCTCAAACATGGAGACTTTTGTCTCATGATGTTGTACTGTGTCCAACTCCAGAAACTTATATCCTTTGAACTGTTTTTAGTTACTTGAACAATTTTGATCTGTTGAAAGCCTTGTAACAAATTTCGACCAGCAGGCTTGAATATAGTCACCTGGCAATTGTTGGAACACCTGATTTCCTGAATGTTACAATATTCATAATTGGAAACAAGAACAAGTGGAATTCATCACAGACAGCAGATAACCATTCGGGAAAGATCCTCAGTGATTTCTCCTTTTTTCTCCTGTAGATGTCGAGGCAGCTTTTAAAGATGGTTGTGGTTAGCTAAATCACCATAGACTAAGTAGTAAAGTTGACAACTTACGTTCTCAGTATTGCACGTGTTATTTGAAGTATTAGTGCAACATTTCTCAAGTCTGTCCTTTAACTCTACTCAGATGCTGAGTATATGACTCTGTTAAAACATGCACCCGGAGATGCAAGATAGCATTCTATGCTTACTCAGCCCATTTGGTTTGCCTGTACTTTGGGGATTCGGTTGATGTCTCACCTGATATCACAGCAGAGATGAGAAATTCTGGGTTTCAAACTTTTTCTCTTTCATAATCCATTTGATCACCATCTTTGATGTCCTTTCACAAATCATAGAATTATGCAATATAGGCTATTGAGCCTGTATCAACTCAAAGGCAAACCAGTTAGTCCAATGCCACTGCAAACTACTTTTTCAAATTAATGTTGAAATTTCCACCACCAATTTAGGCAACGCATTCAGTAATCATTTTGCTATGTCCAGGTTCCCATTAACTGTCTCCAGTTGACTCCAGTGAAGGCCATGGACTGTTTACTGTATTGACCCTTTGTTTTATTTTTGATCGTAGGATGTGGATGTCTCTGGCTAAACTAGTACTTATTGACGATCCGTCATTGCCATTGTTCTGGATTCACGTGTAGTCTAGAAAGGGTAAAGATGGCAGATTCCCTTTCTAAAGGCAATTGGTGAGCAATCAACAGTGTTTACATGGTTGCCATTTGGCAAGCGTTTAGTTCCAGATTTTCATTGAATTCAAATACCAATATCGGCATGGTGGAATTTGTACTCTGGTTCCCAGAACATTAACCTGGGCACCTGGATTACTAGCGCCCTGCCACTATTCCAACACTTCTCAGTTGACATTCTCCTCTGTTGAAAGCCCAAGAAGTTTTACCAAAAAGTTGGAGTTTCTAAGTTGCATCAGAACCAGAGAAAACACTGTAAGGAAGCAATAAAATGCATTTACAGGATTGATTGTAATGTAAATCCGCAATGCCTTTCCCCTATCCATTTTCCATCTAACTAACTGTACCCAATCAAGTGAGAAAAATTCAGATCACTAGAAGTGGCACTTAATTTTGGATATAGCTTAGCTATTCTTCCCATTACACTTTTACATTGAGCCTCTTGGGAACATATGCTACTTCATTACACTGTCATAGAGTTAATGATACCTCAAAATTATTTGTCAATGATGTTAATACAGACTGGAGTTTCACGTTTGGATTTTGCAGCATTATGTGAAATTGTTGCTTTATAATGTGATGTCTGATGTAATTGGATATGATCAGTTAGAGGGCTTGAATGATCTCTCTCTGTAATTTTTGCTTTGCTTTTTTGCTTTTCCCATCCTGTTTCTGTATCTTTTGTTTTCTCGTGTGCTTCTCTGTTCCTGACTTCCCTCTTTCTCTCTTCCTCTGCTTGTATTTTTCTTGCTTTCTTCTGGATGATAAATAATGAATATCTGGCAGGGTATAGTGAAGAAAGAAGTTACAATATGATAGGGTTGTGGGGGGGGAGAAACAAAGTCCCTCACAAACTCCCTTCCACTGTCCTTCAATGTCACTAATATTCTCTTTATCCCATCACTTAGATTAAGTTGTGCATTTATTCACTGCCACCTCTATGCCACAAGCCTTGTAAAGCCCCATTCTTACATGGGTTATGCTAACTAGATTCTGGCATATTGTGAAGTGTTATGAAGATGTGGATGTACTGTACCTTGAAGAAAGTTAAAAGCTAGCAGAACTACTTGACAGCACCAAGTGTTCCGAACAAGATATAATGTAACATTTTGGTCCAGCAGCTAGTGTAGCTGATTGCCTGGAGACAAAAACAAATTTGAATGAGGCCAATCCGTTTAAATTATACCCAAAAGAAAACCAAACTCTGTTCAAGTTTGAATTTAGTATATTGACAATATTAAAAGCCAATGACACAATCTGATGTTTTGGGGGTGTGAGACCAGGGGAAATTGAACAGTTGGGAGAGAACTGCCAAGCTACCAGCACATGCAGACTGCTTGGAGAATAGCTCTCTTAAAGATATCTTTATCTATCAGCAACCTGTGAAATACAATTCCTAAGAATAAGAAAAGAAGTCTGGAAGATACAAAGAGAAGATTCAACACCTGGCTGGTTTTGAAATTTGAATTTTTGGTAAATCTTAATTGGGGGTTTTATCGGACTAGTATTGTAGAAGGGGAAGGTAAAAGATAGGTTAGAGAAAGGAGTTGTAAATAATTGTTAGTTAATTATTCTCTGTATACTTTAAGAAATAAAGTTGTTAATTTTTACTTTAAATAGTGACCTTTGGAATAGTTCTTGCCCTCTCAAATTTTCAGATTACAGCACAGATTTACCTGTGTTTGTAACAGTTTGGGAGAATCCTCTGAATGTAAACCAGCAACACAGAAAAGACTTATCCCCTTTTTGTCATCTGTGAAAATTTGAGAGGCCAAGAACTATCCCAAAGGTCACGATTTAAAGTAAAAATTAACTATATTTCTTAAAAGTATAACAGAGAACAACTATTTACAACTCCTTTCTCTAACCTGTCTTTTACCTTCCCCTTCTACAATATTAATCTGATAAAACCTCCTGATTAAGATTTACCAAAAATTCAAATTTCGAAACCAGCCAGCTGTCGAATCTTCTCTTTGTATCTTTGTCGTCTTTTCTTCTTCGGGATTTGTTTCACAGGTCAGTGTTAGAGAAAGGTACCTTGAAGAGAGTTATTCTCTGGGCAGCCTGCAAATGCTGGTCACTTGGCAGTTCTCCCCCAACTGTTCACTTTGCCCTGGTCATGTACCCTCAAAGCATTGGATTTAATATTGTCAATGTACGAAGTTCAACCTTGATTGGAGTTTGTTTTTTTTTTTGGTAGGGGGATATAATTTGAACTGATTGGCCTAATTCAAATTTGTTTTTGTCTCCAGGCAACCAGCTACACTAGCTGCTGGACCAAAACATTACATTATATCTTGTTCAGAGCACTTGGTGCTGCCAGGTAGTTCTGCTAGCTTTTACCTTATTTAAAGGTAGAGTACACCCACATCATCTTAACACAAGATCAAAAATCTGTCCTTGGATGGTCAAGTCACCAACCGACCTCTTCGCAATTTTAGTTGACCAAACCACCACCACTGTGTAAACATCATGCCTGAATGACAGCATAACTATTGAAGGAGGGAAGTATGTAATTCATGTCAATACTCACACCTGCTTTCTGACGTAGGGCAATAGAATCGTTCAAACTTATCCATATCCCACTGTTCTCAGGTTGTTGTCAGACAATTCTATATTTGCCTTTGTACCTTCTCAACCTGTGGCTTTCTCCCACCTCCAGCCAATTTTTTTTTAAAAGTATGTAAGCGTTAATTCTTCAATTAGAAAATAACTTCTGCATTTATTAGACTTTGTTAAAGATAAATAGTCTCTAATCTTCTCTTTCCCAGATTGAAAATAACAAGGTTTTGCCATTATTTGAAAATTACTTCTTCAAAAAAAATCTCTTGTCCAGCCAAATAGTAATTACAAGGCTGTCTGTTATGCATTCCTTCAAGCACTGTTGCCTTTTCTCTCTTCAACTGTGCTTTTGTCCATCCCCACATGTGAGATTGTCAAGAGCCTATGACAATTGAAAATGTCAGTAGAAAGCTGCTACAAACCTTTAATAAGAAGGAGCACACTAATTACTAAGACCATAAATTTATTTGAGTATAAACTTCAAAGCCTAAGAAAGGGGGTTTAAAGCATATATCTCGCATCTTGAGCACTTTACTGGTCCCCTTTTTGAAATTGCCACTCATGCTGAGGGGCAGCACAGTGGCTCAGTGGTTTGAGTCATGAGTGTGTTGCTGGGAAAGCAACTGTTGTTTTAGTTCTTAGCACTGCTGCCTGCCAGACCCAGGTTCGATTCCAGCCTTGGGCGACTGTCCACATGGAGTTGTCAAATTCTCCCCATGTCTGCGTTGGCTTCCTCCAGGTGCTCCGGTTTCTTTGCAAAATTCAAAGATGTGCAGGTTAGGTGAATTGGCCAAGCTAAATTGCCCATAGTGTTCAAGGATATGTAGGGTAGGTGCAATTGTCAGTGGTAAATGTAGAGCATTAGGTTTGTGGAATGGGTCCGGGTGGGTTACTCTTCGGAGTGTCATTGTGGACTTGTTGGGCCAAAGGACCTGGATCTACACTGTAGGGATTCTATTCTATTCAGTGTGTTCTCCTGAGACTCCTCTCTCTTGAGCATCTTCTCCCTTCTACAATGTTTCTCTAGAGTAAGTTAGGACATTTTTCAAGTTTATATTTTTTCTAATTAATAGAATAAAATACATTTTATATAATTAATTTTAATTAACATAATGTCAACAAAAATAAGTGATTATTAGTCTCTAATTACAACATTTTAACTAGCATTAACATTAAAGAGTTTGGTCCTTTTCTCTTCCACGACTTAGGATAAGTTCTGAAAGTTATAGTCGAAGTAAATCTACAAAATTGCAATGTTTATATTTTTTTCCCCTGTTAAACAACTTAGTTTTTTTTTAAATCTCAAAATGCAAATTCAGCTCATTATCTTATATTTGAACTTATCTTTGGTAGACAGAGCCTTCCACCAAAAACTTTGATAAAAGGTGTGGAAAAAATGGACAGTTCACTTGGTAAACATATTTTTGTTCACATTATTTTGTGGAGGTGCTGCATTTTGGGAAAGCAAATCTTAGCAGGACTTATACACTTAATGGTAAGGTCCTAGGGAGTGTTGCTGAACAAAGAGACCTTGGAGTGCAGGTTCATAGCTCCTTGAAAGTGGAGTCGCAGGTAGATAGGATAGTGAAGAAGGCGTTTGGTATGCTTTCCGTTATTGGTCAGAGTATTGAGTACAGGAGTTGGGAGGTCATGTTGCGGCTGTACAGGACATTGGTTAGGCCACTGTTGGAATATTGCGTGCAATTCTGGTCTCCTTCCTATCGGAAAGATGTTGTGAAACTTGAAAGGGTTCAGAAAAGATTTACAAGGATGTTGCCAGGGTTGGAGGACCTGAGCTATAGGGAGAGGCTGAACACGCTGTGGCTGTTTTCCCTGGAGCATTGGAGGCTGAGGGGTGACCTTATAGAGGTTTACAAAATTATGAGGGGCATGGATAAATAGGCAAAGTCTTTTCCCTGGGGTTGGGGAGTCCAGAACTAGAGGGCATAGGTTTAGGGTGAGAGGGGAAAGATATAAAACAGACCTAAAGGGCAACATTTTCACACAGAGGGTGGTACGTGTATGGAATGAGCTGCCAGGGGATGTGGTGGAGGCTGGTACAATTGCAACATTTAAGAGGCATTTGGATGGGTATATGAATAGGAAGGGTTTGAAGGGATATAGGCCGGGTGCTGGCAGGTGGGACTAGATTGGGTTGGGATATCTGGTCGGCATGGACAGGTTGGATCGAAGGGTCTGTTTCCATGCTGTACATCTCTATGAAGGACTAATTTGGACAATATTTTACACTAATCCTACTTGACTGTTACCATCCATGAGCTTTTCAAAGTTGTGAGGTTTCCTGCCTCTACTTTCTCCCAGGCTGTGCATTCCACATTCCGATCACCCTATGGATGAAAAAGGGTGTACACTAGGTAAAATCAGCATTATTTGAAGTTAGTTCATTCGTCGTGCTAATAACAGCAGGGAACAAGCTTTTCTTGAACATGCTGGTGTGTGTGTGTGTGTGTGTGTGTTCAAACTTCTGTATCTTCTGCCTAATGGAAGAGATTGTAAGAGAGCATTGCCATGGTGCGATGCGTCTTTGATGTTGGCAGCCTTTCCGCAACAACCGGCTGTGTAAATGGAGTGCGTGGCTGAAAGGTTGGCTTCCTTGAGAGTGTGGGCTGTGCGAACAACCTTCTGTAGTTTCTTACGGTCCTGAGTGGAACAATTGCCATATCAGGCTGTTATGCACATGGATAGTTTGCTTTCAGTGATACATCTGTAAAAGTTGGTGAGGGTCTTGTGGACATGCCAAATTTTCTGAGCCTGAGGAAGAAGAGATGTTGTGCCTTTTGACCATAGCATCTACATGGTAAGTCCAGGACTGGTTGTCAGTTAAAGCGAACAACAGAAGCCTATCCAGCTAAAATGCTGCAACTCCATCAGTGTCGATTCAATGGGCCGAAGACTTGTCTTTACTATATGATTATATAACACAAACGTTCATCTGAAAAATGGCAGATCAGGAATTTTCGGTTTAAAATCTTTTAATTTTTTATCGATAGAAAAATTATCCAATAACCAATTATCTAATTTCAGAGTGATAAGTAGTTGGCTGGTACATCACAGAAGGAAGCAATGGTGCCAATTGAGTCTATGCCAGATCACTCTTTTCCAATGGATATTTTTTCTATTTAAGTTTTTTTCCAGTTCTCCATTAAAAGCTACTATTGGATCTGCTTCCAACACATTCCTGAACATATCTTGATGCATTAAATAATTTTGATTCACCTTCTTTGCATCACCTTTGAATTGATACTTGGTAACAGACCTTCCTGCTACTGAAGACACTTTCTCCCTAATGGTTCTTCAAAACTCATAATTTTGAACACTTGCATTAAATTGTCCTTTAACCTGCTATACTCTAGGAAGAACAAACTAACCCTCTCGAGTTAGTCCACAATACTGAAGTCCTTCAACTCTCATATGTGCTACATGAATTTACAATAGACTAAAATGATATGAAAAACAGGAAGTATGCCTTTGTAAGCAAGCTGAAGATTGACAAGTTTTTTTTTCTTATTCACAGCATTTCTTTTTAAAAGCCTGATGTAGACATGATTTTTATGTCTACAATACCTTACTTCCTGTTGTCACATTTTGACCTCCTTTCTCATTAATTTTTGACCTGTGAAGAAGGGTCACTGGACTCCGAGCATTAACTCTGTTATCTCTCCATAGATGCAGTCAGACCTCTGGCTTTCTCCAGATATTTCTGTCTTTGTTTCAGGTCTCCAGCATCTGTCATTCTTTATTTTATATTATTGCATTGCACTAGAAATTCATGTGCCCTGAATTTTGGAAGTGGGGACCCTGATTCAGAACTTGTTCACCCCAATTGGAAGCAAAGTGGTCAGGAAGTAAAACTTGTGGCCACAAGTGGTCCCTGTGCTGTACTGGATATTCAGTTTCTTTAGCAGTCCATAGCGAACTAGTAGCATTGTAAGCAGGTGCTGTAGGTAACTTACCCTTTTACAATAATAGGAAGGTTTCAGCAATACACTGCGGGATGCTGGAGAGTCATAGAAACATTGATGGAGAAGAAGGGACTCCTGGCAATGGAAAGATCTCCAAGTTTTAGTGACATCACCCTTGAAATACTGGTCAGAGAGGTGGAAACTGAAGACTGAATCTCTTCAGAGAACAGCAGAATGGCTTAGTGCAAATCGTAGCTTCCAGAATATGGTAGCAGATCCAGCAAGTGTAATGAGCTCTCTCAGATGGTCAAGGTTAGTCAATTCATCTGCACCTCACATCTTACGCCTCTTAGATTGCAGCTATTCAGTATGTTAGGTACATCCTAATTCCAGTAATGTAGTCAGATAATCTCACCACTCTCTTCCAGGGGAAGGCCACATGAAAGTAGACACAAGGGACTGCCAGAGGAACAGAATGCATCCATCATCCTTGAGAAGATGATTGTAAGACTATGGACATTAGTGCCACCAAGTTAGTACCACCTGATGCTGCCAAGGTCATCCATGGTAAGCTTCTACATTTTCCACACCAGCTGAAGTGACCAGAGACTTCCTGATTTCCTCCATACCCTACACCTTTCCTTGATACTTTTGTACTTTCAGGTAGTCAAGAACTGCCTCTGAGGAAGAAGCAACATTGTTTGATCCTGCACATACAGCGTCTAGCTCAGCTATTGGCACCATGCGTACCTTGAGGCTAGTATGGAGTTGATGTTGGCATATGGTGAGTAGCTAGGCACAGCCTACAGTCAGGCTGGTTAGGTATGGTCAGTTCATGTGCAAGCTCCCCAGAGAGTGATGTCACACACCAGTTATGCCACAGGGAGCTCAGATGGTGACCCCATTGTGACGAACTATGAGAAGGTACTGGGAACTGTACACCAGTATGTTTAGTGCATTGGTAGATTTCCCAAGCAGCTTAATGTTGCTGTCTAAAAGTATTTTACTGCGGATGCTGAAAATCTGAAGTAAAAACCGAATGCTGCAGGTCTGACGGCATCTGTGGAGAGAGAAACAGAATTAACATTTCGAGTCCAGTATGACCTTTTCAGAACAGTTCTGAAAAAGTCATACCAAACCCAAAAAGTTAACTCTCTGCAGTTGCTGCCAAACCTGCTGAGTTTCTCCAGCATTCTGTCTGTTTTTGCCTCCTGTCACTGACCAGATGTTTGGGGCAGTCCAGTTCCAATGTGGTAGAGTGCTTGGACACATTCTTTCTATTAGAAGTAGTAGATACTCTATAACAGCACATGCTAACCAATAGTGAACAAAATTCTGGACATTGTTTAGTTGCAATTATAGCACAGGCAGAGGCCTCCTGCCATCTTGGGAAAGCATGCAGTCCCAGACTCATGTCATTCACGCACAAAGTGGACATTGATCTTGGTGCTTAATACGTTCCAGGAAATTATAACAATTGTTCAAGTGCAACATAAGGGAATAGTAGTATCAATGTGAAGCCTGAAATTTCCTCCTTTTCTCATGCTAGTAAAGTTCATGCTACTCTGCCAGTGCCCCTGCTGTTGTCTCTTGGCCAGCCCAGCTCAGACTGCTATCACTTGTTGTGTGGTGGCGCAATCCAGTTCTGCATCTGAAACTGGTCAAGTGCACTTTGCAAGGCCATTTACAATATCCACAGCCTTCCATCAATTGCAGCTCCTGGAGTGGCACTGCTTAGAAGGACTAACAGATGCAATGTTCCTGCAAAACAGCGCAAAGAGAATGTGTTATTTACATATCGGTTGAAAATGTTGTCTACTGAAGGTTTTTACTGTTGATCTTTATTTAATAATGTTGGTCAGGTGAAGATTTTGATTGGAATTCTGAAACAGATGCAGTGGTGTTGCCTTGCAAATGTAGGTTAATTTCAAGCAAAGCAAATCCCAAAATCCGCTTCAACAAAAACAAATTGCTTGTGAAACTCAGCAGATCTGGCAGCATCTATGGGGAGAAAGCAGCGTTCAAACCCAGTGACTCTTCATTAGAATGCAAATTCCTCTTGTCTAATTGCACTGATAGATGTGGTCACCTCCTTTCCTCATTCCTCCGCTTCCTGCCCTTAAAATCCAGGGAGGTTGCAGCTGGGCCTTCAGAATTGTATGGTTGCGTAGAATATAGTACGCAATCCTAAACACAAACATCCTTTCAGGTCTGTATTTCAGAGATTTCCATCCCTGCCCCAAGCAGCCAAGCTTTTGCTTTAAAAAAGTGATTGCATGCTCCACAGTGTTGTACATAGAGCTACTCTTTCATTAAAGGCCATTTAACCTCTAAATTAGTGAAATAAAGGAAACCCTGAGCCATATGCAGCAGAGGGAGCTCCTAACTCTGAGCAGCCACCTGTGTTTTGTCTTTTGGATGCAAAGGCAGTGGGAATTACTACTCTATTTGTTGATGGGATGTGAGTACAACCAGCTAGGTGAACTTTTATCACGTATCCCTAATTGTTTACAGTTAAGAATAAACCACATTGTGGGTCAGAAGTCATATGTGGGCCGGACCAGGTAAAGGTGGCATATTTCCTTCGTGAAAAACCAGGTGGATTTTTAATGACAAATGATGATGGCTGCGTGGTCACCATTAGCCTTGTGTTTTTATAATTGAATTCACATTTTGCCCTCAACAATGACGGGATGCAAAACTGTATCCCCAGAGCATCAGCTGGTATTTGGATTGCTAATCCAGTAACATCGCCACTTTGCAACTGTCTCCCCAAGTCATGGGATAAAAGAATAATTATTGCTGTCAGCACATTTACCAAGGCCTCGCACCAACTGTGTATTGACTGAATCGCAGTATTATCCCCATCGTCATCAGAGACCTGCAGCCACTTGTGTACAGCAGATGACGCCTGAATTGTCAGAAAGCCCACTATCTCAACAAATTGAAATGCTTTTTCATCTTGTAAGAAGTGAATGACATCCTTTTTTTTTCTGCACAAAGCTTCTGTAACATCCCTGATGGTTCTGTGTACTACAGATTGTGACACCACCTGGAAGGATCCCACAGCATTAAATGTGATGGTGTCTGTTCTTTACAGCCATTTTATGCTATTTAAGGTCCTAGATCCACATGAAGGAGACAGCACTTCTGTGACAAAAAACCTCCAAAGGTGCTGTTCTTGTGGTGAACCTAAAAGTTGTTTGTGGGTAGCACCTTGTCCCTGACTCCCCTCCTTGAATATTCCTTGGCATGTTCTGCTCTTGTTTCAAAGAAAGCAAGAGCCACAATACTCACTCGTTCAATGCCAATACACAGAAATGTGATATTCTATCTACCTGCAATCAGCAAAATAAGTCAAGAAACGTCTTCCAGCAACTCACCACAGTGCTTTCACGAAATTTGCCTGAACAAAAAGTATGAAGCACTTCATCTCCTACTTGTAAAGTGAGCCTTTGAACAACACCACAACAGGGTCCATCTTTCTCTATAACTCTTGTTATAGGAGTGCATAAGGACAACGCTGCCAGCACATTTTCGACCAATATTTTTCAACCTAGCATTACATCAGCCCACTGGCATCACTAACGCCATCATATATTTTCAGTGTCTTTGGGCACACATGTGGGATGTGTATATCACCAGTTCAGTTACACTGAGCACAGTGGTCTCCTGTGCTCTACATCATTCTGAACTTTACAATACCTTAGCTTCCAATGACTGCAACATCAAATTCAGGAGGTATCTGTGCCCCACTGCACTTTGTAGTCATTACTTGTTCAGTGATTTTGGTGGTCCAGTGCACTTGCTCAGCACAATACATGGACACGAATAACTGACCTGGAAACCAGATCTGCCTGATACTGTGACCTGCTCTGTTTCTCATTCCAGTTTGGAACTGGGAAAACAATTTAAAGAAAGTGTTATTGCTATCTCCAAAAGGAGCTTGGACCATCTCAAGATCTTCCCCCAACTGCCCCTCCTGAAGCTAGCAGGTGTCCTGTATATCACGTCCAATGCTTTCTCAGCAAACCTGACTTAGAAGTGTAGCTGGGGCAAACAATGAGATGAGAAATTATTTTGTAGATGGTAAGTTCTATTGATAAATGTTTTGGGCCAATTCTGAGCCTGTTTGGTGGGATTAATAGATTTCTTTTCTCACTTTGGCGATCAGGGCTCTCCTATTCCATTGTGATATTTGAGTGATTAGGCACCCAAATATATTTAAACTCCAGTTAATGACTTTTTAAAAAGCTTTTATGAGATGAGGGAATTGTTGGTGAGGCCATCACTTGTTGCTAATCCCCAATTGCCTTTGACTTGTTAGGTCCTTTCAGAGGATGGCTAAGAATCCAAAACATTACGTCTGGAGTTATATGTAAGTCAGACCAGGTAAGAAAGAGAGTTCTCTTCTCTTCCTGAAGAGAATCTATGAACCAGGTGGGTTTTTACAGCAATCATGGTATATCAATGTTTGTTTTCATGGTGACCACACCTGTGACTGTCTTTAAATTCCAGATTTTATTAACTGAATTTAAATTTTACCAACCACTGCGGTGAGATTTGAACTCATGTCACCAGAGCATTACCCTGGGCCTATTCAATAATGAATTAAAAAGGATGATGTCTGCCTTCCCTTAAGTATTTCTCAAGGATCTTCTTAAAAATACTTAAAAATTGCTGAAATATTACTCCGTGTAGAGTGCTGAGTTTGATCTCCTCAACTCTAGATACTTACCGTTATGTTACTGATAGGGAAAAGTTTTTTCATCCCAAGAACTGAAGAGGCCATGCAATGCAGTGAATGATTGGAATTAAGAGTGCACTGCCTGATTGGATGTTAGATGCAGCTTTAATAATACTATTTTAATAAGAAATTTGATTTAATACTTCAAGGAGAGCAAAGCTACAGACCTATAGGGAAAGAACAGGAATAAGAGGATTCTTAGAGCACGGAAACAGGCCCTTCAATCCAACTTGTCCATGCTGACAAGATTTCTGAAATTAATATAGTCCCATTTGCCAGCATTTTGCCCATATCCCTATAAACCCTTCTTATTCATATATCCATCTAGATGCTTTTATAAGTGTAATTGTACCAGCCTCCACTTCCTCTAGCAGCTCATTCTATACACACACCACCCTCTGTGTGAAAATATTGCCCCTTGGGTCCCTTCTAAATCTTTCCCCTCTCACTCGAAACCTATGCCCTCTAGTTCTGGACTCTCCCACCCTGGGGAAAAGACCTTGTCTATTTACCTTTCCCATGCCCTTTGTGATCTTAAAATCCTCTATACAGTCACCCCTCAGCCGCTGACACTCCAGGGAAAACAACCCCAGCCTGTTCAGCCTCTCCCTATAGCTCAAATCCTCCAACCCTGGCAACATCCTTGTAAATCTTTTCTGAACCCTTTCAAGTTTCACAACATCCTTCCTCTAGGAGGGAGAACAGAATTCTTATTTGAGAGTTAGCACAGATTCAATGGGAAGAACCTTCCAGGTTTGATTGTGCACCACCATTCATGATTAGATGTGGCAGGACTGCAGATTCTGAACCTCATCTGTCATTTTGTTATCACTTGCTCATGCTGTTTGGCATGCAAGTAGTCTTTTTGTAACTTCACCAGGATAACACCATTTTTAGATCTGCCTGGTATTAGTCCTGCTATGTTGTCCTGTATGGTAGTATTGAGTGAGGGATATGCTGGGCCATGATTATGTTGGAGTACAAATCGGCTGCTGCTGATGGCCCACAGCACTGCATGGGTGTCCAGTCAAAATGAGATTAAAGATCAGCCCATTTAGTGTGGTGATAGTCAGCACAACATGATAAAGGGCATTCTCAGTGTGAAGGTGGTCACTGTTTATGGTCATGGATATATTCATCTGCAGCAGGCTGATTGGGGAGAATGAGGTCAAGTATGTTTCTCCCTCTCCTTGGCTGCTTCATCACCTGTTGCAGGCTTAGATTAGCAGAAACATTCTTTAGGACTCAATCAGCTTGGTCAGTAATGTTGCTGACGGATATTGAAGTTCCCACCCAGACTGCATTTTGTGACCTTGCCATCTTTGGTGCTTACTCCAAGTGTTGTTCAAGATGACGGAGTACTGATTCATCAGCTGAAGAAGGAAATGGTATCATAATCAGAAGATTTCCTTGCCCAATTTGACCTGATGCCATGAGCCTGTCTGGGGTCCAGATTCAATATTGAGTCCTATACACTACTGTACCACCATTATTACTGGTTGTGTCTTGCTGGTGGGACAGGGATTGTAAAGATGTTGTCTGGGACATTGTGTGTAAGGTATGATTCCATGAGTGTGTCTGTGTCAGGCATTTACAGTCTATGAGAGAACTCTTCTAATTTTGACACAGTTAGTAAGGAAAACTTTGCAGGGTCCATAGGTCATCTTGTTATTGCTGTGTCTGTTGCCTTAGTTAAATCCGGGTAGTTTGCCGGTTTAATTCTTTTTTCCTTTCCAGTGATTGCTAAAACTGAGAAGCTTGCTTGGCCATTTCAAAGGATAGTCATCCATATTGCTGTGGCTTTGGAGTGACATGTAG
This sequence comes from Chiloscyllium plagiosum, assembly GCF_037043375.1. Taxonomy (NCBI): domain Eukaryota; kingdom Metazoa; phylum Chordata; class Chondrichthyes; order Orectolobiformes; family Hemiscylliidae; genus Chiloscyllium; species Chiloscyllium plagiosum. The sequence goes on along the minus strand of NW_028270166.1, from coordinate 41,913,678 downwards.
GCAAGATCAGGTAAGGATGGGAGTTTTCTTCCCTAAAGTACATTAGCAAATCAGATGGATATTTACAACAATCGACTATGATTTCACGGTCATCATTAGACTTTCGATTTCAGCCTCTAATTGAATTCAAATTCCACCATCTACCTTGGCAGGATTTGAACCTGGGATCCAAAAACATTACCTGGATCTCTCCAATACTAGTCTAGTGTCAATGCCATTATACTATTACCTCCCCATAAGAATCTTCAACAACCTTCAGCCAGAAATGCTGAGTAGATGATCCATCCCTGCCTCCCTTGGGGTCCCCTGCATCACAGATGCCAGACTTCAGCCAATTAGATTCACGGCCAGTGAAACTGGAAACTGCAAAGACCATTACAACCTTCTGGCAATTGTATTAAAGGGCAGTATTCCAGAATCTGCCACCCGACCAAATTGCAAAATTGTTCAGGTATTCTGTATTCAAAAAAGCGGGATAGATCCAGCACAATCAATTATCACCCCATCAGTCTACTCTTCGCAATCAGTAAAGTGATGAAATGTGTCTTCAACGTGGCTATGAGGTAGAATTTGCTTACAAAAACCTCAACTTGAGTTCCAGCCAGGGCGAGCGAACTCCTACCCTAATTGTGGCCTCAATACAAACATAGACAAAAGAGTTAAATGCCAGGGGTGAAGTGTGTGTGGCTGCCCTTAACATCAAGATCATATTTGACTATATGTGGTATCAAGAAGCCTTAGCGAAGCTGAAGTCAGTGGGAATCGGGAGAAAATCACTCCATTGTTTGGTGATTGTAATTCAGTCATGTCAGTTCCAGAATGTCTGCAAGAGTTCCTTATGGACCTAAATATCTTCACCTGCTTCATCAAGGGTCTTCCCTCCATCATAAGGTCAGAAATGGAGATTGTGCAATCAGCAGCAAATATGTTCAGTGCCATTTGTGACCCTTCTGATATTGAATCACTCTATGTCCAAATGCAGTAAGACCTGGGCAGTATCTAGGTTTGGGCTAACAATTGGCAAGTAATATTTGCACCACACAAGTGCCAAGCAATGACCATATCCAAAAAGACAGAATCTGACTATCATCCTTGACTTTCAATACATTATCATCACTGAAACACCCATTGTCAACCTCCTGGGAGTTACCATTGACCAGAAATTGAACTAGACTAGCCATATAGGTCATATTACTGAAAATGTGTTGCTGGAACAGCGCAGCAGGTCAGGCAGCATCTAGGGAACAGGAGAATCGACGTTTCGGGCATAAGCCCTTCTTCAGGAATCGTTGTAAGTACTGGTTGTCCTGCTTGGGTCCAAATTTTGTTGGTCGGAACATAGTCCGGAGTCCGTGCGGGATTCCGTAGGCAGGTGCTGAGGAAGGAGATGTGGCTGTGGTAGCGAGTCTGTTTGAGAATGTGGCTGAAGAGCTTCTGTGCAGAGGAGATGACTTGGGGTGTGCAGTGAGAGAGAGACCCACTGAAATCTTTGTAGCGGGAGGAAGAGAGCTTCTTCAAGGAAGGCATCCTTGTAAGAGGATTCGCAGTAGGTTAAAATCTTCGAGGAGAAAGTGAGGTCTGCAGATGCTGGAGATCAGAGCTGAAAATGTGTTGCTGGAACAGCGCAGCAGGTCAGGCAGCATCCAGAAAACAGGAGAATCGATGTTTTGGGCATAAGCCCTTCAGGAATCCTGAAGAAGGGCTTATGCCCGAAACGTCGATTCTCCCATTCCCTGGATGCTGCCTGACCTGCTGCGCTGTTCCAGCAACACATTTTCAGCTCTGATCTCCAGCATCGGCAGACCTCACTTTCTCCTTCATATAGGTCATATAAGTAACTGCTGCAGCCCAAAGTCTATGCACCATCTGTAAGGCATAAGCCACATGCTCTCCACTTGCCTGGATGAATTCATCTCCATCAACAATCAAGATGCTTACCCGGAGGACTCAATGTTGAGTTCTCCAATTTCAACTAACTAACCTCCCTCCCCATCCCCTGACTCCCTTCGCAGCCCCTCCCAGCCACCAACTGGGTTCATTCCTCCCATTGACCAACCGGGTCGTACCCTTTACCTGTCCCCACTTCACCACCCTGCCCCCTGCCTCCTCCTTTATCTGCAGCTCCCCCACACCCACTCCGTCCTGAAGAAGGGTTACACCTGAAACGTCAACTTCTACACCTCCTGATGCTGCCTGGCTTACTGTGTTCTTCCAGCCTCCTGCCTGTCTACTTTGGATTCTAGCATCTGTAGTTTTTTTGGTCTCTATTCAGGACAAAGCAGCCTGCTTGATTGTTACCACATCCACAAACGTTCATTACTCCCTTCACCAATGCTCAGTGTGTGCAAGATACATTGTAGAAATTCACCAAAGGTCCTTGGACTGTACCTTCCAAAGTCACAACTAATAGCATCTGGAAGGACAAGGGTATTCTAAAGGGCATTAAGGTGGACAAGTCCAATGGAATCTATCCCAGGTTACTGCGGGAAGTGAGAAGGGAAATAGCTGGAAAAGATACCTTTGCAGCATCCTTGAACATGGGTGAAGTCCCGGAGGACTGCTAATGTCCCCTTGTTTAAGAAGGGTAGCAGTGATAATCCAGGTAATTATTGATCATTGAGCCTGACGTCAGTGATAGGGAATCTGCTGGAGAAGATACTGAGGGGGATAGGATCTATTTACATTTGGAAGAAAATGGGCTTATCAGCGATAGGCAACATGGTTTTGTGTAGGGAAGGTCATGTCTTATCAACTTAATAGAATTCTTTGAGGAAGTGACAAAATTGATTGATGAAGGAAGGGCTGTAGATGTAATATATATGGACTTCAGTAAGCTGTTTGATAAGGTTCCCCATGGTAGGCTGATGGGGAAAGTGAAGTTGCATGGGGTTCAGGGTGTACTAGCTAGATGGATAAAGAACTGGCTAGGCAGCAGCAGACATAGTAGTAGTGAAAGGGAGTTTCTCAAACTGGAGAACTGTGACCAGTGATGTTCCATAGGGATCCATATTGGGACGATTGTTATTTTTGATATACATAAATGAACTAGAGGAAAGTATAGGTGATCTGATTAACAAGTTTGTAGATGACACTAAGATTTGTGGAGTAACAGATAGTGAAGGGAATTGTCAGGGAATGCAGCAGAATATAAATAGATTGGAGAGTTGGGCAGAGAAATGGCAGATGGAATTCAATCCTGGCAATTGCAAGGTGATGCATTTTGGAAGATCCAATTAAGAGCGGACTATACATTAAATGGAAAGGCCCAGGGAAAATTTATGTACAGAGAAATCTGGGTCTTCAGGTCCATTGTACCCTGAAGGTGGCAACACAGGTCAGTAGTGTGTTCAAGAAGGCATGCGACATCCTTTCCTTCATCGGACAGGGTGTTGAGTACAAGAGTTGGCTGGTCATATTGCAGTTGCTTTTGGAATACTGCGTACAGTTCTGGTCGCCACATTACCAAAAGGATGTGGATGCTTTGGAGAAGATGCAGAGGAGGTCCACCAGAGTGTTGCCTGCTATGGAGGGCGCTAGCTATTTAGAGAGGTTGAGTAGATTAGGATTAATTTCATTAGAAAGATGGAGGTTGAGGGGAGACCTGATTGAAGTCTACAAAATCATGAGGGGTATAGACAGGGTGGATAGCAACAAGTTTTTTCCCCCAGAGTGGGGGACTCAATTACTAAGAGTCATGAGTTCAAGGTGAGAGGGGAAACGTTTAGGGGAGATATGCATGAAAAGCTCTTTACACAGAGAGTGGTGGTGCCTGGAACACATTGCCAGTGGAGGTGGTAGAGGCGGCCACAATAGCATCATTTAAGATGTATCTGGACAGATACATGAATGGCAGGGAGCAGAAGGATACGGATCCTTAGAAAATAGGCAACAGGTTTAGACAGAGGATCTGGATTGGTGCAGGCTAGGAGGGCCAAAGTGTCTGTTCCTGTTTGTAATTTCCTTTGTTTCTTGTTGGCAGCAGATGCATGGGAACTCCACCAGTAAGTTCTCCCCCAAACCACCCGCTGTCTTGATTTTGGATCAAAATCTACAAACTCGCTTATCCTTTCCAGATCTATTCTGTCAAGACCTCTCAATGTTGTTTTCAATCGAGTTACCTGTTTTACGCTTCTGAACACCAGCAGATACAAACCTAACCTATCCAACCTTACTCCAAAATATTAGTCTGATATACCTTTGTAAATATGTTGGAGGCAGTTCAGCATTCTTCCTTAACTTAGGGGAACACAGTAATGTCAATGTGATGTCACCAGTGCTCTATATAACTGAAGCATAACCAGTTATTTTTGTATTCATTTGCTCTTGTAATAAATAGTCACATTCTATTAATTTTCCTAATTAGTTTCTGTACTTGTGATTCATGAGGACTAGGCACTAGGACACCTAGATCCCTATGCATTCTCAGAGTTCTACAATCCCTTACCATTTAGATAGTTTTTTTTTTTAACCCCTCGGCAGGAAACTATCATTAGTAAATTTGACAAACATTTTTTTTGTCTCTTCATGCAAGTCATAACCTAAGTTGTTACAGTTTGTTATACAATCCCATTATTCCTTGCCAACCTGAAAAAGACCTATTTATGCCTACTGTCTGCTTCCTAATAGCTAGCCAAACTTATATCTATGCCAATATGCTTCTCCCTACACCAAGGTGACAGTGCCTCATGAAGCAGAAACCATTTTCCCATAAGTCTTTTGAGCTGGCTAACCTGATTTGCCCTATGCCAGTTGGCTCAGGTAAAATCCAGTGATTATAGCTTTTAATTTGCTTCTTAAGTTAGCACCTCATTGTTCATAATGTGCAGAACCACCTCCCTTGCCATGCCAATGCTTCTTGTACTTCCATGGGCCATCATGACTGGATCCTCTCCTCCCATTACAAGTTATTCTTCATCACTAACCAGATTTCCTGAACTTTACCACCATGTAAGCAACACAGCCATTTGGACTCCTGCTCTTTGTTTCAGAGAGCAGTGTGAATCCCTTTCACAATACTATCACCACTTGAATGACCTCCTGTACTATGTTGGAATGGTCAGTTAAGCAACTGTAAAGACGAAAGCTCCTGTACTTCTGCTTCCTGTATCCCCTTATTAGCTTCATTTGCAGTCACACTCTTCTGTCCTTGTACACTGACCAAATCAGATGACCTAATCCCAATAACAGGTGCACCTGTCTCCTGGTAAAGAATGGAAGTAACTTTCTCCCTCCTTGATGCATTGCAATGTCTGTAGTTCAGACTTCCTCAGTTCAAACTTTGAACTGAAAATGCACAAACCTTGAACACTTGCTGATGTGTTTGCTCTGATCCAAACTGCCATCCAGGACCTCTCATCTACTAAAGCTGTGACTCATCACCCATTCTGCCAGCCTTAATGTGTTCCAATTAACTACTTAATTATGTTAATTATACATTTACTTATACTTTTATATATCTTATTAGCTTTATACCAGTTGCCATGCTATGTTGAGCATTTGGCATAGAAACTGAACAGGTTTTTCATTATTGCTTCACTTGCTGGATGCCATAAATCTTGTGTTGCAGATATGTTCTTACAGTCAGCCAGTTCAGTTAGTAATGGTGCTAATGAGCCATTCTTGGTGATAGACAGTAGAGTCCCCAGATTCAGTACTTCTTCCAGGTGATGTTCACGATGGTAGTGTATACATTCACCATTTGACCCGATGTCAAAAGAGGCAGGGAGACAATAGTGATCAGAGGTTTTACTATCCATGTTTGACTTGACACTGAGACTTCATGAGAACTCCCATGACACCACCTCCCACCTGTGCACTACAGTGCTATCACCTCTGGTCAGTCTGACCACCAGTGAGACAGGACATACCTAGATGATGGTGCCAAATACTCTCTTGTTTGTAAGGTATGATTCTATGAATAAAGTCTGTCAGATAATTGCTTGAATAGAATGTGAATTGCCATTCTACACAGTCCCCAGCTTTTAAGAACCAAATGCCTTTACTGTAAGAAAGTAGGTCACTTTCAGGAAGTGTGCCAAAATAAGATATAACTACAGAAAAGCAAAAGAACACCCCACATAAAATGATATATATTTTCTGTGGAAGATAAGCTCAAGGTTTTCCAGATTGGACGCAGTGACCCGCATTAAACATTTTGGTATGTGGGCATCTGTGACAATGGGCATCTCAGAAATCTGAAGTTCGATAGGGTAACAAGTGTCACAGTATTATCAGACAGTCCGCATTGGTTGATAAGACACTGCTTGCACCCAGCAGAATTTAAACACTTCTGGGTAATGTACGAATGTTAAAGCAAGCACCTCTTCAAAATAGGGGAAACCAAATGCTAGAATTTTAAGGAAAAGCCAGTATAAAATTTTGCTGGGCTCCATAAGCTCATGGTGAAACCTAAACAAAAAGCAGAATCTCCTGAGGTTACTTGCATTTGAAAGACACTTGTTTCATGCCACAAATAAAAATGTGACTATTGTGCTTTGACTGATTGTTTTCCACTGTAATCAAAACTGAATAAAGTTCAGATTCCAAATGACAACATTGCTCAAGAAGTTTAAGTAGGCAGCAACAATTGAACCATCTACAGCACTCGAGAATACATATAGACAGACGATGGAGGACTTGAAATACAATTGAGTCAGATTGCCACAGAGCACAGTGAACAACTTTCAACTCCAAATTCAATGCTGCCATTAGAGGCTGAAGTGACTAAGAGGGGCAAAAGCAAGTGAAATGTCCAACTTCCACACCTTTCAGAATTACTTCCCAAAACAATAATGGGTATCATATGCAGTCAGAGCAAATTTCCAGTTTAAAAAAAAAGTTGAGGCACCAACCACTTACTTTCACCAATAATTCAATCACTAACAGGAAAAGAGAAGGCCCAAAATATTCAAGAAGTTGAAGTAATAAGTCAACCAACGTCCGCACAAATTTACAGGTGGAATGCAAACCAAATTCTACTGACTGAAATGTGAAACATTCAATCGACAGGAAATATCACTAGGAAGAGAGAAACAATATGAAAATATCCAAGACACTCCAAAGGAAAAAAATCACTCATTATGACAGATGCTACACTGACAGCTACCAGGAATAAACATCCAGGACTAAAGCCTTCAGGAAAAGAAATACAAGAAGTTAAAGACCCTGCATTTCAAGACAGAACTACAGATTTTGGGCTATCAAGAACACAGTTCAAGTTAACTGCTTTCTACACCGAAAATTATCATTCTTCCAAGTCTGAATAGATGACGTTTGGGGAGAATGGTCAAACCTCCAGCTCATCCAATTTGTAAAATTAGACATTTGAGGGGAGATTAGGTCATGTTCGATATTATACATTTGCCTGTATATTAATAGTATGTGAGGAAAAAGATTGGAGTTTGCAGGGGTGGGGGTGGGGTGGTGGTGGAGAGCAGGGTACAGGTGTCCATGGATTTGAAAGAATAATATTTGATTGAGTGCAGTAAGCAGCACCCCCTGTGATGATGTCACAAGGACTTGGCCTAAGGAAAGAATGAACTAGCAAGAGATGGACTTGGGGCAACTAGCAATCTCTTTAGTAGTGTTTTTCATAGTCATTTAATCTGTAAATAGTTGCAACAATGCAATAAACTTCATATTGCTCTCACAAAGTTTGCTTGTTAGACTAGAAAGATAACTATCCTCATTTATGCTGGACCATTTTGGGCTTGGAGGAATATCACACTACAACCTGTTCAGCAGGGAAAGGGCAAGTTTAAAATCGTAAAAGATGTTTTAATTTACTAGCTACCTGACTCTCGTGCTAACTTGCTATCAAATAATATTTGACTATTAATACTGTTAAATATATTTAAGTTACCTCTTGATGCAGTCTAATACCTGGTAGTATTATTTTACTGGAATCAAGACACCGAGTTAATTGAACCTCATGTACATACTGAAGCTAATTGTGTTTAAGTTAAACTTCATTATGGTGGTATTATTGTCTAAGCATTTTTCAGCATTTCAATGCAGGCCAAAATGGTGGGCCACTGACAAACACCAGGGGTCTCAGCAGGAATTGGATTCCATTATTTTACGGAGGAGGACTGTTCAGAATACACTCAAACCCTTGACATAAATATTATGCAAATATATCTTGCTTTCTGTTCCTTTTGACATGTTTCTTTAAGTAACTATCACACACCATTCCAAGGAATATTTTAACCAATGCAGTGGAGGGCCCGAGTAATTTTTGCCATGTTAGTTGTTTACAAGAGGGTCATATTTAACAATTCCCCTTTAACCCACGATGTGAAAGAGAACTCCAGAATCAACCCACCCAGCTCAGAGTCAGACCCACGGAATCTGGTTTCTTTTTGGGAGGTGAAACCTGAACAGAAACATTCTGAACGTGACCTTAAGTTTTCATACCTTTAGAAAAATTTCAAAGAAAGGGATGGCTATTGTGAGACAGAATGAGAGAAAAAGAGTACTACGAGAGAGAGAGAGAGAAAATAGTTAGTAGTGTGCAGAAGGCCTTGCATTAACAGCTAAGCAAGATGTTTGTGAGATTTTGACAGAGTCACTTTGCTAAAGTGCCAGAAGTTGGAATCCCGAATTCCACATGCCAGAAGTCGGAATCCAGAATTCCGCAGGAGCAGATTTGGGATTGATCCCGAGCTTGTGTGTGTGCATTTCTTCAAAACAGCTGCCTTTCAAATAATCACCTGTCTCCAATGAAATTGGATTTTGGTGACCCTGGATGGTGGAATCCAGAATGTGGAAATTATATCAGGCATGCACTGATCTATTCTCAATGTAATTCTCTTAGGCATCAAGTTTTTCTTTGGGAGAAGTGGGCATACCCTTCAATCTGATTCCAGGGCATCTTTGGAGGAGGGAAGTTGTCCTTGAAAGGCAAGGCACCCTTTAGAAGATTTAAAGCACCATTTTGTGGAGGTGAAGCACTCTTTAGGGTGTGTAAAGTAGGCAGGTTTGTGTCTCATTGTTTTCTTTGTACATGGAGTGTGAATGCCACTGACTGCATTTGTTGCCCAACCATAACTCCCCTGGAGAAGGTGGTGATGAGCTGCCTTCTTGAACTTCTCCAGTCCTTGGTTTGTCAGTACACGCACACTGCTTTAAAGAAGGGACTTTCAGGAATTCAATCCAATGACAGTGAAGGAACAGAGAGTTCCAAGTCAGGATGGTGAGTGACTTGGAGGGGAACTTGCAGGCAGTAGTGTACCCATCTCTATGCAGTCTTCATCCTTCCAAGTCGTAGAAGATGCAGGTTTAGAAATTGAAAACTGTTGTAGAACCCCTGATGAGTCAGTTATGAAGGGAATGAATGATGAAGGTACTAAGTAATTTGCCACTTTGACCTGGATAGTGTCAAATGTCTTAAGTGTGTTAGAGCTGGTAACTCCAAGAAAGTACGGATGATCATGGCCTGGCACTTGTGTCTCATCGACACGAATGTTATTCACTGTTTATCAATGTAATAAAAAGAACTGCAGATGCTGGAGATTCCCTACAGCGTGGAAACAGGCCCTTCAGCCCTACAAGTCCTCACCGACCCTCCAAAGAGTAACCCACCCTAACACTACGGGCAATTTAGCATTGCCAATTCACTTGACCTGCACATCTTTGGACTGTGAGAGGAAACCAGAGCACCTGGAGGAAACCCATGCAGACACTGGGAGAATGTGCAAAATACACAGACAGTTGCCCGAGGCTGAAATCGAACCTGGGACCCTGGTGCGTGAGGCAGCAGTGCTAACCACTGAGCCACCATGCTGCCCAATTTGAAACAAAAGCAGAAATTGCTGCAGAAACTCAGTGGTCTGGACTAGAAACTTTAACTCTGCTTTCTTCCCACAGATACTGCCAGAACTGTTGAGTTTCTCCAGTAATTGTTGCTTTTGTTAGTTATCAACCTAAACATGGATGCTGCTCAGATCTTACTGAATATGGACATGGACTACTTCAATATCTGAGGAAGCATGCAAGGTGCAATCATCAGCAGACATCCCCACATCTGACCTGGTGATGGAGGGAAGATCAATATGAAGCAGCTAAAGATAATTGAACATTGCACATTATCCTAAGGAACTCCTGCAGAGATGTCCTAGAACTGAGATGATTGAGCTGAAGCCATCTTCCGTTGCTAAGTTCTAATCGCTTGAAGATTTCTTTTCAATCCCTGATGATTTGGAAGCACCACAAGCTAAAACAGTTTGGCTATGATGACTGATATGACACCAACCAGTGGAGAGTTTTCCCGCGATTCTCAGTGATTCCAGTTTTCCCTGATTCTCATTGATTCTAGTTTTGCCAGGGCTCCAGGTGCCACGCTCTATCAAAGGCTATTTTGAAGTCAAGGCAGTCTCTCTCACTTTGATTCATCAGTTCAGCTCTTTTGAACCAAGAGTGTAAAGAGGATAATAGCTGTCTTGAATTCAAACCAATCATCAGTGACAAGTTCATGACTGAGCAAATGCCATTTGATTCCATTTTGACAACCAACATCATCACTTGTCTGATGACTAGGATGATGATGATGATGATTATTGAAATGGGAGTTAAACCTATCAAAGAACTGTCCAAGAATGTGTGGAGTTAAGAAAAAGCAGTTTGGGGTATTTGAGTTCCTGTTTACATATTATGATCCTACACAATGGTAATGCTGGACTGTTAAGAACGCAGAAGCAAGCCTGACTTGATCAATAAATGTTTATTATTTGCAGTCAGTTACAATAGTGGTTAATCACTGAACCATGTGGACATGAGGCTGCAGATATTCTTTAACAATAAAACATGTTGTTTGCACAAAAAAGTGGTTAGAAACATCTAACACAAACAGCAAAGCATGTTCAATGTGTTACCTATCCCTGTCATTTCATTTTTACTTAATTGATTCTTCCCAGTTTCTTTCCCTTGGATTGTGGGAATAAATTTATGATTCCTTTCATGTCTGCTAATACAAAATTTTCATCATCCTGATGGCCTACACTTTTCAGTTCAATATCAAGAAGATTTCTATCTAAACTCTGACAGTTTGGAAACACCACAGACTAAAACACTTTGGTTACGGTGACTGGTTGCCCTGAAATAAAACTTGATTATATTGCTCGGTGAAACCTTTCTCCTTTCTGAACTGAACTGAAGCAGTTCTTCTAATCTTAGACCTTGAACTTACTGTTCTGAAGTCAAAACCAAATTTAATAGCCTTCATGTGTTTACTCTGTCATACACTCAACAGTATTTTTCTTTCATTAACACTACAGGTCTTTCCTATTTGACACCAATTATAGAGTCATAGAGATGTACAGCACGGAAACAGACCCTTCGGTCCAACCCATCCATGCCGACCAGATATCCGTACCCAATCTAGTCCCACCTGCCAGCACTTGGCCCATCTCCTTCTAAACCCTTCCTATTCATATACCCATCCAAATGCCTTTTAAATGGTGCAATTCGACTAGCCTCCACCACTTCCTCTGGCAGCACATTCCATACACATACCATCCTTGCGTGAAAAAGTTGAATTTTCCCAGACACACTCCAATGTCCAGTGATACATGAATTCAAACAGCAAAGGCAGTAACTGTGCAGGTTCACTGTGATGTCAGTTTCTTTCTTTCTGTGTCTCTCCTGCGCTGATGTCACCATGTGCTTCCTTTGTCTGTACCCCTCCCTTTTTAAAACTGCTGTTATTTTGACTTTTTTTTTCTACAAAGTTTCAAAACAATGCAACAGCAAATGAAACAGTAATTGCTGCTCCTGGAATTTGAGGAAATCACCTCCAACGCCTAAAATACCTCAAAAGAGGAACAGCTGTTACAGCCAGAAAGTTTTCCCGTCTTCCATCTTGGATTACCCAGAATCCTCTCATTTGCTTTCGTGAATAGATGTGCTTGCTCTATTGCTTCAAATGACTTTCTCATTTAAAAACAAATAGTTTCATCTAACTAACTAAAATCCATCTGCCTCTATTTCTTTTTTAAAAATCCAAATTTCAAAAATGGTAATGATTTATTTTATACGTTTATCACACCTCCTCTCAAATAAATAGTGAAAAGGTGTCAGAGAGAGGTATTTTCCTTTTCAATCAAAAGTTATTCTTAGCACTATTCCAATGTTAGATTTGCAGTAATTATATACATATATTAAACACTAATCTTCATAACAACCATATTTACCCAACTCCATTTTGATCATAGCATTCCCTTTTTTTCATTTTTGTCCTGACCAAAATGTCCACTATAAAATTGTTCTTGCCAACCACATGAATAACTTAGAAATTGTATGGCTGTGACATTAAGTACCAGTGAAGCAATCTTTGTCACAAAATGTCTTCAAAGAAACTAAAGGATTATAGCCCCTATAAATAATAGCCTCTTCAAAGTGTTCGAATATGAACATTTCAAATTGCCATAAAGCTAACAAAGGTCTCTTTCTCCACTGCCCAATATTTCCATTAACAAGCATTCAGTTTTTGAAAAAAAACTCATGGACAATGTATGCTTATCTTGTAGTAAAATAACATATATATCAAAGTAATTTGGCGTCATTTACCAATTTCTATCTCATCTGTTTTGTATACCCTCCACCCTGTGTTGACTGGCCCATCTTATCGTAGTTGTCCCCTTATCTGCTGAACCTAAAGCTAAATTCCTGACCCATCCCAACAGTACAGGCTGGGCTTCCTATTGTTTTCACTATATTAAAAAGATACTTTTCTCCTGACTATCTTGCTGCTATATCACACTGCTTCTTCCACCTTTCTGAAGTAACAATTCACGCCATTGAATTCCTTTTTGATTTTAGATGTTCTAATTGATCTTAATGGTTCAACAGAGACAGGTAATAATATTAACACCTATGTTTTCAACAACTAATTTCTGAGATTAGCCTTTTTATCCCCTTTTCATTGATGGTTGAGCATTTTTCGAATGATTTCAGTCCAATGTACATGTTTTTGTTTGTTTTTCTCTGAAATTTGGGATATACATTGGAAGCACAGTGTCTGAATTTTGGTTTATAATTCCTCTTTATCAATTTAAGGATCCTCTGTATGCAGTCTGTATATTAGTTCAGAAGGATGGAGTCCAATTGACTCATTTGGGACTTTTTTAATGGCAAATAGTTACAAGGGAATCCCTTGATTCCAATCATTAAGATATTCCTGACAATAAGTTCTAATCATGTTCATCAGAGTTTTATACCATCATTCCTGTGTTTCTTGAGATTGTGATTGATAAAATGAATAGGTAACTTGTGTTAAATGTGTAACACATTATTTTGAGATTATGCCCTCTGGCATCATCTCAAATTTGAGAAATATAGAGCTTGCATCATTAAGTATACTCAAGGCTGAGACAAACAGAATAAACAATTATCAGGTAAAGGCAGAAAAGTGGAGTTGAGGATTTTCAGATCAGCCATGAGTTAATTGAATGGCAGGGCAGACTTGACTGGTTGATTTCTGCTCCTACATCTTATGGCCTTAATTTTTCCCAAAGTCATTGCTCAGATAATTGTGTTAAAACATTCATAAATGCTAAAAACAAAATACTGATTCCCACTCCAGGTTTTAGGTAGGGGTCTTATACAACCCTGCTTAATTGTTCTTTGAAAGCTGATTCTGCATTTCAAGTGTTACGATTTCCCATTACGTGATATATGGCATGTCTGGCAAAATTTCACCTCATCTATATGTCGTTCTACCCAATAAAAATGTTTCAGTATTGTTGTCTGTGTTTTCCTAATACCTAAGTGATCTATTGTGAGCAATTCATAAAATTTTATTATGCAATTCAGGACTCTGACCTGTTGGATTATTCTTCAGTCCCTCATTAGTATTTTGGCTTTTCAATAACAATATTGAAGTATTAGTACTGACTAAATTTCTGAATAGGCTGTTGATATAAATCTCTCAATTTAGGATGTGTTTGTTGTATTTCTATGAAAGAAGATAGACTAAACAAAGGAACTTCATACTCTTTATCTTTGTCCTTTTCATTTACACTTATGAGTTCAATAACAGAATTTCCAAGTTATCGCCTGTTTACAAGACAATACACACACATCTGCCAGAACTGTTGCTTCTCAGATCTTTGATATTTGATGCTTATCAAAATAAATTTTTCCATAATCGTAATTTCCCTAACTTGCTCAAAAATTGTTTCTGGGAAACCAGTGTGCCCATAACATTTATTTTTCTTTGAAATTCTGAAAATGTCTGACTAGGTAATTAGTAAGCTTCAGGGACAAGCTCATGAGCATTGAGCCTATTTTTTAGCACTTCCACAACCTGCACATTACTCTTGTGACAAATTGATGTTCCCCAGTCATAGCTGTACCTATGGTCCAAGCATATTTTGCTATTTTGGCTGCCCATATAGCTTTTCAAATGAAGTGAAATGTCTTTCTAAATGCTGGGTAATTACTTAAAATCTGTCATCCTTATTTTTTTCTACCTCAAATTTATCTGCTAACTTTCCCAGTTTAGCCTAATTCAGATATTTCAAATAATCCAGTTGCTGCTTCTATTCACAGAAAAATCATGTTTATATTCATTACCATTTCAAAAGTTGAATCCATATAATGGACTTCACTACACTCTTATTTGTTTCTATGACCACTTTGTACTAATTTCTTTCAAAGAGGTACAGTTCCTTCTTAAGTTCAATGAATATCAATGTGATAAGACCTCCACTTGTTATGATTCTAACTGACAGTAATACTGGATAAGCCAGATCCCAGAATGAAGCCAGGTTTGAAACATCAGAAGTTTTAACTTTTGCAGTTGGTTGTTAAGGTGATTAATCACATACTCACACTACACTTGCAAATGTTCTTTAACAATAAAGTATTGATTTATTACACACAAAAAAACTTATCTCTGGATGACATTGAGTCATCTCCTGTCTGTGGCTGAACAGGTACCTAGTCTCTAGCAATCCTCCAAGTGCTAGTGGCCTGAGCCATTTTTTTCCTTGCCCAAATATGGAGCTGTCAGCATTGTAGGCAATGACCTGATGGTATCATCGCTGGATTGTTAATCCAGAGACTCGGGTAATGTTCTGGGGACCCAGGTTCTTATCCCACCATGGCAGAATTTAAATTTAATAAAACTCTGGAAATAAGAGTATAATAATGGCCATGAAGCCATTGCTAATTGTCAAGAAAAACTGATCTGTTTCACTAATATCCTTTAGGGAAGGAAACTGCCATTCTAGCCTGGTCTGAGACAAAAAAAACTGCAGATGCTCGAATCCAAGGTAGATAAGCAGGCGACTGGAAAAACGCAGCAAGCCAGGGAGTTCCGGAGGTGGAGAAGTCACCGTTTCGGGTATAACCCTTCTTCAAACATAATGTTATCAGGCTGCTACGTCTGTACAAGCCCTGAAGAAGGGTTTATAGCCAAAACATTGACTTCTCCACCACCTGATGCCGCCTGGCTTGCTGTGTTCTTCTAGCCTCCTGCTTGTCATTCTAATCTGGTCTAGCCTACATGTGACTCCAGACCCACTGCAATGTGGTTGACTCTTAACTGCACTCTCTGAAATTAGGGATGGGCAATAAATGCTGGTCTAGCCAGTGATGCCTCATCCCATGAATAAATAAACAAAACTGGAGGTTTTTAATAAAAAGGTGTTTGGAATATGGGCCAAACCAAGGCAAACAGGACTAATTTAGTTTACCTGAAGGACCTGTTTCCATGCTGTGTGATTCAATGCTATCTTCAGATTCTGTTTGTCGATGAGCAGGGCACCTTCGGAATGCCAGTGTTTATCAAAGATGTAAGATAGCAGGCATCAGTGTTTCAGCAGAAAACTGCCAAGTGCTAAGTTGTTCCATGCAAATACTGAGAGACACCATAGGGGCAGGGCAAGAAATTACTGCGGAGAGTTTGATAAAGATGCAGATACAGCAATTAGAAAAGCAATTGAAAATTTGGATTGTATTTTAAGGAAATGGACAATAAAGGAAACTGCACCATTCTGGGTTATGGTGAAACTCTTAATAAAAGTATTCTATGTAGTTTCGTCTCCTTTTTGAATAAAAGCTGTATTTGCATTGGACTATTATTTCACTGCAGGGGGAGTCTAGACTAGAGGACAAGATTAAAATCAAAGGGTTTCCCATTAAAGATGGTGATTAGAAATTACTTCTCTTGGAGGGTCATTGTTCTTTTCCTGAAAATGCAGGAGAGGTTCAGTTATTTAATATATTCCAGGCTGAATTAAACAGATTTTTGACAACCAGGGAGTCAAGGTTAGAATTTTGGAGAGTGGGCAAGAAAATGAAGTTAAGGTCTCAGTCATGATCTTATTGCAGGGTAGAGCAGGCTCAAGGTCCCAATGTCTTGTTCATGTTCATTTCTTACATTGTTCCCCATTCTGTTCATGTGCAAACAGTCTGTCTTGTTCAGGCCTAGCAGTCTGATAACACTATGTTTGAAAGTGAAGTATTTCAATCTGAAGCAAGGATGTTAAATTTTAAGAAGCAAAATTACGAAGACGTGAGGAACAAATTTGCCGAGGTGGATTGCAAAAGTACAAGAGAAGGCATTACCGTGCAAAGGCATGAGATCATATGATATGTAGCAGAATTAGGACATTTGGCCCATCAAGTCTGCTCGATCATGGCTGATGTGCTTTTCACCCCCATTTTTCTGCCTGTTCCAGCATCCACTGCACTTCAGGGTAGTGAATTCCACAGCTGCACAACACTTTGGGAGAAGTCATTTCTCCTCAACTCTGTCTTAAATTTGCTACCCCTTATCCTAAGACTATGACCTCTCGTCCTAGAATGCCCCACAAGAGGAAGTATCCGCTCCATGTCTATTTTATCCATACCTTTTCTCATCTTGAATACCTCAACTTGATCTCCCTTTATTCTTCCAAATTCCTAAGAATATAGGCCTAAACTATTCAATCTCTCTTTGTATGACAATCCCCTTTTTTGGAATCAGGAGAAAGTGAAGACTGCAGATGCTGGAAAAGTACAGCCAGTCAGGCAGCATTGAGGAACAGGAGAATAGCCGTTCCAAGCATAAGCTCTTCATCAGGAATGTTTCATCAGTTATGCTCGAAATGTCAACTCTCCTGCTCCTCAAATGCTGTCTGACCTGCTGTGCTTTTCTAGCACCACACTTTTTGACCCTTCTCTGGAATCTGGCGAATCTCCTCTGAACTGCTTCCTTTGCCACTACATCTTTCCTCAAATAAGGGGACTAAAACTGTGCATCGTATTCCAGGTACAGTCTCACCAAAGCCTTGTTTGGTTGCAACAATACTTCCTTACATTTATATTCTAAACCTTTAGCTATAAAAGCCAACATTCCATTTGTTTTCTTTATTATCTGCTGCACCTACATGCTAGTGTTCTGTCACTCATGAATGAGGACACCCAGATCCCTTTGCATGGGAGCATCCTGAAGTCTCTCCCCATTTAGATAATAGGTCACCATCCCATTTTCCAACCAAAATGTATGATTGTACACATATCCTCGTTAAACTCCATAAGCCACATTTTGACCCACTCTCCTAACCTATCTATATCCATTTGTAAGGTTCTTATTTGCTCATTGCAGTTTACCATGCTGCCTATTTTTGTGTTGCCTGCAAATTTGTCTTTAGAACTTTCTTTCCTCATATCAAAGTCATTAATGTAGATTGCAAATAGCTGGGGTCCAAGGACTGAAACGTGTTGCACCCCACCTGTTACTTCTTGCCATCCAGAAAAAAATACATTTATCCCAATTCTCTGTCTTCTGTCCATTAGCCAGTCAAATTCAAGCATAATAAATTATGCCCAATGCCATATAATCCAATGTTGTGAATTAACCTTTTGTGTGGCACCTTATCAAATGCCTTCCAGAAGTCTAGATATATTATATCTACAGGATACTTTATCTATTTTGCTTGTTACATCTTCGAAGAACTCTAGTAAATTAGTAAAACATGAGTTGCCCTTCATAAAACCATGCTGACTCTGATGCATAACATTTTGACTTTCCACATGTCCTGATACTGCTTTCGTGATAACTGATTCTAACACTTTCCTAACAATTGATGTTAGACTAACTGGTCTGTAATTTCCCACATATTGCTTCCCTCCCTTTTTGAATAAGACCCTTACATTAACATTTTTCCAATCCACTGGAACCTTGCCTGTATCTTGTAACCAATGGATCCATTATCTCCACCACTGCTTTGTTTAATATCCTAGGATGTAGCAACTTGGAGATAGCGAGGACTACTGATGTTGGAAAGTCAAAGAATCGATAAAGGTAAACTCTCTTCCCTTTTAAAAAGCCATAGATGCTTTTGCAATTTTTTTTAATATTTTGTGCTAGTTTTCTTTCATAATTTACCTTAGTTCTTTTTATTAATTTTTTAGTATCCCTTTGTTTATGTTTGAAAGTTTCCTAATCTTACAGCCTGCCGCTAAACTTTACAATATGGTAAATCTTAGTTTTTAACTTGATATTGCCCCAAACCTTGTTGAGTAGCCATGGATTTTTTTTAACCACCGCCCTCCACCCCAACCACTATCTTTCATCTTCACTGGGATATGTTTTAGTTGTGAGGAATTGAGGAGCTTCTTAAATAACTGCCACTGCTCATACCTTTTTAGCATTCCTGCCCAAACTGCTTGGGCCAAAACTGTCCTCATGTCTATGTAATTTCCTTTGTTTCACTCCCGAACACTACTGTGGGACTCCACTTTCTCACCCCCAAACTGAACTTTGATTTCTATTATCTATCTTTAAAAAATATGATGTGTTTTTCAGCAACAATAAATTCATTCAAGGTGCAAAAACTCGTAAAAGGTCAGTCAACTGTAGCTAACAAAGGAAGTTCAGGATTGTATAAGATAAAAAGAAGAGATCTATAAATCTGTCAGACTCAGTTAGTCTGAGGATTGCATTGTTTATAGAATACAGCAAAGGAAGACAATAAACTGATTTTTAAAATGGAGAAAATAGAATATTAATGCAATCTGGTTTAAAAAAACAACATATAAAGGAAATGTTTGGCCAAAATGAATGTGGATCTATTACCGGCAAATTCAGGAGAATTTATAATAGAGCATAAAAATAGCAGAGAAGTTCAATAATTATCTGCTGTCTGTTTTCCTTGAGGAAAAAACAAGGAATCTCCCAGAACTAGATAAGTGGCTATTGAAGGAAATTTGTGTCAGTAAGAAGATTGTACTGGAGAAGTTAATGGGGTTGCAAGTTGATAAATCCCAGGATCTGCTGTTCTACATCTGAAAGTGTTGAAGGAGTCAGCTATAGAGATAGTTGATGTATTGATTATCATCTTCCAAACTCTTATAAATTGTGGAATGATTCCTGCAGGAGGGAAGGTAACAATGTCACGTGCTTGTGAAATACCAGGTGAGAAAAAGAGATGAGTAAAGAACTGTTAGTCTTGTACCAATAATAAGAAAAGAAGATAGAATCTATTGGAAAGGATGGGAGAATTAGACACTTGGATGGCAATCATCTCTTTGAGAATTGTCACCATGAATTTGCAAATGGAAAATTGCGTTTGATGAACTTATTTGAGGTTTTTACAAGTGTACAAAAAATGGACATGGTATATTTAGATTTTCAGAAGGCTGTTCATAAAGTCTCCTATAGAAGGCTATTAGAAACTTTGGAGTAGGTGGTATGAATTAACGATTGGCGAACAGATAGCAAACAGAGAATAAATCGGTCAATCTGACATTAGCAGGCTGTGGGTCGGGGAGTACTGCAAGGGTCAGTACTTGGGCCCCGGCTGTTCACAACATATATCAATAATTTTGACATGGGGACCAAATGTAATGTTTCCAAATTTGCAGATGATACTAAGCTAAGTGGGAATATATGTTGTGGAGAAGGTATAACGTGACTTCAGAAAGATTTGGACAGGCTTAGATAATGAGCAAGAACAGGGAATATAACGTGGAAAATATGAGGTATTCCACCCTGGTAATCACAATTGATATATAGAGTATTTCTTAAATTATAACAGGTTGAAAAGTGTAGAAGTACAAAGGGACATAGGTGTTCTGGTTGATAAGTTACTAAAGGCTAACATGCAAGTGCAGCAAGTTATTAAGATGGCTAATGGAATGTTAGCCTTCATTGCAAGTGGAATTGAGTACAGGAAAAGTGAAAACTTTATTCAATTGTATAGGAGTTTGGTTAGACCATACCTGGAATAGTATGTGCAATTTTGGACTCCCTAAACTTCACAAGATATTATTGCCTTGAAGAGGGGCTGTTGAAACTCCAATTTGTGTAAATTGAGGTAGAGATTGACAGATTTCTAATTATGGTCGTGAGCTGGATAAAAGTCGTTGAAATGTTTAATCAGTCATGATTGTATTGAATGGCAGGGCAGGCTAGATGGGCCGAGTGGCCCACTACTGTGTCCCGATATCTACACTCAATGTCCCAGCATTCCCTCTCTCCTGCATCCTTTCTTCATCTTCTCTCCTGTGTACTATTCTTCAATTTCCATGCTCACTGGTGCATGGCACTAGGAGTCATCCAGAAAATGCAGCTCTTGAAGTCCTTCTTATTTAATCCTTACCCAGCTTTCTAAACTCTGTGTGCAGAACTACATCCTTCTATCTGATGATGTCATTAGTACTGTGATGGGATATGACCTCTGGCAGTTACACACCCTCTCTCAGTTTGCAACTGCTCAATGGCAGTCTTGACCCTTACACCAAAGAGACAAAGCACCATCCTGAAATCAGGGCTGGAGGCAAAGAAAAGCTCATCTGTTTTCCAAAGTATAGAACCATGTATCATTAATTCTTTCTAACCTTCCATACAAACCCTGTACACTGAACCACATTATGGATATGGCTCTGGCTGCATTTCCCAGAGGAGCAATGGGGTCAACATGTGACTTAATGGGTGATACTTCCACGCATCTGCTTATCCAGTGACACCATGGGACTGCAGCTCAGTTAAGAGGACACCTGCTGTTTGAGTCCTGAAATTCTGGATACAAACCCCAGTTGAGAATTTGAGCATCAAGCCATGGCTGTACTGAGGAGCTGTACTGAGGCTGTGCTGCTTTGTTGGGAGTGCTGTCCTGCACTTGCATTATTTGGAGGCTGCAACTGCCTGCTTGCACAGATTAAAAAGAACAATCCTTGTTAATATCTGGGAGTTCCTGTCCAAAGATGTACAAGTTAGGTGGATGAGCCATGGAAAGTGCAGTGTTAGAGGAATAGGGTGAGGGGGATGGGGGTGGTTGAGTTTGGATGGGCTGCGCAAAGAGTCAGTGTGGACTTGTTGGGCTGAATGGCTTGTTTCCACACTGTAGAGTTTCCATGTCATGTAACTCGACAGTCCAAATGTATGGAGGGATACATTTGTTATGTATCCCTCCAGAGAAATGGAAACTCGTTAATCTCAAAACTTTTCATTGTACATTACAGAGCAATAGAATTACCAGCCTGATGCTGTTGGCTGATCATAAACTCACATGAAATCCAGCATGGGGTGTTGAGCAAAGCACCCACATGAACTGAAATTATTGATTGGAGCCTGGTCCATGAAACTCTAAATGGGAAATTGAACAGAACCTGCCTCAGGCACAAACACAATACAGCAGAATCACACAGAGCAAAACAGGAACACAAAATGCAGCAGACTCCAGAGGAAGAGGATGAGTAATGGTGAAGGGGTGGAAGGTAAGTGACTTTTTCTGCCTAAATTAGACAGCAAACACATATGAAACTTCCAAATATTTAACAGCCGGATTGTGAGACTGTTGCGATTGTTTCTGAAGCTGCTCCTTGTTGCACTGTGCAGGAGTACACCTTCCCACTGCTCCAATCACGGTCAGGGACGGTCAGGTAGCTGCTGAGACTGAAGCTGTTGTCCAGGTCACGGGACACCACGCTGGCTTGGACCTCACTGCTCGTCGGACTCCCATCCACTGTCCAGCTGACTACAGCAAAGCCCATGGACAGTTTGCTGACCAGACAAACTAATGTGCCTGCCCCTTTACTGGACATCTCCTCATCTGAAGGCCCAAGCAGTTTTACTTAAGGGTCAGGGAGTTGCTGAGCTGCAAGAGAAAAGACAATGTTTGCATACAAAGTTAGCAAAGAATATAGCATCATTTCAGTTTAATAAGAACAGGTTTGAGATGTTGCAGCTTCCAGAATTGGGCCTCAGAAGGTTATTGTGGGAGTGAGGATCCCTCGATTAAGATTATTGAGATTTGTGACAATAGAAAGTACTAATTTTGATGTAAAAACAATTGTCCTGGTGACTCTGAATGTCAGCATCATTCACTGTGGGGAATCCACTTCCGTCTCAATGGTTGTATATGGATCTGTGCTAAGTTGGTTCATCAGGGATACTGCTGTTGATCTCAATATCCGTGTTTGAAGGGTGAGGGATTCTGGAGATCATTGCTGATTGAAAGCCAATGATGATTCTGTGCTCCTTCAATGCCAGCCACAGGCATTCAGGAATAAATGTACCTCAATCTCTCCACAGCTCTGACTGAAAGCTCCAGGTGTGTGTGGTCCTGAGCTCTACAGACTAATGAGCAACAGGACATGGAATGGTCTATGAGGATGCTCCAATTAGCCCATTCAAGGTGAGAAGAACAAAAGAACTTCTTGCTTGATCTTCAATGATCCTTTCTCCAGCTCAATACCTCCTCCTCCTCCCGCCCCCCCCCCCCCCAATCTTTTTTCCCACAGAGTCCTCTGAATGGGGAAAGGCTGCTGGCAGTGTACACAATGCTGCAACGTTAACTCCTGGCACAAGTTCAATGTCAACATGACATCCAGCAGCAGCTCACAGTGAGCGAGTGGTGAAGGCTCTGGTCTGAGGTGTCAGTACTGAAACTCAACATAAATCCAGCAAGCCCTTTCATTGTACTGTCACTCCTGCCATAGTCCAGCGACAGAGTGATTCGGGTCTGAGACCACCATCTCAGTGAATTCACCTCAGAACCTGAGCTCCAGCCTGAGAACGTGCAAAACCTAAATCAAAGCAACAAGTCTCCAAGGAGCAATGAGAGCAAAGGATAGCAATGAAGGAAAGGGAGCGGAGGGAGAGTTCCAGCATGTATTGGGAGAATGTGAGGAGGTGAAAACTAAAGGCCTAACAAATGAGGTACGAAGGGAGAATTATTTGGAAAATGCCTTAAATTCTTCCAATTTGGCCTTTGACCTAACACTTCCTTACGTGGTATGGTAACATTCAGTTTGATATTTCTACATGTACGTCCTGGGGACAGTTCTTCTATATTAAAAAGGTGCCATATTAATACAAGTGATTACGTTGAGCGAGGTGGGACTTCCTTGCTCAAGGAGAAGGCAAGACACAAAATAAGCAATGGTATGGTCATCGTCAGAATCATTAGAAATTGAAGCTAGAGAATGAAAGAGTCCCTTGTGTGTATGTGACAAGAAAGTGCTCTTAAAGAAACTAGAAACATTAGATGGTTTGCAGCAAACAACCTGCCCCAGAAATGGAAAGGAGAAAAGCTGAGGAAGGATTGGAGATGGAATGTCTGAAGGCAAGAGAATTGTTGAAGGATCAAGTTGTAGTGACTGTAACGAGGTCAGTCAGATGGACCTCAGAATATGAGTTCCCTTATTGGAGCTGTTAATCCGGTCCAATTCGGGAAATATGGCTGACAGATATAGACTGGTGCATCAGAGGTTCGGTTCACTCAGTGCTGGCTCTGAGAAAGTCAGACTAGCGACAAGTACTATGCACCTGTAAATAAAAGGTGATGTGATACCAGCCTCTGTGGAGTTATGCGACAAGACTGTGATTAATAATGTAACCATGCAAAAGTGCTTGCAACCTAAAGATTAAGTGGATTCAAACAGGCACTACAACTGGCTTTGTTATTAGAAAATGAAGGATGTGGCGCGTAAGAGTTACAGGGGAGATCCATGGACTTGCCAGGCCGACTAAACTTTGAGAGAGCACTGGAGTGAAGGCAATAGCACAGCCTCACTCAGGACATATCCTGAACAGAGGGACTATGGGTCAGCCCACAGGAAAACCCTAAAACAGTGGCAATCCTCAGCCAAATAGTTAACATTTTTCAAGGATCCGGGCTGGCAGGCCATTATAGTTGCTGCTATTATGCAAACTCGAGACAGCATCAGATTTCTGCTAGACCTGAATTGAGTAAAACAACTCAGGTTGGTATCCAAGAGAGTGCACACCCTGGAAAGCCCACCTACCTTTGGTTTGGAACAATTAAATTGCTTAGCAACATCCAAATCAGAACCAAAATGTCTGGTTGAATGGTCACCTGGTTCTAATGGAGATTGATAACGGCGCAGCTATATCCGTGATTGCAAACCAGTCTTTAACAAATGAATGCTCTAGACTCCAACTCTTAAGTTTGCATAAGATCTCAGCTAGATTGAGATCCTATACTAGGGAACCTTTGCAGATTAAGGGTACAACAGCGGTTCGGGTCTTGTATGATGGTGCAAAATTAGTTGAGAAAGATTCATCTTGATTGGCTCAACATTTTTCGATTAGAAATGGCTGCCTGAGTGAAATCCTAAGAAGACACCTGGACATTTTTCAGGAAGGACTAGGAACTGTCAAAAGAGCAGCGGCCATTTTGCATCTTGACCAGGAAGCAATTCCACAATTCTGCAAGGCCTGCCCAGTCCTATTTGCCTTGCGGGCAGAAGTAGTGGCTGAAATCAGGAGGCTGCAATGCGAAGGAATCGAGCCAGTGCAGTTTGAGGAATGGGCAGTACCGATTGTGAAGCCCAGTGAGTAGATTCGCCTTTGTAGGGATTTTAAATAAATAGTAAAGCGCTTCTTACAGCTGGATAAAAACATAATCCCTCACAGAGGGTTTATACACAAATCTGGCAGGGGCTGTCTATAATGAAGCTGGACATAGCCATGTGTAATGCAACTGCAGTTAGATGAGGATTCCCAGACAAATGCCCAATTAATTCTCAAAAGCATTTGTACCAATACATGAGACTGTCAATTGGGGCATCATAAGCCTGTGTAATGTATTAGTGGACGAGAAAGAAAATTTTATATGATCTACCCCAGGTTTCCATTTATCTGGAATGATGTGCTAATAAAAGGGAAGACCAATAAAGAGCACTAGAGAACTTGGACATTGTCCTTAGATGTTTCCCCAAGATGGGAATATGCCTTAAAAGGGGAAAATGTGTGCTTTGGGCATGCCAAGTGACCTACTTGGGCTACACCCATTGGAAGATAGTGAAGGCAATCAAAAGAGGCCCAGCTCCCACATCTGTTCCTTGGATTGGTGAGGTATTACAGAGAGTTCATACATAGCCTGGCCTCATCCTGGCACCCTTCTATCTGCTATGGGAAAATGGTCACGCTTGGAAATGGTCTCGTAGCCAAGACGTAGCCTTTAGGGAAGTGAAGGAGCAGTTATCATCGGCCAAGGTGTTAGCACATTATGATGCCAAGTGAGATCTGGTGCTGATGGGCAGTGCCTCCCTGTAGAGTATCAGGGTAGTGTTAGCTCGCAGATGGCCCAATGCAGAGGAATGCCCAATCGGGTATGCTTCCTGGACTGTGGCTGATGCAGAGCACAAATACACCCAGATAGAGAAGGAAGGTATGGCGGTCATCTTTGGTGTGAGAAAGTTGTATCGATATCTATACAACACAAATTTGTAATACTAACAGACCACCAACCCTTGGTAGGGCTACTCGAGGAGGATAAGGCAGTGCCACCATAGCTTCAGCTCGAATTCAGCATTGGACTCAGTCTAGGTGCATACAATTACACTGTGCGGAGGCCAAGTAGAAAGTGCGGATGCATTGAGCCGCCTCCCACTGGTACATATACGAATGGTAGTGCTGTCACTGGAAGAGTCCGTTCTGGCTTTAAACTTTCTGGAGTCCCTTCCAGCCATCGCTGTAAATATTGGAACGTGGACACAAAAAGATCCCGTTCTGGAAAAATATAACAGCTGGCGGCAATGGGGGAAACATCAAAAGGGTCATCACAACCAGAACTAAAACTTCCCTGGACTCGGTGAGACCAGATCACTGTAGAGGATGGTATTTTATTATGGGGAGTGTAAGGGATTGTCCCGAGCAAAGGTTCTCATCCATTACTGGCTGAACTCCACCAGAAACATCCAGGGGTGTACAAAATGATGATGTTGATGAGAGGTTATGTCTGGTGGCCAGGATTTAATGCAGACATAGCCATGGTCATAGACAATGGGTCATCATTTTCCAGCAGGATATTCCTAAAGTTGAATGGCATTGGCACACCAGGACAGCTCCATACCATCCATTGTCCAATAGTCTGGAAGAAAGAGCCATCCAAACTTTGAAGATAAGCTTTAAGAAACAGCTTCCACCTTCACACATTACAAAACTGTCCCAGATCCTATTTAATTATCTGACCACCCCTCGTAAACTCCAGGAATAGCTCCAACAGAGTTGCTATTGGGGAGAAGACACCACACCAGGTTAAATCTGATCTTCATGGACCTGGGCAAGAGGGAAAACAAGGAAGTGAAACAGTAGCAGGAACACCAATGCTTGACACAGACTCTGCTAAGCGAGAGACAGTTTACATGTGGATGCCGCAGCCTCAGCACCTTTACCATCTGAAGAAAAGGAGCAATTTCTTCCATCATGCTCCGGGTGCGAGAGTCAGGCTGCATATCTGGGGCTGAGTCGGAGTAACTGGACACGGTGGGTAAACGCCCCTAAAAACGGTATGAGAAAATGAACAAGTCTGTCCTGGACTGAGAGGGGGATGGATGTAATCATGGTTGACAGGTATAAACAGGAGTGTTCCCCCTCCAATTTTATTTTGATTTAATCCCTGACCTCTACTTCACTGTTTGATCACACAACATTGCCCTTTGATGTGAAGGGCCCTGCTTGTCACTGGCCACTCGGGTGTTTCTTTGCTTCCTGGTGGTGGAAACTGAATAAAGATTCGTGCACCTTGTGTCTTTCATTGTGTCTTACACTTGCACACACACAACATGGGTGCTGGGGAATAAATAAGCACTACCACAGTTTAGTGTGGGGGTAAAAATTTAAAAAAAATAAACAGAAGTGTCAGAGATTCTGTTCACTCAGATGCTGCCTCTTGAGGAAGCTGGATCAGTTTGCGAAGGATCCTCCTTGTATCAAGAGAGAAAAAAAAATTAAACAGGAGTACCGGTTCTACTCTCCCACTTCACTTTGTTTTCCCCATTAGCATTTCCCCTATCGGGTTTTGCTTGTCACTGGTTCCCTGGCCACACGGGTGCCTTGAACTAACAGCTAATGTCAGAAACAGCACAAACTCAGACAGGTAGCACCAAGAGTGATTGTTCTGCTTCTGCTGCGAGACTCTGGAGAAACAACCAACATTTTCACTCAGGTTAAGAAATAGGCATGAGGAAATAATCAAGTTTCATCAAGTGTCGAAATTCACACAGTTAGTATCCACAGAGGGAATTCCCAGCCACTTACCTGCAAAAAAGAGCTTGGTCTCTTGCCCAAACACACACACAGTGTGATGTTCTAGGTTCTGGATCAGTGGTGGAATTCTAGGGTTCAGTCCATACAGTTATCCAGGATCCTGGAATTGGAGAGAAAACACCTTCAGATACTCCATTCCCAGCATTGATCATGTATTCCCAGTGCCCCAGTTGGTGTGGGACAGTAAGGAATAACCTCACAACAACATCCACACACTGACATTAAAATATCATCAACACTCAGTAGTGGGAATGATTCACAAAGTTACCAATTATGAAATAACGGCAATTGGAAAATATTATACCCAAGAACAACATTAAAGTAATTTATGAATTCTTAAATATTAGAGTATTTGATCCAATACAATGATATTAGGAGGCCATTATTTCCTGATATCAGTTTTTGTGTTACCTTCTGTCACTGTGAGACATAAGCACTGGCCGAGCTAAACCACTTTCCACAGTAATACACGGCGGCATCATTCACCTCCACGTTTTTGATGATTAACTGGTAAATGTTGTGGCCGCTGTTGGCTGTCGATGTGAAACGGTCGCTGCTAAACCCAGACCCATAGATAGGCGCACTGCTCGAGTGATGGTAATAGAGGATCCACTGAGGAGCTGATCCTGGTGTCTGCTTGTACCAGCTCACAACATAGTTATCAGCCGTTCCAATGTTACAGTCCAGTGTGGCCTTGTTTCCCGGTTTCACAGTCAGGTGTGGAGGCTGAGTCAGAGTCTGACACTGTCCATCTGTAAAAGAGCAAGGATTAAACATCAGAAATGGACCCTTGTAAAGGGGACTGTAAAACCCCGACCTGCTGCTGTGGAAGGAGCAGTGTTTTACTTACAGCCCAGCCACACTGCCAGGGAACAGAAAAAGCACAAGATCCACATAATTTCTGCCTGTCTTCAGCGACTGTATCTGGGACAGACTGTGGCAGCAGGTTCCCATTGAAGCCAGTTATAGAGCCCTTCACAACAGGAAGGAAATCCGTGCAAATGAGAGCGATTCACACTGACCAACCAGAGCAAGGACCTGAAACCCACCCATTCAGGCTCAGAGATTCAGGTTGATGCAGTGATACCTCAGTCCGACTCTAAACTCTGTCACATTTTACACTGAAGCTCGTTTATTGTCTGATATTTCCCTTTATGTTTACTGCTTCTTCTGGAGTTAAAATTGTTCTTCACACCTACTATCAAAAATCTCTTTCTAGAGCCAATTCACCTAACCTGCACATCTTTGGACTGTGGGAGTAAACCCACACAGAGAGAATATGCAAACTCCATACAGACATTCACCCAAGGGTAGAATTGCCTGGCACTGTGAGGCAGCAGTACTAACCACTGAGCCACCATGCCACCCTAACAAAAACTTAAAAATCTGCACATTGTCAATCTTTTCGATCACATAATTTGCTTCTCTGCATGCTCTAATAGCTCCGTGCAAGAAAATAGATTCAGCAAACTCCTAAGCAGACAGCACTTACTGAATATCTGGTATTCATGGTCCTTATTTAATTTGCAACCCGACTTGAGGCAGGATTGGACGTAGAAAGTGAAAATTTAGTTTCCAACATCATTCCCAGCTCCAGCTATTTCAGACATTGTGGGTCTGGGCCCAGCAGGGCAGGGCAGGTGCCCATTTCGACTCTGTTAGGGTCTTGTTAACACTGAACTAATGGACATTGACAAGTCACTTCCAGCATGTCTCCAACTTCCAGTTTGTGTAGGGGCCTGTTTGTATGAGGAAAGGCCCTTTCTGCTTGCCTGGGTATCAGAGCTGAAAATGTGTTGCTGGAAAAGCGCAGCAGGTCAGGCAGCATCCAAGGAACAGGAGAATCGACATTTCGGGCATAAGCCCTTCTTCAGAAATCAGAGCAACCAACTGCTTCCCTGAGAAGGGGCTACATTCCATCCCATAATTCATGAGGAACCTGTCTCCAGGCCAGTTCAGAGGATCCCTCTGTGAGAATCCCAATGTGTGTATGTTCCCAGCCTCCAAGATAGGAATTGGAGCAGAGTGACATTCCCAACTCCTGTATCCCTCCCCAGGGTGAATATCCAGCCTAAGGTGTTGGTGAAACCCCTCAGTTAATGTTTGGATAATTTTGCTCTGTCATAGTTTGTGTGAACATGAAAGAGCTGAGCATGTGACTAGTTAATGATGCACCCACTTGCCACCTAACTATCATAATCTAACCTGCTATTGACCACCAGGTGACCAGTTACACAATTAACAATATTTCACAGAATGGTGAATATGATTGAGTCAATAAGTATATCTGTTATTTCCATGGAACCCGAACATTGAGAATGAATTGAACTTCATGGGAATGTTGAAGGAGTTTGAATGAAGCTGCTCAGCAGTCAGTATTTGAGGGTGGTTTGTGCCGTCCAATCCAGCTGCTCCGAGTGGGTGAAATGAACAAACACCTGGCGCCCAGCAGGAACTGGGGCCTGTTATTTTAAGCTGAGGGACTGTCCAGAACACAGTCAACCTCAATATAACATCATTTTACTGCAACCGTACCCAAATCTCTCAGATTCCGTTCCACCCATTTAAGTAACAGAAACATCACTGTTTAAGGAGGCGAACCAGTTCTGTTGGGAATCTATAGCATGGTCTGTTTTGCATCAACTTATTTAAAAACTCCATGTGAAAGGAAGGAAACAGTAAAGATGATTTGTCACATTGTCAGTTTTGTCGAGTTTTCGTTGTGTCTGTTCATGAGTCCGAGCAGCTTTATTGTGCTAACGTTCAAACCTGCCTCATTAATGACTGACCACTCCTCTATAGTACCCCCCCCCTGCCCAATGCTAGCTGGATTCTACCTCTCACTGTGGGAAGTTGTCACAGCCCAGGTTCCCCAGAATTGAGCAGCAGAATTGTGGGCGGCAAGGTGGCACAGTGGTTAGCACTGCTGCCTCACAGCGCCAGAGACCCAGGTTCAATTCCCGCCTCAGACAACTGGCTGTGTGGAGTTTGCATATTCTCCCCGTGTCTACGTGGGTTTGCTCCGGGTGCTCCGGTTTCCTCCCACAGTCCAAAAATGTGCAGGGTAGGTGAATTGGCCCATAGTGTTAAGTGAAGGGGTAAATGTAGGGGAATGGGTCTGGGTGGGTTGCACTTCGGCGGGTCGGTGTGGACTTGTTGGGCCAAATGGCCTGTTTCTACACTGTAAGTAATCTAATTTAAGTAAAATCCTCTGGACTCTCAAACAGTTACTGCAGATTGGACAGTGGCAAATGTAATCCAGTATTAACAAAGGCAGGGAGAAAGAAAAAATACAGTGAATTACAAACCAAATAGACTAATATCGGTCGTGGGACAAAATGCTAGAGACAATTATAAAAGAATATTTGTAAAACATTGGTGAGATTGGACAAAGCCAGCATAGGTTTAGGAAAGACAAACCATGCTTAAGCATGCTGATGGAGTTTTTTGAAGATGCCTCAAGTCGAGTAGATAAGGGAGACCCAGTGGAATTGGTGCATTTGGACTATTAGACAGCTTTTGCTACAATCCCTGGTGAGAAGTTAGTGTGCAAAGTGAAAGCAGATGGGATAAGAAATAATATATCGGCATAGATCAGGAGTTGGTTGAGAGACAGGAAACAGAGAGTGGGAATAAATGTTTTCTGTGGGTCAGGAAGTGACTATTGGGATACTGCAAGGATCGCTATTTGCCATATATACAATTGACCTAAATAATGAAATCAAATACCCCTAAACTACTGACAACACAAAACGAAGCAGGATTGTGAATTGTGAGGAGGGATGAAAAGAGACTTAAAAGTGATTTACTCAACATGAGTGAGTGGGCAAACACATGGCAGGCACATTACATTGGAGCTAAATGCGACGTTGTAAATTTTGGTGTGGAAATCAGAAAGGAAGAGTTTTTTTTAAATGATAATACATTGGCAAGTGTGAAAAGAGAGAGAGATCTGGGTGTCCACATATCACAGTCAATGAAAGTACATAGGCAGGTACAGCAAGCAATTAGAATGGCTAATTTCATTTTGGCTTTCATTGCAAGAGGATTGGAATTCAGAAGTAGGGCTGACATACTGCAGTTACACAGGGCCTTGGTAAGACCATATGTGCACAGTTTTGGTCTCTCCATTGAGGAAAGCATAGACTTGTCATGGACAGAGTATGGCAGAGGTTATATTTGGCTGATACTGGGAGTTTTGCCACTGTCTTATGAGGAACAATTACTTCAACTGGGCCTCTATTCGACACCATGACTAGCTCTGCTGTATCGCAGGGTTTGGCCAAGTCCAAATGAGCTTCAGGAGCACAGACAGCTATTTCTGTGGTCACAAGGAAGATTTCAGCATGGTGTATTGCCTCCTGGTGACAGGATTAAGGACATCTTGGAGGAGTTGCAGTAAATTGTCAAAGGGCAGCATGAGGTCATTGTACACATTGGTACGAACAACACAGGTAGGAAAAGGGATGAGGTCCTGCAGAGTGAATAGAGGGAGTTTGGCAGACCTGATGGGTAATAATCTCTGAATTAATCCCAGTGCCACGCGCTGATGAGGCAAGGAGTAAAAGTATCAGGCAGATGCATTTGTGGCTGAGGAGCTGGTGCAGGGGACAGGGATTTAGATTTTTGGATCATTGTGAGATCTTCTGGGCCAGACGTGACCTGTTCAAGAGGGACATGTTGCACCTGAACTGGTGGGGCGTTTTGCTAGAGCTACATGGGAGAGTTTAAACTAGCCTGGGTGGGGCAGGCTCTAAGCAGTAGTGAGACAAGAGAGAAGATTGAGATGCAGAAGTTAGAGAGAGCAAGTTAAATAAACAAGGCAGACAAGAGCAGGGCAGAGAATAAGGGAAGACTGATGAATTAAACGGCATTTATTTCAATACAAGAAGTCTAACAGTTTAGGCAAGAGAGGAGGGGGTTTCGATTTTTGATTAAGGAAAACATCACGGTGATGCTTAGAGAGGACATTCTTGAGGGATTGTTCAGTGAAGCTACATGGATGGAACTGAGAAATAAGGAGGAGTGACAAATTGATGGGACTGTACTATACCCACTCCCCTCATCCCCAATAGTCAGTGGGAAATTGAAGAGTAAATATGTAGACAATAAACAATAGGTGCAGGAGTAGGCCATTCAGCCCTTCGAGCCAGCACTACCATTCATTATGATCATGGCTGATCATCCACAATCAGTATCCTGTTCCTGCCTTATCCCCATAACCCTTGACTCCACTATCTTTAAGAGCTCTATCCATCTCTTTCTTGAAAATATCCAGAGACGTGGCCTCCACTGCCCTCTGGGGCACAGCATTCCATACACCCACCACTCTCTGGGTGAAGAAGTTTCTCCTCAACTCTGTTCTAAATGACCTATCCCTTATTTTTAAATCGTGTCCTCTGGCTCTGGACTCACCCATCAGCGGAAACAGGCTTCCTACCTCCAGATTGTCCAATCCTTTAATAATTTTATACATATCAATCAGATCCCCTCTCATGCTTCTAAACTCAAGTGTACACAAGCCCAGTCACTCTAATCTTTCAACATATGATAGTCCTGCCATTCCAGGAATTGACCTCGTGAACCTACTGCACTCCCTCAATAGCCAGAATGTCCTTCCTCAAATTTGGAGATCAAAGCTGCAGTCTCACCAGGGCCCTGTACAGCTGCAGAAGGACCTCTTTGCTACTATACTCAATTCCTCTTGTTAGGAAGGCTAGCATTCCATTATCTTTCTTCACTACCTGCTGTACCTGCGTGCTTGCTTTCATCGACTGATGTACAAGAACACCTAGATCTCACTGTACTACCCCTTTACCTAACTTGACTCCATTTAAATAGTAATCTGCCTTCCTGTTCTTGCCACCAAAGTGGATAACCACACATTTATCCACATTAAACTGCATCTGGCATGCATCTGTCCATTTACCTAGCCTGACCAAGTCACCCTGTATTCTCATAACATCCTCCTCACATTTCATCCTGCCACCCAGCTTTGTGTCATCAGCAAATCTGCTAGTATTACTTCTACTGCCTTCATCTATATCATTAATGTATATTGTAAACAGCTGCGGTCCCAGCACCGAACCTTGTGGTACCCCACAGGTCACCACCTGCCATTCCAAAAGGGACCGTTTATCACAACTCTTTGCTTCCTATCAGCCAGCCAATTTTTAATCCAAGTCAGTATTTTGCCCCCAAGATCACGTGCCCTAATTTTGCTCACTAATCTCCTATGTGGGACTTTATCAAAGGCTTTCTGAAAGTCCAGGTACACTACATCCACTGGCTCTCCCTTGTCCATAGTTGCATCCTCAAAAAATTCCAGAAGATTGGTCAAGTACGATTTCCCCTCCATTAACTCATGCTGACTCTGACCTATCCTGTTACTGCTATCCAAATGAGTTGTAATTTCATCTCTTATAATTGACTCCAGCATCTTTCCCACCACTGACGTCAGGCCAACCGGTCTATAATTCCTGTTTTCTCTCTCCCTCCTTTCTTGAAAAGTGAGACAACATTAGCCACCCTCCAATCCACAGAACTGATCCTGAATCGATAGAATATTGGAAAATGATTACCAATGCTTCCACGATTTCTACAGCCACCTCCTTAAGTACCCTGTGAAGCAGACCACCATGTCCTGGGGATTTATCAGCCTTCAGACCTAACAGTCTATCCAATACCATTTCCTGCCTAATATAAATTCCCTTCAGTTCATCCATTACCTTCGGTCCTTCAGCCACTATTACATCTGGGAGGTTGCTTGTATCTTCCCCAGTGAAGACAGATCCAAAATATCTATTCAACTCTTCTGTCATCTGCTTGTTCCCCATAATAAATTCATCTGTTTCTGTCTTCAAGTGCCCAATTATAGTCTTAACTATTTCTTTTCAATTCACATACCTGAAAAAAGCTTTTACTATCCTCCTTTATATTTTTGGCCAGTATGCCTTCATACCTCATTTTTTCACCTTTTTAGTTATCCTCTGTTGCTCTTTAAAGGTTTCCCAGGCCTCTAGCTTCCTGCTCATCTTTGCTATGTTATGCTTCTTCTCTTTTATCTTTGTATCCTGGTTTTAATATGAATTTAAACCTTAATAATTCAAAGTTTATGAGAACTTTTGTAGCTCGGGTGCTCGTTGTTGTGGTTCTGTTCGCCGAGCTGGGAATTTGTGTTGCAGACATTTCGTCCCCTGTCTAGGTGACATCCTCAGTGCTCGGGAGCTTCCTGTGAAGCGCTTCCATGATGTTTCCTCCGGCATTTATAGTGATTTGTATCTGCCGCTTCCGGTTGTCAGTTCCAGCTGTCCCCTGCAGTGGCCGGTATTTTGGGTCCAGGTCGATGTGCTTATTGATTGAATCTGTGGATGAGTGCCATGCCTCGAGGAATTCCCTGGCTGTTCTCTGTTTGGCTTGTCCTAGTAGTAACAGAGAACAACCAGGGAATTCCCAGAGGCATGGCACTCATCCACACCTTAATAATCATTTTATATTCACATTTAAATTATTTATTAAGATCATTTATATGGAAGTGACAACTCTGCAAAGTAAGACCTATATGATATCATAAAATGTTGTCATTGTATCATCTTCTTCCTTTGTTGCATTATAATGAATCAATTCTGCAGTGTTAGCCTTGGCTCAGCGAGAGCATACTCACCTCTGAGTCGGAAGGTGTTAGAAATATTGTTTACATTGACTTTAGTAAATCCTTTAACAAAGTTCTGCACGGTAGACTAATTAGTAAAGTTAGATCACATGGAACTCAGGGAGAGCTAGCCAATTGGACACAAAATTAGCTTGCAGATAGGGAACAGAGGGTGGTATGGAGGGTTGTTTTTCTTACTGGAGGCCTGTGACCAGAGATGTTCCGCAGGGATCAATGCTGGGTCCACTGTTGTTTGTCATTTATGTAAAAGATTTGGATGAGAATTTAGGAGACATGATTAATATGGTTGCGGATGATACCAAGGTTGGTGGTATAGTGGACTGATGAAGGTTATCTCAGATTACAAGAAAATTTTGGTCAATTGAGGTAATGTGCCGAGGAGTGGCAGTGGCAGTTTAATTTGGATAAATGTGAGGTATTGTATTTTGGTAAAACAAACAAAACCAGGACTCATATAATTAATGGTAGTGTTGTAGAAAGGGAGACCTGGGTGCATAATTCTTTTAAATTTGTATCACATGCAGTCAGGGTGCTTAAGAAGATGTTTAGCATGCTCGCTTTCATTTCACAGACCTTAGGGTGTCGGAGTTGGGATGTGATATTGAGGTTGTACAGGATGTTGGTGAGGTGTCTTCTGGAGTACTGTGTGCCATTCTGGTTGCCCTGCTACAGGAAAGATATTATGACATTGGAGAGGGTTCAGAAAAGATTTACCAGCAGCATATTGCCAGGATTGGAAGGTGTCAGTTATGAAGGTAGTCTGGAGAGGCTGGGAGGTTTTTCATTGCAATATCGATGACCTTATAGAGGTTTATCAAAACATGAGGGTCATAGATGAATATGGTAAGGGTCTTTTCCCCAGGGTGGTGGAGTTCAATAATATGGGCCATATTTTTAAGGTGTGAGGAGAAAGATATAAAAAGGCCATGAAAGGCAAGTTTTTCACTCAGATTGATGAAGTTGATAAACCCCAGGATCTCCTGTTCTACATTGGATTACCAGTGGTGTAGGGGTTTATGGCCATGGGGTGGTTAAAAGGCATTGAAGTCTTCAATACTATGATCATATTGAACAGCTGGGCAGGCTAGATGGACCGAGTGGCACACTCATGTTCTTGTGTTCTCTCCTGCATCATTGATGTCATTAATACTGTGAGGGGACATGACCTCTGGCGGTTCACGCACCCTCTTTCAGAATGCAGCTGCTCAGTGGCATTCTTGACCCTGGCACCAAACAGACAAAGTACCATCATTATGTCGGGACTGTGGGCAAAGAAAAGCTTGTCTGTTTTCCAAACTATAGCAATATGTATCATCAATTCTTTCGAGCCTTCTGTACAAACCCTGTACACTGAACCATGTTCTGGCTCTGGTTACACTCCCCAAAGGAATAACAAAACAAAAAGGACTGCAGTGATGTCAACATGTAACCGAACCGATGACAATTCCTGCACATCTGATTGTCCAACAACACCATGGGATTGCAGCTCAGTTAAGAGGACACTTGCTTTTCCGTCCTGAAGTTCTGGGTATAAATCCCACTTCAGAATTCTAACCCCAAAACATGGCTGCTGCTTGACTACAACACTGAGGCTGTGCTGCTTTGCTGGAAGTGCTATCCTGCACTTGCATTACTTGGAGGCTGCAATTGTCTGTTTGGATGAATTCAACAAAAATCCTTGTCCACATCACAGGAGATGGCCTGGAGTTTCTACATGTCACATAACTCAATGGGGATGAGTTGCTCTGCCATCTCTCTACTTATTGGATTAATATCTAAACACCACAGATTGTATGTCCCTCCAGAGAAATGAATATCTATTAACCACACAACTTGTCCTTTCAATCTCACCACATTCCTAAATTGAACTAGTCTTCAATGTTGCACTCTCTCAATCCCCTTGTGAAAGTCTGCGTACGAAACATTGACTGAATTTCTTTTCTCTTCATAAAGCACATTTCTACTTCTCAACTGAGTTCCACATTTATGAATGTATTCTGATCATCCTAAGAAGTCCCTGTGTCCAGGTGAACATTAATCCATCCTGCATGTCACATTTAGAAGTTTCTTCTGCTGCTGTTAAACTGTCCGGTCTGTCATTGCCAAGATTATTTCTTTATGAACTCAATGTTAGAGTGGCAACTCTCCAGGTGACTGATCCAACTCTCATACCCAAGCTCTTCTGGGACAAAAAGAAATCAAATCAGAACAGGAGGGAAGCACAGAAACATTTTAAAATTATTCCATATGTGTGTGAACACCACAGGCTAGGCCAGCATTTATTTCACATCTCCAACTGCCCCTGAGAATATGTCGATGAACTTCCTTCTTGAACTGCTATTTACTGCTCAACTGACTATTCTGTGGAAGGGGATTCCAGGAACAGTGGAATAATTTCTAAGTCAAGATATGGTAATGGTGTGTCCATGCTTTTGTTGCTATTTTTTCGTCCAAATCAGTAAAAGTCACAAATTTGGAACGTCATTTTGAAAGTGTCTTGGGGAGTAGATGCCATACATTGTGTAGATGCAGTGAGAGAGGACGAGAAAGCCCACACAAGTTGACAAAATACACGGAAGGATTTCCTGCACAGATTCTTTTTATTGGACATTACACTCACCAACAATTATTACTCGCCTGATGCTGTTGGCTGATCATGAACTCACATGAAAGCCAGCATGGGGTGTTGAGCACAGCACCCACATGAACTGAAATTCCTGACTGGAGCCAAGTCACTGGTCACTGAAACGTGAAATGGGAAACTGAGCAGAACCTGCCTCAGGTACAAACACTTCAAACATAATACAGCACAAACACACAGAGCAAAACAGGAACACAAAATGCAGCAGATTCCAGAGGAAGAGGGTTAAGTAATGGTGAAGGGGTGGAAGCTAAGTGTCATTTTCTGCCTAAATTAGACAGCAAACACAGATGAAACTTCCAAATATTTAACAGCCGGATTGAGAGACTGTTGCGGTTGTTTCTGAAGCTGCTCCTTGTTGCACTGTGCAGGAGTACACCTTCCCACTGCTCCAATCACTGCCAGGGACAGTCAGGTAGCTGCTGAGACTGAAGCTGTTGTCCGGGTCACGGGATACCACGCTGGTTTGGACCTCACTGCTCGTCGGACTCCCATCCACTGTCCAGCTGACCGCAGCAAAGCCCATGGACAGTTTGCTGACCAGACAAACTAATGTGCCTGCTCCTTTACTGGACATCTCCTCATCTGAAGGCCCAAGCAGTTTTACTGAAGGGTCAGGGAGTTGCTGAGCTGCAAGAGAAA
This sequence comes from Chiloscyllium plagiosum, assembly GCF_037043375.1. Classification (NCBI taxonomy): domain Eukaryota; kingdom Metazoa; phylum Chordata; class Chondrichthyes; order Orectolobiformes; family Hemiscylliidae; genus Chiloscyllium; species Chiloscyllium plagiosum. The sequence continues at coordinate 41,875,218 of NW_028270166.1, read as the reverse complement.
AGACAATGTTTGCATACAAAGTTAGCAAAGAATATAGCATCATTTCAGTTTAATAAGAACAAGTTTGAGATGTTGCAGCTTCCAGAATTGGGCCTCAGAAGGTAATCATGGGAGTTAGCATCCCTCTGTTAAGACTGTTGAGGTTTGTGACAAAAGAAAGTCCTTAATTAGGATGTCAAACCAATTGTCCTGTGGATTAGAGCATCATTCACTGTGGGGAATTCACTTCCAACTCAATGGCTGTACACAGGTCTGTGCTATGTTGGTTCATCCCAGGTAATGTATCAGGGACACTGCAGTTGGTCTCAGTGATCCCTGCCTCTGATCTTTGCTTTCAAGTTCAAAATCTGTTTTCTGTAGAACATCACTGGACCTGAACATTAACTCTGCTTTCTCTACAGATGCTGCCAAATCTGCTGAGTTTTCCAGCAATTCCTGTTCTTCCCAAAAACCTATTGTGATGAGCTGTGACACTGAGCTTCATGGATTTGAGGGGAAGAAACAGTCAGCGTAAAGGAGAACCACACCTGGGAATTACAGCTCTGACCTATCTTACCATATTCCTGTTAACCCACTCCCCATTCCTACATCACTGTGCCTCTTCAATGCCAACCTCTGGCATTTGGGAATAAAATTATCTCAAACTCTCCACAGCTTTGACTGAAAGCTCCAGGTCGTGTGGTCCTGAGTTCTACAGACTAATGAGCAACAGGACATGGAATGGTCTGTGAGGATGCTCCAGTTAGCCCATTCAAGGTGAGAAGAACAAAATAATTTCTTGCTTGATCTTCAATGATCCTTTCCCCAGCCTCAACACCACCTTTATTTCCCTCAGAGTCCTCCGAATGAGGAAAGGCTGCTGGCAGTGTACACAATGCAGCAACATTAACTCCTGGCACAGGTTCAATGTCAACATGATGTCCAGCAGCAGCTCAGTGAGCGAGTGGTAAAGGCTAGGGTATCAGTACTGAAACTCAACACAAACCCAGCAAGCCTTTTTACTGCACACTCACTCCTGCCACAGTCCAGCTAGAGTGATGGCTACACCATCTCAGTGAATTCACCTCAGAACCTGAGCTCCAGCCTCAGAACTTGCAAAACCTAAATCAAAGCAACAAGTCTCCAAGGAGCAATGAGAGCAAACGATGGTAATGAAGGAAAGGGAGCGGAGGGAGAGTTCCAGCATGTATTGGGAGAATGTGAGGAGGCTTGACAAATCACCTATGAAGAAAAAATTGTTTGTGAAATGGCTTAAATTCTATCAATTTGGCCTTTAATGTAATACTTCCTTTGGTGCTGAAGTAACATTTTGTTTGATAATTCTTTACGAACATCCTGGAACAGTTTTCTACTATATTAAAAAGGAGCCATATTAAAGCAAGAGATTGTGTTGAGAGAGGTGGGGCTTCCTTGCTCAAGAAGGGAAGACACAACATAAGCATCGTTATGGTCATCGTCAGATTCCTAAGAGATCGAGGAGAGAAGAATGAACTAGAGCTCCTAGTGTGAGTGAGAGGAGACAGTGCTCTTAAGAAAGCTAGGAATTTCAGTCGGCTTACAGCAAACATTGCTGTAAGCCGACTGCATCAGAAATGGAAAGGAGAAAAGCCGAGGATGGATTGGAGGTGTAACGTCTGACAGCAAGGGGGGAAAAGAAAGTGTTGAAACCGGAAGTTGTAGTGATTGAAATGAAGTCAGCCATGTGAACCTCAGAGCATGAGTTCCCTTATTGAGGCTGTTAATCTGGTCTAATCAGAGAGAGTCCTGACGGACCGATACAAACAGGAGTGTTAGAGGTTCTGTCCACTCTGAGCTGGCTCGGAGGAAGCCGGATCAGCCTCTTGCACTATGCAGCTGTAAATAAAGGCTGAGGTGATATAGGCCTCTGTGAAGTTATTTCAATGGCGACAAGACTGGGACTAATGATGTAACTGTGCAAAGGTGCCTGCTAGCTGAAGCCCAACTGGACTTCGAACAGGCACAACAACTGGCTGTGTCATTAGAAAATGCGACAAGTGGAGCGTAAGATTTACAGGGTATGCCGATGGAAATGGAGCGCCTCCCCAGGCAGACTGAGCTTGTAGTATCGCCTCATTCAGGACATATCCTGAACCGGAGGACTCTAGGTCAAACCACAGCAAAACCCTAAAACAAAGCCAAGCCTCAGCCAAGCAAGTGAACATTTTCCAGGGTCCTGGCCGGCAAGCCATTGTAGTTGCTGCCGGTGTGCAGGACCGAGACAGCAACAGAGTCCCACTAGGCCTGAACTGAGTAAAGGAACTTGTAGGCTGGTGTGCAGGACAGTGTACATCCTAGAACACCCACTTGCATTGGTCTTGAAACAGTTAAATTGCGGAGCAACATCCAAATCACAATCAAAATAAATGTCTGGTTGAATGGTCACCTGATTCTAATGGAGGTTGATACCAGCGTGGCTGTATCAGTGATTGCAGAACCAGTCTATAACAAACTTCACTCTGGACCCCAACCCTGAACTTTGCATAAGGCCTCGGCTAGACTGAGAACCTATACCGGGGAACCTTTACAGGTTAAGGGTACAACTTCGGTTCTGGTCTCATTTGATGTTGGAAATTGGTTGAAATAGATTCACCTTCATAGCCAACCATTTTCTAATGGATAAATGTTGAGCCCAAGTAAAGTCCTAATTAAATCCTCGGGCACTTTTCAGGAAGGAATCGGGACTATCAAAGGAGCAAAGACCACCTTGCATGTTGACTGAGAAGTGATTCCATGATTCTGCAAGGCCTGTCCTTCCAGGCAAAAGTAGAGGCAGACATCAGGAGGCTGGAAGGCGAAGGAATAATCAAACCCATACCGTTTATGGACTGGTCTGCACCAGTCACAAGGCCCAAAGCAGAGGAATGCCCAATCGTGTGTGCTTCCTGGACTGTGGCTAATGCAGAATACAAATACACCCAGTCAAAGAAGGAAAGTGAGCAGTTATCTTTCCTGTGGGGAAGTTGCACCAATACCTTCGCTCATGTAACATTGTCATAGAAACTGACCACCAACCCTTGGTGGGGCTACTCAAAGAGGAGAAGGCAGTGCCACCCATAACTTCAGGTTGAATTCAGCATTGGGCTCTCAGGCGAAGTGCACCCAATTACAAGTTGGAACACCGTCCGGGAAGCCAAATAGAAAATGCGGATGCATTGAGCTGCCTCCCACCAGCAGATACACCAATGGTAGTGAGGCCACTGGAAGAGTCTGTTCTGGGTTTAAACTTTCCGGAGTCCCTTCCGGCCACCGCTACAAATTTCGGAATGTGGACACAAAAAGATCCCGTCCTGGCAAAACTATAACAGCTAGCGGCGATGGGGTAAAGATCAAAAGGGCCATCACAACCTGAACTGAATACTTTCCCGGACTCGGTGAGACCAGATCACCGAAGAGGATGGCATTTTATTATGGGGAGTGTGAGTGAGTATCCCACGCAAAGGACTCTATCAGTTCCTGGCTGAACTCCACCAGGATCATCCAGGGGAGTCCAAAGATGAAGATGTTGATGAGAGGTCATGTCTGGTGGCCAGGATTGGATGCAGGCATAGCCACGTTGGTGGGTCAGTGTGCAGGGTGCCAACAGGGATAAAAATTACCATCAGCAGCTGCAAACATCTTTTGTAATACACAGACTCCCAGAAGTCTTGGTCACAGACAAGTCTTGGACACCAGATCAGCTGCTTACCGTCCATTGTCCACTGGGCTGGTGGAAAGCCAGACCAAACTTTGAAGGCAAACTTTAAAAAACAGCTTCCACTTTCACTCATTACCAAACTGCCCCAGCTCCTATTTGATTATCTGACCACCCTTCTGGCAGCTACGGAAATAGCTCCAACAGAGTTGCAATTGGGGAGAAGACTCCACACCAGGTTAAAGCTTATCCTCCCGGACCTGGGGAAGGGGGAGCAGGAAAGTGAAACAGCATCAGGAACATCAACACTGGACACAAGACTATGCCAGGCGAGAGAGAGACAGTTCACTTCAGAAGTCAAGGTTTGGTGCCAATATCATGGAAGTGGACCTGCATGAGAAAGAGGCATGGCTGATGAGAGGTCAGGTCCTGTCATGTACAAAGTTCAAGTCAGTGAGCTGGTTCTGAACAAGCATGTGGACCAGATGAAAGCTGCAAACTCACAAACATGACAGGGTCAAATACCTGGTCCCTTAGATCAGTCGGAAAGGCTACTGGAACCCGTAGCTTCACCCCCACCCCATCTGTCAGAGTCAGAGACAGACACGGTGGATGTTGCAGCCTCAGCACCTTTACCACCTGAAGAAAAGGAGCAATTTCTTCCAACACGCTCTGGGTGCGAGAGTCGGTCTGTGTATCCAAGGCTGCGTCGGAGTAACTGGACCCGGTGGGTAAACCCCACTACAGACGGTATGAGAAAACGAACAGGCCTCTGTCCCTGGACAGAGAGGGGGATGGATGTAATGATTGTGTTGGGGTCAGCTAGATGGCCCTCATAGAATACGAGTTTCCTTATCGATGCTGTTAATCTGGTCCAATTGGGGGACACTGGCTGATGGGTATAAATAGGAGTGCCTACAAATGTCATTATTACTGTCTTGTCATGTTTGAAACTGGGATTTGAAGTTCTTCATTTCCCTGTAAACTGGTTGAACAGTCGGGTTTGGGACCTGGCTTTGCTGCTCCTCTCCCTTGTAAAATTGCTGTTTCTTTGTATACAGCTGTTAATGTTAATTATTTCATAAACTGTGAATTGTTTAATAAAATGTAAAAAAAAAACAGGAGCGTTAAGACATCCTGGTCACTCAGAGCTGGCTCTGAGGGATCTGGATCAGTGTCAAGGACTCTCCATGTGTAAATGGACTGTGACGATGATGTGAAAAACATAACATAAAATAAATAAAATTTTTAAATAGGAGTGCCAGGCACACCCTCCCACTTCATATTGAATTCCCTAGATAAGCATTTTCCCCTATTGGGCTTTGCTTGTCATTGGTTCCCTGGCCACTTGGGTGCCTTTTCCTGGTGGTGGAGAGATTGAATACAATTATTTGCACAATGGGGTCTTCACTGAGTCCCTGCCCTTACACAACATGGATGCTGTGGAGAAAAAATAAGCGCGACTACGGTGTTGCTGTATTGTGTGTGTGTGTGTGTATACCAAAAATAAATACATAAATAAGCAAACAACCAACCAGGAGTGTCACAGGTTCTATTCACTATTAGCTGGCTGTGAGGAGACTGGATCAGTGTCATGTACTATGCACGTGTATATACAGGACAACTTTATGACGGGATACTGGCCTCTGTCGAGCTATTTCAGAAATCAAGATAACAAGAGGTTCCAGTTCAGTGCAAAAATAAAAAAGCACAGACAAAGTTATCAATAGGCTTTAAAATTGAGAGAGAGGACTAGAGCAAAGAAATACTGACTCAGGAACTAAACTAGTATTTTACTGAGTACTGCATTAGCAATGCTTGGTTTCTGAGAATGATTGCTTCTGATATTTCTGTCAACATTAATAATGGGTTATGTGTAGGCACATTGCTACTCAACTAAAAAGCAATGACAAAGCTTCAATTAATTAATTCACCATGAAATGCTTTGGGGCATTAAAAACAAAATTAAAATTAGAAAACATATCAATGAAGTTTCTTTCTTTCGATTTAACTCAGTGCAGCTAATATTGAACATTTTAAACAAAACCAACAGAACTAAATTTAACTGTTCCCAACATTGCACTTTATAAGCCTTGAAAAAAATTAGACCACATACTCAAATATGAGTCACCACCAAATATATTAACAAATGTACAGCATGCTAAAAAGAGTTTGTAAAATCAAAGCACTTATGAACAAAAACATGATATACAAAACTATGAACTAACAGCCAATGTCAGAAACAGCACAAACTCAGACAGGCAGCACCAAGAGTGATTGCTCTGCTTCTGCTGCTAGACTCTGGAGAAACAACCAACATTTTCACTCAGGTTAAGAAATAGGCATGAGGAAATAATCAAGTTTCAATCAAGTGCCGAAATTCACACAGTTAGTATCCACAGAGGGAATTCTCAGCCACTTACCTGCAACAAAGAGCTTGGTCCCTTGCCCAAACACACACACAGTGTGATGTTCTAGGGTTCAGTCCATACAGTTATCCAGGATCCTGGAAATGGAGAGAAAACACCTTCAGATACTCCAGTGCCAGCATTGATCATGTATTCCCAGTGCCCCAGTTGGTGTGGGACAGTAAGGAATAACCTCACAACAACATCCACACACTGACATTAAAATGTCATCAACACTCAGTAGTGGGCAATGATTCAGAAAGTTACCAATTATGAAATAACGGCAATTGGAAAATATTATACCCAAGAACATCATTAAAGTAATTTATGAAGTCTTAAATATTAGAGTATTTGATCCAGTACAATGATATTAGGAGGCCATTATTTTCTGATATCAGTTTTTGTGTTACCTTCTGTCACTGTGAGACATAAGCACTGGCCGAGCTAAACCACTTTTCACAGTAATACACGGCGGCATCATTCACCTCCACGTTTTTGATGATTAACTGGTAAATGTTGTGGCCGCTGTTGGCTGTCGATGTGAAACGGTCGCTGCTAAACCCAGACCCATAGGTCGGCGCACTGCTCGAGTGATGGTAATAGAGGATCCACTGAGGAGCTGATCCTGGTGTCTGCTTGTACCAGCTCACAACATAGCTATCAGCCGTTCCAATGTTACAGTCCAGTGTGGCCGTGTTTCCCGGTATCACAGTCAGGTGTGGAGGCTGAGTCAGAGTCTGACACTGTCCATCTGTAAAAGAGCAAGGATTAAACATCAGAAATGGACCCTTGTAAAGGGGACTGTAAAACCCCGACCTGCTGCTGTGGAAGGAGCAGTGTTTTACTTACAGCCCAGCCACACTGCCAGGGAACAGAGAAAGCACAAGATCCACATCATTTCTGTCAGTGAGCTGCCTGCCTTCAGCGACTGTATCTGGGACAGACTGTGGCAGCAGGTTCCCATTGAAGCCAGTTATAGAGCCCTTCACAACAGGAAGGAAATCCGTGCAAATGAGAGCGATTCACACTGACCAACCAGAGCAAGGACCTGAAATCCACCCATTCAGGCTCAGAGATTCAGGTTGATGCAGTGATACCTCAGTCCGACTGGAAACACTGTCACATTTTACACTGAAGCTCGTTTATTGTCTGATATTTCCCTTTATGTTTACTGCATCTTCCGACCAGCCCTGGAGTTAAAATTGTTCTTCACACCTACTATCAAAAAATGACTTTCTAGTGTAATTTATTTGTTGCTCTTGTTAATAGATGAGATTCCCAACAGTGTGGAAACAGGCCATTTGACCCAACAAGTCCACACCAACCCTCCAAAGTGTAACCCACACAGATCCATTTCCCTCTGACTACTCCACCTAACACTACAGGTGATTTAGCATGGCCAATTCACCAACCCTACACATCTTTATGGGCAGCACCATAACACCATAAGACATAGGAGTGGAAGTAAGGCCATTCGGCCCATCGTGTCCTCTCCACCATTCAATCATGGGTGATGGGCATTTCAACTCCACTTACCCGCATTCTCCCTGTAGTCCTTAATTCCTTGTGACATCAAGAATTTATCAATCTCTGCCTTGAAGACATTTAGCATCCCGGCCTCCACTGTACTCTGCGGCAATGAATTCCACAGGCCCACCACTCTCTGGCTGAAGAAGTGTCTCTGTATTTCTGTTCTGAATTTTCCCCCAGTGCTCTTGGCCACTTTATAGGATCTCTCTTTTTCTTTAATACATTTCCTGACTTCCTTTGTCAGTCACGGCTGTCTAATCCCTCCCCGGATAATCTTTCTTTTCTTGGGGATGAACCTCTGTACAGTGTCCTCAATTATACCCACAAACCCCTGCCATTTTTGCTCTACTGTCTTCCCTGCTAGGCTCTGCTTCCAGTCTATTCTCATGCCCGCATTATTACCTTTGTTTAACTGTAACACCATTACATCCGATTTTGCCTTCTCTCTTTCAAACTGCAGACTGGACTCTACCATATTATGATCACTGCTTCCTAAGTGTTCCCTTACTTTAAGATTTTTTATACAGTCTGGTTCATTACATAGCACTAGGTCCAGAATAGCCTGCTCCCTTGTGGGCTCCATGACAAGCTGTTCCAAAAAGCAATCCTGTAAGCATTCCATGAATTCCCTTTCTTTGGATCCACTGGCAACATTATTTACCCAGTCCACCTGCATATTGAAGTCTCCCATGATCACCGTGACCTTGCCTTTCTGACATGCCTTCTCTATTTCCCGGTACATGTTGCGCCCCTGGTCCTGACCATTGTTAGGAGGTCTGTACATAACTCCCATTATGGTTTTTTTGCCTTTGTGGTTCCTCAATTCCACCCACACAGACTCCACATCATCCGACGCTATGTCATTCAGTGCCATAGATTTAATTTTGTTCTTAATTAACAAGGCAACCCTGCCCCCTCTGCGCGCCTCCCTGTCTTTTCGATAAGTTGAAAATCCTTGGATATTTAACTGCCAGTCCTGACCCCCCTGCAACCATGTCTCTGTGATGCCTACTACATCATAATCATTCACAATGATCTGTGCCATTAGTTCATCTGCTTTGTTACGAATGCTACGAGCATTCAGGTAAAGTGCCTTAATGCTAACTTTCTTATCACTAGAGATACTGGAAGTCATAAGATGTCCTAAGTTATCCTTCCTTTTTGCTGCATTCCCAGTCTGCCTCAAGTTTAAATCCGCCTGCACACATGCTATCCTGCTGCTTATCTTTCCATTTAACTCCATACTCCCTGTCGCTTTGACTTTCCCTTCCCCCCAACTCAGAAGTTTAAAGTCCTACTGACCACCCTATTTATCCTGTGTCTGTGTGGACATTCTCCCCATGTCTGTGTGGGTTGGCTCCGGTTTCCTCCCACAATCCAAAAATGTGCAGGCCATGCTAAATTGCCCGTAGTGTTAGGTGAAGTGGTCTGGGTGGGCTGCACTTCGGCGGGTCGGTGTGGACTTGTTGGGCCGAAAGGCCTGTTTCCACACTGTAAGTAATCTAATCTAATCTAATCTTTGGACTGTGCGATGAAACTGGAACTAACCCACACAGACACATGGAGAATGTGCAATTTCCACACACAGTCACTTGAGATTAGAATTGAACCCAAGTCCCTAACACTCTGAGGCAGCAATGCTAACCAACATGCCACCCTGAAGAGCTTTTAAAAATCTGCATGTGGTCAATCTTTTCTATCACATAATGTGTATGTTCTAATGCCTTCCTGCAACGTGATACAGGGAACTTCTAAGCATAGGCCACTTGCTGAATGTCTGGTATTCATGGTCCTTATTTAGTTTGTAGCCAAACTTGAGGCAGGATTGGAGGTAGAAAGTGAACATTTAGTTTCCAACATCATTCCCAGCTCCAGCTATTTCAGACATTGTGGGTCTGGGCCCAGCAGGGCAGGGCAGGTGCCCAATTAGACTCTGTTAGGGTCTTGTTAACACTGAACTAATGGACATCGACGAGTCACTTCCAGCATGTCTGCAACTTCCAGTTTGTGTAGGGGCCTGTTTGTATGAGGAAAGGCCCTTCCTGCCTACCTGGATATTAGAGCAACTAAATGCTGCCCTGTGAAGGGGCTACACTCCATCCACCTATAATTCACAAGTTACTGCCTCCAGGTCAAGTCAGAGGATCTCTCTGTGGGTGGCATGGTGGCACAGTGGTTAGCACTGCTGCCTCACAGCGCTAGAGACCCGGGTTCATTTCCCGCTTCAGGCGACTGACTGTGTGGGGTTTGCACGTTCCCCCCGTGTCTGCGTGGGTTTCCTCTGGGTGCTCTGGTTTCCTCCCACAGTCCAAAGATGTGCAGGTTAGGTGAATTGGCTATGCGAAATTGCCCATAGTGTTAGGTAAGGGGTAAATGTAGGGGAATGGGTGGGTTGCGCTTCGGCGGGGCAGTGTGGACTTGTTGGGCCGAAGGGCCTGTTTCCACACTGTAAGTAATCTAATCTAATCAAATCCCAATGTATGTGTGTTCCCAGCCTCCAACAGTGGGATTGGAACATAATGACCTTCCCAACTCCTGTATCCCTCCCCAGGGGGAATATCCAGCCTAAGGTGTTGGTGATTCCCCTCAGTTAATGTTTGGATAATTTTGCTCTGTCACAGTTTATGTGAACATGAAAGAGCTGAGCATGTGACTAGTTAATGATTGCACCCATTTGCCACCTAACTATCATAATCTAACCTGCTATTGACCACCAGGTGACCAGTTACACAATTAACAATATTGCACAGAATGGTGAATATGATTGAGACAATAAGTATATCTGTTATTTCCATGGAACCCGAACATTGAGAATGAATTGAACCTCATGGGAATGTTGAAGGAGTTTGAATGAAGCTACTCAGCAGTCAGTTTCAGCCAATCAGCTTTCAGTATTTGAGGGTGGTTTGTGCCGTCCAATCCAGCTGCTCCTAGTGAGTGAAATGAACAAACACCTGGCCCCCAGCAGGAACTGAGGCCTGTTATTTTAAGCAGAGGGACTGTCCAGAACACAGTCAACCTCAATATAACATCATTTTACTGCAACTGTACCCAAATCTCTCAGATTCTGTTCCACCCATTTAAGTAACAGAAACATCACTGTTTAAGGAGGTGAACCAGTTTTGTTAGGAATCTATGGCATGGTCAGCTTTGCATCAGCTTATTTAAAAACTCCATGTGAAAGGAAGGAAAGAATATAGATGAATCTTACACTTTGATTTGTCACATTGTCAGTTTTGCCGAGTTTTCATTGTGTCTGTTCATGAGTCCGAGCTGCTTTCTTGTGCTATGATTCAAACCTGCCTCATTAATGACTGACCACTCCTCTATGGTGCCCCTCCTGTCCAATACTAGCTGGCCAGTCAAATAGAAATTCAACAGCACTGTCACCTTGCAGGGGACTGTGATAGGATGCCTTCAGGTTGGAGATGCCAATCCAGAGGCTGGCACAGTTCTGTCCTGGTGACCTGGGAAATTGTAACCTGCACCAGTACTTGAGCCTCACTCATCAGGATGAAAGCCCCTGGCTCTCCTGTATCTTGGACAGCACCTGAGAGACCCTACAGCTGTGACCTCTTCAGGTGCTGCATGGAGGAGTCTTACAAAATACTTCCAGATCGGGTGGGAAATGGGAACTGTGCCACTCTGTCAGCAATTGTGGTATTTGTGACCCACAGTTGCCTCTTTTACAGTCAGCTGTGATCATTTCTGCAACATTGACATCTCTGTCTGCAGTTTGCAGGGATCAGTAACATGGTGGTCATTGCATGCGGCCAGTATTTGCACCAAACACACATGTATTTCACATGGGATGGTGTGAGGTAAATGATGTGAACCTGTACTCCACACGCCAACAGAAATGGAGTCCTCTTTTTACCCATTGAACTGCCTCAGACTTCACCCACCCGGATGTGATCCCAGCCATTTATCATTCACATGGATTGACAGATGTGGAAGGGAAACCAGGTCAGACTGGGCACCATGATATCAGGCTCCACCTGGAACACAGGTCCAACCAACTCATGAACTCACTTGTCACTTTACCTGCTCTCCCTGGACAGCCTGTTGTTACTAAATCCCCACACTTTGACAGCCTCCACATTTGATTGAGACTTTAATGTTCCACCATGCCCCCCAAGCTAAGTCACCACAGTTTAGTGATGTCTACTACCAAGCTGCACGGTTCCCCTCTGGAGGCCACAGTGGTGATGACTGTCTATACCTCCCCTGCCTGCAGTATCCCATGGCCTCACGTGCACAATTGGCTCTGCCATTACTCTTTTCAAGACTACCCCCATCCCCTTCACCATCTTGGTACTCTCCACAAGCCAGGCTGCTGCTGACCCTCCCCCCCATTGAGTCCCTCCACCTCTCAGTCACAGCAGTACTCCTGGTTCCACTCCAACCCTCTTGACATGCATTTTATTGACCCCAGGACTGACCCCAGCCCTTTGTCCCTGCGAACTTAGTGTGTTTGCTGCAGCATTGCCCTGGCAGCTGCCTCTACACTCTGAAGTACAGAACTGTTAGTGGATCAGAGATGTGCCATGATGATGAGGAGAGGCTGGCAGGTGTTGATGCCACATCTATGGATGTGGGGGGCATGTGGCCAGTGCCCATGGAGCGTGTCCTGAGGTGTTGGTGCTGGGTGTCCAACATGGAGGTCTGGGGGAGCAAACACCAATAAGCAAACTGGAGTGGCCAGTGTTTCAGAATGCCCTGAATATGAGATAATGCATTTGTTATATTTTCAGGTTTTCTTTTCTACCTTTGTTCTGGAAATGATCCCAGAACAGACACTGACATTCCACTTTGAACTCTGTCTGACAAAATATTCTTAACCCCTTCTCAGTGCGGTGCAGTGGCTCAATGGTTAGCGCTGCTGCCTCACAGCACGAGGGACCCAGGTTTGATTCCAGCCTCAGGCGACTGTCTGTGTGGAGCTTGCATATTGCCCCCGTGTCTCCGCGGGCTTCCTGCGGGTGCTCTGGAATCCTCCCACAATCCAAAAGAAATGTGTCGGTCAGGTGAAATGGCCATGCTATATTGCCCATGGTGTGATGTGCATTAGTCAGAGGGTAATGAGTCTGAGTGGGTTACTCTTCGGAGGGTCAGTGTGGACATGTTGGGCTGAAGGGACTGTTTTCACACTGTAAGGAATCTAATCTCACCTCACTCTGTTTATCTCTTCCAATACATTTTAATTCAATTCATTATTCTTCACCCTTTTCCACTGCCCCTTTGTGATCTCCTGTGTAATAGTTTGTCAAAGGCTTTCTGGATCTCCCTGTACTCCAGTTCCCTGCAATGTCACCACCTCTCACCATATTTCATTCTGGAATCCGAGTTATACACATTTTGCTACAAACTCTTTGTGTGTGGTACCCGAATTTAAAACGACAGCTCATAAAGAAAAGCAAGTGGAAGAACAGTGAGTGATAAACAAAATCCCAAATCAGGCCTTTCACTGTATTAATGAAGTTAGAATTGTTCCCTGACCTGACAGCCTGACCCCACTGAGGTCAGACAGCGTATATCACTGACACCCAGGTTAACCTTTGGTGTGCACCAGATGGGAAACATCTGTCCGACTCTTCAGATGAATCTCAAAGATGTGGTTTAAAGAACCTCAAAATGTTTGAAATTCTTTTCCTTTTCCAGCCAAGCCCACCTCATACAGGTAAAAACAATGACTGCAGATGCTGGAAACCAGATTCTGGATTAGTGGTGCTGGAAGAGCACAGCAGTTCAGGCAGCATCCGAGGAGCAGTAAAATCGAAGTTCGGGCAAAAACCTCATACAGTCACAGCTTCAGTACTGGAATTCTCTCAGCCATTAGGAAAGCTGGGAAGACTCTAGTGGGATAATCCACCTCTTGACCACATTCACTATTCTTGAGGTTCTCAGAGTCACACAGCGCAGAAAAGGCCCTTCAGACCATCGAGCCTGCACCAACAATAACCACCACTAAACGTACATTAATCCCAATTTCCCACACTTGTCCCGTGGTTGTCCGGTGTGCAGGAGGTTGAGGGTAGTGAGGTCAAGGATAGATTTACAAGGTCGCGAGAGGGCACTGGCAATCAAGATGCTGGCTTGACAAGTGTGTACCTCAATGCCAGGAGAATCCAGAATAAGGTGAGTGAACTTGCAGCATGGATTGTTACCTGGGATTTGGATGTCGTCGCCATTTCAGAGATATGGCCAGAGGAGGGACAGGAATGGTTGTTGCAGCTTCTGGGATTTAGATGTTTCAGCAAGATCAGAGATTAGATTAGATTCCCTACAGTGTGGAAACAGGCCCTTCAGCCCAACAGTCCACATCGACCCTACAAAGACTAACCCACCCAGACCCATTTCCCTTTGACTAATGCACCTAGCACTGTAGGCAATTTAGCATGGCCAATTCACCTGACCTGCACATTTGTGGACTGTGGGAGGAAACCAGAGCACCCGGAGGAAACCCACGCAGACACGGGGAAAATGTGCAAACTCCACACAGATAGTCGCCCAAGGCTGGAATCGAACCTGGATCCCTGGCACTGTGAGGCAGCAGTGCTAACCACTGAGCCACCGTGATGGTAAAGGTGGGGGCGGGGGGGGTGGCGGGGATTGGTGATTGGGGGGGAGGTGGTGTGTGGGATTGCTAATCAAGGGCAGTATTACAGCAGCTGAGAGAACGTTTGAGGATTCACCAATTGAGGTAGTTTGCGCTGAGGTTAGAAACAGGAAAGGAGAGGTCACCCTGTTGGGAGTTTTCTATAGGCCTCTGAATTGTTCCAGGGATGCAAAGGAAAAAATAGCAAAGATGATTCTCAATAGGAGCAAGAGTAATGGAGTAGTTGTCATGGGGGAATTTAACTTCCCAATATCAACCGGGAATACTATGGCTCAAATAGTTTAGATGGGTCAGTTTTTGTTCAATGTGTGCTTATCTCAGGATGAGGCATGAAGGCTCAGATAGGGGGCTTGAGAGTTATAAGTTAGCCAGCAAAGATCTAAAGAGAGGGCTAAGAAGAGCCAGGTGGGGACATGAGAAGTTGTTGGTGGATAGGAACAAGGAAAATCCTATGGCCTTCTAAAGGTATATCAGGAATAAAAGAATGACAAGAATAAGATTAGGGCCAATCAAAGATAGTAGTGGAAAGTTGTGTGTGGAATCTGAGGACATTGCAGAGGCGCTTAATGAATACCTTTTGTCAGTATTCACATTGGAAAAGGGCAATACTAGTAAGAATATGGAGATAAAAGCGACAAGATGAGGTAGACAAAGAGGAGGTGTTAGCAATTTTGAAAGATCTGAAAATAGATAAATTGGGATTAATCCTCGGATTCTATGGGAAGTCAGGTCGGAGATTGCAGAGTCTTTGCCTTCGATCTTTATGTCATCATTGTTGACAGGAGTAGTGCCATAAGACTGGAGGATAACACACTGCATCCACCTGGTCACCCCGCACTGGCCTATTACCTGTCCTCGACCTCTTCATTTCCAACTGCCGCCGGGACATTAACCGCCTCAACCTGTCTACCCCCCTCCCCCACTCCAACCTCTCACCCTCACAACGCACAGCCCTCCAATCCCTCTGCTCCAATCCCGACCTCACCATCAAGCCAGCAGATAAAGGGGGCGCAGTGGTAGTCTGGCGCACTGACCTCTACACCATGAAGCCAAATGCCAACTCGAGGACACCTCTTCTTACCGCCCCCTCGATGATGACCCTATCCCCCATCACCAAACCATCATCTCCCAGATCATACAGAACCTCATCACCTCAGGAGATCTCCCACCCGCAGCTTCCAACCTCATAGTCCAGGAAGCTCTTACTGCCCGGTTCTACCTCCTTCCCAAGATCCACAAGCCTGACCACCCTGGCCGACCCATTGTCTCAACATGCTACTGCCCCACTGAACTCATTTCTACCTACCTCGACACTGTCCTATCCCCCCCTAGTCCAGGAACTCCCCACATATGTTCAAGACACCACCCATGCCCTCCAAGACTTCCGTTTCCCCAGGGAGAAAGTGAGGTCTGCAGATGCTGGAGATCAAAGTTGAAACTTTATTGCTGGAACAGCACAGCAGGTCAGGCAGCATCCAGGGAACAGGAGATTCGACGCTTCGAGCACAGGCCCTTCTTCCGTTTCCCCAGCCCCCAACGCTTCATCTTCACCATGGATATCCAATCCCTCTACACCTCCATCCGCCATGACCAGGGCCTCCAAGCCCGCCATTCTTTCCTCTCTCGACGTCCCCAACAGTACCCTTCCACCGACACTCTCATTCGATTGGCTGAACTGGTCCTCATCCTTAACAATTTCTCCTTCGAATCCTCCCACTTCCTCTAGACTAAAGGGGTAGCCATGGGCACCCGTATGGGGCCCAGCTCTGCCTGTCTCTTTGTTGGCTATGTAGAACAGTCCATCTTCCGTAATTACACCGGCACCACTCCCCACCTCTTCCTCCACTACATTGATGACTGCATTGGCGCCACTTCGTGCTCCCACGAGGAAGTTGAGCAATTCATCAACCACACCACCCTGTGGCCCAACATTTCAACTCCCCCTCCCACTCTGCCGAGGACATGGAGGTCCTGGGCCTCCTTCACCGCGGCTCCCTCACCACCAGACGCCTGGAGGAAGAACGCCTCATCTTCCACCTCGGAACACTTCAACCCCAGGGCATCCATGTGGACTTCAACAGTTTCCTCATTTCCCCTTCCCCCACCTCACCCTAGTTCCAAACTTCCAGCTCAGCACTGTCTCCATGACTTGTCCTACCTGCCTATCTTCTTTTCCACCTATCCACTCCACCCAACTCCCCGCCCCGACCTATCACCTTCATCCCCTCCCCCACTCACCTATTGTACTCTATGCTACTTTCTCCCCACCCCCACCCTCCTCTCACTTATCTCTCCACCCTTCAGGCTTTCTGCCTGTATTCCTGATGAAGGGCTTTTGCCCGAAACATCGATTTTACTGCTCCTCGGATGCTGCCTGAACTGCTGTGCTCTTCCAGCACCACTAATCCAGAATCTGGTTTCCAGCATCTGCAGTCATTGTTTTTACCTGGAGGGTAGCAAACATTGTTCCCTTGTTTAAGAGGAGAGTCAGGCCAACCCTGGTAATTATAGGCCATGTAGCCTTCCTTTGGTTGTGGGTAAGGTGTTGGAAAAGGTTATAAGAGATAGGATTTACAATCATCTGGAAAGGAATAATTTGATTAGGGATAGTCAACACGGTTATTAAAGGGTAAGCCCTGCCTCATTAAGCTTATTGACTTCTTTGAGAAGGTGACAAAACAGGTGGATGAAGCACAATGATACACTACACACACACACACCTACACACACACACACACACACACACAGACGCACACACATATATACACACACACATACACAAACACACATGCAAAAAAACCCACATACACATATACATTTGTGGGGTGAATTTGTACTTGCAGAGTTACATTGTACTTTGCTCAAAAACTGCATGAATCCATGTAAGACTCTGTTAACTCACTTTTTAGATTAGAATCAGCCTAAACATTTTGGTACAGACAGGGAACACAGGGGGCTAACACCTTCAACATCTTAATAACTTATCTGGGCTGACACCAATTGTTACAGTTAACTTGAGAATGTAACATTTTAAAAACATTTTGTGATTTACATATGAACGAAGTGAAACTATCATGGTCATTCTAACAGATGAGAGACTTAACAAACAATCAAGGTATTTTTCAATGTATAATTTCAGTTACATCACACTGTAAACTTTGTCTATAAATTCTGTGTCTGACCATTATGTACCCCACAACCACCTGATGAAGGAGCGGCGCTCCGAAATCTAGTGCTTCCAAATAAACCTGTTGGACTATAACCTGGTGTTGTGTGATTTTTAACTTTGTACACCCCAGTCCAACATCGGCATCTCCAAATCATGACATTTTCCACCTTACACTTCAGTTGTATGAAGCTGTGAAGCCCTCGGAAACTTGAATGTTTAACAAAGCACATTCCGTCCTCAGCTCTGACTGTGAGACTCCACCAAAGTCCTGGATAGATCCAGTGATCTCAACATGAACATCTGTGATTCTCCATTTAACATAGAAATGGTCGAAGAATTAAGCGTACACCTCGATTCTGTCTTCACACAAGAGGACACATAAAATCTTCTGGAAATGATAGTTGAACAACCGCTGCAGTGAGACAGTAGAATTGAGAGAAATCACTATTAGTATGAAAATCATGCTGGAGGTTTATTGGTTTTAATGTTTGAAAGGTCACCAGAGCCTATAATCTACATCCCAGAGTGAGAAAGAAGTGGCCCCCAAAAACAGTGGATACACTGGTGATCATCTTACAAAATCCTCTGGTCTCTCAAACTGTTTCTGCAGATTGTACAGTGGCAAATGTAACCCCACTATTTAAAAAGGGAGGGAGATGGTGAATAAAACAGTGAATTACAGACCAATTAATCTAATGCCAGTTATGGGAAAAATGCGAGAGCCGATTATAAAAGAACATTTGTAAAACATTGGTGCGATTGAACAAGGCCAACATGGGTTTAGGAAAGTGAAATCATGCTTAAGCATGCTGATGGAGTTTTTTGAAGATGACTCCAACTGAGTAGATAAGGGAGAACCAGTGGATGTGGTGCATTTGAACTATCAGACAGTTTTTGATACAATCCCTAGTGTGCATAATGAAAGGAGATGGGAGAAGAAATCATATATCAGCATGGTTCAGGAATTGGTTGAGAGACAGAAACAGAGAGTGGGAATAAATGTTTTCCGAGTGTCGGGAAGTGACGAGTGGGATACTGCAAGGATTTGTACTGGCGTCCCAGCTATTTGCGATATATAAAATTGACCTGGATAACGAAACCAACCACAATATTACCGAAACTGCTGACAACTCAAAACAGAGCAGGATTGTGAATTGTGAAGGAGGATGCAAGGAGGCTTCAAAGTAATTTACTCAACTTGAGTGAGTGGGGAAACACATGGCAGGGGTATTACCTTGGAGCGAAATGTGAAGTTGTAAACTTTGGTGTGAAAATCAGAAAGGAAGAGATTTATGTAAATGGTAATATATTAGCAAGTGTGAATAGAGAGGGGGATCTGGGTGTCCACGCACCCCAGTCAATGAAAGTAAATAATCAAGATTACAGTTCTGGAAATGTACAGCAGGTCAGGCAGCATCCGAGCAGCAGGAAAATCGACGTTTCAGGCAGGAGCCCTTCATCCGGAATCCTGTTCCTCGGATGCTGTCTGACCTGCTGTGCTTTTCCAGCACCACTCTAACCTTGACTCTAATCTCCAGCATCTGCAGTCCCCACTTTTGCCTAATGAAAGTAAACAGGCAGGCGCAGCAAGCAATCAAATTGGCAAATTGTATTTTGCTTTCATTGCAAGAGGATTGGAGTTCAGAAGTAGGGCTGATGTACCGCAGTTACACAGGGACTTGGTAAGACCATATGAGTGCAGTTTAGGTCTCTCCATTGAAGAAAGCATAGAGCAAGTATTTAGAGAGATGGTACATAGCTGCAAGAATCTAGGAGTCGTAATAATAGTGGATTTTAACTTTCCAAACATAGATTGGGACAGTCATAGTGATAAGGGCTTGAATGGGGAGGGGTTTTGTGAGTGTATTCGAGAGTTGCATGTCAATCAGTGAGCAGATTGAGCAGAGACAGGGCGAAACCTGAACTCCCCTTGGGAAATAAGGAAGGGCAAGTGACTGAGGTGTTCGTGGGGGATCACTTTGGGCCCGGTGACCTGAACTCAATTTGTTTTAAAATTGTTATGGAACAGAAAAAGCCTGGTCCACAAATTAAAATTCTAAACTGGGACAAGGATAATTTTGATGCAATTAGACAGGAAGTTCCAAAAGTTGATTGGGGCTCTAATCAAGACAAAAGAAGCATATGTCAGGGACAGACAGCTGGGATCAAGAGAATCCTTTGTGGAGCATAGCAGGTGCAGGCGTACACTAAAGAGGGAGATCAGCATGGCATATAAGGTCAAGGAGAGTCTGAAGAGATTCAGCATGTGTATTAAGAACATAAGAATAATCAGGGAGATAATAAAGCCCCTTGGAAACCAACAAGGCCATCTATACAGGAGATGGGTGAGATCCTAAATGAGTACTTCACATCAGTATTTCCTGTGGAGAAAGACATGGAAGCTCAGGAACACAGGGAAATCGATAGTAATGTCTTGAAAATAATTCACATTACAGAGGATGCAATGCTGGAGGTCGTAAAATGCATAAAGGTAGATAAATCTCTTGGGCCCGATCAAGTGTAACCAAGGACAAAGTGGGACGCTAGGGAAAAAAATTCAGGGGCCCTAGCAGAGATATTTGTATCACTGATTAAAGATATTCCAGGCTGAGTTAAACAGATTTTTGAAAGCCATGAAGTCAAGGCTAGAATTATGAGGAATGGGCAGGAGAATGGAGTTAAGGTCTTAATCATAACAGCCATGATCTTAATGCAGAGTAGAGCTGACTCAAAGTCCATTTAGAGTCCGACAATCATAGAGGGTGCAACATGGAAACAGACCCTTCAGTCCAACTCCTCCATACTGACCAGATATCCTAAATGAATCTTGTCCCATTAGCCAGCACTTGGCCTACATCCATCTAAACCCTTCCTATTCATTTCCCTTCCAGATGCCTTTTAAATGTTGGAATTGTACCAGCCTTCACCACTTCTTCTGGCAGCTCATTCCATACACCCATTGCATGAAAATGTTGCCTCTTTAAATCATTACCCTCTCACCTTCAACCTGTGCCCTCGAGTTCTGGACTCACCCAACCCAGAGAAAATACCATGTCTATTTACCCTATCCATGCCTCTCATGATTTCATAAACATTTATAATGACTGCTCCAAGGAAAACAGCCCCTATTCAGCCTTTCTTATATGATTACCATTTCTGTTGATGTGAGCAGCCTGACCTGTACTGGCTTAGTAGCCTGATAATGTTGTATTTGAAAGTGATGTAGTTCAATCTGAAGGAAGAATGTTAAATTGTAATAAACAAAATTATGGCGGTATCAGGCACACATTTGCTGAGGTAAATTGTGAGAATACGTCAGAAGACATTGCTGTGCAGAGGCATTTATCTTTAACGAACCATGCTAAATGGGACAGATTTTGAATAGATCTACCAACCCAATACTAGGCACCCATAATGCATTGGGGGCCATCAGCAGCAACAGAATCATACTCCAATCTACAACTTCATGTCCCAGCTTATCCCTCCACTGTTGTAATACCATCAGACCAGACATTTAACCCTGGCTCAATGAAAAGTACAGGAGGGCATGCTAGGAGCAACACAAGACACATTTAAAAAATCAGGTGTCAACCTGGTGAAGCTACAAAGCAGGATGACTGTCTAGAGCGAGCGATGGCCTAGTGCACACTTAATTGTCCTCAAGAACAGAGAATGATACAGTACGGCATGGTGGCACAATGGTTAGCACTGCTGCCTCACAGCGCCAGAGACCTGGGTTCAATTCCCGCCTCAGGCGACTGACTGTGTGGAGTTTGCACATTCTCCCTGTGTCTGCGTGGGTTTCCTCCGGGTGCTCCGGTTTCCTCCCACAGTCCAAAGATGTGCAGGTCAGGTGAATTGGCCATGCTAAATTGCCCCTAGTGTTAGGTAATGGGTGAATGTAGGGGTATGGGTGGGTTGCGCTTCGGCGGGGCGGTGTGGACTTGTTGGGCCGAAGGGCCTGTTTCCACACTGTAATCTAATCTAATCAGTACAGGAACAGGCTCTTCGGCGCATCATGACCATGCTGACCATGATGCCATTCTAAACTAATTTCTTCAGCAAACACATAGTCCCTATCCCTCTCTTCTGTGTTTGTCCATGTCTGCCTAAATGCCACTATTCTATCTGAACTATCTCCACAGTGAACAGTATCCCATCACTAAATCTCCCTTCTTTACACATAAACAGTCCTTGACACCTCAGAAGAGCATCCAACAAGACCCACTCTCCCTACCCTATCACACTGCATTTGCCACAGATAATCCACCAGGCCTGCACGTCGCCTGGACACTGTAAGCAATTTAGCATGTCCAATCCACCTAACCTGCCCATCTTTGGATTGTGGGAGAAAACAGGAACGCATCGATGAAACCCACACAGACACAGGGAAGATATGCAAGTTTCACACAGACATTCCCAGTGTTGGAACTGAACCCAGATCCCTGACACTAGGAGGCAACAGTGCTCACCAGTGATCCACTGTGCCACTCTGTGATGGAAGATAACAGTGGCCACCTGCAGACAGGGTTTCATGCTCCACTTCACTCAACACCTCACACCATTGTCCCAAATATCTCACTGCAGCTCATGTTGTTCAGGGCATGGAAAGATTTCACCCACTGACTCTCTGAAGGGACCAACACATGAATTTCCACAACATAATTTTTCAATTTATTTCAAGATATATGCACACTCTGTTGAAATTTATTATTTGGTCTGTTTGCACCACTATTTCAGACTGTGTGTTCTGTGTAAGATCTTAGGAACATAAGATACAGGAGCAAAGAAATCTCGAGCATACCCTGCCTTTCATCAGATCATGGTTTAACTGATAATGGCAAATGGAACTGGGTCAGAGTGGAAGAGTAGGACTGAAGGGTCCATTTCTGTGCTGTATGACTCAATGACTGTATGGCCCGAACACCACTTTCCTGTCTCTACCCCATATTATTTGACTTTACTGTAGATCTGTCCATCGCAGCCTCAAACATATTCAAAGACTCAGCCTCCACTACATTCTGGTAAAGAAACTTTTTTAAGAGCTTAATCCTTTGAGGAAACAAATTCCTCCTTCTCTCCTCCATCTTAAATGGCTGACCCTTGATTTTTCTATTCATTCTCAGGATGTGGGTGTTATTTTCTCAATCAGCATTTACTGCCCATTGCTAATTGCCCTGACAGTGAGCTCTCCTCTTGACTTGCTGCAGTCTTTCAGGTATACAAACCCACAGAGCTGTTAGGAAGGCACTTCCATGATTTTCACCCAGTGACAATATAGTAATGGTAATTTAGTTCCAAGGCTGGATGGTACAAGTTTGAAGGGGGAATTGGCAGGTGGGAGTGTCCCCATATAACTGCTGTCTTTGTACATTGAGATGGAAGGTGATATCAAACAATGAGTTACTTATAGATGACATAAAGGACTTCAGTAATTTCTCTTCCATTTTATTGAAAAAGAGCAAACATCTGGCTTTGTACCTTCAGTCACACAATGTCTGGGCCATGAAATCAAAAGATGGATGATTGGAGAAACTCAGGCTTCAACCAAAATGTGGTTTTGATGAAAACTCGAGATCCCTCCTCCTGTGTCCAATCTGAAATGTGTCTTACAGTCGTGATCATTATATCACCAGCCTATAATTACCCTTTGGGTTATTATACATTCTATAAAACAATAGTTTGCTTTCACAATTATTCACAATTATTAACTTGTGCGTTAGAAGCTGTCATTGAAGATCTGGACCCCCGGGTGTGGGGTCTCTCTGTTCCGCGATCGGTCAATAAACACTAGCAATCGGTCTAATTATTTAAGACTTCACACTTTATTACTCACGGCTAAGCACAGATCATCCAGAAACACAGAGGTTAAACACTTTGTGTTCCTCAGAGGATTTGCGCACATGGCTTAAAACAAAGACCGTTTTATTCTTTTCTAAAAGAAAGGTACAGCTCATAATTGTATAAAATTACCAATAATTAACGGAATGGTTTTATTGACAGCAACTCAACCCAATGATATTTCCTGGGAACCAACATTGTTTTCCAAAACTTAAGCCATTCTTATCTCATGAACCGAGCTTTTGCATCTGTACATCCGAAGGCCAGTTAGGATGGCCAGTAGTGTTTTATCTAGTTGAATTATTTCTATGCTGTAAAGGAAGCATTGTCTGCTAATCTTCATTGAGACAGATTGTGGTCAAGTCAATTATGCAGCTTTCGCAGGGTTAAAAGCCATTTTATGCAGCTTTAAGCAGAATTGTCAATTTGCAGCCAAGAAGCCATTTTGTTGTGTTATGTGCATTAAGAAGCCATTTTATTTCCACCTAAGTTAGTAAGAGTCTGTATTAAGTGGTTGTTCCTTACAACAACTAGTTCCCTCAACCTGTATTCAGGTTTCAGATCCTCATCAGCATCAGCCATGTGTTGTAATTGTTCGAGTTGGAGCTGAAAGCTAACTGCTTGGATAAGTTCCCTCTAGTGGCAGGCAGTGGCACTGTGCATCAATGGCTGGATGGATGAGGTGGCATTGTGCTGTTTTCCTGTCACAGTGGAGACATTGATTAAAGGAAATAATTGCGCCTTCCAGGTCTGCTTTGTTATCGGTGTTTTGAGTGACCTCACATCATCATGTTTAACTTCTGTTTGAAAGAGAGAAATGTCAAAGGAATAAAATATTGCTGCAAAGACCTGGACATACATGTCAAGCTGTTCCCTGTCTGTGAGAGACTTCCACTGAAATAGGAAAATCAGTTAAAGATTTCAGTGACCTCTATTTTTAACTGTTTATATTCATCAAGCTGCTTATGTCCTCGTAAATATGTTCAAACATGCAGTGCAAGTCCAGTGGCATTTCACTTTCCCTCCTTTATTAGAGTCGACTTGAATCCTCAATAAAGTATCAATCATCCCAGAACATGCACTCCAGTTATTAACATGACATCTATAAACACCTTCTGCCCCAGTTATAAACGGGCCATAGTTCATAGATGAAGTGATGGCTTAGTGTTATTATTGCTGGACTGTTAATCCAGAAACACAGGGAATATTCTGGGGACGGGTTTAAATCTTGTCACAACAGATGGTGAAGTTTGAATTCAATAATAAAAAATCTAGAATGAAGATATTAATGAAGGCTACGAAACCATTGCTGGAAAGACCCATCTGGTTCATTAATGTCTGTCAGGGAAGGAAAGTGCTGTCCTTACCTGGCCGTGTCTGCATATGACTCCAGACCCATAGCAGTGTGGTTCACTCTTAACTGCCCTCTGGGTAATTAGGAATGGGCAGTAAATGCTGGCCTAGTCAGTGATTCCCTCATCCCATGAATTAATTATTTAGAACTATAATTGGAGGAAAGTGTAGCTAAGATTTTGCAGTTCTGTCGAGAAGCTTATTGATCTAAAATGTTTAATGGATTTCCTTCTCCATAGATACTGCCAAACATGGCAGGTATTTCCCACATTTTGTGTTTTTCCTTAGCTTACATCACTGCAGCTCTTTACTCTTCATTCCCCAGGTTGTAAAGCGTGTATGCAGGAGGATGCTAGTTAACGAGAAGGCCGGATTAGAGAGCAGCCTCTCCAGAAGCTCATTCTCCTGCCAACATGGAGAATGGTTGCTGGCTGTAATACTGTAGGCCTGGGCAGTGTTGGCGCCCAACCTGGAGCTCAGGGTGAGATAGCGAGGGGGAGTTGGTGGGAGATAGGGTGGCAGTTTGAATGGAGATGGGGTAAGTACTATATTTTCTCAATCTCTTGAAGAGTGATAATATCACGGGACTTGTGATTCAGAGGCTCAGAGTAATGCTTTGGGGTCATTGGTTTAAATCCCATTTTGGCAGCGGGCGGAATTTGAATTGACTTAATGAAAACAGGGATTGAAAGCAAGTCTCAGAAACAGTAGCCATGCACCCATTGTTGCTTTTGGTTTACCAATGACCTTTTGGGAAGGAAATCTGCCATCCGTGCCTGATCTGACCTACATGTGACTCCAGTACACAGCAACATAGTTGACTCCAAATCCTCTCTGAAATGGGGAAGTCATTCAATTCAAGAGCAATTGGGGATGGACAACAAATGTCAGCCTTGCTGGTGATGTCACCAATCTTCAAATAAAGGAGAGGTGCAGGATGGTAGGAGATAGGGTGATGCTATAACTGTTAATCAGGAACACAGTGTGAGGCAATGGCAGCAAAGCAATTCAAAGTAATAGATTAAAAGAAACCTTTACATCAATGGAAAAAAAAAATCATTTCACAGAAGCCTGAAACAAAAGCTTCTAGAAATGCACAGTGGGTTGAAATAATTAGTGAGCCAAGTGACATTAAGTCTCCATTCAAGTTCTCCATATGGTCTGTAAACACCTAAGATTTTTGAAATCGGAACATTTGGGAACAAAAACAGGTCAAACTTCCTGAAAAGTCCGGGTAGCACAAAGTTTTAGCTAAAAATTGATCAACAGAATGGAATCACCTCATGACTTGTATGAAATGTAGCAGATCGGATGAAGATATGAGATCTGGTAATATCTGTTTAAGAATCTGTGATGAGATATTTTTCAGTGCCTCAATTTGAACACATTACAGAATGTCTTGCATGAGTCCCTATTCTGGTTTTAATCTGAATTTAAACTTTAACAGTCATTTTATATTGACATTTAAATTATTTATTAATATCACTTATATGCCCAAATACTATATGAGGGTTGTATGATATAATAAAATGTTGTCATTGGATTATCTTCTTCCTATGTTGCATAATAATGAATCAATTCTTTAAATATTAGTCTTGGCTCAGCAGGAGCACATTTAGACTAATTAGTAAAGTTAGATCACATGGAACACAGGGAGAGCTAGCCAATTGGATACAAAATTGGGTTGTAGATAGGGGACAGATGGTGTTAGAGGGTTGTTTTTCACACTGGAGGCCTGTGACCAGAGATGTTCCACAGGGATCAATGTTGGGTCCACTGTTGTTTGTTATTAATATAAACGATTTGGATGAGAATTTAGGAAACATGATTGGTTTGGATGACACCATGATTGGTGGTATCATGGACACTAATGAAGGTTATCTAAGGTTACAAAGAAACTTTGGTCAATTGGATCAATGTGCTGAGGAGTGGCAGGTCAGTTTAATTTGAATAAATGCAACATATTGCATTTTGGTAAAACAAACAAAACCAGGACTCATAATTAATGGTAGCGCCCTGGGTAGTGTTGTAGAAAGAGAGACCTGGGCGATATAATTCTTTGAAATTTGCATCACATGCAAACAGGGTGTTTAAGGAGACCTTTAGCATATTTGCTTTCATTTCTCAGCCCTTTGAGTATAGGAGTTGGGATGTGATGTTGAGGTTGTACAGGATATTGGTGAAGTGTCTTCTGGAGTACTGTGTGCCGTCCTGGTTGCCCTGCTACAGGAAAGATATTATGACATTGGAGAGGGTTCAGAAAAGATTTACCAGCAGCATATTGCCAGGATTGGAAGGTTTCAATTATGAAGGTAGTCTGGAGAGGTTGGGAGTCTTTTCACTGCAATGTAGGAGGATGAGGGGTGACCTTATGGAGGTTTAGCAAATCATGAGGGGCATAGATAAGATGAATATAGAGTCATAGAGATGTACAGCATGGAGACAGACCTTTTGGTCCAACTTGTCCATAATGACCAGATATCCCAACAACATAGCAAGAGTCTTTTCCCTAGGGTAGTGGAGTTCAATAACAGGGGGCATATTTTTAAGGTGAGAGGCGAAAGATATAAAAAGGCCTGAAAGGCAAGCTTTTTTCACTCCGAGTGATTTGTATTTGGAATGAAGTTAATAAACCCCCAGGGTCTCTTGTTCTACATCGGATTACCAGTGGTGTAGGGATTTATTGCCATGGGGTGATTAAAAGACATTGAAGTCTTCAATCGCCATGATCATATTGAACAGCAGGGCAGGCTGGATGGGCCGAATGGCTGTATTCTTTTAAATACATTCAATATCCCAACATTCCCTCTCTGCTGCATCATTTCTCCAGCTTCTCTCCTCTGTATTATTCTCCAATTTCTGTACTCAACAGTGCATGGCACTACATGTTAACCAGAGATTGCTACCCTTGAGGTACTTCTTATTTAATCCTTTGCTTGCTAAAGTATGTCTGGAGGACCACATTTCTGTATCTGACGATGTCATTCCCACTATGCTGGGACATGACCTCTGGCAGTTCACCCGCCCTCTCTCAGAATGCAGCTGCTCAGTGGCATTCTTGACATGGCACCAAACAGACAAAGTACCATCATTAAATCAGGGCTAGGGGCAAAGAAAAGCTTGTCTGTTTTCCTAACTCATGAAATACATATCATTAACTCTTTCGAGCCTTCTGTACAAACCCTGTACACTGAAGCATGTTCTGGCCCTGGTTACGCTCCCCAAAGGAATAACAAAACAAAAAGGACTGCGGTGATGTCAACATGTAACTGAACCGATGACAATTCCTGCACATCTGATTGTCCAAGTCATCCCATGGGATTAGCAGCTCAGTTAAGAGGACACGTGCTCACCCTGAAGTTCTGGGTATAAATCCCACATCAGAATTCGAGCCCCAAAACATGGCTGCTGCTCGACTACAACACTGAGGCTGTGCTGCTTTGTTGGAAGTGCTATCCTGCACTTGCATTACTGGGAGGCTGCAATTGCCTGTTTGGATGAATTCAACAAAATTCCTTGTCCACATCACAGGAAATGTTCCTGTATGTCGCAAAACTCAATGGGACTGAGTTGCTCCACCATCTATTTATTGGACTCATATCTAAACACCACACATTGTATGTCCCTCCAGAGAAATTAATATAACTTTTTCCTTTCAATGTTACCACATTCCTAAGTTGAACAAGTCTTGAATGTTGCATTTTCCCAATCCCTTTGTGAAAATCTGTGTAAAAACATTGAATGAATTTCCTTTTCTCTTCATCACGTACTTTTGCACTTTTCAATCGAGATACACATTTATGAATGTATTCTGATCATCCTAAGAAGTCCCTGTCTCCAGGTGCACATTAATCCATCCTGCATGTCACTTTGAGAAGTTTCTTCTGCTGCTGTTAAACTGTCCGGTCTGTCATTGCCAAGATTATTTCTTTATGAACTCAATGTTAGAGTGGCAACTCTCCAGGTGACTGATCCAACTCTCATACCCAAGCTCTTCTGGGACAAAAAGAAATCAAATCAGAACTGGTGGGGGGGGGGGGGGGGGGGGGGGGGGGGGGGGGAGGGGGAAAGAAGTACAGAAGCTTTTTAAAATTATTCCATGTGCGTGTGAACACCACATGCTAGGCCAGCATTTATTTCACATCTCTAACTGCTCTTGAGAAGGTATCGATGAACTCCCTTCTTGAACTGCTATTTACTGCTCAACTGACTATTCTGTGGAATGGAATTCCAGGAACAGTGCAATAATTTCCAAGTCAGGATATGGTAATGGTGTGCCCATGCTTTTGTTGCTATTTTTTCCTCCAAAATTCAGTAAAAGTCACAAATTTGGAATATCATTTTGAAAGTGTCTTGGGGAGTAGATGCCATACATTGTGTAGATGCAGTGAGAGAGGACGAGAAACCACACAAGTTGACAAAATACACGGAAGGATTTCCTGCACAGATTCTTTTTATTGGACATTAAACTCAGCAACAATTATTACTCGCCTGATGCTGTTGGCTGATCATGAACTCACATGAAATCCAGCATGGGGTGTTGAGCACAGCACCCACATGAACTGAAATTCCTGACTGGAGCCAAGTCACTGGTCACTGATACGTGAAATGAGAAACTGAACAGAACCTGCCTCAGGTACAAACACTTCAAACATAATACAGCACAAACACGCAGAGCAAAACAGGAACACAAAATGCAGCAGATTCCAGAGGAAGAGGGTTGAGTAATGGTGAAGGGGTGGAAGGTAAGTGACTTTTTCTGCCTAAATTAGACAGCAAACACATATGAAACTTCCAAATATTTAACAGCCGGATTGAGAGACTGTTGCGATTGTTTCTGAAGCTGCTCCTTGTTGCACTGTGCAGGAGTACACCTTCCCACTGCTCCAATCACTGCCAGGGACGGTCAGGTAGCTGCTGAGACTGAAGCTGTTGTCCGGGTCACGGGACGCCACGCTGGTTTGGACCTCACTGCTCGTCGGACTCCCATCCACTGTCCAGCTGACCGCAGCAAAGCCCATGGACAATTTGCTGACCAGACAAACTAATGTGCCTGCCCCTTTACTGGACATCTCCTCATCTGAAGGCCCAAGCAGTTTTACTGAAGGGACAGGGAGTTGCTGAGCTGCAAGAGAAAAGACAATGTTTGCATACAAAGTTAGCAAAGAATATAGCAGCATTTCAGTTTAATAAGAACAGGTTTGAGATGTTGCAGCTTCCAGAATTGGGCCTCAAATTTATCGTGGGAGTTAGCATCCCCCTGTTAAGACTGTTGAGGTTTGTGACAATAGAAAGTACTAATTCGGATGTCAAACCAATTGTCCTGTGGATTAGAGCATCATTCACTGTGGGGAATTCACTTCCAACTCAATGGCTGTACACAGGTCTGTGCTATGTTGGTTCATCCCAGGTAATGTATCAGGGACACTGCAGTTGGTCTCAGTGATCCCTGCCTCTGATCTTTGCTTTCAAGTTCAAAATCTGTTTTCTGTAGAACATCACTGGACCTGAAAATTAACTCTGCTTTCTCTACAGATGCTGCCAAATCTGCTGAGTTTTCCAGCAATTCCTGTTCTTCCTGAAAACCTATTGTGATGAGCTGTGACACTGAGCTTCATGGATTTGAGAGGAACAAACAAACAGTCAGCGTAAAGGAGAACCACATCTGGGAATTACTCCCCATTCCTTCATCACTGTGCCTCTTCAATGCCAACGTCTGGCATTTGGGAATAAAATTATCTCAAACTCTCCACAGCTTTGACTGAAAGCTCCAGGTCGTGTGGTCCTGAGTTCTACAGACCAATGAGCAACAGGACATGGAATGGTCTGTGAGGATGCTACAATTAGCCCATTCAAGGTGAGAAGAACAAAATAATTTCTTGCTTGATCTTCAATGATCCTTTCCCCAGCCTCAACACCACCTTTATTTCCCTCAGAGTCCTCTGAATGAGGAAAGGCTGCTGGCAGTGTACACAATGCAGCAACGTTAACTCCTGGCACAGGTTCAATGTCAACATGATGTCCAGCAGCAGCTCAGTGAGCGAGTGATAAAGGTTGGGGTATCAGTACTGAAACACAACACAAACCCAGCAAGCTCTTTTACTGCACACTCACTCCTGCCACAGTCCGGCTAGAGTGATGGCTACACCATCTCAGTGAATTCACCTCAGAACCTGAGCTCCACCCTCAGAACATGCAAAACCTAAATCAAAGCAACAAGTCTCCAAGGAACAATGAGAGCAAACGATGGTAATGAAGGAAAGGGAGCGGAGGGAGAGTTCCAGCATGTATTGGGAGAATGTGAGGAGGTGAAAACCAACGGCTTGACAAATTACCAATGAAGAAAAAATTGTTTGTGAAATGCCTTAAATTCGATCAATTTGGCCTTTAATGTAATACTTCCTTTGGTGCTGAAGTAACATTTTGTTTGATAATTCTTTACGAACATCCTGGAACAGTTTTCTACTATATTAAAAAGGAGCCATATTAAAGCAAGAGATTGTGTTGAGAGAGGTGGGGCTTCCTTGCTCAAGAAGGGAAGACACAACATAAGCATTGTTCAGGTCATCGTCAGATTCCTAAGAGATTGAGGAGAGAAGAATGAACTAGAGCTCCTAGTGTGAGTGAGAGGAGACAGTGCTCTTAAGAAAGCTAGGAATTTCAGTCGGCTTACAGCAAACATTGGTTTGCTCATCTGCACCAGAAATGGAAAGGAGAAAAGCCGAGGATGGATTGGAGATGTAACGTCTGACAGCAAGGGAGGAAAAAGAAAGTGTTGAAACCGGAAGTTGTAGTGATTGAAACGAAATCAGCCATGTGAACCTCAGAGCATGAGTTCCCTTATTGAGGCTGTTAATCCGGTCTAATCAGAGAGAGTCCTGACGGACCGATACAAACAGGAGTGTCAGAGGTTCTGTTCACTCTGAGCTGGCTCGGAGGAAGCCGGATCAGCTTCTCGCACTGTGCAGCTGTAAATAAAGGCTGAGGTGATATAGGCCTCTGTGAAGTTATTTCAATGGAGACAAGACTGGGACTAATGATGTAACCATGCAAAGGTGCCTGCTAGCTGAAGCCCAACTGGACTTCGAACAGATTCTGGATTAGTGGTGCTGGAAGAGCACAGCAGTTCAGGCAGCATCCGCGGAGCAGTAAAATTGACGTTTCGGGCAAAAGCCCTTCATCAGAAATAAAGGCAGAGAGCCTGAAGCGTGGAGAGATAAGTGAGAGGAGGGTGGGGGTGGGGAGAAAGTAGCATAGAGTACAATAGGTGAGTGGGGGAGGGAATGAAGGTGATAGGTCAGGGAGGAGGGTGGAGTGGATAGGTGGAAAAGAAGATAGGCAAGTAGGACAAGTCATGGAGACAGTGCTGAGCCGGAAGTTTGGAACTGGGGTGAGGTGGGGGAAGGGGAAATGAGGAAACTGTTGAAGTCCACATTGATGCCCTGGGATTGAAGTGTTCTGAGGCGGAAAATGAGGCGTTCTTCCTCCAGGCGTCTGGTAGTGAGGGAGCAGCGGTGAAGGAGGCCCAGGACCTCCATGTCCTCGGCAGAGTGGGAGGGGGAGTTGAAATGTTGGGCCACGGGGCGGTGTGGTTGATTGGTGCGGGTGTCCCACAGATGTTCCCATGAGCGCTCTGCTAGGAGGTGTCCAGTCTCCCCAATGTAGAGGAAACCGCATCGGGAGCAACGGATACAATAAATGATATTAGTGGATGTGCAGGTAAAACTTTGATGGATGTGGAAGGCTCCTTTAGGACCTTGGATGGAGGTGAGGGAGGAGGTGTGGGCGCAGGTTTTGCAGCTCCTGCGGTGGCAGGGGAAGGTGCCAGGATGGGAGGGACTTCAAACAGGCACAACAACTGGCTGTGTCATTAGAAAATGCGACAAGTGGAGCGTAAGATTTACAGGGTATGCCGATGGAAATGGAGCCCCTCCCCAGGCAGACTGACCTTGTAGTATCGCCTCATTCAGGACATATCCTGAACCGGAGGACTCTAGGTCAAACCACAGCAAAACCCTAAAACAAAGCCAAGCCTCAGCCAAGCAAGTGAACATTTTCCAGGGTCCAGGCCGGCAAGCCATTGTAGTTGCTGCCGGTGTGCAGGACCGAGACAGCAACAGATACACTCTAGGCCTGAACTGAGTAAAGGAACTTGTAGGCTGGTGTCCAGGACAATGTACATCCTAGAACGCCCACTTGCGTTGGTCTTGAAACAGTTAAATTGCGGAGCAACATCCAAATCACAATCAAAATAAATGTCACCTGGTTCTAATGGAGGTTGATACCAGCGTGGCTGTATCAGTGATTGCAGAACCAGTCTATAACAAACTTCACTCTGGACCCCAACCCTGAACTTTGCATAAGGCCTCGGCTAGACTGAGAACCTATACCGGGGAACCTTTACAGGTTAAGGGTACAACTTCGGTTCTGGTCTCATTTGATGTTGGGAAATTGGTTGAAAAAGATTCACCTTCATAGCCAACCATTTTCTAATGGATAAATGTTGAGCCCAAGTAAAGTCCTAATTAAATCCACAAGCGCTTTTCAGGAAGGAATCGGGACTATCAAAGGAGCAAAGACCACCTTGCATGTTGACTGGGAAGTGATTCCATGATTCAGCAAGGCCTGTCCTTCCAGGCAAAAGTAGAGGCAGACATCAGGAGGCTGGAAAGTGAAGTAATAATCAAACCCATACCGTTTATGGACAGGTCTGCACCAGTCACAAGGCCCAAAGCAGAGGAATGCCCAATCGTGTGTGCTTCCTGGACTGCGGCTAATGCAGAACACAAATACTCCCAGACAAAGAAGGAAAGTGAGCAGTTATCTTTCCTGTAGGGAAGTTGCACCAATACCTTCGCTCATGTAAAATTATCATAGAAACTGACCACCAACCCCTGGTGGGGCTACTCAAAGAGGAGAAGGCAGTGCCACCCATAACTTCAGGTTTAATTCAGCATTGGGCTCTCAGGCGAAGTGCACCCAATTACAAGTTGGAACACCGTCCGGGAAGCCAAGTAGAAAATGTGGATGCATTGAGCTGCCTCCCACCAGCAGATACACCAATGGTAGGGAGGCCACTGGAAGAGTCCGTTCTGGGTTTAAACTTTCCGGAGTCCCTTCTGGCCACCGCTACAAATATCGGAATGTGGACACAAAAAGATCCCGTCCTGGCAAAACTATAACAGCTGGCAGCGATGGGAGAAAAGATCAAAAGGGCCATCACAACCTGAACTGAATACTTTCCTGGACTCGGTGAGACCAGATCACCGAAGAGGATGGCATTTTATTATGGGGAGTGTGAGGGAGTGTCCCACGCAAAGGACTATATCAGTTCCTGGCTGAACTCCACCAGGATCATCCAGGGGAGTCCAAAGATGAAGATGTTGATGAGAGGTCATGTCTGGTGGCCAGGATTGGATGCAGGCATAGCCACGTTGGTGGGTCAGTGTGCAGTGTGCCAACAGGGATAAAAATTACCATCAGCAGCAAATATCTTTTGTAATACACAGACTCCCAGAAGTCTTGGTCACAGACAAGTCTTGGACACCAGATCAGCTGCTTACCATCCATTGTCCACTGGGCTGGTGGAAAGCCAGACCAAACTTTGAAGGCTAACTTTAAAAAAACAGCTTCCACTTTCACTCATTACCAAACTGCCCCAGCTCCTATTTGATTATCTGACCATCCTTCTGGCAGCTACAGAAATAGCTCCAACAGAGTTGCTATTGGGGAGAAGACTCCACACCAGGTTAAAGCTTATCCTCCCGGACCTGGGGAAGGGGGAGCAGGAAAGTGAAACAGCATCAGGAACATCAACACTGGACACAAGACTATGCCAGGCGAGAGAGAGACAGTTCACTTCAGAAGTCAAGGTTTGGTGCCAATATCATGGAAGTGGACCTGCATGAGAAAGAGGCATGGCTGATGAGAGGTCAGGTCCTGTCATGTACAAAGTTCAAGTCAGTGAGCTGGTTCTGAACAAGCATGTGGACCAGATGAAAGCTGCAAACTCAAACATGACAGGGTGAAATACCTGGTCCCTTAGATCAGTCGGAAAGGCTACTGGAACCCGTAGCTTCACCCCCACCCCATCTGTCAGAGTCAGAGACAGACACGGTGGATGTTGCAGCCTCAGCACCTTTATCACCTGAAGAAAAGGAGCAATTTCTTCCAACACGCTCCGGGTGCGAGAGTCGGGCTGTGTATCCAAGGCTGCGTCGGAGTAACTGGACCCGGTGGGTAAACCCCACTACAGACGGTATGAGAAAACGAACAGGCCTCTGTCCCTGGACAGAGAGGGGGATGGATGTAATGATTGTGTTGGGGTCAGCTAGATGGCCCTCATAGAATACGAGTTTCCTTATCGATGCTGTTAATCTGGTCCAATTGGGGGACACTGGCTGATGGGTATAAATAGGAGTGCCTACAAATGTCATTATTACTGTCTTGTCATGTTTGAAACTGGGATTTGAAGTTCTTCATTTCCCTGTAAACTGGTTGAACAGTCGGGTTTGGGACCTGGCTTTGCTGCTCCTCTCCCTTGTAAAATTGCTGTTTCTTTGTATACAGCTGTTAATGTTAATTATTTCGTTAACTGTGAATTGTTTAATAAAATGTAAAAAAAACAGGAGCGTTAAGACATCCTGGTCACTCAGAGCTGGCTCTGAGGGATCTGGATCAGTGTCAAGGACTCTCCATGTGTAAATGGACTGTGACGATGATGGGAAAAAGATAACATAAAATAAATAAAATTTTTAAATAGGAGTGCCAGGCACACCCTCCCACTTCATATTGAATTCCCGAGATAAGCATTTACCCCTATTGGGCTTTGCTTGTCATTGGTTCCCTGGCCACTTGGGTGCCTTTTCCTGGTGGTGGAGAGATTGAATACAATTATTTGCACAAAGGGGTCTTCACGGAGTCCCTGCCCTTACACAACATGGATGCTGTGGAGAAAAAATAAGCGCGACTACGGTGTTGCTGTATTGTGTGTGTGTGTGTACCAAAAATAAATACATAAATAAGCAAACAACCAACCAGGAGTGTCACAGGTTCTATTCACTATTAGCTGGTTCTGAGGAGACTGGATCAGTGTCATGTACTATGCACGTGTATATACAGGACAACTTTATGACGGGATACTGGCCTCTGTCGAGTTATTTCAGAAGATAACAAGAGGTTCCAGTTCAGTGCAAAAATAAAAAAGCACAGGCAAAGTTATCAATAGGCTTTAAAATTGAGAGAGAGGACTAGAGCAAAGAAATACTGACTCAGGAACTAAACTAGCATTTTACTGGAGTACTGCATTAGCAATGCTTGGTTTCTGAGAATGATTGCTTCTGATATTTCTGTCAACATTAATAATGGGTTATGTGTAGGCACATTGCTACTCAACTAAAAAGCAATGACAAAGCTTCAATTAATTAATTCACCATGAAATGCTTTGGGGCATTAAAAACAAAATTAAAATTAGAAAACATATCAATGAAGTTTCTTTCTTTCGATTTAACTCAGTGCAGCTAATATTGAACATTTTAAACAAAACTAACAGAACTAAATTTAACTGTTCCCAACATTGCACTTTATAAGCCTTGAAAAAAATTAGACCACATACTCAAATATGTGTCACCACCAAATATATTATCAAATGTACAGCATGCTAAAAAGCTAAAAAAAAGTTTGTAAAATCAAAGGACTTATGAACAAAAACATTATGATATACAAAACTATGAACTAACAGCCAATGTCAGAAACAGCACAAACTCAGACAGGCAGCACCAAGAGTGATTGCTCTGCTTCTGCTGCTAGACTCTGGAGAAACAACCAACATTTTCACTCAGATTAAGAAATAATCAAGTTTCAATCAAGTGCCTAAATTCACACAGTTAGTATCCACAGAGGGAATTCTCAGCCACTTACCTGCAACAAAGAGCTTGGTCCCTTGCCCAAACACACACACAGTGTGATGTTCTAGGGTTCAGTCCATACAGTTATCCAGGATCCTGGAAATGGAGAGAAAACACCTTCAGATACTCCATTGCCAGCATTGATCATGTATTCCCAGTGCCCCAGTTGGTGTGGGACAGTAAGGAATAACCTCACAACAACATCCACACACTGACATTAAAATGTCCTCAACACTCAGTAATGGGCAATGATTCAGAAAGTTACCAATTATGAAATAATGGCAATTGGAAAATATTATACCCAAGAACATCATTAAAGTAATTTATGAAGTCTTAAATATTAGAGTATTTGATCCAATACAATGATATTAGGAGGCCATTATTTCCTGATATCAGTTTTTGTGTTACCTTCTGTCACTGTGAGACAAAAGCACTGGCCGAGCTAAACCACTTTCCACAGTAATACACGGCGGCATCATTCACCTCCACGTTTTTGATGATTAACTGGTAAATGTTGTGGCCGCTGTTGACTGTCGATGTGAAACGGTCGCTGCTAAACCCAGACCCATAGGTAGGCGCACTGACCGAGTGATGGTAATAGAGGATCCACTGAGGAGCTGATCCTGGTGTCTGCTTGTACCAGTACACATAATAGCTATCAGCCGTTCCAATGTTACAGTCCAGTGTGGCCTTGTTTCCCGGTTTCACAGTCAGGTGTGGAGGCTGAGTCAGAGTCTGACACTGTCCATCTGTAAAAGAGCAAGGATTAAACATCAGAAATGGACCCTTGTAAAGGGGACTGTAAAACCCCGACCTGCTGCTGTGGGAGGAGCAGTGTTTTACTTACAGCCCAGCCACACTGCCAGGGAACAGAGAAAGCACAAGATCCACATCATTTCTGTCAGTGAGCTGGCTGCCTTCAGCGACTGTATCTGGGACAGACTGTGGCAGCAGGTTCCCATTGAAGCCAGTTATAGAGCCCTTCACAACAGGAAGGAAATCCGTGCAAATGAGAGCGATTCACACTGACCAACCAGAGCAAGGACCTGAAACCCGCCCATTCAGGCTCAGAGATTCAGGTTGATGCAGTGATACCTCAGTCCGACTGGAAACACTGTCACATTTTACACTGAAGCTCGTTTATTGTCTGATATTTCCCTTTATGTTTACTGCATCTTCCGACCAGCCCTGGAGTTAAAATTGTTCTTCACACCTACTATCAAAAAATGACTTTCTAGTGTAATTTATTTGATGCTCTTGTTAATAGATGAGATTCCCAACAGTGTGGAAACAGGCCCTTTGACCCAACGAGTCCACACCAACCCTCCAAAGTGTAACCCACACAGATCCATTTCCCTCTGACTACTCCACCTAACACTACAGGTGATTTAGCATGGCCAATTCACCAACCCTACACATCTTTATGGGCAGCACCATAACACCATAAGACATAGGAGTGGAAATAAGGCCATTCGGCCCATCGGGCCACTCCACCATTCAATCATGGCTGATGGGCATTTCAACTCCACTTACCCACATTCTCCCCGTCGCCCTTAATTCCTTGTGACATCAAGAATTTATCAATCTCTGCCGTGAAGACATTTAGCGTCCCGGCCTCCACTGCACTCCACGGCAATAAATTCCACAGGCCCACCACTCTCTGGCTGAAGAAATGTCTCCGCATTTCTGTTCTGAATTTACCCCCTGTAATTCTAAGGCTGTGTCCACGGGTCCTAGTCTCCTCGCCTAACGGAAACAATTTCCTAGCGTCCACCCTTTCCAAGCCATGTATTATCTTGTAAGTTTCTATTAGATCTCCCCTTAATCTATAAACTCAAATGAATACAATCCCAGGATCCTCAGTCGTTCCTCGTATGTTAGACCTACCATTCCAGGATCATCCGTGTGAATCTCCGCTGGACACGCTCCAGTGCCAGTATGTCCCTCCTGAGGTGTGGGGCCCAAAACTGGACACAGTACTCCAAATGTGGCCTAACCAGAGCTTTATAAAGTCTCAGTAGCACAACAGTGCTTTTATATTCCAACCCTCTTGAGATAAATGACAACATTGCATTTGCTTTCTTAATCACGAACTCAACCTGCATGTTTACCTTTAGAGAATCCTCAACTAGCACTCCCAGATCCCTTTGTACTTTGGCTTTATGAATTTTCTCACCGTTTAGAACGTAATCCATGCTTGTATTCTTTTTTCCAAAGTGCAAGACCTCGCATTTGCTCACAATGAATTCCATCAGCCATTTCCTGGACCACTCTCCCAAACTGTCTAGATCCTTCTGCAGCCTCCCCACTTCCTCAGTACTACCTGCCTGTCTACCTAACTTCGTATCATCGGCAAACTTCGCTAGAATTTCCCAGTCCCTTCATCCAGATCATTAATGTATAACGAGAACAGCTGCGGCCCCAACACTGAACCCTGCGGGACACCGCTTGTCACCGGCTGCCATTCCGAAAAAGAACCTTTTATCCCAACTCTCTGCCTTCTGTCAGACGGCTAATCCTCAATCCATACCAGTAGCTCACCTCGAACACCATGGGCCCTCACCTTGCTCAGCAGCCTCCCGTGTGGCACCTTATCAAAGGCCTTTTGGAAGTCTCGATAGACCACATCCACTGAGTTTCCCTGGTCTTACCTACTTGTCACCTCTTCAAAGAATTCTAACAGGTTTGTCAGGCATGATCTCACCTTACTAAATCCATGTTGACTTGTTCTAATCCGACCCTGTTCTTCCAAGAATTTAGAAACCTCATCCTTAATGATGGATTCTAGAATTTTACCAACAACCAAGGTTAGGCTAATTGGCCTATATTTTTCCATCTTTTGTCTTGATCCTTTCTTGAACAAGGGGGTTACAACAGCGATCATCCAATCATCCGGGACTTTCCCTGACTCCAGTGACTTTTGAAAGATCTCAACCAACACCTCCGCTATTTCCTCAGCCACCTCCCTCAGAACTCTAGGATGTAGCCCATTGGGGCCAGGAGATTTATCAATTTTAAGACCTTTTAGCTTTTCTAGCACTTTCTCTTTTGTAATGGCAACCATACTCAACTCAGCCCCCTGACTCCCTTTAATTGTTGGGATATTACTCATGTCTTCCACTGTGAAGACTGATGCAAAGTACTTATTAACTTCTCCAGCTATTTCCTTATCTCCCATCACTAGGCTTCCAGCATCAGTTTGAAGTGGCCCAATGTCTACTTTTGCCTGTCATTTGTTTCTTATGTATTGAAAGAAACTTTTACTATCATTTCTAATATTACTGGCTAGCCTACCTTCATATTTGATCCTCTCCTTCCTTATTTCTCTCTTTGTTATCCTCTGTTTGTTTTTGTAGCCTTCCCAATCTTCTGATTTCCCAGTGCTCTTGGCCACTTTATAGGTTCTCTCTCTTTCTTTAATACATTTCCTGACTTCCTTTGTCAGCCATAGTTGTCTAATCCCTCCCCGGATAATCTTTCTTTTCTTGGGGATGAACCTCTGTACAGTGTCCTCAATTATACCCACAAACTCCTGCCATTTTTGCTCTACTGTCTTCCCTGCTAGGCTCTGCTTCCAGTCTATTCTCATGCCCGCATTATTACGTTTGTTTAACTGTAACACCATTACATCTGATTTTGCCTTCTTTCTTTCAAACTGCAGACTGAACTCTACCATATTATGATCACTGCTTCCTAAGTGTTCCCTTACTTTAAGATTTTTTATAAAGTCTGGTTCATTACATAGCACTAGGTCCAGAATAGCCTGCTCCCTTGTGAGCTCCATGACAAGCTGTTCCAAAAAGTCATCCTGTAAGCATTCCATGAATTCCCTTTCTTTGGATCCACTGGCAACATTATTTACCCAGTCCACCTGCATATTGAAGTCTCCCATGATCACCGTGACCTTGCCTTTCTGACATGCTTTCTCTATTTCCCGGTACATGTTGCGCCCCTGGTCCTGACCACTGTTAGGAGGTCTGTACATAACTCCCATTATGGTTTTTTTGCCTTTGTGGTTCCTCAATTCCACCCACACAGACTCCACATCATCTGACGCTATGTCATTCAGTGCCATAGATTTAATTTTGTTCTTAACTAACAAGGCAACCATGTCCTTGGATATTTAACTACCAGTCCTGACCCCCCTGCAACCATGTCTCTGTGATGCCTACCACATCATAATCATTCACAATGATCTGTGCCATTAGTTCATCTGCTTTGTTACGAATGCTACGAGCATTCAGGTAAAGTGCCTTAATGCTAACTTTCTTATCACTAGAGATACTGGAAGTCATAAGATGTCCTAAGTTATCCTTCCTTTTTGCTGTATTCCCAGTCTGCCTCAAGTTTAAATCCGCCTGCACACATGCTATCCTGCTGCTTATCTTTCCATTTAACTCCATACTCCCTGTCGCTTTCACTTTCCCTTCCCCCCAACTCAGAAGTTTAAAGTCCTACTGACCACCCTATTTATCCTGTGTCTGTGTGGAGTTTGCACATTCTCCCCATGTCTGTGTGGGTTGGCTCCGGTTTCCTCCCACAATCCAAAAATGTGCATGCCATGCTAAATTGTCCGTAGTGTTAGGTGAAGTGGTCTGGGTGGGCTGCACTTCGGTGGGTCGGTGTGGACTTGTTGGGCCGAAGGGCCTGTTTCCACACTGTAAGTAATCTAATCTAATCTTTGGACTGTGGGATGAAACTGGAACAAACCCACACAGACACATGGAGAATGTGCAATTTCCACATACAATCACCTGAGATTAGAATTGAACCCAAGTCCCTAACACTCTGAGGCAGCAGTGCTAACCAACATGCCACCCTGAAGAGCTTTTAAAAATCTGAATGTTGTCAATCTTTTCTATCACATAATGTGTATGTTCTAATGCCTTCCTGCAGGAAAATGGATCTGCAACGTGATACAAGGAACTTCTAAGCATCGGCCACTTGCTGAATGTCTGGTATTCATGGTCCTTATTTAATTTGCAACCCGACTTGAGGCAGGATTGGAGGTAGAAAGTGAAAATTTAGTTTCCAACATCATTCCCAGCTCCAGCTATTTCAGACATTGTGGGTCTGGGCCCAGCAGGGCAGGGCAGGTGCCCATTTCGACTCTGTTAGGGTCTTGTTAACACTGAACTAATAGACATTGACGAGTCACCTCCAGTATGTCTGCAACTTCCAGTTTGTGTAGGGGCCTGTTTGTATGAGGAAAGGCCCTTCCTGCTTGCCTGGGTATTAGAGCAACTAAATGCTGCCCTGTGAAGGGGCTACACTCCATCCACCTATAATTCACGAGGAACCTGTCTCCAGGCCAGTTCAGAGGATCCCTCTGTGAGAATCCTAAAGTATGTGTGTTCCCAGCCTCCAACAGTGGGATTGGAACATAATGACCTTCCCAACTCCTGTATTCCTCCCCAGGGGGAATATCCAGCCTAAGGTGTTGGTGAAACCCCTCAGTTAATGTTTGGATAATTTTGCTCTGTCACAGTTGATGTGAACATGAAAGAGCTGAGCATGTGACTAGTTAATGATGCACCCACTTGCCACCTAACTATCATAATCTAACCTGCTATTGACAACCAGGTGACCAGTTACACAATTAACAATATTGCACAGAATGGTGAATATGATTGAGACAATAAGTATATCTGTTATTTCCATGGAACCCGAACATTGAGAATGAATTGAACCTCATGGGAATGTTGAAGGAGTTTGAATGAAGCTGCTCAGCAGTCGGTTTCAGCCAATCAGCTTTCAGTATTTGAGGGTGGTTTGTGTCGTCCAATCCAGCTGCTCCTAGTGGGTGAAATGAACAAACACCTGGCCCCCAGCAGGAACTGGGGCCTGTTATTTTAAGCTGAGGGACTGTCCAGAACACAGTCAACCTCAAAATAACATCATTTTACTGCAACCGTACCCAAATCTCTCAGATTCCGTTCTACCCATTTAAGTAACAGAAACATCACTGTTTAAGGAGGCGAACTAGTTTTGTTAGGAATCTATGGCATGGTCAGCTTTGCATCAACTTATTTAAAAACTCCATGTGAAGGGAAGGAAACAGTAAAAATGATTTGTCACATTGTCAGTTTTGTCGAGTTTTCATTGTGTCTGTTCATGAGTCCGAGCAGCTTTATTATGCTAATGTTCAAACCTGCCTCATTAATGACTGACCACTCCTCTATAGTACCCCCCCTGCCCAATGCTAGCTGGATTCTACCTCTCACTGTGGGAAGTTGCCACAGCCCAGGTTCCCCAGAATGAAGCAGCATCCCTGGTGCCATTGCCATCGCTGTCTTGATACATCTGTGAGTGGGTGACAAGGATCACACAGAGATTATCTTGCTCTCCAGAAGGAGCCAGTCACAGAAATCCAACAGCACTGTCACCTCCTGGGGGACTGTGATAGGATGCCTTCAGGTTGGAGATGCCAATCCAGAGGCTGGCACAGTTCTGTCCTGGTGACCTGGGAAATTGTAACCTGCACCAATACTGAGCCTCACTC
The DNA here is from genome assembly GCF_037043375.1 of Chiloscyllium plagiosum. Classification (NCBI taxonomy): domain Eukaryota; kingdom Metazoa; phylum Chordata; class Chondrichthyes; order Orectolobiformes; family Hemiscylliidae; genus Chiloscyllium; species Chiloscyllium plagiosum. The sequence continues at coordinate 41,832,238 of NW_028270166.1, read as the reverse complement.
ATCAGGGTGAAAGCCCCTGGCTCTCCTGTATTTTGGACACCGCCTGAGGAACCCTACTGCTTGTGACAGCTTCAGGTGCTGTTTACAAGTATTTTACAGAATACCTCCAGATTGGATGGGCAGAGAATGGGTTCTGTGCCATTATCATTCATGCCATCAATTGTGTTCTTTATAGCACACAGGTGTCTCTTTTAAGATCAGCTGTGATCACTGTTGACCTGCAGTTTGCAAGGATCAGTAACATGGTGGTCATTGCATACGGCCAGTATTTGCACCCAACACACACGTACACTGCGTGTATTTCACATGGGATGATGTGAGGTAAATGATGTGAACCTGTACTCTACATGCCAGAAATGGAGTCCTCTTTTTACCCATTGAACTGCCTCAGACTTCACCCACCCGGATGTGATCCCAGCCATTTATCATTCACACGGATTGACAGATGTGGAAGGGAAAGCAGGTCAGACTGGGCACCATGATATCAGGCTCCACCTGGAACACAGGTCCAACCAACTCATGAACTCACTTGTCCCTTTGCCTGCTCTCCCTGCACAGCCTGTTGTCACTAAATCCCTACACTTTGACAGCCATCACATCAAATTGTGTGCCCCCCAAGCCCAGACACGACAGTTTAGTGATGTCCACTATCGAGCTGCACTGTGGAGGCCACAGTGGTGATGACTGTCTATAACTCCCCTGCCCGTAGTATCCTATGCCCTCATGTGCACAACTAGCTCTGCCATTACATTTTCAAATGTTCCCCCCAATCCCCTTCACCATCTTTGTATTCTCTGTAAGCCAGGCTGCTGCTGACCCTCCCCCCCATTGAGCCCCCCCACCTCAGTTTAGTGATGCCTACTACCAAGCTGCACCGTTCCCCTATGGAGGCCACAGTGGTGATGACTGTCTATGCCTCCCCTTCCTGCAGTATCCCATTGCCTCACGTGCACAATTGGCTCTGCCATTACTCTTTTCAAGACTAACCCCATCCCCTTCACCATCTTGGTACTCTCCACAAGCCAGGCTGCTGCTGACCCTCCCCCCCCCCATTGAGTCCCTCCACCTCCCAGTCACAGCAATGCTTCTGGTTCCACTCCAACCCCCTTGACATGCATTTTATTGACCCCAGGACTGACCCCAGCCCTTTGTCCCTGCGTACGCAGTGTGTTTGCTGCAGCATTGCCCTGGCAGCTGCCTCTACACTCTGAAGTACAGAACTGTTGGTGGATCAGAGATGTGCCATGATGATGAGGAGAGGCTGGCAGGTGTTGATGCCACATCTATGGATGTGGGGGGCATGTGGCCAGTGCCCATGGAGCGTGTCCTGAGGTGTTGGTGCTGGGTGTCCAACATGGAGGTCTGGGGGAGCAAACACCAATAAGCAAACTGGAGTGGCCAGTGTTTCAGAATGCCCTGAATATGAGATAATGCATTTGTTATATTTTCAGGTTTTTTGTCTACCTTTGTTCTGGAAATGATGCCAGAACAGACACTGACATTCCACTGTCCACTTTGAACTATGTCTGAGAAAATATTCTTAACCCCTTCACTCTGTTTATCTCTTCCAATACATTTTAATCCAATTCATTATTCTTCACACTTTTCCACTGCCCCTTTGTGATCTCCTGTGTAATAGTTTGTCAGAGGCTTTCTGGATCTCCCTGTACTCCAGTTCCATGCAATGTCACCACTTCTCACCATATTTCATTCTGGAATCTGAGTTATAGACATTTTGTTACAAACTGTTTGTGTGTCGTGCTGGGATTTCAAACAACAGCTCATAAAGCAGAACAATTGGAAGAACAGTGAGTGATAAACTGTGAGAAACAAAACTCACATATTAATAAATTTCAGTCTGAGTCAAATTCTGAAGCAGCGAATTTTATTGATACATACTTGCAAGAACGGATGCCTAACGAGTAAATTCCCCGATCTGAGGGTTACATTCTGATATATGCTGTTCAGCTGCATCTCTTGGTCCTCCCCTTTCACCCCATTGGTTACTTTTGCTGTAGCACGTAGCCTATCACAAGCTCTACTTCACTTCACCTTTATCTAGCTTCTCTCTGCCTCTGTTTATTTCTCCCATTACTCTAAGCCTATCGCCCCTTACTCTTATTTATCTCATTCCTTATATGTGACTATCCTGCCAAACTAAATTCCATCCGTTGGCTACGTCCCTCCTGCGACTGGCACACTATTCTCCTGTGCCTGGTACATCCCATTAGACGGTTGCTCTGCCTTATTAGTCATAGATAATTCTACCTGTTTTCACTTCTCACTGTTTAATATTGGCATGCGCAAATATAATGTAAGCTTTTTGCAGAAGCGACACCTGTTCCCTTATTCTGCACAATTTTAACCTTACAATCCCCCCCCCCTTTTCTTCTTGGCTACTAAATGTTGTCTTCTGCATTTGTCTCATAAGTTGCCTTCCAGTTTGCTAGCATCATCCCTGAGACTTCATTTATAGTGGCTAATTCCTTAAAGTCACCCATCCCCTCAATGTTCAAGAGGTTGAGTTCCTCTGCCCGATTACCTTTTAGGGGTGTTTGAGACAGACTTGGCAAAACAATCAGCCACTGGGTTAACCCCTGTACACAAGGTATGATACAACAGCCAATTGCTGTCAGTACCCCTGTTACCACTATCAGGGAGGTGAGGATGGAGACTACCACGCCTTTCCACTTCCCAAACCATGATTCCAGCCATCCCGCGAGTGATGTGTCCACCCCTGAATTCTCAGCCAATTCTTCCGCCAAGGTGGTCAATCCTCGCAAGGCCCGAGAGATTGACCCATCAGGTGCTGTATTATTTGGAATAAAGGTACAACAGCTACCCCCTAACATCACACAAATACCCCTTTTTCCAGCTAGGATCATATCTAAGGCCAGTCTGTTTTCCCAGGCCATTCTGCTGGTTGCATCAAGTTGCTCGGAAATACCCTTGACCGCATCTCTAATGTGATTGATGAATCTTTGCTGGTTGTAAAAAAAATATTGTTTATCCAATCCACATTCTTGTTGACCGTTACCCACTAAAATAGGGCCGATTCAAAACCTGCTGCAATCTGGTTTTGGGCCTGGAACTCAGCGGGGACCCCCTCTAGGAACTCCTACAGAGTTGAGATAAATCCTATCATCAAAGGAAGTATCTAATAATGATCTTTTACTCCTCTCTTTCTTTGGTTACTACCACCTTCTCCTTCTCAAATGCCAAGGTGAATGGGATTGCCAATTGTTACAATTGCACATATCCCTCTCCAGTCAGGAGGTAGGGTAGGTCGCAATATTCTGCCTCCACAGTCCCACCAGAGATCTGCCCAGGGAACCCTGAGTGCTGAGTAGTTCCCTCCTTTGTCTGTTTCTGTGTCATTCTGCATTTCTATACATAACCTCAGTTCCCCCAAGTCTCAAGACCAATTAGTACCCTGTCGGCTTATACACGATGTGTGATTCCCGACCGTGGTCAAAAATGTGGGGGGAGCTTTCAAATCCGTCTTCTCCAAAGAAGGAAACATTAGAGATAGGGATATACAATTCCTATCATTCCATGCAGTCTTATCCTGATACAGGGCTATCATACATTCCATGCCCTTCCTGTTTCGGTTCCACCCGAGCGGAAAGGGGACTATGTGGGCAACTGGTCTACCGGAGGCATATGCATAGCAATTGCTTTTATTCAGAGTTTTAACAGTGAACTTTACCCATTCAACCCAGGCATTTGCGTCCCCGTATCCAGTTTCTATTTCAATGGTCTGCTTCAAGTCCTTCACCTCTATAATTTTTACCACTTTTGGGTTGCTGGGAGGGGCCAAATGTTGTATCTTACTATCAAGTGGTTTGGCTCGTTTTCCGTTTCCTACAACTATTCGGAAACAGCAGCCCGAAAAATACTTCCCAGCAGCTGCCATTACTATCTTTAAATAAGGAGTCGAAACCCGTTTTTATGGGGAAAGGAGTCTTCAGAGGAGGTATTCCTAATGGTGAGATATATCGCGTGGCACTTTTTGTCAGGACAGTCTAGGGCTGGGCGAAAGAGGGCTCTATGGATAGTGCTGCCAGGTGGCGGTTTTTGCGAACTATACCTTGCGTGTGGTCGGGTCTTAAGAAGGATTTCGGGGAAATATCCTCCCTCTGATACTTTACATCTGCGCATTTTACTAGACTGCAAGCATCGACCTCTATTACTCGTGGATGTTCAGACTCAGGGATCGTTAATAACAAATATGGAGATGACAGCATCGTTTGACAAAATCCCAATACTAAGAAGGCTAATATGGTAACCCTAGGCATCCCCAGCGTCCTACAATAGTATTGAAGGACCGAGAAATTTAACATGTAATACAATATATACTTATCAAAAACAAACTATCCCACGTTCGCATAAAAATCAGTTACTTAAGGTCTTTTGAGTTTGAGTTTCCGTCAATTCGGCTGTCCAGAATTCTTTCTTAACTGGGGATTCCACCGGTCCTTTAATCCTAGTGTAATGAGTCCAGCCTTTCTCCGTTGTGCGTATCGCCGTTTCATTCGTCAAAAGAGCCTGGTACGGTCCCTCCCAATCCGGTTGCAATTTAGTTTCTGTCTATGACTTAATTAGGACCCAATCTTCCGGCCGGATGGGATAAACGGTGAATTCAAGGGGGGGGGGGGGGGGGAGTCTGTGCCAGTAATCCTTGTCTCCTAAGAAAAGACAAAGATGAGGACAAGTCCAGTATATACTTCTTTAAGAACAGATCTTTAGTCTCCAGGGTTGGCAGTTCCCCTTTCATTCCCAGATAGGGCAGGCCAAACAATGTTCCATAAGGGGACAGCTCCATATCTTTCCTTGGGGCCGTTCGCACTTGCAAAAGGGCTTTGGTAAACATTTCGTCCAAGGGAGTCTGGTTTCTACTATTAATTTAGATAACTGCTTCTTGAGTGTCTGGTTCATTCTCTCAACCTTTCCTGATGAAGGTGGGTGCCAAGGGGTGTGGAACTCCCAGGAGATTCCTAACCCCTTCATTACTCCCTGGAATACCCTGGAAGTAAAATGAGTTCCCTGATCCAAATCTATACATTCCATTATCCCGTATCTGGGGATTAAGTGTTCAAGTATTATCTTGGACACCCCACTTGCGGTGGCAGTGGCTAAAGGGTACGCCTCCACCCATCCAGATCGGTGATCAACCATTACCAGTATATACCTCAATCTTCCCACTCGGGGTAATTCAGTATAATCTACCTGAATGCTCTGATATGGTCTTAGCCCAGGTTCTCTCCCTCCTGTTTCCTCAATACGTTCTTGTTGATTTTCTTGCATGTTATACATCCCTCACATATCTGTTTGGCTATTGTATAGATCCCTTTGCATCCATATTTCTTTAAGACCAAATCACACATTGCTTACACTCCCCAGTGACTCCCCTGGTGTAAGACAGCCATAATTTCTCGCATCATCATCTTATTTAGCATCTCCTGGCCATCGGGTAGCATCCAGCGCCCCTTTACTGGAGCTCCTAGTTCTTCTACCTCTCTCTCTTCCTTAGCGCTAAATATCGGTCTCCCCCCAGGTTCCTGCACCATCGGTACCAAAATCTATATTGTAGCGGGCTGGGGGTTCAGAGCTGCCTCCTTAGCAACTTCATCCGCCAATCTATTTTCCTTTGCTTCGGGATCATGTCCCTGCTGAAGTCCATTTATGTGGACTATTGCTATTTCCATTGGCAACAAAGGGGATTCCAATACTTCTTTTACCAATTCCTCATGAGCCAGTTCTTTATCCCTACTGTTCATCAGTCCCCTCTCCTGCCATATCTTCCCAAATGTGTGTGCCACCCAGAAGGCATACTTAGAATCTGTGTATACAGTTCCTTCTTTGCCTTCCAAGGTGTTAAGAGCCCTTCCTTGTGCATAAAGTTCGCAAGTCTGCGCTGACTAATCATTGGGCAGTCTACTTGCCTTAATAACATTCCCCTCTATTCCATCCACTACTGCATAGCCATTGTGTCTTTTACCTTCAATCACTCTGGAGGACTCATCAATGAACAGCCTGGCCCCTAATCTCCCAAATCAGGCCTTTCACTGTAATAATGAAGTTAGAATTACTCACTGACCTGACAGTCTGACCCCACTGAGGTCAGACAGCGTATATCACTGACACCCAGGTTAACCTTTGGTGTGCACCAGATGGGAAACATCTGTCAGAATCTTCAGATGAATCTCAAAGATGTGATTTAAAGAGCCTCAAAATGTTTGAAATTCTTTTCCTTTTTCAGCCAGGCCCACTTCATACAGTCACAGCTTCAGTACTGGAATTCTCTCAGCCATTAGGAAAGCTGGGAAGACTCTAGTGGGCTAATCCACCTCTTGACCACATTCACTATTCTTGAAGTTCTCAGAGTCACACAGCGCAGAAAAGGCCCTTCAGACCATCGAGCCTGCACCAACAATAACTCCCACTAAACATACATTAATCCCAATTTCCCACACTTGTCCCATATCTTTAACTGTTATGATATTTCATGTGTTCATCCAAATATTTTGCTAGGTTGTAAGGTTTCCAGCTGCCACAACCTTCCCAGGCTGTTCATTCCAGCTTCCCATGACCCTCTGAGTAAATATGTTTTTTTTCTCAAATCTCCTCTGAAGTTTCTGCACCTTACCTAAAAACTGTCATTCTTCAACCAAGGGGAACAACCGCTCTCTATTCACCCTCTCTATACCCCTCATAATCTTAAGCACCTTAATCATGTCACCCCTCAGTCTTCTCTGCTCCAGCAAAACAATCCAAACCTTTCTAGTCTCTCCTTATAGTTCAATTTCTCATTCCAGGCAACATCCCGGTGAACCTCCTCTGTACACCCTCTAGTGCTATTACATCCTTCCCATAGTGAGGTGACCACAACTGCACACAGTATGCCAGCTGTGCCCTAACCAACGCTCTGTATAACTCCAACATTACCTCCTTGCTCTTATACTCTATGCCATAACTGATAGAAACAAGTGTACCCTGTGCCTTCTTAACTATCGTATTCACATGTTCTGCTAACAGCAGGGATCTATGAACACGTGAACATAAGAGCTAGGAGTGGGGGTAGGTCATCTGACCCTTCGAGCCTGCTCCACTATTCAATAAGATCGTGGCTGATCTTTTCATGGACTCAGCTCCACATACACACCATCTCACATATCCACTAATTCTGTTATTGCTCAAAAAAAACTTTCCTTAGCTTTAAAGATGTTTACTGAAGTAGCATCACCTACCACCCTGGGCAAGGAATTCCACAGATTTACAACCCTCTGGGTGATGAAGTTCCTTCTCAATTCAGTCCTAAATCTGCTCCCCCTAATCTTGAGGCTGAGCCCTCTTGTCCTAGTTTCACCTGCCAGTGGAAACATTCTCTCTACTTCTATCTTATCTATTCCCTTCATAATTTTATATGTTTCTATAAGATCCCCCCTCATTCTTCTAAATTCCAATGAATATAATCCCAGTCTACTCAGTCTCTCCTCAGAAGCCAACCCCCTCAACTCCGGAATCAACCGAGTGAACCTCCTCTGCACCCTCTCCAGTGCCAGTACATCCTTTCTCAAGTAAGGAGACCAAAACTGCACACAGTACTCCAGGTGTGGCCTCACCAGCACCCTGTCGAGCTGCAATATAACCTCCCTGCTTTAAACTCAATCTCTTCAGCAATGAAGGACGAAATTCCATTTGCCGTACTAATTACCTGTTGTACCTGCAAACCAACCTTCTGTCATCATGCACAAGGAACCCAGGTCCCTCTGCATAGCAGCATGCTGCAACTTATTACCATTCAAGTCATTATCCTTTTTACTGTTACTCCTACCAAAATGGATGACTTCACATTTATCAACATATATTCACATTTATTCCATCTGCCAGGCCTTTGCCCACTCACTCAAACTATCTATATCCTTCCACAAAGTTTCACAGTCCTCTGCACACTTTGCTCTGCCATTCATCTTAGTGTCATCGGCAAGTTTTGACACCATACATGTGGTCTCCAACCCCAAATCATCTCTGGAAATTGTGAATAATTGTGGTCCCAACACTGATCCCTGAGGCACACCACTAGTTCAGATTGCCAGCCAGAATAGCACTCATTTATCCCCACTCTTTGCTTCCTGTTAGTCAATGAATCTATCCAAGCTAATACTTTACCCGTAATCCCATGCAACTTTATCTTATGCAGCAGCCTCTTGTGTGGCACCTCATTGAAGGTGTTTTGGAAATCTAGGTACACCACATCCACTGGGTCCCCATTGTCCACTTTGCTCATAATGTCTTCATAGAATTTCAAAAGATTTATTAAGCATGATCTACCCTTCATGAACCCATGCTGTGTCTGCCCAATGGGACAATTTCTATTTAGATTTATTGCTATTTCTTCTTTGATAATAGACTCAAGCATTTTCCCCACTACAGAGGTTAAGCTAACCTGTATATAATTCTCCATCTTTTCTCTACCTCCCTTTTTAAACAGTGACATCACATTTGCTGTTTTCCAGTCTGCTGGAACTGCCCCAGAGTCCAGAGAATTTTGGGAAATTATCACCAGTGCACTTACTGTTTCTCCTGCCATCTCTTTTAGTATCCTGGGATACATTCCATCAGGGCCAGGAGACTTGTCTACCTTTAGCTCCATCAGCTTGCCCAACACTACCTCTTCCATAATAATAATTGTTTCCAGGTCCTCACCTACCTTCATTTCTTTGTCAATTTCTAGCATGTTATTAGTGTCCTCCACTGTGAAGATCGATACTAAATACCTGTTCAATGTCTCAGCCATTTCCTCATATCCCATAATTAAATGCCCCTTCTCATCCTCTAAAAGACCAACATTACTTGAGCCACTCTTTTTCATTTTCTATATTTGTAGAAACTTTTGCTATTTGTCTTTATATTCTGTGCTAGATTTTTCTCATGTTCTACCTTACTTTTTTTATAGCTCTGTTTGTGGCTTTCTGTTGACCTTTAAAGTTTTCCCAATCTTCTAGTTTCCTGCTGTTTTTGGCCACTTTGTATGCCTTCTCTGTCAATTTGATAGACTCCCTTATTTCCTTAGACATCCATGATAGATTACCCCCTTTTTTTACAGTCCTTCCTTTTCACTGGAATATACTTTTGCTGAGCACTTTGAAAAATTGCTTTGAAAGTCCTCCACTGCTTGTCAACTGCCTCACCATCAAATTTTTGTTTCAAAACATTTTGTAGCCAACACCTCCTTCATTCTATTGTAGGACCCTGGTATTGGATTTTATCTTCACACTCTCCATCTGTATTCTAGATTCAACCTTACTGTGATCACTCCTTCCAAGAGGATCTCTGACTATGAGGTCATTAATTATTCCTGTCTCATTACACAGAACCAGATCAAGGATAGATTACACCCTCGTCAGTTCCATTACATATTGTTCAAGAAAACTGTCACAGATACACTCAACAAACTCCTCCTCAAAGCTACCCTGACTGAGCTGCTTCGACATGGAGATTAAAATCCCCCTATAATAATTGCCGTACCATTTTTACAGGCATTAGTTATTTCTTTGTTTATTGCCCACCCCGATGTGATGTTATTATTTGGTGGCCTATAGACCAGGCCTATCAGTGACCTTTTCTTCTTAGAATTTCTAAATTCCATCCAAATGGATTCAAGCTCATTCTCCATACAACCTATATCATCTCTCAGCACCATCCTGATGTGTTCCTTGAATATTAGAGCTACACCACCTCTCTTACCTTCCTGTCTGTCCTTCCGAATAGTTTGGTAGCCCTGGATATTTAACTCCCAGTTGTGACCATCCTTTAACCAAGTCTCCGCAATGGCTACTAAATCATATTCATTTGTGATGATTTGTGCAGTTAACTCATCGACCTTGTTATGAATGCTATGAGCATTCACGTAAAGTGCCCTTATGCTAGCTTTCTTACCCTCATGACTTCCAACATCTCGAATTATATTCTTCTGCGTTTTCCTTTCTTTTTCACTCTTTCATAGTCTGCCTTGAACTTAAACCCTTCTGCACACATGCTGCTCCAGGAACACTCAAGAAGCTCGACATCACCAAGGACAGATGAGCTCACTTGATGGCACTGCACCCACAAGCATCCACTCCCTCCACCACCAACACGGGCGGCACGGTGGCCTAGTGGTTAGCACTGCTGCCTCACAGCGCCAGAGACCTGGGTTCAATTCCCGCCTCAGGCGACTGACTGTGTGGAGTTTGCACGTTCTCCCCGTGTCTGCGTGGGTTTCCTCCGGGTGCTCCGGTTTCCTCCCACAGTCCAAAGATGTGCAGGTCAGGTGAATTGGCCATACTAAATTGCCCGTAGTGTTAGGTAAGGGGTAAGTGTAGGGGTATGGGTGGGTTGCGCTTCGGCGGGTCGGTGTGGACTTGTTGGGCCGAAGGGCCTGTTTCCACACTGTAATGTAATCTAATCTAATCACTCTGTAGCAGCAGTAATAACTATCTCTAAGATGCACTGCAGAAATTCACCAAAGATCCTCAGACAGCACCTTCCACACCCACATAGAACATTCCAGTGCAGTACAGGCCCTTTGGCCCTCGATGTTGCGCCGACCTGTCATACCAATCTGAAGCCCATCTAACCTACACTATTCCATATACGTCCATATGCTTGTCCAATGATGACTTAAATGTAATTAAAGTTGTGAATTTACTACTGTTGCAGGCAAAGCATTTCATTATCATACTACTCTCTGAGTAAAGAAACTACCACTGACATCTGTCCTATATCTACCCATGATTACTTCCCTCTGGAAGGACAAGGGCAGCAAATACATGGGAACATCATCACCTTTAAATTCCCCCACAAGCCACTCACTATCCTGACTTGGAAATATATTGCTGTCCCTTATCTGTCACTGGGTCAAAGTCCTGGAATTCTTTCCCTAATGTCAACCCACGAGAGATGGACTGCAGCAAATCAAGAAGGGGGCTCACCACCACCTTCTCAAGGGCAACTAGGGACAGGCAATAAATGCTGGCTCAGCCAGCAGTGCCCACATCCTGCAAATTAACTTCAAATAAAAATTCTTCTGTTTGAATTTTGAATCTTTAGAGCTGCCTAATCGTTGGGTGCTCAAATTCTCCTTCAAACATCTCACTTCCCTCCATTCAGACAGGGCAAGAGACAAACTTTAGGAATTTAAGATGCAATGCTACAGTTCAACCATCTAGATCCAGGTGGGTAAATATCTCTGCAGAATTGGGGAGATGTTTCATATCTCAGCTGAAACAATTTCTATTTCTCCCGCATTCCTCATGCACAGCAATTCCTCAGGAAACTTTAGCCAGCCAAGGAAAGAAATGCCTTGTACTGTACCTCTCTAAGCTGTAGCCTGCACATCCATCTGACACTGTGTGCAAACAATTATCTCTCTGTGACTGGTTAACCAGCAACAATGATCTCAAACTGTCCAAAGATTTGATTGCCAGGTTGATCATAAAGCATTTATCTATTTCCAAGACCAGATTTGTTATCTTGGTGCAATTGGCCATACAACCCAGTAATGTATGGCCCAGACCTTTATGTTACAAACTACATCTATTTTGTCAGCTCCATACTTGCTCATTTATGGTGACTTCTATCCAGTGATGTCTTGATTTTAAAATTCTCACCTTTTGTTTGCAAACCCTTCCGTTTTCTTGCTCCTCTCGTTGTTTATTATCACCTCCAGACTCTCAAACCTCTAAGACATCAATGTTCCTCTAATTCTGTCTCCTGTGCATCCCCAGTTGCGATTAATTGACCATTTCTGATCATGCCTTCATTTCCCTAGGTCCCAAAATCTGGAAGTCCCTACCTATACTCTCCACTTCCCCAGCTTATCTTCCTCCTTTCAGTCAGTTATAAAACCAATTCTTTGAACAAGATTTTGACAATTCAACCCAATATTTCCCTCAGAGGCTCAGTGACATAATTTGTCTTCTCATATTCTTGTGAATCACTTGGGACCTTCCATTGTGTTAATAAACGTATGTTTCATTGTTGTTTGCCGTACAGGGGATATTTGTTGTGAACTGCAGGAAATCTCCCCTACACTCCAACAGCCACTCCATCGGCCAGGTTCTGTTGACTCGGAATGTTACTCACGCTCTGTTCATTTAAAAGATTAGATGAGCAAAGGGCCTCATGTAACCAGATCAGATGGCCAGATCAAAGAACAACCTGGGAACTGCACACTAGTAAGCCTAACATTTGTGGCAGGTAAGTTACCTGAGAAGATTTTGAAAGATAAGATGTCCATGCATTTGGAAAGACAGGGTGTGTGCACGGGAGATCATGTCTCACAAATTTGTTACAGTTCTTTGATGAAGCGACCAGGAAGGTTGACATGAGCAAAGTGATAGACATAGTCTGTATGGATTTCAGTGAGGCCTTTGATAAGATTCCACATGGTACGCTGCTCTAGAAGGCTGCATGGAATTCAGGGGGAGCTGGTAAATTAGATACACAATTGGCTTGATGGTAGGAAGCAGAGGCTAATAGTGGAAGGATGCTTGTCGGGCTGGAGGCCTGTGACTAGTGGAGTGTCCCAGGGGTCGGTGCTGGACCCATTGCTATTTGTTGTCTATATCAATGATTTGGATGAGAATGTACAAGGCTTGATTAGTAGGTTTGCTGATGACACTATAATAGGTGGTATCATGGACGGCAAGGAAGGTTATCAGAAATTGCAGCAGGACCTTGATCAGCTGGGGAAGTGGGCCGAGAAATGGTAAATGGAATTTAATATTGATAAGTGTGAGCTTTTACATTTTGGAAAGTGAAATCAAGGTAGGAGATTCATGGTGAATGGTAGTGCTTTAAGGAGTACAGTGGAACAGAAGGACCTTGGAATTCAGGTGCACGGCTCTTTGGAAGTGGAGTCACAGGTAGACAGGGCAGTGAAGAAGGCTTTTGGCACACTGACCTTCATCAGTCAGGGCATTAAGTATAGGAGTTGGAAAGTTATTTTGCTGCTGTACAGGATGTTGGTGAGGCTGCACCTCGAGTGGTGTATTCTGTTTTGGTCATCTTGCTAAAGGAAGGGAGATGGAAAGAGTGCAGAAGAAATTTACAAGGATGTTGGCAGGACTCAAGGATCTGAATCATAGGGCGAGGTTGGATAAGCTAGGCTTTTTTTACTTAGAACATTGGAGACTGACGGGGATCTTATAGAAGTGTATAAGATCATGAGAAGCATTGATAGGGTAAATGCCCTCAGTCTTTTTCCCGGATTGGGAAAACGAGGACTAGGAGTCTTCAGTTTTAAGGTTAGAGGGGAAAGAATAAAAGGGAATCTGAGGGGACAATGCTTTTACACAGAAGGTGGTACGCATATGGAATGAGCTGCCAGCCGAATTGGTTGAGGTGGGTACATTAACAATATTTAAAAGGCATTTGGACAAATACATGGATAGGAAAGATTTAAAAGGATATGGGCCAAGTGCAGGGAAATGGGGTTAGCGTGGATGGACATTCTGGTCGGCATGGACCAGTTTGGGCCAAAGGGTCATCACAAAATAATAATACGGACAATATAGAAGCATGGATAAAAAAATCTTATCTGACCAACAGCCACTGAAAAAGCCATCTTAGTCAAAGGATTAAATTACAACTTCCAGGATGCAGATAAGAAAGATTTCTTAGCAGCTTTAGAAACAACGCTGAAAGACAATCAACTCGCAGAGAAAACCCAGCAAACCATCATACAGACAGCCGCACCAACATTAAGCAGGAAAAAGGAAGGAAACACACTCAATACACAAGAAAGGAAAGCACTAGAAAGACTAAAAAAAGATAAAAACATTGTTATCCTACTTGCAGACAAAGGACACTTGACAGTCATTTTAAATCAAAGAGACCACATTGAGAAAGCGAACGCACTACTTGAAAATACCAACACTTACCAACAAAGTGTCGATAGACCCGACCCCACAACTAGAGAACTAAATCACAGTCCTACTCAAAAAACTTCAGAAATCTGAAGAAATAAATAAAACTGACTTCCAAAAAATGAAACCAGACGGATCCAACACACCACGCTTCTACAGACTACCCAAAATTCACAAACCAGGAGCCCCCCTCAGACCCATACTCTCACTACCTGGAACACCAACTTACAGACTGGCCAAGGAGCCACACCAAAGACTAAAACACTGAGTAGAAGGCTCAGGCCACTCCATCCACTCCACCCAAGAATTCCTGAAGACCATCAGAGACACCAAGATAGAAGAGAATCTATCTTCTCTGTGCCACGGTGGCACAGTGGTTAGCACTGCTGCCTCACAGCGCCAGAGACCCGGGTTCAATTCCCGCCTCAGGCAACTTTCTGTGTGGAGTTTGCACATTCTCCCTGTGTCTGCGTGAGTTTCCTCCGGGTGCTCCGGTTTCCTCCCACAATCCAAAAATGTGCAGGTTAGGTGAATTGACCATGCTAAATTGTCCGTAGTGTTAGGTGAAGGGGTAAGTGTAGGAGTAAGGGTCTGGGTGGTATACGCTTCGGCGGGTTGGTGTGGACTTGTTGGGCCGAAGGGCCTGTTTCCACACTGTAAGTAATCTAATCTAATCTAATCTAAATAATGGTCTCCTATGACGTAACAGCCCTGTTCACATTCATCAACATCAACCTGGCCAAGGAAACACTGACTACACTATTAGAAGAACCAAAGATACATACACCAAACACCATCAACTTTATCAAGCAAGGGCAACATCGTCAAGCTAGTGGACCTATGCGTTACCCATACAGAACCTCATCACCTCAGGAGATCTCCCACCCACAGCTTCCAACCTCATAGTCCGCGAACCCCGCACTGCCCGGTTCTACCTCCTTCCCAAGATCCACAAGCCTGACCACCCTGGCCGACCCATTGTCTCAGCATGCTCCTGCCCCACTGAACTAATCTCTACCTACCTCGACACTGTCCTATCCACCCTAGTCCAGGAACTCCCCACATACCACCCACGCCCTCCACCTCCTCCAAGACTTCCGTTTCCCTGGCCCCCAATGCCTCATCTTCACTATGGATATCCAATCCCTCTACACCTCCATCCGTCATGACCAGGGCCTCCAAGCCCTCCGTTTTTTTCCTCTCCAGACGTCCCCAACAGTACCCTTCCACCGACACTCATTCGTTTGGCTGAACTGGTCCTCACCCTTAACAATTTCTCCTTCGAATCCTCCCACTTCCTCCAGACCAAAGGGGTAGCCATGGGCACACGTATGGGCCCCAGCTATGCCTGTCTCTGTTGGCTACGTAGAGCAGTTGATCTTCCGTAATTACACCGGCACCACTCCCCACCTCTTCCTCCGCTACATTGATGACTGCATTGGCGCCACCTCGTGCTCCCGTGAGGAGGTTGAGCAATTCATCAACTTCACCAACACATTCCACCCTGACCTTAAATTTACCTGGACCATCTCTGAGACCTCCCTCCCCTTCCTGGACCTCTCCATCTCCATTAATGACGACCGACTTGACACTGACATTTTTTACAAACCCACTGACTCCCACAGCTACCTGGATTACACCTCTTCCCACCCTACCTCTTGCAAAAATGCCATCCCGTATTCCCAATTCCTCCGCCTCCGCCGGATCTGCTCCCAAGAGGACCAGTTCTACCACAGAACACACCAGATGGCCTCCTTCTTTAGAGACTGCAATTTTCCTTCCCACGTGGTTAGACATGCCCTCCAACGCATCTCGTCTACATCCCGCACCTCCGCCCTCAGACCCCACCCCTCCAACCGTAACAAGGACTGAACGCCCCTGGTGCTCACCTTCCACCCTACCAACCTTCGCATAAACCAAATCATCCACTGACATTTCTGCCATCTCCAAACAGATCCCACCACCAGGGATATATTTCCCTCCACACCCCTTTCCGCCTTCCGCAAAGACCGTTCCCTCCGTGACTACCTGGTCAGGTCCACGCCCCCCCTACAACCCACCCTCCCATTCTGGCATTTTCCCCTGCCACTGCAGGAACTGTAAAACCTGCGCCCACACCTTCTCCCTCACCTCTATCCAAGGCCCTAAAAGAGCATTCCACATCCATCAAGGTTTTACTTGCACATCCACTAATATCATTTATTGTATCCGTTGCTCCCGATGCAGTTTCCTCTACATTGGGGAGACTGGGCACCTCCTAGCAGAGCGCTTTAGGGAACATCTCCGGGACACCCGCACCAATCAACCACACCGCCCCGTGGCCCAACATTTCAACTCCCCCTCCCACTCTGCCGAGGACATGGAGGTCCTGGGCCTCCTTCACCGCCGCTCCCTCACCACCAGACGCCTGGAGGAAGAACAGCTCATCTTCCGCCTCAGAACACTTCAACCCCAGGGCATCAATGTGGACTTCAACAGTTTCCTCATTTCCCCTTCCCCCACCTCACCCTAGTTCTAAACTTCCAGCTCAGCACTGTCCCCATGACTTGTCTGGACTTGTACTACCTGCTTATCTCCTTTTCCACCTATCCACTCCACCCTCTCCTCCCTGACCTATCACCTTCATCCCCTCCCCCACTCACCCATTGTACTCTATGCTACTTTCTCCCCACCCCCACCCTCCTCTAGCTTATCTCTCCATGCTCCAGGCTCACTGCCTTTATTCCTGATGAAGGGCTTTTGCCCGAAACGTCGATTTCGAAGCTCCTTGGATGCTGCCTGAACTGCTGTGCTCTTCCAGCACCACTAATCCAGAATCTGGTTTCCAGCATCTACAGTCATTGCTTTTACCTCTATGCGTTACCACCCACTTTACCTTCAACAACAAAACCTACAGACAAACCAATGGAACACCCCTGGGATCTCCGATAGCAGGGCTCTTAGCAGAGGCAGTAATGCAGAGACTCGAACAAACAGCTCTGCCAACCATCCAACCCAAACTTTGGGTCCACTACATGGATGACACCTTTGTCATCACTAAACAAAACAAATTAGAAGAAACCTTCAAGACCATCAATAATACCCTTACTGCATGAAATTCACTAAAGAGGAGGAAACCAACAACAAACTGCCATTCCTAGATGTTGCAGTAGAGCGAACAGTCAATGGGGAACTTCAAACCAGCGTCTACATGAAAACAACACATACTGACCAAATACTGTATTACACCCTAACACCCACAAACGAAGCTGCATTAGAACATTATTTCAATGAGCCACCACACACTGCAGCACAGAGGAACTAAGCAGAGCAGAGGAAAATCACCTATAAAGTGTATTCAAAAAGAACGGGTACCCAATGAACAAGTCCACCGATTTCTCAGCAATAAACCCAAACAAGCAGATAAAATGCGTCCAGAAGCCTTAGCCACTCTCCCTTACATAAAGACATCTCAGAAATGACTGCTAGACCCCTCAGACCTCTTTGGTAGCCCACATACCCACCAACACACTAAAACAGTAGCTAATGAACTTGAAAGACCCTACAGACAACAAGCAAAACTAATGTCATTTACAAAATACCGTGCAAGAACTGTAACAAACACTACATTGGACAAACAGGCAGAAAACTAGTCACCAGGATACATGAACATCAACTAGCCACAAAAAGACATGAGCCACTCTCACTAGCATCCTTACATACAGATGAGAAAGGATACCACTTCGACTGGAACAACACATCCATCTGAGGACAAGCCAAACAGAGACACGTGTGAGAATCCCTAGAAGCATGGAATTCCAACTGGAACTCTGTCAACAAACTCATTGACTTGGATCCCATTTATCATCCCCTGAGAAAAAGAACAGGAAATTATGTCACCACTTGAAATGACATCACCACAGGAAATGACACCACCAACCCAAGGAAACCTAAACACATAAATAGAAAGTGGGCCATGCCACTAGTCCTTCATCTGGAGGCTCATTGATGATGTTCCTAGTATGATGATGAAACGTCTAAAAACGAACCTTGCAGCTCAGTGAGCAAACCTACATCCAGGTCATGCTGTGGGATTCTATGACTCTATGACTCTACGATAACTATGGATGAAGCCATTTGAATTGCTTTCAGTCAAGTCTTCATTCCTCTTTGCGTCAGAATGAATCTACAGGTATTCCCTGCTTTTCGAAAGTTCACTTTATGCCACTTTGCCTTTCCAAAAGACCTACATTAGCACCTGTTTTCACTAACCAAAAGAAATCCAAAGAGGATTTTCGCTTTTTCACTAATTGCTTCTTCACTTTATGCCATTTTGGCTTATGAAAGGTTCCTCAGGAATGTTCTACTTTTGGATAGCAGGAGAAACATGTTTATTTGAATCAATCGGTAGAATTCTCCCAGTCCTTGTATGACATGGGAGATCAGAAATGCAAGATCAGAAACATGAGATTCTCAACTTTATGAAAAACAGTTCTAGTTTGTAACCAATTTTGAACAATGAGATGAGAATCCTGCCAATGAAAAACAAGAGGCCTGTTTCCATGATCAAACATCTCAATGTTGCTTATTCTCATGTTATTTATCTGCAGTTTGCTATTCTCCCAGCAGTGGGGAGAAACTAGGTGGCACCAATTCCCCACATGACCCTCAAAGGTGGCACCTGGAGGCTCCCACTCAACGCATGCTCCTCTGGACCACCATCTTGGCCAGTATTCCCAATATCTCAGTGTTCACTCCCTGGGTAATGACTAACGCGAATCCCGGGTCCATGGAGTTTGGCATCAGACATGCATCAGCCTGACTACATCGTCATGGCACGTCTCTGACTCACTTACAACACACCTCTCCACTTCAGTGCTGCAGTATGGAGCACACTGACAGCTTTCATTGTAATGCTGCTGCCAGTATACTTTGCACTCAGGGTCAGGCACCCACATTATGCATTGGATCAGGGTCCATCACAGAGCACTTTGCTCACTATGTAACACTTACTCACCTTCCACTGCCTTCGATGCTCGCAGTATGTATGCTCTGCCTCGCCTTGGCTTTTTGCACTTTGCTGCCTCATTCAGAACTTACACACATTACACTCTGTGTTGCTTTGCCTTTTAGCACAGCCACGGAGCTAGGCGGCTTGTCGGGGTTGTCAGCAGTGACTGGTTAAAGAGGGAGGTGGACATGTTGCTGTATGTCACTGGTCAACATCTATCTCACACCTAACACAGCAAACACTGTGTGTTCTTCAGTTAATTGTCCACATCTCGAAGTTTAAGGGGAGTAGACCTCAATCAGGACAAGGGATTGTGTTGCCATTCAGGGAGTTTCACCACAGTCAGACAAGGGCACCGTCTGATCTCAGTCCGGGACCCAGGACACATATTCAATTGGTCGCTTAGGAGGGTCAGTTCTGCGGTTCTATATCACTACAGTCTGGGGAGAGGGCACAGTCTGTCCTGTAGATCCAATGCAACCAGTCAGGGCACTATCTGTGTGCCGATCGGGCAGCTGCACACAGAACAGTCAAGGGTCTGGTCTCTTATGAGTCAAGGCTGTTGTTCCAGCTTGGGCAGGGGGCACGGGCCACGGTCAGTCCTGGTGGGTGTCTCTTCAATGAAAGTCAAGGTGATTTACCAGGGCCCAGTGCTGTGATTGGGAGTGAATTGTTGGGGATTCCAGAGGGTATTGTCATTCTGACAGTGGGGAGCACAAAATATAAGAATGGGAGATTACAGCACATTGGAAGACATGGGCTATTCTGGGATGGGGAGGAAACGGTGTCGGACAGGGACAGCAAGACAAAATGAACATGTAGGATGACCAAGGACAATTCCATCAAACAGGTTCTTGCACAGTACAGGCTGAAGACAGCTATAAGCACAGAGTCCCGATGTGAAACACAAGCAGTCACCACTGTGTGGGATACAAATGCTTGCCGCAAGTAATCTTGAGCATGTCATTGTGAGTATAAACTGATCACAGTCATCCCTGTGAAGCAGCCACTGGAGCTTGTTATTTATTCATTCGTGGGATGAGGGCACCATTGCCTAAGCTGGCATTGATTGCACACCCCTATTTTATAATTTAGGTGACTACAAACTTTGGAGCCCTCATACCTATCTTTGTGTAACAAGTTCCTTTCCCTCCCCAGATATAACTGTGAGGCACCATCCAAAGTCTTGGCTAGCTCTGGATGTAGGTTTGCTCGCTGATTGGAAGGTTCATTTCAGATGTTTCGTCACCATACTAGGTAATATCTTCAGAGAACCTCCGGACGAAACACTGCTGATGTTTCCTCCTTTCTATTTGCATGTTTGGGTTTCTTTGGGTTGTTGATGTCATTTCCTGTGGTGATGTCATTTCCTATGGTGATGTCATTTCCTGTTCTTTTTCACAGGGGGTGGTAAATGGGGACCAAGTCTATGTGTTTGTTAATGGAGTTCCAGTTAGAATGCCATGCTTCTAGGAATTCTTGTGCATGTTTCAGTTTGGCTTGTCGTAGGATAGATGTGTTGTCCCAGTCGAAGTAGTGTCCTTCCTTATCTGTACATAAGGATACTAGTGAGAAAGGGTCATGTTGTTTTGTGGCTAGTTGATGTTCATGTATCCTGGTGGCTAGTTTTCTGTCTATTTGTCCAATGTCGTGTTTGTTACAGTCTTGCACGGTATTTTGTAAATGTCATTAGTTTTGCTTGTTGACTGTATAGGGTCTTCCAAGTTCATTAGCTGCTTTTTTAGTGTATTGGTGGGTTTGTGGGCTACCATGATGCCAAGGGGTCTGAGTAGTCTGGCAGTCATTTCCGAGATGTCTTTGATGTAGGGGAGAGTGCCTAGGGTTTCTGGACGTGTTTTGTCTTCTTGTCTGGGTTTGTTGCTGAGAAATCAGTGGACTGTGTTCATTGGGTACCCATTCTTTTTGAATACACTGTATAGGTGATTTTCCTCTGCTCTTCGTAGTCCCTCTGTGCTGCAGTATGTGGTGGCTCGTTGAAATAATATTCTGATGCAGCTTTGTTTGTGGATGTTGGGATGATTGCTTCTGTAGTTCAATACTTGGTCTGATTTCTCAGCAACAAACCCAAACAAGCAGACAAATGCATCCAGAGACCCTAGCCACTCTCCCCTACATCAAAGACATCTCGGAAATGACTGCCAGACTACTCAGACACTTTGGCATCATGGTAGCCCACAAACCCACCAACACACTAAAACAGCAGCTAATAAACTTGAAAGACCAGATACAGACAACAAGCAAAACTAATGTAATTTACAAAATACCTTGCAAGAACTGTAACAAACATTACATTGGACAAACAGGCAGAAAACTAGCCACCAGGATACATGAACATCAACTAGCCACAAAACGACATGACCCTCTCTCACTTACATACAGATAAGGAAGGACAGCACTTCGACTAGAACAACACATCCATCCTAGGACAAGCCAAACAGAGACACACACAAGAATTCCTAGAAGCACGGCATTCCCACCGGAACTCCATCAGCAAACACATTAACTTGGACCGCATTTACCACCCCCTGAGAAAAAGAACAGGAAATGACATCACCATAGGAAATGACATCACCAACCCAAAGAAACCCAAACATATAAATAGAAAACAGGAAACATCAGCAGTGCTTCGTCCGGAGGCTCACTAAAGATGTTACCTAGTATGGTGATGAAACATCTGAAAATGAACCTTCCAGCTTAGCGAGCAAATCTACATCCAGAACATCAAAGTGATCTACATATCTTCTCAAAACCTGCTTTTGGCCAGCTGTTTGGATCCATCAGGCTCTGAATGGCAATCCACATCTAAAGGTAACATGATGAAATAGTAAGCACATAGAAGCCAGCTCTCTTCCAAGATATTAGTAATGCTTTGATTCAAAGGAAAACTTATCCGCTCTTGGAGTTGGACTCATAGGGCATGGATTCCTTTCCTACAGTGCATTGTGTTTTGGTTTGGGGATTTATTTGCCTTTGGCTGCAAGATGGTTTATATTAACTCCCGGGGACCAAATTTGCCATCATCTGTATGTGTGATTTATAGAATGTACGCACAGTCTAAGTATTAATGACTAATCAGGAAAACTCAGGAGCTTTCTTTGAAGGACAGCTCAACTCTGTACATGTTCATTACTCACCAGCAACTTAATGTTTTATTTTTCTGAGAATATACTG
Organism: Chiloscyllium plagiosum; assembly: GCF_037043375.1. Lineage (NCBI taxonomy): Eukaryota > Metazoa > Chordata > Chondrichthyes > Orectolobiformes > Hemiscylliidae > Chiloscyllium > Chiloscyllium plagiosum. Next base: position 41,810,143 of record NW_028270166.1, on the reverse strand, counting down.
CATTATGGAAAGATGAAGAGTCAATTAAGAGAGGGGGAACCTTGAAATACTTCATTTTGAATTTCAGGAAACTGGTTAAAAAAATGACATTGTGACCTTACACTCTATGCTGAGTTCAACTGATGTGTAAATATTTCTGTTTTTAAACAAAAAAAAGGTTTCAATCAAATCATGAGAAGATTATTCAACAGATCGAGGAATGTGATATATTCCATGGTGTTCCCAGTTTTAGAATCATAGAATCCTACAGTGCAGAATAGACCCTTCAACCTTTCAAGTCTGTATTGCCAAAAATGAAGTACTCCCTACATTTGTTTGATTTTCCCACACTAGGCCAGAGCCTTAAACTTATGACACTGCAAGTACTCATCCAAGTACTTTTTAAAGGTTAGGAAGTTTCCCACATCAACTACCCTCCCAAAAAGAGCATTCCAGACAGACTCCCACCAACCTCTGGTTGGAATTTTTTTTTCTCAAATCCCCTCTAAACCTCCTACCTTTCATTCTAAAATTATTCCCCCTTGTTATTGTTGCTTCAACTAAGGAGAACAGCTGCTTTCTATTCATCTTATCCCTCCCTTCAATATCTTAGAAATTTCGTTCAGGTTCCCCCTTAACCTTCTCTGCTCCAAAGAAAACAATCCAAGCATATCCAGCCTCTCTTCATTATAAAAATGCTCCATCCCAGATAATATCCTGGTGTATTTTCTCCACACTCTCTTCAGTGCAATTACATCCATCCTGCAGTGTATTGACCAGAACTGCACACAGTACTCCAGCTGTGGCCCAACCAAAGCTCTGTACAGCTGCAATACGAACTTCCTGCCCTTATAATCAATACCATGACTGATAAAGATAAACCCAAACGCCTTCTGAACCCCCTTGTTAACCTGTTCTGCCACCTTCAGGGATCTGGGGACAAGCACCCCATGATCTGTCTGCCCATTCTGGTGTCTTGTCACTTACTGAGTTGTCCCTTGTTCCTCCTTCCAAAGTGCATCACCTCACATTTATCAGAGTTAAATTCCATCTACCATTGATCTGCCCATCTGACCAATCTACTTACATGCTCCTGTATCCTAACGCCTTCCCTCTCACTGTCGACCACCAGGCCAATCTTTATGTAATGTGCAAAATTATTTATCATTTCTCCCAGTCTTATCTACAAACAATAAGGGACCCAGCCCATATTCCAGCAGTACGCCACTGCACATCAGGCTCCAATCACACACCACCACTCTCTGCCTCCCATCACTAAGCCAATTTCAGATCCATCTTGCCAGGTTACCTTCATTGCCAGTTTCCCATATGGGACGATGTCTAAGGCTTGCTGAAATTCATATCAACTACATCAACTACCCTACCTCCATCCAAACACCATAGAGTCATAATGTACAGCATGGAGACAGACACTTCGGGCCAACTCGTCCATGCCGACCAGATATCCTAACCCAATCTAGTCCCAAATGTTGCAATTGTACCAGCCTCCACCACTTCCTCTGGCAGCTCATTCCATACATGTACCACCCTCTGTGTGAAAAGGTTGCCCCTTAGGTCTCTTTTATATCTTTTTCCTCACCTTGAAAACTTCCACCAATTTTGTTCTGCAGGACTTGTCTCTGACAAAGCCATTCTGACTATCCCTGATCAAACCTTGCCTCTCTAAATGGAGATTAATTTTCTCCTTAACTATTTTCTCTAATAGTTTCTCAACCACCGATGGTCTATTGTTCCCTGGTCTATACCTCGCACTCTTCTTGCAAAGCAGAACCACGTTAGCTGTCTGGCAGTCCTCTGGCGCCTCCCTGTGGCCAGAGATGATTTGAACATTTGGGTCAGAGTCCCTGTAATTTCCTCCCTCATCTCCTGCAGCAGTCTGCGTGCAACAGTAAGACAATGGCTTAGTTGTGTTATGAATAGACTATCAATCAAAAAGACCCCAGCAATGATCTGGGGACCTGCACTCGAATGCTGCCTTAAGTATTTCAAATATCTGCCCCTTCCATACTCTGATTATCTTCATTAATATCGGGGTCATTGTAATTTCCAAATATAACTGCCCTATTATTTTTACGCACTTTAGTAAATTGATTGACAGATATCTACTCTTATAATAATCCTAACAGCGTGACTGCTCCCTTTTTATTCCTAAATTCTACCCATAATATCTCATTCACTGATCCTTCCAAGATATCATCTCTCCTTACTGCAGTATCCCTAATAATGCAACACCACCTCCAACATTACATCCTTCCCTACCTGAAAATCCTATACTCTGGAATGGTAAGTTTTCCCTCCCTCAACCATTTCTCTGTATTAGCAACAACATCACAGTCCATGTGTCAATCCATTCACTTAACTCATCTGTCTTAACTCTCATACTCCGAGCATTACAGTAGAGGCTATCCAGCCTCACCTTACTCCCTTAAGACATCACATGACTAAATTTGTTCAGCTTTGGTCCTTTTTCTTAACCAAATCAAACATACTAGGTCCCAAACACTTCATCCAAAAAAGGTTAATTTATAAGAGAAATTACCTAGAGTCCATTCTGAAATCAGACAGAATAAAAAATGTTGGGAGAAGGTTAAATTGGGACATGTCACAGGTCATCAGATACTTCCTCCATGTCACTATAGCGTTGGAAGATCTGACAGCCCAGGTAACAGAACAGGATCTATTGTAACTACAACTGATGAAATGAACCATTGCATCTAATCATATTCCCTTTCAGTTCACGTTAGTTCTTAATTTTAATAATGACCTTTACCAAATTTTAGAAAAGCTGAGGCAGATTTACGAATTGGACACTCCTGTCCTAACTACTGTTGCACTTATTGAAAACCTAATCCAACTTTCCATTTATCAGAGACAAATTCTAAATCCCTTCTTGTCACTAATTCGCCAATGCTTTACACAACTGATTTGGGAACTTTCTCGGTTTTCACCATGCAGAACAAGGGACATGAACTGGAGTGTTCTGACGAAAGAGTGTTGCTGAGCTCTATTTTCCTCCGGGAAATTAAGCTAGAATTTAAAAATCCTTCGACATGTCTGAACAATTTTGATTTTTACGGACTCGTTAGTTCATTTTCTCCTTTACAGGTTGGTACCACTCCGACCAAAATTCAAAATGAAATATTGTCTAATAGTTTTCAAATTCTGTATTTATACAAACCACTGTGTTTTTTTTATCAATCCGATTCCTTAAAGGACCAAAGCAATTCAATTCCTGACAAATTAATTTTTAATGAAATCATGTTGTCTTTCTAATAAACTCATTCATGCAATAATTCACAATGCTTTGCTTACAGACACTAAATCGTTATTGTTCATGTATTCTGAAGTAGGTATTGCAATCTCTTTTTACCAGTCATTTGGTCAGGGATTGTACCTGAACACCAGTACAGACATTGGCCCAACTTCATATCTAGATGCATTTAACCACTCAACATTTCAAAGTATGGAAACAGGATGAGAACTGGGCAAAGATGATGGGGTCTCCTCACATCTGAAGAAGGGCTCATGCCCGAAACGTCGATTTTCCTGCTCTTTGGATGCTGCCTGACCTGCTGCGCTTTTCCAGCAACACATTTTCAGCTCTCCTCACAGCGAGACTGCTCAGTGATGTCAGGGATCAGGGTGTGTAAATAAGGTACACAACACATGTGGAACTATTTCTGTACTGATTCACTTTATTGGAAAGTACATAGTGACTGGACATTGTTGACTGTTCCACGTGAAAAAGCTACCTTCAGGAAATCCAGCATTGGGTTTTCAGTCAAGTACGTACTTGAACTAGGTAAAAACAATGACTGCAGATGCTGGAAACCAGATTCTGGATCAGTGGTGCTGGAAGAGCACAGCAGTTCAGGCAGCATCTGAGGAGCAGTAAAATCGACGTTTTGGGCAAAGGCCCTTCATCAGGAATAAAACCTACTTGAACTGAAATTCCTGGCTGGAGCTGTTATTGGTCACTTTAATCCTCCTGTAGCCTCTTCAAACAGGAGAAACTGAACAAAACCTTCTTCAGGTACAAACACTTTAAACATAACACAGCAGAATCACACAGAGCAAAACAGGAACACAAATGCAGCAGATTCCAGAGGAAGAGGCTGGGTAATGGTGATGGGGTGGAAGATAAGTGTCATTTTCTGCCTAAATTAGACAGTAAACACAGATGAAACTTCCAAATATTTAACAGCCGGATTGAGAGACTGTTGCGGTTGTTTCTGAAGCTGCTCCTTGTTGCACTGTGCAGGAGTACACCTTCCCACTGCTCCAATCACGGCCAGGGACGGTCAGGTAGCTGCTGAGACTGAAGCTGTTGTCCGGGTCACGGGACACCACGCTGGTTTGGACCTCACTGCTCGTCGGACTCCCATCCACTGTCCAGCTGACCGCAGCAAAGCCCATGGACAGTTTGCTGACCAGACAAACTAATGTGCCTGCCCCTTTACTGGACATCTCCTCATCTGAAGGCCCAAGCAGTTTTACTGAAGGGACAGGGAGTTGCTGAGCTGCAAGAGAATAGACAATGTTTGGATAAAGTTAGGCAACATTGTTTCAGCTTAACAGCAGGTTGAAGGTGTTAGCTTTCTATAGTTACCTTGGAATTGCATTAAGTGAGAGACAATATTAAGAGTGTGTTGCTGGAAAAGCATAGCAGGTCGGGCAGCATCCAAGGAGCAGAAGAATCGACATTTCGGGCACGAGCCCTTCAACAGGAATGAGGTTTGTGAACCAAGGGGGTGGAGATTAAATGGGAGGGAGGTGGGGGTAGGAAGCTGAGAGTGCGAAGGGTAGATGGAAGTAGGGATAATGGTGATAGGTTGGAGAGGAGGGTGGAGTGGATAGGTGGGAAGGAAGATGGACAGGTAGGACAGGTCATGAGGGCAGTGCCGAGGTGGAAGGTTGGGAATGGGATACGGTGAGGGTTGGGGAAATGAGGAAACTGGTGATGCCATGGGTTGAAGGGTCCCAAGGCGGAAGATGAGATGTCGGGTGGTTAGGGTGTGGCGATGGAGGAGGCCCAGGACCTGCATGTCCTTGACGGAGTGGGAGGGGGAGTTGAAGTGTTCGGCCACGAGGTGGTGGGATTGGTTGGTGCGGGTGTCCCGAAGATGTTCTCTGAAGCACTCTACAACGAGGCGTCCTGTCTCCCCAATGTAGAGGAGACCACATCGGGAGCAACAGATCTCTTGTCAGATGCCCCCCACCAACCCACCCTCCCATCCCAGCACCTTCCCCTGCCACTGCAGGCATTGCAAACTTGCACCCACACCTCACCCCTCATTTCCATCCAAGGCCCCAAAGGAACCTTCCACATCCAGAGTTTATCTGCACTTCCACACGTCATTTACTGCATCCGTTGCTCCCGAAGCAGTCTCCTCTACATTGGGGAGACAAGACACCTACTCGTTTCAGACAACATCTCTGGGACACCCGCACCAACCAACCCCACCATCCCATGGCCGAACACTTCAACTCCCCCTCCCACTCTGCCAAGGACATGCAAGTTCTGGGCCTCCTCCATCACCACACCCTAACCACCTGACATCTGGAGGAAGAATGCTTCATCTTCCATATTGGGACCCTCCAACCACACATCATCAATGTGGAGTTTCCTCATTTCCCCTCCCCTCACATCCCAATTCCAACCTTCCAACTCAGCACCGCCCTCATGGCTGTCCTACCTGTCCATCTTCTTTCCCACCTATCCGCTCCACTCTCCTCCTTGACCTATTACCTTTACCCCCACTTCCATCTACCCTTCGCACTCTCAGCTCCCTTCCCCCTGGCCCCACACCCCTCCCATTTATCTCTCCACCCCCTTGGATCACAAGCCTCATTCCTGATGAAGGGCTGTTGCCCGAAACGTCAATTTTCCTGCTCCTCAGATGCTGCCTGACCTGCTGTGCTTTTCCAGCACCACCCTCGTGACGCTGATCTTTAGCATCTGCAGTCCTCACTCTTTCCTGAAAGACAGCATTGTCTGTTTAAAGTTGCCAAGAGTTTGACACCAGGGAGTATTCATTTCAATAATGTCTTCTTTGTGTGGTCCTGCTATGATTCTGTGCATTAGAGTGTCCTTCACTCCCAGGTTGTTTGCTGGTCTGTGTTGTATCAGTTAGTTTCAAGTGAGCTCACCAGGAACAGTGCCCTGGACCTCAGCATCCTTGATTGAAGAGTGAGAGTCCACACCTCAATCTTCAGTAAGACCCAGTGATCACTGCCTCTCTACCACCCCATGAGGTGAGCAGATCATTTTGTTTGCTCCAAATCAAGTGTTGATCCTTTTTTGTTGAGGAATAATTTCTATATTTGAATCAATGGTGTTTTCTCCTACATCAGTCATTCTCTTTCTGATTTTTCTCTCCACCAACCACAGCATTGATAGCTTCCATATTCCTCAGTGACAAATACTACATGATGGAGGCAGGATGAATTCTCAATGGTCAACTTCTTCTGACAGACAAAGGAAAGATAATCACGCTACTGGTATTATTCTGTAGGAGAAGGATTAATGGGAGAAGGAAATCTGCATGACAATTTTGGAGGTGTGAAAGAATTATAAAGTGATTTTGGGAAAATTTAAGTGCCCAAATATCATCTGGGCTTAAGTTAAAGGTGGTGACTTTCTGAAATAACACAAATAGTTTCCTTAATGATTTAAGTCCTGATCCAACAAGGAAGGAGAATAGATGGGTCAACTGCTAAAAGATGAGGCAGAAAAAATGGACTCCCGAGTGTCAGAGCAGGAGCACTTCTGTAAGTGTATCATAAGGTTTAGATTAGCCATGTAGAAGAATGGGGAACAATCTAGAATCGAAATTCTAAATTGGAAGAGGGCTAATTGTAATGGATTGAGGGGGCATCTAACCAGGATAAAATGGAACCAAAGATTGAAAAGTAAAAACTGTAACGGAACACTGAATGATCTTTAAGGAAGAGATCTTTCAGGCACAGGCCAGGCACATTCCAACAAGGGAGAAAGATAGGGGAATCAAAGTCAGGGCTCCATGAATGATGAGGAATACACAATGAAACAAAGAATTGGGTTTATTATCCAAATCAAATGAAATGCTAAAGTGAGTATTAGCCCAAATCCAGTACATTGAAAGACGAAGTGAAGAAGAAATTGAGAGTGCCAAAAAGATTAAGACAATAGAAAAGCATACCCGTATATCTTCTGCCAGCATGTAATCATAATCAAATAGTACAAGATGAAGTGGGCCATATCAGGAAGAAGACTTAGAAGTACACTTAGAGGAACTGGGGATGGCTAGAGTACTTAATATATACTTCATATTAGTTTTACATTGGACATAAATCAGGAGCAGAGTAGGGCATTCATCTCTTCAAACCTGCTCAACCATTCAACGAGAACTGTTTGTGTTCTGATTTGCACATTCATATCTGTCATGAAAATCATTGATACTCCTGCCGAACAAAAGTCTATCTTGGCCTTAAACAATTCAATGACCCCACCTCCACTGGCTTCTGGGGGAAAGGGTTCCAAAGTTGTGCAAACATCTGAGAGACAAATTCCCCTCATCTCTACGCTAAAAAGACAATCCGTAGTGATAGAACATAGAACAATACAGCACAGAACAGGCCCTTCGGCCCACGATGTTGTGCTGAACATTTGTCCTAGCTTAAGCACCCATTCATGTACCTATCCAATTGCCGCTTAAAGGTCACCAAAGATTCTGACTCTACCACTCCCACAGGCAGCGCATTCCATGCCCCCACCACTCTCTGGGTAAAGATCCCACCCCTGACATCTCCCCTATACCTTCCACCCTTCACCTTAAATTTATGTTCCCTTGTAACACTCTGACTGTCTACTCTATCTATTCCTCTGATCATCTTATAAACCTCTATCAAGTCACCCCTCATCCTTCGCCGTTCCAACGAGAAAAGGCCTAGCACTCTCAACCTATCCTCGTACGACCTATTCTCCATTCCAGGCAACATCCTGGTAAATCTTCTCTGCACCCTCTCCAAAGCTTCCACATCTTTCCTAAAGTGAGGCGACCAGAACTGCACACAGTACTCCAAATGTGGCCTAACCAAAGTCCTGTACAGTTGCAACATCACTTCACGACTCTTGAATTCAATCCCTCTGCTAATGAACGCTAATACACCATAGGCCTTCTTACAAGCTCTATCCACCTGAGTGGCAACTTTCAAAGATCTATGAACATAGACCCCAAGATCCCTCTGTTCCTCCACCTCACTAAAAACCCTACTGTTAACCCTGTATTCCGCATTCTTATTTGTCTTTCCAAAATGGACAACCTCACACTTGGCAGGGTTGAACTCCATCTGCCACTCCTCAGCCCAGCTCTGCATCATATCTAAGTCTCTTTGCAGGCGACAACAGCCCTCCTCACTATCCACAACTCCACCAATCTTCGTATCATCTGCAAATTTACTGACCCACCCTTCGACTCCCTCATCCAAGTCATTAATAAAAATTGCAAACAGCAGAGGACCCAGAACTGATCCCTGCGGAACTCCACTTGTAACTGGGCTCCAGGCTGAATATTTGCCATCTACCACCACTCTCTGACTTCAACCGGTTAGCCAGTTTTCTATCCAATTGGCCAAATTTCCCTCTATCCCATGCCTCCTGACTTTCCGCATAAGCCTACCATGGGGAACCTTATCAAATGCCTTACTAAAATCCATGTATACTACATCCACTGCTCTACCCTCATCCACATGCTTGGTCACCTCCTCAAAGAATTCAATAAGACTTGTAAGGCAAGACCTACCCTTCACAAATCCATGCTGGCTGTCCCTAATCAAGTAGTGTCTTTCCAGATACTCATAAATCCTATCCCTCAGTATCCTTTCCATTACTTTGCCCACCACCGAAGTAAGACTAACTGGCCTGTAATTCCCGGGGTTATCCCTATTCCCTTTTTTGAACAGGGGCACAACATTCGCCACTCTCCAGTCCCCTGCTACCACCCCCGTTGACAGTGAAGACGAAAAGATCATTGCCAACGGTACTGCAATTTCCTCTCTTGCATCTAATTCTGGACTCACCCACAGGTGAAATATCCTTTCCACGTCCACCTTGTTGGGACCATTCAGGATCTTATACACTTCAAATCAATTCACTAAAGTAGGTCTCAACCTAGTAAATCTCCACTGAATAGTTTCGAACAAAATTGCATCCTTCCTGAAATAAGGAGGAAAACAGCACACAGTATTCAAGATGTAGTCTCAGCAATGCCTGAAATGTAACATCCTTACTTTTCTGTTCAATTTCTTGTCAGATAGGATAGTATCCCATTCACTTTCTTCATCACTTGCTGTGCCTCCACACTAGGTTTATGAGACTCATGCACTATGACACCTTTCTTTGCACTTGCAATAGTTCTCTATTTAAATTATATTCTGCTTTTCCTATGCCAGTGTTTTGCCCACTCAGTTGAGCAGTCCATATTGGCCTGCATCCCTGAAATGACCTCTTCACAACATACTTTCCGATCTAGCTTTGTGTCATCACTATTTTAACCTTCAATCCTTTCACCTAAGTCGTTGATATAAATTGTTTAAGCTGAGTGCCCGGGGAAAGGTTGCTGACAAAATATTGGTAAACTCAGCAGTAATGAGGTAATGGATAATGTTTGTGAAAATTTACCAGAAAGGCTGACTACATCTCTAATTGCTTAGATCAGCTGGTCCAGGTGCTTTTCCAAACAGGTTGTTAAAGGAAATGGAACTGAAGATAGTAGAAGGGTTTGCCATAATCTTCTAACTTGTGTTGACAGCGGGAATGTACAAGTGATTGAAGAGAAGTGACTGATATCGTTATCCAAAAACATGTCAAACGGCCTAGCCACCTATTCAGTTGTATCAAACTAATAAAAAATATCATGAATGGAATGTGACTGGATCAACCACCTGGCACTGACCTCTGCAGTAAAAAGAACTAACTCAGTTCTGTTGAACCCTCCTCCAATTACCTTGTTCCTAACATGAGGGCTAATGCCAAAATTGGGAAAACTAGCTTACAGACTAGTCAAGCCAAAGCCTGATATAATCCATTTGTGGAATCATAACTTACAATGTCCCAGTCAGTACCATCATCACCCCGGATATGTTCTGTACCCACAGCAAGACAGAACTAGTAGATGTGGTGACTAGTGGTATGGACTCAGGAGGGAGATGCTCATCGCATCAGGTGAAGCAGGGCAAGGAAGATTCTTCCTGATTCCCATGTGCCACCATCACCTCAGCTGATGAATCATTATTCCTCAACGTTGAACATGGAGAAGGTACTGTGGGTGGTGAAGTCCAATCCTCAGATTAAGGAAACCCTCCATTGTATTGTGTGACACTACCACCATGCTAAATGGGATAGACTTCAAACAGGTCTAGCAACTCAAGACTCTACATTCATGAAGCACTGTGGGCCATCAACAACAGCAGAATTGTACTTCAACACAATATGCAAATACATGCCCTGTTCTAGATTGGAGTGGTGCTGGAATCTGGTCTAGAATCTAATCTAGAATCTGGTTTCCAGCATCTGCAGTCATTGTTTTTACCAAATACATGCTATGGTATTTCGCACACTTAACCATTATCATTAAGCCATGATGTGGAGGTGCTGGTATGGGGCTGGGGTGGACAAAGTTAAAAATCACTCAACACCAGGTTATAGTCCCACAGGTTTATTTGGAAGCACTAGCTTTCGGAGTGCCGCTCCTTTAACCAAGAAGGAAATGCTAGTCCATTCAGGTGGAATTCTAAATTACAGATTTAGATTAATTACTTACAGTGTGGAAACAGGCCCTTTGGCCCAAAAAGTCCACACCTGACCCGCCGAAGCGCAATCCACCCAGATCCATTCCCCTACACCTAACACTACGGGCAACTTATCATGGCCAATTCACCTAACCTGCACGTTTTTGGACTGTGGGAGGAAACCCACACAGACACGGGGAGAATGTGCAAACTCCACACAGCCAGTTGCCTGAGGTGGGAATTGAACCCGGGTCTGTGGCGGTGATGCAGCAGTGCTAATTGGAGATTACATCTACTATGTTGAGCAAATCAAGGTTACTTATTAAGAATATAATCTTTGCAAGTAGTGACTTTTGGCAATGGAGTTGACCAAATGTCATATACTCACTTCCTAAATGCTTGGCTGGCAGTTTCATTGATCTCTTTGATTGCCAGTAACAAATGTCTTCCTCATTTCTTTTTCTGCTCCCTTATTGTGTTGTAGAGATAACTTCTGAACTTCTCCAACTGTCCCATCACCAGCATCATAAAAAAGCCCAATGTTCCTTGTCACTGAAGCTTAACAGATGAGGCAGCTGAAACTTTGGTTTTGAAGTGCTTAGCATGCTTGCACTGGAGAAAGAGATGATAGCTAAACGTTGTCCACAAATGAAACCAAGAGAGATACATGTACCAAACACTAAGACAAGAATGACTAGACCAGATGTAGGGAAGAATAAATCTGAAGGCACCAGCTGCTTAGCTGTTCCATTATCCAACTTTGAGGCATGTACAAGACACCTGATGCGCATCGTAAGATTTAGTATCTGTGTTTCTCGCACCTCATCACATTGTGAAGGATTTAATGATTTTCAGCATCTTGGCCCTCACTGACCCAGAACTGGGTACCAACGTTTGAATTACTATACTCCAGTGCACAGAGAACACAGCAGTCACAAAATTAGTTCTGTAACTGATAGTGTAACTAACAATACAATCTGTTATATTCTTCAGGAGTCTAGTTTTAAATCTGAAAGCTCACCATGTCAGGCCAAACCTGCAACTGAGGCATGGCCCCTTCAAATGCAATGTACATTTATAAGATAATGTAAGTGTATGACAGAACATTCAGGAGAAGTAATCTGAGGCTTAATTTACTAATTCATAGCATTGGCTAATTTACAGAATTTGAGCTGCAACATCTGTTTAATGAGGAAAGCAAAGTTCATTCCAGGGGGTTACAACATTGCAAGTAATGACCTACAGTTTTTTGGTGAACTGGACAATTGTCAAATACTAGAAACGCTCACACCATCATCAATCATCCCAACACACACTGCCTGATTATTCATTCTGTTCAGGTCAAAAATTTCTACTTTGGATACAAAGTGTGGAAATGGGGCTCCCTGTAATATTGATACGATCAGCAAGTGCCCTAATGTATGGATAGAGTCTTGCCCAATCATGTTACTTGTCATGCATGTCTAAGAAATCAACTCTGCCATTCATGATCAAGAGTTGGAACTCGGCAGAGAAAAGGAACAGGATTTCACCAGGAGGAAGATATAGTGGTGCATGAATTCGGACAGATTTCCATTGTTTCACATAATTAAGCAGACACCTGGATTACAATTCGGCCAAAATTGATAGATGGTAGTGCTGCTGCGAAAACATCCATCCAATCAGAATATCAAGGCAACATTTACACTGGCCATGATTTTCCACAATCTTCTAGACGTAGGAGAAAATGAGAACTGCAGATCAGAGTCGAAGAGTCAGGCAGCATCCAAGGAGCAGGACAGTCACCGTTTCAGGCATTTCCTGATGAAGGGCTTATGCCCGAAACGTCGACTCTCCTGCTCCTCAGATGTTGGAAAGGTTGTGCCTTTCCAGCACCACAATGTCCTCAACGTATACCAGCAGACTGTAAGTTAGCAAAATGTTTAAAGAAGGGACAGAAAAGACAGGATTTTTTTAAAATGGCAAAATAAACCAGAGGGGATAGATCTTTGATTTAACTCATTTGTAATCTAAATGCATTACCTGAAACAGTGGTAGCCCAAATTCCTTAGTAACTTTCAAAAGAGAAATGCTTGGAAAAGTGATCAAATCCTTTGGAGTATAAGTTATTGTACAGGCTAAATACTTTTTGAACTAATGAGTAGAATTAGAGTAAAAATCAAGCACAGGGAGGCCAGGAAAACTTTGCGAATTTGAACTTTATTTGTTGTGTAGATACACTGATAGTTTATGCAGTGCTGGAGGAAGCCATTGCTGAACGTCTGGGCTTCGGAGTAGTCCCCTCGCGGAATCCATTCCTGCACACAAAGGTGGGAAAGTAGTTAGGGTAGTGGAATGTTTCGTGGCAAAAACCAAGTACAACTGAGTATGCCTCTATAGGAATGCCAGAATAATCTTCACTCTTTCGAATCCACAGCACTTTTGCTGTACCCTTCTATAGGAATCATTGTCTCTAGCCAAAGACTAATTGTAGCTTTGTTTGTCCTCTCAAATTCTCTTACAAAGGTGACAATTCCAATTAAGTACAATCTGATGGATGCCAGCAGCCCTCTGGTGGTCATTTTTCCCACCTAACTGTATAAAATGAGTACAGCGCGTTCTGGTATAATGCAACAGTTGCGTTCCTCTGCAACCTGATGCTATGGGAAAATCATTGTACCCATTCCGTCGAAAATTTGCATTATCCAAACAGCATCCACATTTTGTCAATTGCACTACAGCCAATTCACATTAATGAAACATGCGTTATACTTTAACACACTAAGGATAATTAGAGTCATACTGCAAGGAAACAGACCTTTCAGTCTAAACTATACATAATTATATGCTACACATAATCCCAAACTAAACTAGTCCCACCTGCCTGCTCCTGGCCCATATCCCACCAAACCTTTCCTATTCATGTACTTATCGAAATGCCTTTTAAACATTGTAATTGTACCCACATCCATCACTTCCTTAAGAAGTTTATTCAACATACAAACCACCTTTGTAAAAAAATTTGCTCCCCTGTCTTTTTTAAAAGTGAGAAGCAAGATATTTTTAAATGTGCCCCCTAATCTTGAAATTCCCCCAAGGTAGGGAAAAGACAATTACCATTAACTCTATCTCTACCCCTCATATTTTATTCTATACGGTCACTTCTCAACTTCCTATACTCCAGTGAAATAAGTTCCAGCCTTTCTTTATAACTCAAGCAGTCCATACTTGGCAATATCTTGGTAAACCTCTTCTCAACCACCTCAAGCTTCATAGTATCCTTCATATAACCAGAACTGGACACAATATTCCAATAGGCCTTACCAATGCCCTGTACAATCTCAACATGACTTCCAAACTCTGTACTCAAAGGATGGACCGATGAAGACAAGCATGCTGAACGCCTTTTTAGCCACTCTGTCTATATGTAAGGGAAACTTCAAAGAATTATGCACCTGAACTCTTAGGGCTCTTTATGTGGGCATATTTTTAAAATGAGAGGAGAGAGTGTAGTAAGAAATGAGGAGCACATGTTTTACACAGAGGATGGCTCGCATGTGGGATAAATTTCCAGAGGAAGTGGTGGATGTGGGTACAATTACAACATTTAAAAGACATTTGGACAGTACATGAACAGGAAAGGCTTGGTGGGATATGGGCTGAAAATGTGTTGCTGGAAAAGCGCAGCAGGTCAAACAGCATCCAAGGAACAGGAGAATCGACGTTTCAGGCATAAGCCCTTCTTCAGGAATGAGGAAAGTGTGTCCAGCAGGCTAAGATAAAAGGTAGGGAGGAGGGACTTGGGGGAGGGGCGTTGGAATTGCGATAGGTGGAGGGAGGTCAAGGTGAGGGTGATAGGCCGGAGTGGGGGTGGGGGCAGAGAGGTCAGGAAGAAGATTGCAGGTTAGGAAGGTGGTGCTGAGTTCGAGGGATTTGACTGAGACAAGGTGGGGGGGAGGGGAAATGAGGAAACTGGAGAAATCTGAGTTCATCCCTTGTGGTTGGAGGGTTCCCAGGGAGAAGATGAGGCGCTCTTCCTCCAACCGTCATGTTGCCATGGTCTGGCGATGGAGGAGTCCAAGGACCTGCATGTCCTTGGTGGAGTGGGAGGGGGAGTTAAAGTGTTGGGCTACGGGGTGGTTGGGTTGATTGGTCCGGGTGTCCCAGAGGTGTTCTCTGAAACGTTCCGCAAGTAGGCAGTCTGTATCCCCAATATAGAGGAGACCACATCGGGTGCAGCGGATGCAATAGATGATGTGTGTGGAGGTGCAGGTGAATTTGTGACGGATATGGAAGTGTCCCTTGGGGCCTTGGAGGGAAGTAAGGGGGGAGGTGTGGGCGCAAGTTTTGCATTTCTTGCGGTCGCAGGGGAAGGTGCCGGGAGTGGAGGTTGGGTTGGTGGGGGGTGTGGACCTGACGAGGGAGTCACTGAGGGAGTGGTCTTTTCAGAACGTTCATAGGGGAGGGGAGGGAAATATTTCCCTGTTCAGGAATGAGGAAAGTGTGTCCAGCAGGCTAAGATAAAAGGTAGGGAGGAGGGACTCCAGCAGGCTAAGATAAAAGGTAGGGAGGAGGGACTCCTTGGATGCTGCCTGACCTGCTGCGCTTTTCCAGCAACACATTTTCAGCTCTGATCTCCAGCATCTGCAGTCCTCACTTTCTCCTTGGTGGGATATGGGCCAGGAGCAGGCAGGGTAGGACTAGTTTAGTTTGAGATTACGGTCAGGATGGACTGGTTGGACTGAAACATCTGTTTCCATGCCGTGTTACTCTATAACTACCCAAGGGCCTACCACTAATTGTATCAACCCCACCCTTGTGTGTTGTCTGTTGAATAATACCCCTGCAATCATCTGTGCTGGAGTCTCACCCATTCACCATACTTATTAACAAATTACATAACTAATTAGCTCACCACTAACCTTAACTTAATGATGGCATAAAAAATGTAGCAGTGTAAGGAGCGTGGATGAAGCATAAAACTACAAATATATTATTAAATGGATGCTAAAAACTGCGATAAATGGATATTGAATACAGGCAAATAAAAGATCCAATATAGATCCTATGAGGATAAGACAGAACTCTTTCTAAACGTTGTAGAAAAGTGTGGCGCTGAAAAAACACAGCAGGTCAGGCAGCATGGCTCTTCCTAAACGTTGAAAAGCTAGAAACAGTGAAGGTCCAAAGAAACTTGGGGCTCCATGCACAAATCATTAAACTGGCAAGAAAATAATAAATGTTAATAAAAAGGGTAATGAAATACTGCTTTCCTTTCTAGAGGACTAGTATTCAAGGCAGTAAAGTTATACTTTGACTAGGTAAGGCCTTGACTGTGAGCAGTCTGGGCACCATACTTTAAGAAGGATATATTGGCCTTAAGAGACAATGCGGTGCAGATTCACCAAAACTATCATTGTACCTAGGAGGTTAAATTACAAGGAGACTACAAACACTAGCCAGTGCTCCCTGGAATTTGATGCAATATGATCAAAATCAAGATATTTAGGGAAACAAGTGGAAGTAGAGAGAAACTGTTTGTATGTTGGGGAATATGGATCAGAAGACCGTCTAAAATTAGAGCCAGGCCTATCAGGACTGAAATTCGGACACTTAAACACATAACTCGTCAAGATATTTGTGCTCTTCTGCAAATTGCAACTAATACTAGACGGTTACATTTTAAACATGAAATTAATGGAAATTTGTTTTTCAGACATATAAAGCAATTTAGGACAAAGGTCAATTAGTTTGGAGAGCAGTCATGGTATCACAGAATAAGAGAAAGGAAAAAAAAACTGAAGAAATAGGAGCAAGAGCAGGCTATTCAGCACCTGAAGCTGGCCTCATCATTCAACAAGATTATGGCTGATTTGCCCAAGGCCTCAATTTCTCTTTCTGGTCAGCTCCTTGTAGCCATCAACTTGTTGACGCTTCAAACATCTATTTACCTCCTCCTTGAATGTTTTCAGTGATATAGCCTCCAGAACTATGGGGCTGAGAATTTCAGACATTTTCTACCCTCAGAAAAGATTTCTTTGCATCTAAGTTATAAATGATTGTTTCCTTATTGTGTAACAATGTTCCTATTGTCTCACTACTGAAAACATCTTGTCGACATCTACTCTGTCAAGTCCCTCAGAATCTTGTATATTTCAATAAGATTACCTCTTGTTCTCTGAAACTCTAATGAGTTTAATTCTAATAGGCTAACCTGTTCAACCCTCTCATCTCAGGAACCTCTCTTGAACAACCTCCAATGCCAACCTTCCTTAAATACGAGGACGCAACTGTACGCAGTATTCCACGTGTGATGTCACTAACATCCTGCACAATTGCCCGACCACAAGAAATGCAGGGGTTTTTAAAATTCTAAACCCCCAGAAAATTTCAACTTGTCTTGTTAACTACTTAATGCACATGCATGCTAACATTGTGTTTCGTGCGGATCATCCAAATTCCTCTTTTGTGGAGTTTTTCTCCTTTTAAATCAGTTTCGGATGCTTCCTACTAAAGTGCAAAAACTCACCTTTTCCTACATTAAACACCACTTGCCAAGTTTTTGCCCAAGCAGTCAATTGCAAGTGGTTTTCCAATACATTGGAATCCTCCCTAATATTAGCGAGTTCGAGAATATTTCAACCAATTCTCAAGTACTCAATATTTCCTTCAATTATAAAGAACACCAGTCCTCTGGAATACCTTCCTCTTCATTTATGTAATAGTACTCCAAAATTTGATGCTATTGCAGAGAAACCTCGAAGTTTCAGCAAACCATTTTCCAAATTGTTGCAGGTTTTGCTACTCAACTTCATTGTTATGCAGCACCTTGGAATATTCCAAGAATCTGAAAGGTGCTAATTTGGAGTAATATACATGGAATAGACAAGTAGTAGGGTTTTTTTTAAAAAGTGATAACTTATAAAAACACACCACATTCCTTCTCTAAAACTTGTTACTTTAAGATGGCATTTGACCCCAATTCAATGTACAGTAAACATTTTAGGTGGCAGAAAAATGTCAAATCAAGGCTTAAGCACCACCACTAACACAACAATTATCATATATTAAATTAACAGGCTGTTTCCATTATGTGAACAAAGGAATTTAAAAAGGAAAACCTAACAAAAAACACCAACATTTTAACGACAAGAAATGTAGAAGTGTAAAATACACACCCTCTAGGGGTTTCTGAGGGTTTCCCAAACATCCAGGCTGCATTCATAACAGATCATTTTAATCATTGATTTGGGGCATGCCTTAGATTCATTTTTCTCCCAACTATCCAGCCGAGCACCCGAATCAAATTATAAAAAGGTGCTGTAATGTGTTCTGATTCAAGGCCTTAATATATTCTAAATATTTATCGATCTCAAATCAAAACTTCTTGAAGAAGGAGAAAGTGAGGAATGCAGATGCTGGAGACCAGAGTTGAGAAGTGTGGTGCTGGAAAAACACAGCAGGCCAGGCAGCATCCGAGGAGCAGGAGAATCGACATTTCAGGCAAAAGCCCTTCTTCAAGTTCTTGAAGAACCCCAGTCCAAGCTCATTTGACGAGGAAAGCGGAAATTCAGTGATTTGGATTCAGACTAGATTACAGAGGTTACAGACTCGCTCCTGATCCGGCATACTACTACCTCCCAGATTCACCACCCAATGCTGCCCCTCTCCGACATACAGCCATAAACACTGCTCTTTCTGAGATACAACCCACTCCTTCCTCTAGATAAACCAACCCTATCCCATTCCACAATATGAGCCTCTTACAGATGGCCTTCCCAGCCCAAACTGTACCTCTGTCAGGAGATAAAAAAAAGAACACTCTAGAAGCCTATTCCAATTTTCTACTTTTCATCTTATGGAAGAATTGATGTTTGATCATTTCACACAGAAACAGTGATCATGTGCATTAGCACTGCTGCCATGATCATTACAAACAGCCTCTCAGCATCACTACACCCCTTACCTGAATCTGCGATACACCACCTTCAGGTGCCTCATGCGACCTGTACCAGTTGTGTTTCTCCTTTTGGCCTTCACACTCCAGTTATCTGCAGAAAAATCAGAAAGATCACAACTATCAGCTCCCAAACTGAACAGGTGCAATTGACAGAGCTATTCAACAAGAGTGGATGTTCCCACCGACCAGTTCACAAACCAGAGATTACAGCCTCTCAGTTTACTCCATATATCAAACATTTAAATAATGTTGAAACATGGGGATTTTACTATAGCTAAGGGGTAATACTTCTGAGGATACCTTGAGATGTTGAGAATTCATCAGTACAAGATCAAGAGTTGACCGAATTAAAATCTTCAAACTTCTGAAGAACTACACGAGTCAAATAGCAACGCCTTCTTTTCACTGGTCAAATAAGGAGCACAAATTGAAAATAACCACAAACGACTAGTTTGTAATGAGGTTGGTTAAAAATATCATGTAGACACCAGAGCAGTTAAGAATTTTTACAGCATGATATGGGTTTTTGACTGGTAAAGACTGAACAGTAAGAACACCAGGAGTGAAATCAGGCATAAGTGAATTGAAGAACAATGCCTGCATGAACTTTAGGGTGAAAATCAAGTGATTGCTAAAAGCATTCTTATTTTTTATTCATTTTGTGGGACTTGGGCGTCGCCAGCCGGACAACATTGATAGCCCATCCCTAGTTGCCTTTGAGAAGGTAGTGGTGGGCTGCCTTTTTGAATCGCTGCAGTCCACTTGCTGTTGTTTGACACACAATGCCAGTAGGGAAGGAATTTTCCGGTTCCAAGGTTGATGCCAGGTGGTCTGTCTGGTTTCATTTCTTTGTTGTGAATTTCTAGCGATTGATACAACGGAGGAGCTTGCTAGGCCATTTCAGAGGGCAGTTGAGACTCAACCACATTATCGTGGCTCTGGAGTCACATGTAGGCCAGACCAGGTAAGGAGCTCCACAGGCAGGAGGCTGGAAAAACACAGCAAGCCAGGCAGCATCAGAAGGTGGAGAAGTCGACATTTCGGGTGGAACCCTACTACAGGACAAGGAGCTGGGTGTGGGGGGATCTGCAAATAAAGGGGATCATGGGGACAGGGTAGTGAAGTGGGAATAGGTGAAGACAAGTACAGGGTACGACCTGGTTGGTCAGTGGGAAGAATGAATCTGGTTGATGGCAGGAAGCAGTGGAAGGGATGGGGAGGAGCTGGGGGAGGGAAGCTATTTGAAATTGGAGAACTCAATGTTGAGTCCTCCGGGCTGCAGGCTGCCCAGGCAGAAGATGCGGTGTTGTTCCTCCAATTTGCGCTGTAGTTCATTTTGGCAATGGAGGAGGCCAAGGATGGTCATATCAGAAAAGGAGTGGTTGCGAGAATTGAAATGGGCAGTGACCAGGAGGTCGAGTCAGCCCTTCCAGACCCAGTTGCGATGCTCGGTGAGCGTTCCCTAAGTTTACATTTGGTCTCCCCTATATGAAGAAGATGACATAGAGAGCACCTGAAGCAGTAAACTAGGTGGAAGAGAGGCAGGTGAGCTTCTGTCTCACCTGGAAGGACCGTTTGGGGCCCTGGATGGAGGTGTGGCAGGTGGTGTACCAGCAGGTTTTGTATCTTTTCCAGTTGCGGGGGAAGGTACACGGAGGTTCAGGGAACATCGGTAGGGAGAGTGGCGCAAACCAAGGATTGACGAAGGAACTGTCCTTACGGAAGGCAGAGGGGTGGGGAAGGGAAGATGTTCTTGGTGGTGGGGTCTCATTGGAGTTAGCGGAAGTGCTTACGGATGACTCATTAGATGCAGAGACTGGTGGGGTGGAAGGTGAGGGAGAGGGGTTAGAGCAGTGAAACAGAGAACAGAAATGGTGAAGCAGAGGGCTGTCTACATGACAGCAGGAGGAAAAGCACATTGTTCAAAATAGGTGGACATCTGGGAAACTCGCAAATGGAATGTCTCCTCATCCAAGCAGATGTGGCAGAGGCTGAGGAATTTGGAGAATGGGATGCAGTTCTTACAGGATACTGGGTGGGAGGTAGTGTAGTCCATGTGGTTATGAGAGTCTGTAAGTTTGGAGTAAACGCCCATCTCGAGACTATCGCCCAAGATGGAAATGGTGAGGTCAAGAAAGGGGAGGGAAGTGTCCGAGATGAACCAAGTGAACTTGAGGAAGAGGTGAAAGTTGTGGGTGAAGTCAATGAAAGGCAGATTTCCCTCCCTAAAGGACAGTTGGGTTTTTCTGACAATTGACAATTGGTTTTGTGGTCATCAATCAACTCTTAATTCCAGATTTGTTTTCATTGAATAGAAATTCCACTATGTGCTGTGGCGGAATTTGAACCCAGGTCCCCAGAACATTATTCTGGGTTTCTGGATTAATAGTCAAGTGGTAATACCACGAGGGCATCACCTCCCCAATAGCTAATAATTAAATAATCAAATATTTCAAGACGCTTGACTTTTACAGCCACAAGACCATTTGTGAGGGCTGACAAGCATTTATCTTAACATCAATCACTCCTCTCCATTCCTGGAGAAACATTGTTCAAAAGATACTGATCACTCACTGACATCTAACGGAATGTCCAACAATAACATACGAAACAACACAGTCAGCATCAACTTAACCATGAAGCACCACATAACTGAAATAAAGCACACTCTCACCTGACATTCAACTTAATGCTCAACTATATCACCTAACACAAACCCACTTTTTCCTATTCTCAAAAGCACAATATAACCATAGAGTCAGAGTCATTGAGATGTACAGCATGGAACAGACCCTTCGGTCCAACCCATCCATGCTGACCAAATATCCCAACCCAATCTAGTCCCACCTGCCAGCACCCGGCCCATATCCCTCCAAACCCTTCCTATTCATATACCCATCCAAATGCCTCTTCAATGTTGCAATTGTACCACCCTCCACCACATCCTCCAGCAGCTCATTCCATACACGTACCACCCTCTGTGTGAAAAGGTTGCCCTGTAGGTCTCTTTTATATCTTTCCCCTCTTACCCTAAACCTATGCCCTCTAGTTCTGGACCCCCACCCCAGGGAAAAGACTTTGCCTATTTACCTTATCCATGCCCCTCATAATTTTGCAAACCTCTAAGGTCACTCCTCAGCCTCCGACGCTCCAGGGAAAACAGCCCCAGCCTGTTCAGCTTCTCCCTAAAGCTCAAATCCTCCAACCCTGGCAACATCCTTGTAAATCTTTTCTGAACCCTTTTAAGTTTCACAACATCTTTCTGATAGGAAGGAGACGAGAATTGCACGCAATATTCCAAAAGTGGCCTAACCAACGTCCTGTACAGCCGCAACATGACCTCCCAACTGCTGTACTCAATACTCTGACCAATAAAGAAAAGCATACCAAACGCCTTCTTCACTATCCTATCTATCTGCGACTCCACTTTCAAGGAGCTATGAACCTGCACTCCAAGGTCTCTATGTTCAGCAACACTCCCTAGGACCTTACCATTAAGTGTATAAGTCCTACTAAGATTTGCTTTCACAAAATGCAGCATCTCGCATTTATCTAAATTAAACTCCATCTGGCACTTCTCAGTCCATTGGCCCGTCTGGTCAAGATCCTGTTGTAATCTGAGGTAACCTTTTTCACTGTCCACTACACCTCCAATTTTGGTGTCTACTGCAAACTTACTAACTATACCTCTTATGCTCGCATCCAAATCATTTATGTAAATAACAAAAAGTAAAGGACCCAGCACCGATCCTTGTGGCACTCCACTGGTCACAGGCCACCAGATTGAAAATCAACCCTCCACCACCACCTTTGAGCCAGTTCTGTATCCAAATGGCTAGTTCTCCCTGTATTCCATGAGATCTAACCAGTTAATTAAAACAACTTTAAAAATACTAAATCTATTCCTGATATCTGTGGCAGAGCAGATACAGGTCACAGACCTAGCCCAAGGTTGAGTGGGCGAAGATGCCACAGACAAGTGAAGTGTAAGTTAAAACAACTGCTCTAGAGACTGCTGACAAAAAGTACATGTCAAAAGACCAGAAATAACTTGAATTGCAGGGATTTCCAAAGAACCTCCCAATACTCAGTAATCATGTACAAAGACAACATTTTTGCCATGGTATGTGCTAAAATGATGCTCATATGGGAATCAGCACAGGTGACAGGGAGATAAAGCATTCTCATCCTCAGCATTCAACCATTTTGTTCACGGCTATCACTGTTATGCTCAATGCGATGGTACTCACACTTCCTCTTTCTCTTGGCAGGGTAGGCACATTTGCCGCAGGTGGACTTCTGCAGGTGAAATGCCTTAGCCCCACATCGCCGGCAAAGTGTGTGGGTCTTGTTCCGCCTCTTACCAAATGACGATGTTCCCTTCGTCTAAGAAAGAATAAGAATAAAACCAACAAATCATTGTATGAAAGAGGGATTAAAAACAATCAATTTAACCTTAGCTCAGAGTTCAGCATAATGAGAGCCAAACAATAACAAGTGGCCATTAACACCTCACGCTCTGACGAAATTACAAAACAGCAGCAAGGCTGCAGACTCCAGGCAAGTTCAGGCAGGGAATTACATGTCCAGAATGGACAGACCATTGAATCCAACTGGACTACACAAAAGTTAATGCTCCAAGGCTACTTCATCTAACCCTATTGATGCATCCTTCTACTCCATCTTCCCTCATACACTACTGTCGGTTCTATCTTCAACTACTGCCATTTATTGCACTGGTGCATTTACATGTTGACATGAACATCCTCACAAACTATAATAAAGCCAAGAACTGTGAATACTGGAGATCTGAAACAGAAAGTGAAATTGCTAGAGAATCTCAGCACATCTGACATCTCTCCACAGATGCTGCCAGATGTGAGTTTCTCTAGCAATTTGTTTTATTTCCTCACAAACTATGCCTAATTAAAATGAAAACAGAAAATGCTGGAGATGTTTAGCAATTCAGGAAACTTCTGTGAAGAGCAAAGCAGAGTAAATATTGGGATAACTTTATTTTGATGCTACACATAAATCATCTCCTGCATCGTTTAGAGCCTGGCAAAGGTGATCAGATGCTTCACCTTAGGCACTGTAAATGTGACTGACTAATTTAAGGTTTTCAACTGTAATATCAATTAATTTTAATGGCGTTGTGCAATACAATGCACTATTTGAGCAGAAAGCAAGGAGTTGAAAAGTGTGGAGTTGGAAAAGCACAGCTGTTCAGGCTGCATCCGAGGAGCAGGAGAATCATCGTTTCGGCCATTAGCCCTTCACCAAGAATGGGCACTATTCCTACACTAACCAGGCACTATTTGAGAACAAGCAAACTTGGGAACTGACTGGTGAGTAAATTTATTTGCTCTCAGACAAAATATTTGTACATCATTTATTATGCACGATCAGAAGTGTTCAGGGACAAATATGACGTGAAAAAGAACAAAAAACAAAGGAAGTGCCATCTTTTCAGTGCAGTCAGTACATCTTTGAAAATTATAGAGAAATCAGATTAGGAGCTGAAAGGTTAAAATCAAACTTCTCCCATTCAAAATGCTGTAAATCTACAATACTGAATAGTGTCACAGAAGTCACATCCCTAATAGGGACTTCCTCAAATCCATCATAAAATGACCAAAAATATTGATTGAAAGAAAAGGCTCTTAGCCAAACAATAAAAGAATGTGAAACATTAACATTCTTCAAACTGCTCAGAATCTGGTGCACAGAAATAATCAGGATCGGGAGTGTTACAAAAACAAAATACTGTTAATGCTGAAAATCTGAAATAAAAATACCATGCTTGCAAAACTCTACTTGTCAGGTAGTATGTGGAAGGAAAAGCAGTTACTGTTTCAGATCGTAGGAGCTTCCTTCATATCTGGGTCAGAATTCACTGTGGAGAAGAATAAGTTACTCCCTCACGTCTGAGGAAAGCTCTCAGATCTGGTTTTCTCTACAGTGGTGCTGTATGGCCAAGCTGAGTCTTTGCTGCACTTTGTTTTCGCTTGGTCTTGCACTGTAGCTATAATGCATTACCTGGCGAAGACATGAGGATTCATTGTGAGATGGAGTGACTGGAGAATCAGAAACGGGAGGGATAGGCAGGGGCTATATCAATTCAAACCGTGGCCAGGAAACGGAGCCTTGCTTAAGAAGATACATGACCAAGTAAAAGCGTCACTTTATACAAAGCTCTGCCTGCTGTCAAATAGAAGCACTAGGCCCAATGTTAAGCCCCCGATTCGAGTGTGAGCACCGCTGCAGCGGCTAAACGCCTGCAAATTCCTCGGCCATTCCCCATAATATCTGTGCGGCACAATAGTTAAACATATATCGAACTAACTCCTCATGATGGGCTGATGGTAATGGCCCGGCTGGGAATGGATGGACGTGGATTTCTCCCAGGCCTTCACCGCCTTTCACCGTCACTCACCATTTTCACTGCGCGCCTGAGAGACCGGAAGTCGACTTCAGTAGCCTCTTATACCTTGACACCGGAAACAATTCCTTCCCTAACCTGACCTTCAGCCAAGTCCTAGTTTCAAAGCTGTCCCCGCACAAACCGAAGGTGAAAAATAGTTCCTATACATTTCTGATGAAGAATCATTGAGATTGGAAATATTTGATTGTTTTTTTTCCATCGATGCTGCCTGATACCCAGTATTTTTTTGTTTTCAGTACAGATTCAGTAATTTGCTTCCATTTATTTATCTTTGATGCCAGTGTTCATTGCCTGTTCATCAAAATGGCATGGGAAGTAGAATTAGTAATTTCAAAACTGTTAAATCACTAATTTTTCCCAGATGCGATGACATTTGAAAATCAGTTTCTCCACGGACAGATGACAACTGAATCCACATTGTTATTTGTTTTTATTTCAGACTCCCAGATTTTTCGTACATTCCTTAAATGCATTTGGTGTAGCAGGCGCAATGGGCCAAATGGCCGCCTTTTGCACCATAACAATTCTGTGACCCTGTTCTTGAATTAAAAAGAGGCCTCAGGCCCATTTTTTTCTGTGTCAACTCCTGAAAGAGCTGTCCATTATTATTTAATTCCTGTGCTCTTCCTTTGTTCTGCTTCCACTCAAGACTTTTGGAGATCCTTTTTGAAAATTAGTGTTGCATCTGTTTCCACTGCCCTTTCCATTCGTGCTTTCAGTCAACAACTGATTTCGAAAAGAGTAATTGTCATTCCCACGTCCATTATTTTGCCAAACTACTTTAAATATGTATCCTATGGTCCCAATACTTGGTTTGGGTATAGTCTTTATCATCTAGAAGTTCATTCACATTTTTATCCATGTTGGTCTTCCTCTAACTGGTGCAAAGTTCAGTAAAACTGAATTGAATAAAATAATCATTGCTTGGGATCTTCCATGAAAGGACTCATCAGTCTCTATCTCAGTCAGCTTCCCTCAACCATCTCCTGTGGGTCCCAGAACCCCATTTGTTCTTGATTTGTTTCAACTCAATAATGCGTTCTGGATGGAATTCCTCTGTTAAAGATCGGCTCTGGTCCAGGAATGAATAACATTGCAGTTCCTGCTGCTAGCTTATGTGTGGGGATGCTGTTGTAAGGGATGTTGGTGTGGGTGCTAGATGTAGATTGGGACACCCCACATAATCGGTGCTGGTGTGGGAACCTCGGAGTCTGAGTGAAGCTGCCTTTCTACATTTGACTTTGTTCCAATTTTAGTAAGCTACCTTGCAACAGTCAGTGCTGTGATGACTGTCTTTGCACCATTCCCTTCGATCAGTTCAATGTGGGGTAACTTCATTGATTTTGTTTCATGTTTCCATCAATGCTCTTTATTCAATGGACCTTCTTTAGTACTTTTCTCCTGAATTCAATTTCTCTGATTCCATTTCAGGTGATCACCTCCCTACTAATATTATGCATAAGCTCTAAGACTCCAGCATCTATCATGTTCCTCACCTAAAGCCATTTCTTTGTCCTGTTGACACTACTGTCCATGCCAGTGCTTCAGAAATTTTCTCAGCTCTGTCCTTACACCCATCTCTTTGTTGGTAGAGTCGACAAAGTGAAGAAGGCTATCTAAGATTACAAAGCGATCTTGATCAAATGGGAGAATAGGCTGAGGAGTGGCAGATGGAGTTTATTACATCTTGGTAAAATAAAAAAAAGGGCAGAACTTACACAGTTAATGATAGGGCTCTGGGTAGTGTTGCCGAACAGACACACTTAGGGGTTCAGGCAGATACTTCTTTGAAAGTTGTGTCACAGGTAGACAGGATGGTTAAGGCGGCGTTTAGCATGCTTGCTTTCATTGCTGAGACCATCGAGTATAGGAGTTGAGAGGTCATGTTGAGGTTGTGCAGGATGTTGGTGAGGCCACTTTTGAAGTACTGTGTACTGTTCTGGTCGCCCTGCTATAGGAAGGATGTTATTAAATTGGAAAGGAATCAGAAAAGATTTACCAGAATGTTGCTGGGAGTGGAGGACTTGAATTAGAAAAATAGGCAGCTGGAACCTTTTTCACTGGAGTGTAGAAGGTTGAGGGGTGACCTTGTAGAGGTTTAGAAAATCATGCGCGGTTTAGATAAAGTGAATCACCGAGGTCTTTTCCTGAGGGTTGGAGAGTTCAAAACTAGTGAGCATATCTTTAAGGTGAGAGAGGAAGATTTAAAAGAGACTGAAGGGTAACTTTTTCCATGCAGAGGGTGATTCATATGTGGAATGATCTGCCAAAGGAGGTGGTAGTTGGAGGTACAGTTAGAACATTTAAAAGACATTTAGATATGTATATGAATTAGAAAGGTTCAGAGGGATACAAGTCAAATGCAGGCAAATGGGACTAGTTTAGTTTGAGAAACTAGTTTCCAAGTTTAGTTTGGCTCAGCGGTTAGCACTGTTGCCTCATAGTGCCAGGGACCCGTATTTGATTCCAGCCTTAGGCAACTGTCTGTCCATTTTTAATCCATTTAAAGTAAAGTCACCATAATCCAACTGTCTCATTAGAGGGACAGCTGGTTGTGGTTTAACCTGCAGGTCACCAGGTGAGAGGTGATGTTTCGAAGGTAAGTATCTTCATGGTAACCTCAGCCAGTAGGGGAATTGAACCTGCACTGTTGTTGTCACTCTGTACCACAAACCAGACATCCAACTAACCAAACCTCACTGGTGGATTTGGGGGAGGGTGGGAGAAGATATACAAGCCTGCTGCATGTTCAATGCAATGTAATAAGAAGGATGAGTTTTACAGATTTTCTCCACAGCCCCAGTTTGTATTTGACAAAAAGTAAAATGGCAAAAACTAGAACATGCATTTTTTTTAAAAAAAGGAAATTGTTGGGACATTTAATGAAAATCTGAAACTTCTGGTCATTCGACACAAGGTGGTGAACCATCTCAGGTTTTCAATGTTACTGAAGATGTGGTATTAAGAAATCTTTCTTCACAGTCTTGAAGGCCTTAATATTCTTTCTAAAGTATGGTACCCAGAGTTGGCAATTAATCTAGCTAGGACTGAAGCAATGATTTAAATATGATTAACATATATCACTGCATTCGCATGAAGTTCTTTAAGCAACCTTTGCAAGTTAATGCAATCTTCAAGGATTTGTGCACATCACCGTCCAAGTTTTCTTATACCTCTATCTGTCCATTATTTAATAGTGCTTTTAATTCATATTTGCTTTCAAATTGCATAATCTTACACTTATGATAAATTTCATTTATCACATCTGAACATTTTATCTGCTTAAGCTGGTACTAACATTCTAATGGTTTGCTACATTTCTGCACAATGGAACATTACAAATTACAACACACATAATTAACAACAATAACTTTTATTTTTAAAGTGCCTTTAACAAAGTAACAATTTCCAAGTCAATATAAAATAAAACCTGACATCAAGTCAGAGAGATGTATGTGAGATATGGACCTCAGTAAGGCATTCGACAAGGTTTTTCATGGTAGACTGGTTAGCAAGATTAAATCACATGGAATACAGGAAGAACTAGCCATTTGGATACAGAACTGGCTTGAAGATAGAGAACAGAAGATGGTGGTGTAGGGTTGCTTTTCAGACTTGAGGCCTGTCACAAGGATCGGTGCTGGGTCCACTGCTTTTCATCATTTATATAAATGATTTGGATGTGGACATAGGAGGTATAGTTGGTAAATATGCAGATGACACCAAACTTGGTGGTGTAGTGAACAGCAAAGAAGGTTATCTCAGAGTACAACGGAATCTTGGGAAAGGCAAATCAGGGCAGGAATTATACACTTAATGGTAAGGGTCGAGAGTGTGGTGCTGGAAAAGCACGGCCGGTCAGGCAACATCCAAGGAGCAGGAGAATCAACATTTCCGGCACAAGCCCTTCATCAGGAATGAGGCTTGTGGGCCAGGGGGCTGAGAGGTAAGAAGGAGGGGTGGGGCTGGGGGGAGGGGAGCTGAGAATGCGATAGGTAGATGAAGGTGGGGGAGAATGTGATAGGTCAGAGAGGAGGGTAGAGTGAATAGATGGGAAAGACAATGGACAGGTCAAGAGGGCAGTGCCGAGTTTGAGGCTTAGGACTGGGATAATGTGGGGGGAGGGGAACTGAATACCACCCGATGCCTGGAGGAAGAATGCTTCATCTTCCACCTTGGGATCATGCAACCACATGGGATTCATTTGGATTTGGCCAGTCTCCTCAGTTCCCCTCCCCCGAAATTATTCCAGTCCCAAGCCATAAACTCGGCACCACCCTCTTGACCTGTCCATTGTGTTTCCCATCTATCAGCTCCATCCTCCCATTCGATCCATCACCTTCTCCCCCACCTTCATCTATACATCGCATTCTCAGCTCCCTTGCCCCCAGCCCCACCCGCTCCCAAATATCTCTCACCCCCCTGGCCAACAAGCCTCATTCCTGATGAAGGGCTTATGCCCAAAACATCGATTCTCCTGCTCCTCAGATGCTGCCTGACTGGCTGTGCTTTTCCAGCTCCACCCTCTTGACTCTGATCTCCAGCATCTGCAGTCCTCACTTTCTCCTACTTGATGGTGAGGCCCTGGGTAGTGTTGCTGAACAGAGAGACCTTGGATGCAGGTTCAGAGTTCGTTGAAAGTGGAGTGTCAGTTAGATAGGAGAGTGAATAAGGCATTTGGAATGCTTTCCTTTATTGGTCAGAGCATTGAATGTAAGAGTTGGGAGATCAAGTTGTGGCTGTACAGGACATTGGTTAGGCCACTTTTGGAATATTGTGTGCAATTCTGGTCTCCGTCCTATAGGAAGGATGTTGTGAAACTTGTAAGGGTTCATAAAAGATTGAAAAGGATGTTACCAGGGTTGGAGGGTGTGAGCTAAAGGGAGAGGCTGAATAGGCTGGGGATGTTTTCCATGGAGCGTTGGGGGCTGAAGGGTGATCTTTCAGAGGTTTATAAAATCATCAGGAGCATAAATTAAAAATCACACAACAGCACAACCACCTGATGAAGTGGCAGCGCTCCAAAAGCTAGTGCTTCCAATTAAACCTGTTACAATTTAACCTGGTATTGTGCGATTTTTAACTTTGTACATGCCAGTCCAAATCACGAGGAGCATGGATAGGATAAATAGACAAAGTCTTTTCCCTGGGTTGGGGAGTCCAGACCGAGAGAGCATAGGTTTAGGGTGAGACAGGAAAGATTTGACAGGACCTAAGGGGTAACCTTGTCATGCAAAGGGTAGTGCGTATGTAGAATGAGCTGCCAGAGGAAGTGGTGGAGGCTGGTACAATTACAGCATTTAAAAGGCATTTGGATGGGTACCTAAGTAGGAAGGATTTAGAGGGATATGGGCCAAATGTTGGCAAATGGCTCTAGATTAATTTAGGATATCTGGACGAGTTGGACTGAAGTTTGTTTCCGTGCTGTATATCTGTATAACTGACTCTATTAGCATTTTTTTTGCACAAGTTCTAGGTGCAATTCCTGTAAGATGCCACTGGGTGACAGCAAATGAAGCAATTCAACCCAAACTCATTGCACAATAACAAGAAGGAAGCTGATATATATTGAAAAAGCAGCATGTAAAAAGTAACCTAAAAAATTCTAGCAAGTACCTGTACTAATGAAGCAACTGGAACATTAAGCATCTCCTGATTAAGAAAAAGCCAATTGAGTTATTCTGAATCCACCCAGCACAGCTCAGATTTCTTCTCACAGTGGGTGTTGTCTATATCAGCATTCCCACCCTTGGTCTATCCCACTCTATCCATGTCACAGCCAGCAAAATACCCTGCTATCACTGATAAGGCTCTTTGTACCACCGGGCCCCTACTGTATACCCACTGACTCACATTAACAAATTCCCCATTGGAAATTTGAGTGATCACAGACACCAATGCAGCAGATAATGTTTACATTTTTCAAAATCCACTGATTAGGCATGAGCATTGCTTATGAGGTCAGCAATTATTGCCCATCACTAATTGCTCTTAAGAAGGTGTTGATCCACCTTGAATGCCATAGTCCATCTGATGATGAGACATCCACAGTGGCATTAGGGAGGGAGGGAGTACTAATCTTTGGGCCAGGGACATTAAAAGAATAGAGATATAATGCTGAGTCAAGATGGTATCCGAACTGGAGGAAAACACATAAGCAGTTGTGTTCCCATGCATTTAGGCAGATGGAAGGTGCTTTCAAAGGAGTTGTGGTGGGTTGCTATGTATGTTCATCCTGCAGATGGTACACATTGCTGCCACTGTGTCAGTGGTAGAGGAAGTGGATATTTAAGATGGTGGATGTGATGTCAGTCAAGTGGGCAGCTTTGTCCTGGATGTTCCAAATTGTCATCTTATCATAGAGTTAAGGTCATTGATGGAGCAGCTAAAGATGGTTAGGCCCAGTGCACATCCTGAGAAACTCC
The DNA here is from genome assembly GCF_037043375.1 of Chiloscyllium plagiosum. NCBI lineage: Eukaryota > Metazoa > Chordata > Chondrichthyes > Orectolobiformes > Hemiscylliidae > Chiloscyllium > Chiloscyllium plagiosum. The sequence goes on along the minus strand of NW_028270166.1, from coordinate 41,778,564 downwards.
TGCAGTGAAGTCATTAAGTTAAAATGATTGACATCCAACAATTGTAACTATTCTCCTTTGTGCCAGGTAATACTCTAACAAGTGGACAACTTTTGTGAGGGCTCCCTGTTGTCACACTTCATCAAATCACAGAATTGTTACAGTACAGAAGGAAGCCATTTGGCCCATCATGTCTATGCCAGCTCTCCCAAGGAGCAATTCACCCAGAGTCATTACCCCATAGAGCTGCATGTACTTCCTTTTAAGGTATGAATACAATTTCCTGTTGAATGTCTCAATTGAAACAGTCTCTACCACACTCTCAGGGTGCGCTTTCTCGATCTTAATAAGTTTTAATCACATTGCTGTTACTTCTTTTAACATTTACCTTAAATTCATGCCACCTGGTTTTCAATCCTTCCACCAATGGAACCAATTTCTCATTACCTGCTTCAAACCCCTCATGGTATTGAACATTTCTATTAAATCTTCATTTCTCAATTTTGTGGAGTGGTGTGGAGCGGCCCGGGGGCTTGGAATGGTGTGGAGAGCCTGAGAGCTCGGAATGGAGCGGGTCAGAGGCCTGGAGTGGAGTGAGGATGGTTGTTTGACTGGGGTCTGCTGTGGATGATCAGCAGCTTGCGAAGCCGGTCAGACAATGTATGAAAGCCCTGCGCTGAGCTACTGCAATGTAATGTTTATCTGTAAATTATTTATCTGATTAGAATGTTTATCCTTTTAATTATTTCTTATTTCTAATTTATACTTTGAATCACTGTAAGGTAATGCAACTTTGCTTTTTTATCTCTCTTTTCATATCTGGGATTTATACCGAAGATGGCATCATGACAGGTGACATTGTAAACTTTTCACTGTACTCTTGTACTTCTGTATTTGAGTACACATGACAATAAGGGATATTCTATTCTATTCTCTACCCCAAGGAGAACAATGCTTTCCTGATTTCAATAGCAATCATTCTGACCTCACTTCTGAAATTCAGCTCGAGTTGTCCATATTTGGACCTAAGTTGGAATGTGGTCTGCAGCAAAGTAGCCCTGTCACAACCCAACCTGAACATCAGTGAGCAAGTTATTGTTGATTTAGAGCTACTTGACAGCACTATCAATTACATCTTCCACCACTTTGTTGATGATTGAATGTGGACTGATGAGCTGGTTACTATTTGCAATCTGTATGAAAGCCTTGGATGTAGGGATAGAAAGTATTGAAGCCAAATTTGCAGATGACAGCAAAATAGGTGGTACAGTAAGTTGCAATAAAGGAATAAGAAATTTAAAAGTGTTTATGGTTTGGCCAAGTGAGTGGGCCAAAATTTGGCAGTTTAACAAGGATAAGTGTGAGGTTATCCATTATAGTTGGAAGAATAAAAAGTGAACATATTATCTAAATGGAGAAAAACTTTAGAGCACTTCAGTGCAGAGGGAGTTGGGTGTCCTCATGCATGAATCATAAAGAACTAGTATGCGGTATAACAGGTAAGAAGGAAGGCAAATGGAATGTTGGAATTTATTGCTGAAAGAACAGAATATAAAAATAGCAAGTCTTGCAACAGGAGTATTGCATGTAGTTTTCGTCCCATTACTTGAGAAATGATGTGGAGATGCCGGTGTTGGACTGGAGTGGACAAAATTAAACATCACACAACATCAGGTTATAGTCCAACAAGTGTATTTGGAAGTACTAGCTTTCAGAGTGCTGCTCCTTCATCGGGTAGCTGTGGTGCAGGATCATAAGACACAGAATTTATAGCAAAAGATTATAGTGCCATGCAACTAAAACAATATATTGCACAAACCTAGATTACTGTTAAGTCTTTCATCTTTTAGAATGGGTTGCAGGTTTCAGTTCACTAATATGTAAATCCCAGAACTTCTTTCAAGTCACATTCCCAAGACAACTTAAGGTTTTATTTTTAAAAAAGTTGACATCTCAGCTCAGGCAATGCATTAAAGATGTGAGATTAGAGTTTGTCTGTATGCCAAGCTTGAGTCAAACTGGTTCTATTTTCAAAGTAGTCATTTATAAATGTTACAAGGATTGATTGCCTGCAGATTGTGTGCTTTTTGAGCAAAGTAGAATGTTTCTGCAAAAACAATTCTGCAAATGCAAATTCACCTCATAGACTTATATATGGGTGTGTGTGCATGAGAGAAAGAAGGAGTGAGAGTGGGTGCGTGTGAGAGTGTGTGTTTGTGTGTGTGAGTGTGACGGAGTATAAGCCTGTGAGAGGGTGTGTGCATGGATGTGAGTGCGGGGTGTGTATGTGTGTGTGTATATGAGAGAGAGCATGTGTATGAGAGAGGGTTTGCATGAGTGTGAGAGTATGTAAGAGTGTGTGTGAGAGAAAGAGAGAGAGAGAGAGAGAGAGCGAGTGTATAGAGTGTTGGAGTCACCTGTAGTGTGACATGAACCCAAAGTCCCAGTTGAGGCCATCCTCATGGGTACCTAACTTGGCTATCAGCCTCTGCGTTGTTGTGTATCCCGAAGTCCACCTTGGAGGATGGGCACGTGAAAATCCGAAACCGAATGTTCCTGACCGCTGAAGTGTCCCCCAACTGGGAGGGAACATCTCTGTCTGGCGATTGTTGCACAGTGTCCAAATCATCCGTTGTTGTAACATCTGCTTGGTCTCATCAATGTACCATATATATTAATGAACCAAAAACTGCAAACCATTCTAAAAGATGAAAGACTTAACAGCAATCTAGGTTTGTTCAATTAATCATTTCAGTTGCATGACACTGTAATCTTTTGCTATAAATTCTGTATCTTATGATCCTGCTCCACAGCTACCTGATGAAGGAGCAGCGCTCTGAAAATAAACTTGTTGGACTATAACCTGGTGTTGTGCAAATTTTAACTTACTTGAGAAAGGATGTCATTGCATTGAGGCAGTTCAGAGAAGGTTCACTAGATTCATTCCAGAGGCTTGTCTTATAAAGACATATTGAATAGTTTCAGCCTATACTCCCTGGAGCTTAAAAGGACGAGAGGAGATATAATTGTGTTTTATCAGATGCTAAAAAGGATTTATGAAATAGATGTACAGAGTATGTTTCCTATAATGGGACAATTGAGAATGAGAGGTCATAATCTATAATTTAAGGTAGCAGATTTAAGGCAAGGATGAGGAGAAATTACTTCGATCAAAAGGTCATGAATCTATGGAATTCACAACCTTACAGTGTGGTGGATACTGGGATATTTAATAAATTGGATGGGGAGAGAATGACTTGAAGCATTATGTAGAGCAGTAGGAAAGTGGACTTGAGGCCAAGACAACATCTACTATGATCGCACTGAATGACAGGCCAGGCTTAAAGGACTGAATTGCTTTTGTGTCTTTTGGTAATTGGCTAGATTGAATTTGTCTTGATTTTTATGGTTCAGACATATTTGAGTAATTTTCTACATTATCAGGTAATGACAGTGCTGTAGGGTAACTGGAAAACCTTTGCTGCTCCCACTGCTTAGCATGTATTTAGTTCCACAGAGGCTGGCATCCCAACACTAAGTCACCCTTTGTTTACACATGAACAGTCCTTGCCTCAGTGCTGCCTCGTACAGAGTCAGGCATCAGACTGTCAATATCAGTGACACTCATCTTTTGATATGTCAGCCAGGGGTCTCTGATGAGACTAGAATAACAGTCTCAATCAGGGAACTCATATTCTATGAGGTCTAGCTGGCTGACCTCATTACAATCACCACAGTCTTGTGTCACATTCTTCATCATCTAGAATATCAGGGAAAATACTGTCCTCATTCCCCGGCTGTTGTGATTTGGAGTCTTTGACAATAATTTTACTTTCCTCTCCCTTTGTGGCCTCCTTCACATTGCTGTACCATGATGACAGCATCATCAGTCCCACCACCACTTCATCACCCAACCTCAACCTGGCTTCTTCCCATGTCTTGACACTTGGGAAGCAACTCACCTCCATTCTATTCCATGTTATTGAAATGGAGAGGGAAAAGCAAAAACCTGACTTACCATGGTGGGAGTTCCGGATTACTAGTCCTCTCTGCAGAATATGGTGTGTGGGTGGCAGGGATGCTAAAACATCCAGTGAGAGAGGTCACAATATCCTGAAAAAGATACGTCTTAGCTCCAGCAGGTTAGAGTTATAACAAATACTGTTCCAAATTTCTCAGTAGGCTATTATACAAAATGCGGAGGAATGGGAGTGTGGGAGACATAGCAGTTTGGATAAGTAATTGGCTTACTGAAAGAAAACAGAGGGTTGTAGTTGATGGAACATGTTCATCTTGGTGTCCAGTTACTAGCGGCGTACCACAAGGGTCAGTGTTAGGTCCACTGCTGTTCGTCATTTTTATAAATGACCTGGATGAGGGCATAGAAAGATGGATTAGCAAATTTGCGGACGACACTAAGGTCGATGGAGTTGTGGATAGTGATGAAGGATGTAGTAGGTTGCAGAGAGACATAGATATGATGCAGAGCTGGGCTGAGAGGTGGCAAATGGAATTTAATATGGACAAGTGTGAGGTGATACACTTTGGACGGAATAATCGAAACGCAGAGTATTGGGCTAATGGTAGGATTCTAGGGAGTGCGGATGAGCAGAGGGATCTTGGTGTCCATGTACACAGATCCCTGAAAGTTGCCACCCAGATTGACAGGGTTGTTAAGAAGGAATACGTTGTTTTGGCCTTTATTAATAGAGGGATTGAGTTCCGGAACCAGGAGCTTATGCTGCAGCTGTACAAAGCTCTGGTACGGCCACACTTGGAGTATTGTGTACAGTTCTGGTCACCGCATTATAAGAAGGATGTTGAAGCTTTGGAAAGGGTGCAAAGGAGATTTACTGGGATGTTGCCTGGTATGGAGGGAAGGTCTTATGAGGAAAGGCTGAGGGCCTTGAGGCTGTTCTTGCTAGAGAGAAGAAGGTTGAGAGGTGACTTAATAGAGACATACAAGATAATCAGAGGGTTAGATAGGGTGGACAGGGAGAGCCTGTTTCCAAGCATGGGGAAGGCAAACACGAGGGGACACAGTTTTAAGGTGAGGGGAGATAGGTATAAGACAGATGTCAGAGGCAGTTTCTTTACTCAGTGTGTAGTAAGGATATGGAATGCATTGCCTGCAATGGTAGTAGATTCACCAAGTTTATTTAAGTCTTCATTGGACAGGCATATGGATGTAAGTGGATGGGCTTCAGAGTAGTAAGACAGGGCGGCGCAACATCGAGGGCCGAAGGGCCTGTACTGCGCTGTAATGTTCTATGTTCTATGTATTTCTTTAAATAACCTGGTGAACAAAGTATCAGTCACTTGAGATCTGTTTAATTTATTTTCAAAATTAACATTTCTTAATCTATATTAAATGGTTTGAATTCTTCATTAGGACTTTTTAAACATTACATTGTAAAGTGGATGTTTAGTCTTTTCTGTAGAAAAGCAAATTACCTCATATAACAAGTCATTCAATTCTTTACTATGTATTACAGTATCATCTGCATCTGACTTTAATGTCCTCCTCATCCTAATTACCATGCCTTTCTCTTAATAGATGTATTAAAAATATTTCTGTCTTTCCTCAAGTGGGGGGCAAACTCTCAGATGAGTTTGATTAGCTTTGCAGGGTGTGGGAGAGAGCTGGTGTTGAAGTCTCCTCAGAGACATGGGGAGATATTTGGGAGAACACAAAAATGGTATCAATTTGCAAAAGGACCCATGCTTTACAGTTGAAGATTCTCAACAGGGTCCACTTGGCTTTGGATCATTTGTCAAAATTTAAACCAGGAGTATCTTCACAACATGCCCCAAGTGTAAAGTTAGTACGGGCACTCTTACCCATTGTCTCTGGTCCTGTGGCAGACTTCAAACTTACCTGCGTTGTGCCAGGTGCAATGGAGGGGATTTTGGGTGTAAGGGTGGAAAAGGACCCGATTTCTCTTCTTCTTGGCCTGTTCCCTGTAGATGCACATAAGAGAAAACTTTTGAACATCCTCACTTTCTGCGCAAAAAAGAATATCTTGTTAGGTTGGGTGTTTGAAAATCCTCCAGGCCTGTCGGGTTGGCGTAAGATTGTTATGGAGCATATCCCTTTGGATTTTCTTATAAGTACGGTACACCCCAAAACTGAGAATTTCCATAAGATATGACGAGCCTTTTTGGACTACCTGGACACAGATTTATCTGCCACACTAATAACAGCTTTTATATAGCCGTAACGATTGTGCTTTATGAGTCCAATATCCAGAGAGTGGGAATTGCGAAAGTATGAATATGTGAAAATTAATGCTCTCGATATTCGAGAGTTAGTATTTTGTTTTGGTGAGCTATATTATTATTATTTATTAGTTTGTTGTTAGTTATTATTTATTTAGTTAAGTAGTTTTTTTAGATTAGATTAGATTAGATTACATTCGAGAGTTAGTATTTTGTTTTGGTGAGCTATATTATTATTATTTATTAGTTTGTTGTTAGTTATTATTTATTTAGTTAAGTAGTTAGTTCGGAATTTTTAATTTTTTTTATATATATTTATACATTTGTGCATGACAACAGTTTGGATTTTAATTTTTTTTTGTGGTCTTTCTTTGTATTGTTTTGTATTTGTTATTAAAATATTAACAAATCTATTTTTCAATAAATATATATTTTTAAAAAGTCTTTGTCAGTTTTCGTGTACTATGTGGGTTCTCTCAAATTATTTTTGCATCTCTTACCACTTTTTGTATCCAATTGTATCCTTTTCGAGCTCCGCTCGTCCACTGGATTTTAATTTTCCCTGCATTTATGTCGGCCTTTTTGTTCAGCCTGAAACTGTCTCTTGCCTAATATGCTGACCATAGTTGCTTAACTATACACGTAAACCTTTTGCCTTTTAGGAGAATATATTTGCCTTGGATTCTAACAAATACTTCTCACTGTGTGTTTCTCCCATTAGATTTACTCCTTACCAGTTCAGCTCAGTTTACGGTGGTCAAATAGTGTCTCATCCTTTTGAAATTAGACTTTGATAAACAAACTTTGGTTTGTTAATTTCTCCCTTGAACTTCAGGTCGAACATTCAGGCACTGCCAGGGATGGGTACGGAATCACGCAGGTTGGAATTTTGCACTGCCAGCCAGTGTGTTGATCCCAGATCCATCCTTGCCCCAGGCTATTTCTCCCGGTGGCAGGATGGGATGTGTGACCTCATTACAATCACTGCATCCCTCCCTCCCGTGCCTTTTGCTTGGAAGACCTCCTGGGGTATTTTAGCATCAGGTCAGTTTCCTCTGACTCGGCTTCCAACATGGGCAGCATGTAACACACAGGAGCTCACTTCTTGTGCCAGGAGAGCCTCTGTAGAATTTAATTCTCTTCTTCTGGCAGCAAAGGCATTGAGATGGCTACTTCCATCATGTCCATCTCTGAGAAGACTCAACACTGTTTGATGGAGAGGGTGAACCCGCAGGTTCTGGCAGCATTTCTGACAGTTCTGAGGGGCAGGGCACGTTTTGGTCCTCCACCGTTTGAGAATTCATGGCCCTCAAATGGCCCTATGCTTATTCAGGACCATCACACCCACCTGAACTTTATACGTCACCGGTCCTGACCTCACAACGACCATGCCTCTTACTCATGCAGGGCTGTTTCCGTGCTTTTTACACCAAACTTCACCCGCTGTATCAAACTATCTCTTTTGCTTGGCAGAGTCTTGTGTCTGGCATTGATGTTCCTGATGCTGTTTCACCCTCCACTCCAGATCCAGGAAGATCAGAGTTAACCTGGTGTGGAATCTTCTACTCATTAGCAACTTTGTCGGTCCTATTCCTGTGATTGCATGAGGGGTGGTCCTTTAATTAAACATAAACTTTGACAGCTGGTATCCAGCAAGACTGGAGAATATTTTCACAATCCAGCCTTTAAAGTTTGGATTGTTTTTTCTGCCAAGCTGTTGGATGATGGGTGTTATGCAGCTATTCTAATATGTAGAACCCCATTTGACTTTAAGAAATACCTAAATATCCTGCTGGTAAATGATGGCCATTATCTTTGACCAGCACTTCCAGGACAAATGCGCACAGCTTTTCTATCATCAGCTCAGTGTTTGGTGAATGGACCCTATGTGCATCCAACCACTTTGATTGGGCATCTACAATGACTAAGATCATTGAACCCATGAAAGGATCTGCATAGTCTGTTTACCCAGCCATTCGTATATATGTCGGGAGTTCCAGGCAGTAACCTTTGTCCTGGTTGTCATTCAGGGAACTATCCCCCAATGTGGCCATGTTAGCATCCAGATATAATTTCTTGCCAACATCTTTATTTTAGAGACCCCTGGACGGCCCTGGTGGAGTTCAGCCTGTGTTTAATAGTAAACTTTGCTTAGGACAATCACTCTCGCTCCCCATAATAATATACCATCCTCCACCATGAGCTGGTTTCTCCGGGTCCGAAAAGGTTTCAATTATAGTTGTGATGACAATTTGGTTTCCCCAGTCAATATCAGTTATTTTAGTTTGTAAATGTCTGGATCTTTCTGTGTTCTGGGTGGCACAGTGGCTCAGTGGTTAGCACTGCTGCCTCACAGCGCCAGTGACCCAGTTTCAATTCCAGGATCAGGCGACTGTCTGTGTGGAGTTTGCACATTCTCCCTGAGTCTGTGTGGGTTTCCTCCAGGGGCTCTGGTTTCCTCTCAGAATCCAAAGATGTGCAGGCTAGATGAATTGGCCAGGTTAAATTTCCCATAGGTTCAGGAATGTGTAGGCTAGGTGCAAAAGTCAGGGGTAAATGTAGAGTAACAGGGTGTTGGAATGGGTCTGGTTGGGTTACTCTTCGGAGGGTCGGTGTGGGCTTGTTGGGCCAATGGCTCTCCACACTGTAGGGATTCCATGATTCAAAGTCTGATATTGTTAGCCATGACTGCCAGTGTGTACATAAAATTTAACATCATTACAGACTCTTCCATTGCAATACGACCACTGCTGCCCATTCCACAAACGATATTGGTTTGATGATTCCTTCACTTTCCAGCCTTCTGATTTCCGTCTCTACTTTTGCCCACAAGGCAAATGACAGTGGGCAGGCCTTACAGAATCATGGAATGGTTATCTGGTCAACATGCAGGTGAGAAGTCACACGGCACCAGGTTATAGTCCACCAGGTTTATTTGAAATCACAAGCTTTTGCAGCGTAGCCTCTTCATCAGTGTAGTCACTTTTACTACAATCATTGGTAACTGAACCAGCTGCTTTTCTTAAGACACCAGAATTGAAGATGTACTCTTAATCTGTAAAGGTTCCCTGGTATAGGTTCTCAGCCTAGCTGAGGTTTTGTGCAAGAGTAAAGGAAGTCAAGGCACATTTTATTCAAAACTTGTTCTACAAACAGTGATATGGCCGTGCCAGTACCAACTCCATTAGAATTGGATAACCATTTAACCAGACATTTACTTTGTTTGGTTTTGATTTTGATGTTGCTCAGCATTTTAACTGTTCCAAACCAGATGTAGATGGACTTTCCACGGTATGAACTCTCCTTAATACAAGCCTAAGAGTTATCTTACTTAATTTATGTCAAGTAGAACTCTTTTCTGTCTCAAGTATGCATACTGGCAACAACTAAAATGCCTTGTCGACCAAGATTCTGAGGGAAATTTTAACCATTTGGCCTAACCTTGGGGTTTTTTGAGGTTTCGCTGTGGACATACATTGTTATGTCTTGGGCAAGGATATGCAATTGCCTGCACTCAAGTGGTTTCCTCCAAGCTCAGCTGAACTGGTGAGAGTGTCCACTTCCATCAGAATACCCTGCAACTTGTATGCTCCACTTGCAGCATTTTCCAATAATAAAGGCAGTTGTAGCGCTTGTTTGAAGTCCAGTTGGGCTTCAACCAGCATGCGTTTGTTTACAGTCAGACCATTAATCCCACGTGCCATATGGTCTCTCAGCATCTTATTAAAGGTTAAACCAAGTTCAGTCTTCTGTCAGTCACCCTGATCTAGTAAAAAAATTCCATACAGATTCCCTGGTTCTTGAATTGCTGAGTAAAAGCAATAGCATCTCAAAATTAGAAGAGGAATGGGGTTGCAATATTCCTTAACTATGTCAGTCAATTCTTGAAATGTTTTAGTATCTGATGCCTTAGGAAAAAGTAGGCTCCTGGAACAGAAAGGCTGCAGCTCTTCGGGAAAATTACCTGTTGTTTTTCACCTGCCACAATATCATTTGCCTGGAAAAAATAATGCATTCTTTCGACATACTGGGCCCAGGCCTCAATAGCAGAGTTGGACTAGTCACGCTTCTCAAAAAAAGGCAAAAGAAATGCTTACTCCAACACTGTTATGAGTGAGTTTCTTCAGGATCATGCTTTACTCTTGTCGCCAGTTCAGTCCTTCGAGTACAGGGGTTTGGGAAGTCATGTTGAGGTTGTACAGGACATTGGTGAGTCCTCTAGGAGAAAGTGAAGACTGTAGATGCTGGAGATCAGAGTTGAGTGTGTGGTACTGGAAAAACACAGCCAGTCAGGCAGCATCCGAGGAGCAGGGGAATCAATGTTTCGGGCATAAGGATTCAGGAATGAGGCTTGTAGGTCAGGGCTGAGAGATAAATGGGAGGGGGGTGGGATTGGGGGGAGGTAGCTGGAAAAGCGATAGGTGGATAAAGGTGAGGGAAAAGGTGATAGGTCAGAAGGGACAGTGATGGACAGGTCCGGAGGTCAGTGCCGAGTTGGAGGTTTGGGACTGGGATAATGTGGGGAGAGGGGAAATGAGGAAGCTGTTGAAATCCACATTTATTCTGTGTGATTGCATGGTTCCAAGACAGAATATGAGGCGTTCCTTCTCCAGGTATTAAGTGGTAACGTTTGGGGGTAGAGGAGGCCCAGGACCTGCATGTCCTTGACGGAGTTGGGGGTGGGAGTTGAAGTGTTCAGCCACGGAGCGGTGAAGTTGGTGGGTACGGGTGTCCAGAGATGTTCTTTGAAATGATCTGCATGAAGGTGTCCTGTCTCCCCGATGTAGAGGAGACCACACCGGGTGCAACAGATGCAGTAGATGACATTGGAAGAGGTGCACGTGAATTTCTGATGGATGTGGAAGGATCCCTTGGGGCTTTGGACAGAGGTGGTGGTGGTGGTGGGGGGGGGCACAGGCTTTGCACTTCCTGTGGTAGCAAGGAAAGTTACAAGCAGTGGGGTGTGGGCTGGTGGGGGACGTGGACCTGACAAGGGAGTCACAGAGGGAATGGTCTTTTGGAATGCTGAGAGGGGTGGGGAGGGAAATATATCTCTGGTGGTGGGGTCTGTTTGGAGGTGGATTATGCATTATATGCGGAGGTTGGTGGGGTGGTAGGTGAGGACCATGGGTGTGTTCTGTACTTGTTGCATTGGGATGGGCGGGGTTTAAGGGCAGCGGTGCATGGGAAGTGGAGGAGATGCACTGGAGGGCATCGTCAACCACATGGTAATGGAAGTTGCGATCATGGAAGAAGGACACTATCTGGGACTTTCTGAGGTGGTATTGGTCATCCTGGGAACAGATGTGCTGATACAGTCATTGATGGAGCGGAGGAATAGGTGGGGGGTGGTGTGGACGTAACTGCAGAAGATGGACGGTTCCACATATCCGAAACGAGCTGAAGATGTGTTGCTGGAAAAGCCCAGCAGGTCAGGCAGCATCCAAGGAACAGGAGAATCGACGTTTCGGGCATAAGCCCTTCTTCAGGAATTCCACATATCCGACAGGGTGATAGGATAGGGGGATGGGTCAGGGTGGGATACCCTTCAGAGGGTCTGTGTGGACTTGTTAGGCCAAATGGCCTGTTTCCACACACTAGGTATTCTATGGTAAATTCTATTCTAATAGTAATTGTCTTTTCCCTAGAATGGGTGGTTTCAAGACTAAGATGAGAGGAGGCAGATTTTAAAAAGACATGAGAGGTAAACCTTTTACACAGAGGGTGGTTCGTATGTGGAATGAACTTCCTAAGGAAGTTAAAAATCACATAACACCAGGTTATAGTCCAGCAGGTTTATTTGGAAGCACTAGCTTTCATAGCGCTGCTCCTTCAAAATAAACCTGTTGGACTTTAACCAGGTGTTTTATGATTTTTAATTTTGTCCACGGTGGCTCGGTGGGGGGGAACGGCACGGTGGCTCAGTGGTTAGCACTGCTGCCTCACAGCACCAGGGACCCAAGTACCCAGGTTCGATTCCAGCCTTGGGTAACTGTCTGTGTTGAGTTTGCACATTCTCCCCGTGTCTGCGTGGGTTTCCTCCGGGTGCTCCAGTTTCCTCCCACAGTCCAAAGATGTGCCGATCAGATGAATTGGCCAGGCTAAATGGCCCATAGTGTTAGGTGCATTAGTCAGAGGGAAGTAGGTCTGGGTAGGTTACTCTTCGGATGGTCGGTGTGCACTTGTTGGGCCGAAGGGCCTGTTTCTGCACTGTAGGGAATTCTATCTAATTCTATCTAAATCTAGCCAACACCAGCTCCTCCACATCATTCCTGGTGGATGTGGGTACTATTACAATGATTAAAAGACATTTGGATGAGTACATGAATAGGAAAGATTTGGATGGATATGGGCCAGGAGCAGGCAAGTTGAACTAGTTTAATTTGGGATTGTGTTCAGCATGGACTGGTTGGACTGAAGGGCTTGTTTCCGTGCTGTATGACTCTGTAACACTATGACCAAGTCACCTTGTTATTTACATATGAACAGTGCTGGACTATAATACTGCCTCATCCAGAGTCAGACGCCAGAGTGTCAGTATCTCTGACACCCACCCTTTATATCTGTCAACAAGATTAACAACTCCAATCGACGAACTCATATTCTATGAGGTCTAGCTAGCTGATCTCATTACAATCACTACAAATCCCTTTCCCTGACAACTGTTTAAGACTGAACCAGATTGTTTGCAACTTCTGGGGTCACAATTGAGCTTTCAAACACATACAATCTATCCCTAGAAACACCTATTTTCACCTCAATAATACCATTCAATTCCTTAGCTCAACTGCTGCAGAAACCTTTATCCATGTCTTTGTTGCCTCTCATCTTGCTACTAAACCATGGCCTCCTCTAAATGGCAGCACTGAAGGTACATGGCCTGGCTGGACTTGCTAGCACCGAGGAAATGCGACATTACTTGATATCTTCTGGAGAAGATATCAAACTAAAACAAGATATCAAAACCAAACCCAAAAGATCCTGTTGTACTTGTTCAAGAAAATTCTAACTTCCTGGTGTCCTAGTCAACACTTTCCCTCCAAACAATATAAATAATGTGTTTCTGCTAAAGATTATGGAATTTTAAAGCTGAGTTATGTCTGCAACCACTTCGAACATAGAACATAGAACATAGAAGAATACAGCGCAGTACAGGCCCTTTGGCCCTCGATGTTGCGCCGATCCAAGCCCACCTAACCTACACTAGCCCAATATCCTCCATATGCCTATCCAATGCCCGCTTAAATGCCCATAATGAGGGAGAGTCCACCACTGCTACTGGCAGGGCATTCCATGAACTCACGACTCGCTGAGTAAAGAACCTACCCCTAACATCTGTCCTATACCTACCCCCCCTTAATTTAAAGCTATGCCCCCTTGTAATAGCCGACTCCATACGTGGAAAAAGATTCTCACTGTCGACCCTATCTAAACCCCTAATCATCTTGCACACCTCTATCAAGTCACCCCTAAACCTTCTTTTCTCCAATGAAAACAACCCCAAGTGCCTCAGCCTTTCCTCATACGATCTTTCTACCATACCAGGCAACATCCTGGTAAACTCCTAACAGGGTGAGCTCACCTTTCCTATTCCTAACCTCAGCCCAAACTACCTCAGATGGCGAGTCTTCATCCATCGTCCTTTCCACAGCTGTAATACTATCTTTGACAAGCAATGCCACACCTCCCCCTCTTTTACCCCCACCTCTGACCCTACTAAAACATTTAAACCCTGGGACCTGCAACAGCCAACCCTGTCCCTGTTCTACCCATGTCTCCGTAATAGCCACAACATCGAAGTCCCAGGTACCAACCCACGCTGCAAGTTCACCTACCTTATTTCGTATACTTCTTGCATTGAAGTATACACACTTCAAGCCACTTTCATGTTTACAGGCACCCTCCTTTGAAATTGATGCCATGTTCCTAACCTCCCTACACTCCAGGTCCTGCATCCCAAAGCTACAGTCTGGGTTCCCTTGCCCCTGCAGAATTAGTTTAAACCCCCCCCAAGAGCACTAGCAAACCTCCCACCAAGGATACTGGTGCCCCTCAGGTTCAGGTGCAGACCATCCTGTTTATAGAGATCCCACCTTCCCCAGAAAGAACCCCAGTTATCCAAATACCGGAATCCCTCCCTCCTGCACCATCCCTGTAGCCACGCATTTAACTGTTCTCTCTCCCTATTCCTCGACTCTCTATCACGTGGCATGGGTAACAAACCAGAGACAACAACTCTGTTCGTTCTAACTTTGAGCTTCCAACCTAGCTCCCTGAAAGCCTGTCTAACATCCTCAGTGTCCTCCTACCTATGTCATTGGTGCCAATGTGGACCACGACTTCGGGCTGCTCCCCCTCCCCCTTAAGGACCCGGAAAACACGATCAGAGACATCACGTACCCTTGCACCTGGGAGGCAACATACCAAACGTGAGTCTCTCTCGTTCCCACAAAACCGCCTATCTGTGCCCCGAACTATCGAGTCCCCAATTACTATTGCTCTGCTCTTCTCCAACCTTCCTTTCTGAGTAACGGGGACAGGCTCCGTGCCAGAGACCTGAGCCCTGTTACTTACCCCTGGTAAGTCCCCCCCCCCCCACAAGTATCCAAAACGGTATACTCGTTCTTGAGGGGAACGGCCGCAGGGGGTCCCTGCACTGGCTGCTTCCTCCCAGTCCCCCTCACTGTCACCCATCTATCTGCCATCTTTGGAGTTACTACTTCCCTAAAGCTCCGATCTATGACCCCCTCTGCCTCCCGAATGATCCTAAGTTCATCCAACTCCATACCAGAGAATTCGTAATGTTTTACGGTGGCATGTAAACAAAGTAATGACACTGTCTCAAACAGCAACTCAGAGAATGCTTCCATCTACAACAATTAACAAAAATCATCTGGTCAGTAACAAATGGCTGTTTTAAGGAACTTTGAGGAATCTAAGGAAATTGACTCCTGAGCTTCTTTTATTGTAATAATAACCTCACTTCAAAAAAAGTTATGATTTGGCCAAAACACACAGTAGGACATGATGTCCATGCAAGAGGCACCATGCAAGTCCCTTTCTTGTTTGGGTTCCTGACCCATTCTGCCCAACCATCTGGCAGTGTGCCTTCCTCATACACACAATTAATCACATTTTTCTTGCTTTTATAATTAGCAATTCCTGTATATAAAAAGTGTATTCCCGATGAAGGGCTTTTGCCTGAAACGTCGATTTTACTGCTCCTCGGATGCTGCCTGAACTGCTGTGCTTTTCCAGCACCTCTAATCCAGAATCTGGTTTCCAGCATCTGCAGTCATTGTTTTTACCTATAAAAAGTGGAAAAAAGGAACAGGTGCAGGGCATTTAACCCCTCAAACCTGTTTCACTGCTATTCAATGAGAATGTGACTGATCTCTGACCTAACTCTGACTAACCAAGCTTTTGACTAGCTGAAGCATGAGGTCTATTTCCTTGCATTTTAGCCTTCTAGATACAATCAATCAACTTTAGATTACTTCCTGTACCCATTCATGACACTTTAATGATCTGTGTGTACCTGGCCTTCAGCTCTCAAAACTTCTTTAGGCCTCCACTGTTTATATCATTTCACTATGGAGAAAGCATAATGATCTATCCATTCCTGACTTCGCATTTGTCTATGCTTAAATGTATTACTTACAGTTTTGTCCATTCACTTTAATTATAAATGTCTCTTATTAATTTTATGCTTTAATTTACAAATGCCCACATTATTGTTAATCATTGTGACATTGATACAATTGGTTATGAAGTTATCAAACATTTTAGTCATTGATAAATGCAGTAACAGTTGAAGACCAAGCACAGATCTTTCCAGGATACCACTAATCACATCCTGTCCATTCGAGTGTACCTGCTGAGTATACAGCCTATCTCATGCCACTCAAAATTTATGACAAAGTCAATAATTTACCTCAATTCCATGAGCTTCAGTTTTACCTAATGGTTAATTGAAGGGTTTTAACCAAATTCCTTGCAAGTTCCTATAAAATATCTTATGGGCATTCCACTATCCATTGCATTAGTTGCCACTTCAAACAAACCAGATCCATTAAGTCTGACCTACCCTTTCCAAATTCATGCTGACTCTCTGATCAGCTGAAGATTTGCAAGATCTGGTCAACCATCCTTACAAACTAATTATAGATGAAGAATTTCCTTAACAACGTGTTAAAGTAACAGGATAAATAGTTTGTGGTGTTCCTCTCTTTCTTAAAAAGGTGGACTGGCCATGCACGATTATCTAATCAAATATATTCATATATTTCATCATTTTATTTTTAATTCCAGGAACCCTTGTCTGTAAACAAAATTACTTCTATTATCTTTATCACTCTCTGTACTCTGACCTTCGCTCTTATCCTTTCTGTCTCTTATCTTTAAGTTTCTTTTGCTTCTGAAGATTATTCCTACAATTACTTCTATCAAACCTATTGCTTCCTTGTGGATTTAAAGTGCTTTCTGCAGTCCTACATATGATTTCCACTGGCGTGTTAGTCACAGCCTCTCTCAGATACAGCCCCTTCGAGGTGTACACTTTCTGCTATCCCAGCTGCAGAGCTAATGTCCCAAATAATTAACCTCTTCTAGCTACAGCAATCTTTAAGCTTTGCATCGAACTTTTAAGTCAGATATGATAACCAGAGTCCATGTATTATGTAGTAATTGAGTGAGTATGATCATAAAGGTTGTGCTTGGCTTAGCTCCTGATACATATTCATAGGAACCTTGGTCTCTGTTCCTTCTAATGTCATCAGTTTTGACATGGTTTATACCATGACATTTGCTTCTTCCCCTTTCAATGCCAAGATCCTTTACAGCTTCCTCTGAGATATCCTTTCCCCCAGTAATGGTTATGCTATCGCTCTTTCTGGCCTGATAATTGCAACTGCAGAACTACTATCTCCCAATTAGTATTATTCCATGTTCTTGCTGACCTTCCCTACCTCACCATCCCATATCCTCTTTTAATGCTTACATTCTCCTTTCTGTTGTGTAGTGGAGGCAAGAAATCCTGTTCTTCAAGGAATTTCACCTGTTGTATGTATTAGCAGGAAGGTTTCATGGCCCAGTGTGTAGTGTCCTTCCAGAGTGAGCCAGAAGTTCCAGTTCACTAGATAGCTCTGGAAGGAGCATTCACAATGTGGCCAAGCAGGTTGATTATCAACTCCTATGGCAGCTGGTGTGGTGCTGGAAAAGCACAGCCAGTCAGGCAGCATCTGAGGAGCAGCAGAGTCAACGTTTCGAGCATAAGCGCTTCATCAGGAACGTAGCACATTCCTGATGAAGATCTTATGTTTGAAATGTCGACTTTCCTGCTCCTCGGATGCTGCCTGACCGGCTGTGCTTTTCCAGCACCACACTCTTTGACTCTGACCTCCAACATCTGCAATCCTTACTTTTTCCCTGGGAGAGCCTCTTGCTCAGCAATGCTTCATGTGGAGCGGTTCCCTCAAGCTTATGGCCACTTTCTCCAGAAAAAAAGATGTTACAGAAACAAGCTTTATCTGCTTCCTGCATCTCGAGGAGTGGGAAAAGAGTGAAGTAAGTATTAACAAAAAAAAATTTCAATAGCAGCTAGGTTCTAGGTTCAGTGAAGGTCACACGAGAGTGAGCTTTTAGCTACCATGGGGCTTAAAAAAAACAATTCAGAAACTGGGGCGCCAGCATAATGGTTGGGTTAGCATCGAGTTACTTTTGCTCAAAGATAAAAATCACCAAGTTTATTTGGAAGCACGAGCTTTCGGAGCGCCGCTCCTTCATCAGGTGATTCATCAACCACCTGATGAAGGAGCTGTGCTCTGAAGGCTAGTGCTTCCAAATAAACCTGTTGGTCTAAAACATGGTGTTGTGTGATTTTTAACTTTGTACACACCAGTCCAACACCAGCGTCTCCAAATCATTTCTTCAAAGACTCATACATAGGGCAACAGAACCCTAACAACTGCTGCTTTGTTTTAGTTAAGGAAAATGAATATACAATATTAAAAATCAATATCTGAGCCAAATTGTTTCCTAGAGTCCCAGTCTGGCATAAGTCCCTCCCAACTGCTCACTAAGGCTCCTTCAACAGCATCTTCCCAAACCTGACTCCTAGCATCGAGAAGGACAAAGACAGTGGATACATGAAAATAACACCACATGCAAGTTCGCCTCCAAGCTACTCAATATCCTGATCGCTCTTCGTTCACTGTGGCTGGTCAAAATCCTGGAACTGCCTTCCTAATAAATACTTACTATTTCTTAGTAACACCTCAAGAACGGCAGTGGTTCGAGATGACAGTTCGTTAGTACCTTCTTGTGAAAGATAGGCAACCAATGCTGTCCAGCAAATTCAAAGCCCAAGAATTAATAACTAAATAAAGTGGGAATGTGCCACTAAATCGAAAAATCATTGAAATATAATAAAGCTAATTCCTACCAGCCGTCAGTAGTTAATGAACAGTGAAATTACTTAAATAACATGACATAACTTTGGAGTGCATCATCATTTATTTCAGGAACCGAAAGAAATGTGAACAATCTATAAAATTTCACCACAATCCTTGAGAACTTGCTCCAATTCTAAGTTGAGGAACAAGAAAATCCAAACACTAAGCTGAATTCGAGGTTAATTGGATACAATTTTTTAAACTGCGGGCGCCCTGACGGTTTGATATTTTGACTCACTAGCTCAGAATGCAGGGAACCATTGGTCAACTGTTGCCAATGGCAATGTAGTGATACTTCAATTCCCTGAAGCTCCGCCTCTGGCCCTCCCGGAAATTTTCCAGGCTCCTTATAAATCTTCCCGCAGTTTCACCCTCGCCTTCGGTCTGATCCGCTCTTCGTTCGGTTACTTAAAAACAAACCTAACCGAGGTAAACAATAAAGATGACTCAGACGCAGCTCCAGGTACCGGAGACGTTAGGGGATCTGATTCAACAACTTCATGAGATCTTCTCTAGCGATAAAATCAACGTGGAAGAAGTGCAAATGCTGATGGAATCTTATAAAAGTAACCCCGCGGACTGGAGTAAATTCGCAAAATTCGATAAATACAGGTAATTATTTAAATCCGCGGGCAGATTGCAAGCGGCTGGGTCTACAAGTACTTATACTGGACATTTTGACAACCGTATAAATATTTTGCTGCGTTAAATGTAATAAAAGTTTTAGCAGCCCTTGGCCACTCGCTAACCAGAAACTGTAGTGGTGCACTTTAAGTTTTTATTGTTGTAATAAGGTCGAATTGTAACAATGTTTTGACCCAACTTCAGTATCATATTTTCGATAGTTAGGAGTCCAGAAACATGGCAAGATCCCTCAGAAAGAGACAATGGGTCTATTTTAACACGAATGACTTATTTCTTATTTTTGATACGGTAACGTATTGATTAATTAATGTTACTTTGTTACTCGTTCAATAGACAGAAGGACACAGCTGACAATTTACAATTGTGTTTCCTTCGAGAGATCGATGGAGGCTGGATGCTTGCAAGCTTATATTCTGTGTCTCGTCATTTTCTTGACAGCTTGAGTAAATGCAAACTAGTCAGTTTAATGTTCTTTCAGTCACATAGCCTGCAACTCTGCAGGCCTGCTTTTGTAGATTTAATAACTCGGTTGAGGTAGGTATAAGCAGAGCACACCCGTTGCTCAGCACCTTCAGAAGAGCAAATGGATTCTTTTGGGGGTAAGAACAAAACCGTCACTCTCTTTTAAAGTGGTGCGAGGATCTTAAAGGGACTCTGTTTCCGTGGAAAATGTTTGACAGACCTTTACTGAAAAGGAAAAAAAGTATCAGAGAGCAACATTGAAATAGTGGGACTTTTTTTTAAGCTGGGGACAAAAATTTGCTTATTCATCAGATGAGTTTTACCTAGGAGCGAAACTAATCAATTCAATCTGCTTCAATTTCTTCAAATATAGTTAGGAGCAGAGTTTCTTAGGAAATGACGTGTTGACTTGGAGATAAAGTGTAGATTTTGGGATTCTCAAACTGTTCCGAATAACCTTGAGTATTCTTATAAAAGTCAACCCTAGGTGTTGCAATTGCTTGCATTTTGTTCGACCAAAAGATATCAGAGCAGACTTACATCAGTCAGTCTTCGCTGTCATTCGACCATGGTTGATATGTTTCTTAACCGCGGTCTCCTGTCTTTTCCCTATAACCTTTGATCCCTGACTAATCGAGAACCTATCTATCTTTGAATTAAATATACTTAATGGCTTAGCCTCAACAACCTTCTGCAACAATATGTTCCACAGATTCACTATCTGTGCTGAAGAAACTTTCTCTCGTCTCTTCACTCTGAGGCTGTGCCCTCAGGTCCTAGTCTCTCCAACTGATGCGTCATGGCAGGAGAGAGAGAGAGAGAGAGAGAGAAAAAAAAGAGAAAAAGAGAAGGAGAGAGAGAAAGAGAGAGACTGCACAGTTACTGCCTTTGCTGTTTGAATTCATGTATGGTTGGACATTGGAGGGCATCTGGGAAAATTAACAAACAGTGAAACTCACAACTGATCTTGGAGGAACTGTTGAGCGAAGTTCACAGCACAGAATCAGATAAGTTAATCGTTGTTTTAAGTGTGGCCTACAGAGAATCTGCAGTAGTGAGTAGAGTGGGTTCTTTCTTGATTATATGTTTTTGGAGATATGTCTCTTGATTAAACTTAAAATATAAGCCATAGCTATTAATTTAACCTGGGGCAGTGTTTGTAGAGGTATAAGACGGTTTTAATTTCTGGGTCTGTAGATTGTGAAGGAGCAAAAATGGCCTTTAATAGAGTGATATGTACTTCTTGTCAGATGTGGGAGTTTAAAGAAAGTTTAAGGGTTACTGCCGATTATATCTGCCATAAATGCTGTTGGCTGCGAATCTTATCAGTTCGAATGGATCGGTTGGAGAGACAGTTAGATGCAATGAGGAATTTGCAACAGCAACAGTATGTGATGGATGGCAGTTATAGGAAGGGGGGAAAGTCTCAGATACGGTCACATATATGGGTTAACCTCAGGAAAGGTAAGAGAAGTAGGCAGCTAGTGCAGGAGTCTTTTGTGGATATACCCATTTCAGACAGGTATGCTATTTTGGAAAATATAGGGGGTGATGGATTCTCAGGGGAACATAGCATGAACAGCCAAGTTTCTGATATTGAAACTGGCTCTAATGCAATGAGGGGTACGTCGGCTTCCAAGAGATCAATTGTGTTCAGGGATTCTCTAGTCTGAGGTAAAGACAGACGTTTCTGTGTCCAGCAGCGAAACTGCAGAATGGTGTGCTGTTTCCCTGGTGCCAGGATCAAGGGTGTCTCAGAGAGGGTGCAGAATGTTCTCACGGGGCAGAGAGGCCAGCAAGAGGTCATTGTCCACATTGGAACCAACGACATAGGAAGGGAAACGGTTGCGATTCTGAAGGGAGTAAGGCAGAATTTTAAAAAGGAGGTCCTCGTTAGTAGTAATGTCTGGATTACTCCCGGTGCTACAAGCTAGTAAAGGCAGGAATAGGAGGATAGAGCAGATGAATGCATGGCTGAGGAGCTGGTGTATGGGAGAGGGATTCGCATTTTTAGATCATTGGAATCTCTTTTGGGGTAGAAGTGACCTGTACAAGAAGGACGGATTGCACCTAAATTGGAAGGGGACTAATTTGCTAGAGCTGCTCAGGAGGATTTAAACTAGTAAGGTGGGGGGGGTGGGACCCAGGAAGATAGTGAGGAAAGAGATCAATCTGAGACTGTTGAGAACAGAAGCGAATCAAACAGTCAGGGCAGGCAGGGACAAGGTAGGACTAATAAATTAAACTGCATTTATTTCAATGCAAGGGGCCTAACAGGGAAGGCAGATGAACTCAGGGCATGGTTAGGAACCTGGGACTGGGATATCATAGCAATTACTGAAACATGGCTCAGGGATGGGCAGGACTGGCAGCTTAATGTTCCAGGATACAAATGCTACAGAAGGATAGAAAGGGAGGCAAGAGACGAGGGGGGAGGTGGCATTTTTGATAAGGGATAGCATTACAGCTGTGCTGAGGAAGGATATTCTCAGAAATACATCCAGGGAAATTATTTGGATGGAACTGAGAAATAAGAAAGGGGTGATAACCTTATTGGGATTGTATTATAGACCCCCTAATAGTCAGAGGGAAATTGAGACACAAACTTGTAAAGAGATCTCAGCTATCTGTAAGAAAAATAGGGTGGTTATGGTAGGGGATTTTAATTTTCCAAACATAGACTGGGACTGCCATAGTGTTAAGGGTTTAGATGGAGGGGAATTTGTTAAGTGTGTACAAGACAATTTTCTGATTCAGTATGTGGATGTACCTACTAGAGAAGGTGCAAAACTTGACCTACTCTTGCGAAATAAGGCAGGGCAGGTGACTGAGGCATCAGTAAGGAAGCACTTTCGGGCCAGTGAGCAAAATTCTATTTGATTTGAAATAGTGATGGAAAAGGATAGACCGGATCTATAAGTTGAAGAAATTGGAGAAAAGCCAATTTTGACGGCATTAGGTAAGAACTTTCAAAAGCTGATTGGGGGCAGATGTTCGCAGGTAAAGGGATGGCTGGAAAATGGGAAGCCTTCAGAAACGAGATAACAAGAATCCAGAGAAATATTCCTGTTAGGGTGAAAGGAAGGCTGATAGTATAGGGAATGCTGGATGACTAAAGAAATTGAGGGTTTGGTTAAGAAAAAGAAGCAAACATATGTAAGGTATAGACAGGATAGATTGAGTGAATCCTAAGAGTATAAAGGGAGTAGGAGTATACTTAAGAGGGAAATCAGGAGGGCAATAAGGGGACATGAGATAGCTTTGGCAAATAGAATTAAGGAGAATCCAACGAGTTTTTACAAATACATTAAGGACAAAAGGGTAACAAGGGAGGGAATAGGGCCCCTCAAAGATCAGCAAGACGGCCTTTGTGTGGAGCTGCAGAAAATGGGAGAGATACTAAATGAGTTTTTTGCATCAGTATTTACTGTGGAAAAGGATATGGAAGATATAGACTGTAGGGAAACAGATGATGACATCTTGCAAAGTGTCCATATTACAGAGGAGGAAGTGCTGGATGTCTTGAAACGGGTGAAAGTGGATAAATCCCCAAGACCTGATCAGGTGTACCCTAGAACTCTGTGGGAAGCTAGAGAAGTGATTGCTTGGCCTCTTTCTGAGATATTTGTATCATCGATAGTCATAAGTGAGGTGCCGGAAGACTGGAGATTGGCTAACATGGTGCCACTGTTTAAGAAGGGTGGTAAGGACAAGCCAGGGAACTATAGACCAGTGAGTCTGACATCAGTGGTGGGCAAGCTGTTGGAGGGAATCCTGAGGGACAGGATGTACATGTATTTGGAAAGGCAAGGACTGATTAGGGATAGTCAACATGGCTTTGTGCGTGGGAAATCATGTCTCACAAACTTGATTGAGTTTTTTGAAGACGTAACAAAGAAGATTGAGGGCAGAGCAGTAGATGTGATCTATATGGACTTCAGTAAGGCGTTCGCCAAGGTTCCCCATGGGAGACTAATTAGCAAGGTTAGATCTCATGGAATACAGGGAGAACTAGCTATTTGGTAGAAGACAGAGGGTGGTGGTGGAGGGTTGTTTTTCAGACTGGAGGCCTGTGACCAGTGGAGTGTCACAAGGGATTGGTGCTAGTTCCTCTACTTTTTGTCATTTACATAAATGATTTGGATGCGAGCATAAGAGGTACAGTTAGTAAGTTTGCAGATGACACCAAAATTGGAGGTGGAGTGGACAGTGAAGAGGGTTACTTCAGATTACAACAGGATGTGGACCAGATGGGCCAATGGGCTGAGAAGTGGCAGATGGAGTTTAATTTAGATAAATGCGAGGTGCTGCATTTTGGGAAAGCAAATCTTAGCAGGACTTGTACACTTAATGGTAATGTCCTAGGGAGTGTTGCTGAACAAAGTGACCTTGGAGTGCAGTTTCATAGTTCCTTGAAAGTGGAGTCGCAGGTAGATAGGATAGTGAAGAAGGCATTTGGTATGCTTTTCTTTATTGGTCAGAGTATTGAGTACAGGAGTTGGGAGGTCATGTTGTGACATTGGTTAGGCCACTGTTGGAATATTGCGTGCAATTCTGGTCTCCTTCCTATCTGGAAGATGTTGTGAAACTTGAAAGGATTTATAAGGATGTTGCCAGGGTTGGAGGGTTTGAGCTATAGGGAGAGGCTGAACAGGCTGGGGCTGTTTTTCATGGAGTGTCGGAGGCTGAGGGGTGACCTTATCGAGGTTTACAAAATTGAGGGGCAAGGATAGGGTAAAGAGGCAAAGTCTTTTTCCTGGGGTGGGGGATTCCAGAATTAGAGGACATAGGTTTAGGGTGAGCGTGGAAAGATATAAAAGTTCCTACGGAGCAATTTTTTCACACAGAGGGTGGTACGTGTATGGAATGAGCTGCCAGAGGAAGTGTTTTGGGGCTGGTACAATTGCAACATTTAAGAGGCATTTGGATGGGTATATAAATAGGAAGGGTTTGGAGGGATATGGGCCGGGTACTGGCAGGTGGGACTAGATTGGGTTGGGATATCTGGTTGGCATGGACGGGTTGGACTGAAGGGTCTGTTTCCATGCTGTACATCTCTATGACTCTGTGAATAGTGGAAACATCTTCTTCACATCCACTCTCAGTATGGTCTAAGTGTTAATGAGATTTCCCCCCCCCACCACCAGCCCCACCCCAACCTTGTAAACTCCATTGAGTACAGGCTCAGATCCTTCAGCCTTAACCTTAAGATAATTCTGAACTAGGACTGCTCAGTCTCTTTGTGCTTCAGATTTCCAATGCCTTTCCCCATTTAGAAAATTATCTCTGCTCTATTCTTCCTTCCAAACTTCATAATCTTATTTTCCCAAGTTATTCCACCTGCCACGTCATGCCCACTGTCCTACCCTATTGAAGTCTTTTGCAGCCTCATTGCTTCATCAATACTATCTCACATGGGTTTATACATTTGGGCAGCAAGTAAACAACATGCTTCTTTTAATTCATCTTCTGTCCTCAATTGGACAATATCGCCAATATGGCCCTGTTTACATCAACAGTAATTTATGTTTGTATTTGTGTTTTATATGTTGAAATTTGGCAAGAAGTAATACGTTGCAAGACTATTGCCTAATTAAATCACTTGCTTTCAGAGAAATAGCTGTTCACAAGAACTAATGCAGTGCCAATATATTCCCAGTAACAGCCTGATGATATATCTCTTATCATAAGGTTGCTTGAAGAAAGAATGTTTGTTTGGAATTCTAACATTTTCAATCCTGAACCCTAAAGCACTCTTCCTACTGCTCAATCACAACTCGCGAATATCTGAGTCAAAAGGTTCAGTGTTGAGTGTACATGCTACAACCACAAATCCTGAGGAAGTGTTGCATTATCAGACATTCTGTCTTTAGCAGCAGTTAATAAACCCAGGTCCTGTAGGTCTGTCCCTGTAGGTTGACACAATCTTTAACTTTCTAACATGCAGATGATCTTGTCATTATCACATTATTGTTTGTGGGATCTTACTATGCATAGACCGGCAACTGTGTTTTAAACATTACAATAGTATGTAAGTGTTTACTTTAATTCACTGAAAAATGCCTTGTGACATCATGATATAAAAGAACAAATTCTTTCTTCAGACATCATAGGATTAAAATAATATTATTTGGTTAATATACTTCAGTTTTTAATCCCTTGTATCTTTATACAGCAACCCTAAATCATTTGAGTCTTACTAAATAGGAATTAGTCATACAAAGATACAGAGCACTTTTGTTAAATAAGTGTCCATGTGAGAGTGCAGGATTACAGGAAAAACATCACTTTTATCAAGCCAATATCTCCAGTTGTCTAGTTTGAAATCTACTAATTGGTTTGCTGAGATGCTTCAGAGGACAATTTGTAATCAATGATATTGTTCTAGGACTGGAATCACATGTGATTTCTTCCATAAAGACAATTAATGGATTAGATTACTTTTGGATTGAAAATTTCAAACTGCAACAGTAGGATCTGAATGTATATCGCCAAATAATTTACTATGAAAATATATGGTGTTTTTGTTAAGATAAGGAAGGAAATAACTGTTGTACATTTGTTGATATATGCAAAATAAATCTGAACTTCATAATAATTGAGTAAAGACTAAAAGGTGAAATGACTGTTGTGATATTCCAGATAGTTATTTGTGATTAGCCGCTGTTATAGGTATGAAGAAGAGAATTGAACGTTTTTGTTTTACCACCTTCTATCCACAAAAGTTGAAATTTGTAAACAAAAAGATTCTTATTTCTTTACCACTTTGCAACAGGCAGTGTGTATTTCCCTTCAACCTTTTTACTTGTCAAGTTCAATTTTTAAATGGCTCGCAACAAAGTTGTTTTAGGCTTTAAAACAGTCGAGGAGAAAGTGAGGATTGCAGATGCTGGAGATCAGAGCTAAAAATGTGTTGCTGGAAAAGCGCAGCAGGTCAGGCAGCATCCAAGGAACAGGAGAATGACAGTCATGCATTCAAACCTGGGGAATGTTTGTCACAGCACATACATATGATAACCTCCACTAGATATTAATTTGTTTTTTTTTTAGTTTGCATCCAGAAAAATCAATGTATTGTGAAGGTTTTTCTCAATGAGCTTGTACTTGGATGTGTGCAATTTGCTGAATTTCTGGATTGTTCTAATGTTGATGAAGACACAAGATGGTGTTGGTCCACTTTTGATGTAAATATGAGATTTCTTCCTGAAAACTAAGTTTCAAAGAAGTTGAGACCTGAGGCTAAGCCTGGAGTCTGGCTGCGGTGTCAGGTGGTTTAGATGCTTCACAGACTAATGTTAAAAGTCACGAGATCTTTACCAGGCTAAAGTAAGTGTTCAAAAAATATATAATTAAACCTTTTTACAACATCTTGGAGCTTTGATCATGTGATGCAAGTTCCTAGGTGAATCTGTTTCAATTTAATGAGATATTTTCCATGTAACAATTACTTGCATCTCTGTGACTATAACAATAGTTTGTATGAGATCAATGGTGAGCTTTCAGCACCATTTCATGCACAATGAGATTCAATAGATCACCTTTGTTTTGAACTGACTGGGGAATCGTGGTCTGTTTGTTTGTGGCTTGCAAGGTCCACACAGTGCAAGGGTATGATATTCCAGGAGGATGATAGCTGAATTTTACCTGATCGGTAAATACCGATCAGAATCCTTCCAGTAATTGTACAGGTAGTTCTCCTATAATGCCATAGTTGCATTCCAGCGAAACCTTGCGTAATAGAATAACATTTAATAGAAATAATGGCGCCTATGAGAAAAGTGGAGTCGGGGCAGAAAAGCAAAAGGTAACTCATGATCGCTCAAAAACCACTTAAAAGCCTAATGCAAAGTAAGGCACAGCCTGAATGAAGGCTGAAATCATATTTATAAATGAAACAAAAGTAAATTTAACTCAGTACATTTAAAAAAAAAATGAAAGCAAGTGGTTCTCCATTCAGTATCTCTCAGAAAGCTGCTCTGATGGTAGCTGATATCAGCGCATGCACATTATGGCACAAAGACCAGTGCTGACATCGCACATGTGCCGAACAGCATTAAGACCGGCACCAACATTGCGCATGTCTAGAACAGCGCAGACACCGGTGGATGTGCAGAACAGCGTGGAGATTTCAGCATGGACATCGACACCTGCGCAGAACAAAGTGCGTGAACCGATCCCCGCTGGAAACTCGCTATTGCGAACAGAGATAAGCATTCTCAGAAATACCGATCCCTAATTCTTCAGCGACATTATAACCAAATCTGCTGTCAAAATGCGCATTATCCCAGAACTACTTGTACTTAATGTGCATCATGTGATGGGTCATGATTTAGTCCAGCAAAGTTTGTTTTAGAATTTAAACAAGTGTAAATTTTCAAACAATTTATGATGTCGTCATAAGTTGTGTTCATGACAGGCACTGTAAACCCAATGAAACAATGGAAATGAGGTTTCCTGGGTAGTGATGGTGGGTGTTGCAGAAAGAACTTTGTGAAAAACATATGGCTTAAGTTAAAATTAATAAAGCAGTGATGATTGGTAAGCCAGAACTTTGGAAGAACTGTGGTAAGTTAAATATTTTAATCAAACTTTTATTCACTGCTAATGTCCTCATCTAGTGTGACAGTTAAATAAACACGCAGAAGGGCAAAGTCAGCAGACACATGGGAAGAACACAATCTGCAATTTCCCTACTGAGCCACATAACATCCTGACATGGTACTCCATGGGCAAGACGGCATACAGAACTTTGAGAGTCAGGTGGCAGAAATGTGTAGTGGCTATCGCTCAGGAGAATTTGCTGGGGAAGCTGAGGGGTCTAAATATGGATAGATCACCTGGACCAGATGGACTACATCCCAGGGTCTGAAGGAGATATCTGGGGAAATTGTAGAGGCATTTGTGGTGATCTTTCATTAATCACTGGAGTTAGGGACAATCCCAGAGTACTGGAAAATGACAATGCAAAAGCCTTATTTAAGGAGGTTGGGGGGGGGGGGGGGGGAGGTGGCTCGGCAGAAGACAGGAAGATTATAAGCCAGTTAGCTTGACCTCTGTTATTGGTAGATTTTAGAGTATTATTAAGGGTAAGATTGCAGAGTAATTGGCAGTGCACAGTAAAATGGAGATGACTCAGTATGTCTTCATTAAGTGGACATCATGCCTGATAAAGCTGTTGGAATTCTTTGAGGAGGTAATGAGCAAGTTAGTCAAAGGAGTCAGTAGATGTGATCTATTTGGATTTTCAGAAGGACTTTGACAAGGTCCTGCACAGGAAGTGCTAAATAAGATAAGAACCCCTAGTGTTAGTAGGCAAAGAAGTGCCAGATGGAATACAATGTTAGAAAGTGTGAGTTTTTTTTGATTAGATTACTTAGTGTGGAAACAGGCTCTTTGGCCCAACAAGTCCACACCGACCCTCCGAAGGGCAACCCACCCAGACCCATTCCCCAAAACCTTACACTACGGGCAATTTAGCATGGCCAATTCACCTAACCTGCACAATTTTGGACCGTGGGAGAAAACCGGGGAGAATGTGCAAACTCCACGCAGACAATTGCCTGAGGCAGGAATTGAACCCGGGTCTCTGGCGCTGTGAGGCAGCAGTGCTAACCACTGTGCCACTGTGAGGTTATGCACTTTGAGAGAAAGAGTAGCGGTGTAGACTGTTTTCTAAATGGGAAAAGGCTTTGGAAGACTAAAGCACAAAAAGAATTCAAAGTTCCAGTTCAAGATTCTCTCAAAGTTTACATGCAGTTGGCAGTTAGGAAGGCAAATGCAATGTTAGCATTTATTTCAAAAGGGCTCTAACACAAGAGTAGAGATGTACTGCTGAGGCTGTATAAGGAATATTGTGAGCAATTTTGGGCCCTGAATTTAAGGAAGGTTGTGCTTGCAGTGGAGGGTGCCCCGAGGAGGGTTACAGGTATAGCCCCAGGGTTGAAGGGCTTGTCATATGAGGATTGGTTGAAAATTGTGGACCTGCACTGGATGCAGTTTAGAAGGATAAGTGAGAAATCTCATTGATACTCACAGAATACTGAGAGGCCTAGATACAGTGGGCGTGCAGAAGATGTTTCCACTCATAGTACAGATTAGGACCCCGGGCACAGCCTCAGAGTATAGGGACAGCCTTTTGAAACTGAGATGAAGAGGAATTTCTTCAGACTCACTGGTATAGAGGCTGTAGAGAACAAGTCATTGAGTCTCTCTAAGACAGGGATAAATATGTTCTTGATTAGTAAGGGGTTATGGGGAGAAGGCGAGAGAGTGGAGTTGAGAAACATATCAACTATGATTGAATAACAGAGCATTGGCCGTATGGCTTAATTTGGCTCCTATATTTTAAGATCTTATGACTTTTCCTTCACTGCCACTGGATTAACATCTTTGTTCTCCCTTCCCAACAGTACTGTAGGTGTACCAATACTTAGATGAACTGAAGTGAGTCAAAAGACAGTTCATCGTCATTTTCTCCAGGATGCGTAATAAATGTTGGTCTCCCTCACACCTGTGATCACGTTTTTTTTAAAAAAACAATTCTCCAAAATAAATTTTGTAACAAAAGACTGAAACAAAAAAAACTGTCAACTAAAAGCCAAAACTGGATTTTATTGCAAGATGAGAATTGTGCTAGTGGGGGTGCCAAGGAGGTCTGATAGAGCACATGGTGGGAAAATATGGTATTTTGGGTAGCAAATGGATGGTATTGAAGATAAAAGGAAGTGTTCCCCAGCACAAAGGTACATGTTAAGGGGTGGGGGAAAGAAAGTTCTGAAAGGAATAGCCTGGAGGGATTGTCTAGGATGCAGGTTTCCTCTTGAGACAAGAATAACACTTCTATCCCAACAAGAAAACAGGGATTTTAGAAAAGCATATAATCTATTGACTATTCTGTACCCTGCCATACCTCAATCCTGCTTGCCACTAGCTTTAACTAGTGGGACAAAACTCTGTGTTATTCTGAGTTCAGAAAGTGATGGGGTCCTCATTGTGCCTGATGTTCAGGTATTAATGAGACCTAAGGTAGGCGGCTTCCATGAAAATAGAAACTGTTCACCTGGAAATGATGATAGGTGACAGCAGAAAAAATGTGACTGTCATTTTAAATCTTCACTCATCCTATTACCATCAAACAAACAAGGTTGAATGGGATTATTAAGTTATTGCTTAAATAGTTTTAATAATACAAACTGTAAAATAAGACTGAATAGGTCCAGAAATGCAACTTGCATTGGTTTATGTTACTAGTACAAAATGCATTATGCATAATGCAAACTGCAAAATGATTGGTTTTCTTAGCAAACTCCATCATGTAAAGAATTTTTACAGGAGCAAAAAAAAGTACAATGTTGTTAACCAATTACTATATTAAAAGAATGGAGGTAATGAGGTAGTTGGCCAGTACTATAATCTTTTTGCATGCTTTGTTCTTCAGACTACACCCTCCTGTTAATCACTCCTCACTAAATCCCAATGATGGAAAAGCTTTCAGCCAGAATCCTGTATTCAGGAATTATCTTACTACCTTCTCATCTTTTCAAACAAATCATGCTGACATTTCTTAGTCTTGCAATAAGAAACACTATTTTGGTGATGAGTGGGGGTTTAAACATTAAAAGGTGCTACATAAGTACACATCACTTAATAAAAATTAGAATGAGCACATCATTGCCATCACAAAGGAGTAACTTTCTCAAGTTACAGCTACATTGTGCACATTAATGCAAATTAATCTTTGTTGAAGTTTGCACACTGAGTGAAGACAATCATGCTGGGTGAACAAAGTTAAAGATTATACAACACCAGGTTATAGTCCAACAGGCTTAATTGGAAGCACTAGCTTTCGGAGTGCCGCTCCTTCATCAGGTGGTTGTGGAGTACACAATTATAAGACACAGCTACAAATTCTGTGTCTTACAAATAAATTATAATTTATAAATTATGAGAATTGTGCTTGTGGGGGTGCCAAGGAGGTTTGATAGAGCACATGGTGGGAAAACATGGTATTTTGGGTAGCAAATGGATGGTATTGAAGGTAAAAGGAAGTGTTCCCCAGCACAAAGGTACATGTTAAGGGGTGGGGGAAAGAAAGTTCTGAAAGGGATAGCCTGGAGGGATTGTCTAGGATGCAGGTTTCCTCTTGAGACAAGAATAACACTTCTATCCCAGCTAGCCAACAAGAAAATAGGGATTTTAGAAAAGCATAGAATCTACTTGTGTGATTTTTAACTTTGTACACCCCAGTCCAACACCGGCATCTCCAAATCAGGCTGGGCGGATAAACACAGGAGGTTTGCAGCTTGCATTTTACAACAAAAAAGTGAAACAGAATTTCAAAATGTTTGTGTTTATATTCTCAGTCTTCGGATACCCACTGGAAACTGTGGCCCTTATTTAGAGGGGCAAATTACATATTGTGCATGACAGCCCCAAAGCACACAACGAATCTATTGTGTCCACACCCTGCAGCCTTGTTTATGAAAGCAAAACATAACTGAGTGCTGAAAACCTGAAGAAAAAATTGAAGATGCTGGAAATTAACTGAGCAGCTCTAGTGCCATATTTAAAGTCCAGCTGTGCATCAGTCACAAATAGCCCTTCACAGTACATGTAGTTGGAGGGAAATGGAAAACAACATTTGAGGGTATAGAGAGAGCATGGGTGGTATTTCATTGGAAATGCCAATCTCAGTCAATAGGGTACAGATTTCCTGGAGTGTGCTCTGAGATGTTGGGGATGGGTGAAGGCTCATAGGAACAAATGGCAAGCTGAAGCCTCCAGATACGTACCCTGACATTCAGGTCTGGAACTATCACTGTTACACTCTGCCACGTTGTAGAATAACAAATTGTATATAAATGAGATGAGTATAACTAAAAATTCGATGCTAGTGCATGTAAATAGGCCTCTCATCACTCATTAGTGAGATACTTGTTTAATTGTTAAAATCTTACAAACAAGGCATGAGAGTAGGCCATTTGGCCCTTTCAGAGTTGAAAAATGTGGTGCTGGAAAAACACAGCAGGCCAGGCAGCATCCGAGGAGCAGGAGAATCGACATTTCGGGCATAAGCCCTTCCAGCACCACATTTTTCAACTCTGGTACTCCAGGATCTGTAGTCCTCACTTTCTCCCACTTGGCCCTTTCAGCCAGCACAAAATTCAGTAAGATCATGGCTAATAAACTCTATGTTCCTGCATACTCTTGATAATCAAGAATCTATCCAACTCTACTTTAAAAATATTTAAAGATTCTGAATCCACTGAGGAAGGAATTCCAAAGACACAGTCCTCAAAGAGAAAAAAGTCTCCTTATCTGTCTTAAATGGGTCAACCCCTAATTTTTAAACTATGATCCCTAGTACTAGATTTTCCCATAAGAGGAAACATCCTTCCGACAATCACCTGGTAAAATTCACTCAGGATATTGGCCAGGTATTCAGCTTACCCACTCAAATGCAAGTTAATATTCAGACCAGGCTAGAAGTCAGCATCCGAGGTATTCGTCTAATAAGAAAGCAAATTACGGTCCACTGGGACTATGGTAATTTTCATTTTTCAAGTGATTTCCCTTATTTTAATTGGCTTGCCCTACTTCAATTTCTGTCAGTAGGTAAGCGTACATACTGTAGCTCCGTGATACTGACACAGCTAGGTAATATTCTAACATAATGCCAGATCATAGAATCCCCACAGTGTGGAAGCAGGCCACTTGGCCTATTGGGTCCACACTGACCCTCTGAAGAGCATCCCACCCAGATTCTATTTGTACACCCCAGTCCAACACCGGAATCTCCAAAGTTAAAAATCACACAACACCAGGTTATAGTCCAACAGGTTTAATTGGAAGCACACTAGCTTTCGGAGCAACGCTCCTTCATCAGGTGTTGGACTATAACCTGGTGTTGCGATTTTAACTTTGTCCACCTAGACTCAACCTTCCCACCCTATCTCTGTAACCCTGGACACCATGGGGCAATTTAGCATAGCTAATCCACCTAACCTGAACATCTCCAGACTGTGGGAGGAAACTGGAGAACCCAGAGGAAATCCACACAGACACAGGCAAAATATGCAAACTCCACACAGATGTTCGGCCGAGGGTGGAATCAAACCCTGTGTCCCTGGTGCTGTGAAACAGCAGTGCTAACCACTGAGCTGCATTAATCTTGATGGCCAGATCTTTCTTCCACCCCAACCCCAGATTATATTGGAAAGAGGATAAATATTGGCCAGGACACCAGGGTGAACTCTCCTGTTCTACAAAACCTGGATAAAATAACTGGCTGGTAACATTATCTTTTAGCAATCTTTCCCTCATCTAAAAACCATATTTTTGAGATCAGAAGAACTTGATTCTCAGTGCCTGTCTATGTTGAGTTCAATAGCTGTTGTTTAATGATATTAGTTTAACCATAATTCACTTTTAAGATTGTAATCAATTCCAGATTTAGACACTAGGGACACCTGAAAAACCAAGTAAGGTGGTCAAATGTTGTGCCTGGAAGGCGGAAAATGTTCTGCCCTGCTGCGTCCTGCTTTCACAGGTGTACATTCTATGACTCAGTATTACTGAGGCTTCCAAATGAGACTGAGGGAGGGCCAGTGTTCCAGAGGAGGACAAAGAAAATGCTCCAAAGATACCGCTCGTGAATGGTTCGCTCCCAATCGTTCAGAATAACGACAAATTCTGCATAAAACTGCATCACACTTTGAATTACAAAGTCTTGAGAGGCAGAACAACAGGACAGAAGGAATGAAAGGAAGTAAATCCTGCATTCTGAATCCCACTACCGGTGGGATATCCTGCCCAATGTGCCCAAAGACCTGCAGGTAAGGAATTGGTTCTTTCAGTCACACGGAGACCCATGGCAGAATCATGCAATCCTGACTGGATCTCATCTTTGAATTGAAGGACAGATGGCATAGACTAGGGGGCCAAGGAACTAATTGGACACTCTGCACAACCATAACTTTGCTGGAAGTTCAGCAGATAATTAATTTACATCGGCAATATAATTCCATTGAACTTGTGACAAAGGCATGGCAGCAGAGCAAGAGAAACCTCAAGGAATCTCCCAGTAAAAATTGCTTGGATTTCAATGCCCACAGGAATCTCAAACCGTCTGCAAAAGATCTTTTAGATCAGGCAGGTCTGACCTTTTTTACACAGACAAAATTGAAGTTTCACTAAATGTGCATTGAATGTAGTTTCACAATTCTACATCTGTATTTATTGATGTGAATCTAGTTCAAGCCCAGTGGCAGAATAGCTGCAGAACACTTTGAATTTGTTCTGAATTATTTGCATTTGTTAAACCAGAACATACTAGCCGAGACCATGACTTTGTGTTATAGTGTAGGACAGATGATAATGACTTGGCAGCACACTTTACATTGTCTCCAAATTTTTTGTTTCCAGAATGGAAGTAGAAATCAGGAAAGGTGTAAAAAAGTTGATGATTTACTGTTACCTATCACACAAAGTTGATGTATCCCCACTACATTGTTATTTTAAACTACGTAGGTGCATGGCCTTAAAGCAACATGGAACATATCTGCTAGTGTTCACTTTTAAGGTGTGAGATAGGCATCCATGAAGCAATCATAAAGTGGCTGTATATGGCAATAAACAGACTGCACAACAAAACAGAATTGAAGGGAACAGTACACTGCTGTGTAATATTTGCTCATTGCAATTATATGCCATTGTTAAAATAGTGACCAATACAATGATGCCAACTTAAGTATAATTTAAATGCAGCTTAATGCAGTTTAAAAGCTTAATTTCATAAGAAACCCAGCAATACTAGATTAATATTTGCTGGTATGATCGAAAATTCTTTTAAGGGCTATTTATGTTATAAGCAGAAGTATCCAAAGAAAATGGGGAGAAATATTATTTTTGCCACCCAATGATGTTTTACTTGCAGCCATGACTTGTGGGTTAATTTTTAATTCCTGATGAGTTATTGATCCAAAGCCTGCCCCAGATCTGTTTACTGCACAAGATTGTTTTTGAAATGTTTGTATTATTGCTCTCCATTAACTGTAGTAACCCCACTGTAATTTCCTCATTGTGTACACAGCCTGTTTAAATATTAAACAGTTGATCCAAAACAGGATGACTCACACGAGACAGATGATATTGTATGGAGTTTTTAGCCTGAAATACAAGAGTCTCATGAGTAACTGTCACTGTCTGAAATATCCCTAACCCTTCACTCAGGCGGAGGTATTTGGAATTCACTGCCTGAAAGGGTGGTAAAGGCAGACACCTTTGAAATGTTTAAGTATTTTAGCTGAACATATGAAATCCCATAGCATACAAAATTCTGAATTAAGTACTGGAAAATAGTACTAGAGTAGATAGCTTGATGACCAGAATAGGCCAAAGGACCTCTTTCCAGGCTGTATGATTATCATGGCTGTTTAGGGTGAAGGTTTGCTCGCTGAGCTGTAGGTTTGATATCCAGACGTTTCATTACCTGGCTAGGTAACATCAGTGGCGACCTCCAAGTGAAGCGAAGCTGTTGTCTCCTGCTTTTTATTTATCTGTTTGTCCTGGGTGGGGTTCCTGCGGTTTGTGGTGATGTAATTTCCTGTTCATTTTCTGAGGGGTTGATAGATGGCATCTAGATCTATGTGTTTGTTTATGGCGTTGTGGTTAGAATGCCAGGCCTCTAGGAATTCTCTGGCATGTCTTTGCTTAGCCTGTCTCAGGATAGATGTGTTGTCCCAGTCGAAATGGTGGGTTTTTTTTCCTCCGTGTGTATGGCTATGAGGGAGAGGGGGTCGTATCTTTTTGTGGCTAGCTGGTGTTCGTGTATCCTGGTGGCTAACCTTCTTCCTGTTTGTCCTACGTAGTGTTTCTGACAGTCCTTGCATGGAATTTTGTAGACGACGTTGGTTTTGTTCATGGGTTGTACTGGGTCTTTTAAATTTGTTAGTTTTTGTTTGAGAGTGTTGGTGGGTTTGTGTGCTACTAGGATTCTGAGGGGTCTTAGTAATCTGGCTGTCATTTCTGAAACTTCTTTGATGTATGGTAAGATGGTTAGGGTTTCTGGCTGTGTTTGGTCTGCTTGTCATAGTTTGTTCTTGAGAAATCTGCGGACTGTATTTTTTGAGTATCTGTTCTTCTTGAATACGTTGTATAGGTGGTTCTCCTCTGTTTTCCAAAGTTCGTATGTGCTACAGTGTGAGGTAGCTCGTTGGAATAGTGTTCTGATACAGCTTTGTTTGTGTGTTGGGATGGTTGCTGGTGTAGTTAAGTATTTGGTCAATGTTTGTTGGTTTTTTGTTTACGCAGGTTTGTAGTTCTCCGTTGTCCGTTCTTTCGACTGTGACGTCTAGGAATGCGAGCTTGTTGTCGGTTTCTTCCTCCTTGGTGAACTTTATGCCTGAGGGTGTTGTTGATGATGTTAAATGTCTCTTCCATCTTGTTTCGTTTTGTGATGACAAAGGTGTCATCTACGTAATGGACCCAGATTTTTGGTTTGATGGCTGGTAGGGCTGTTTGTTCTAGTCTTTGCATTACCACTTCTGCTATGACAACACATCTATCCTGGGACAGGCTTAGCAAAGACATGCCAGGGAATTCCTAGAGGCCTGGCACTCCAACCACAACGCCATAAACAAACACATAGATCTAGATACCATCTATCAACCCCTCAGAAAACAAACTGGAAATGACATCACCACAAACCCCAGGAACCCCACCCAGGACAAACATAAATAGAAAGCAGGAGACAACAGCTTCGCTTCATTTGGAGGTCGCCACTGATGTTACCTAGTCAGGTAATGAAATGTCTGGATATTCAACCTACAGTTCAGCGAGCAAACCTACACCCTAAACCTCAACCTGAGCTACAAACCTTCACAAACCTTGCAAAAAGGTATCATGGCTGTGCATTGCCTTTCCAGGCATCAATTGACAATAAAAAGAAAAAAAAACTGCATTGATAGAACAATCCTCTGGATGCCCTAAAGCATTTTACTGTCAATTGGTTATTTTTTGCGACACAGTCACTGCTGTTTTAGAAAACCTGGCTTTCTACATTGGTCAGAGAAAAGACATTTCCTTGATTTGTTAAGATTAACTTCATACTAAGTGGCCAGTAACCACCTGGTATCTGGATCACACTGCCTGAAGATCTACGCAACTCCAGACCATTGATATTCACAGGTGAGGTGCCGGAAGACTGGAGGTTGGCAAACGTGGTGTCACTGTTTAAGAAAGGCGGTAAAGACAAGCCAGGGAACTATAGACCGGTGAGCCTGACCTCAGTGGTGAGCAAGTTGTTGGAGGGAATCCTGAGGGACAGGATGTACATGTATTTGGAAAGGCAAGGACTGATTTTGGATAGTCAACATGGCTTCGTGCATGGGAAATCATGTCTCACAAACTTGATTGAGTTTTTTGAAGAAGTAACAAAGAAGATTGAGGGTAGAGCAGTAGATGTGATCTATATGGACTTCAGTAAGGCGTTCAACAAAGGTTCTCCATGGGAGACTAATTAGCAAGGTTAGATCTCATGGAATACAGGGAGAACTAGCTATTTGGATACAGGACTGGCTTAAAGGTAGAAGACAGAGGGTGGTGATGGAGGGTTGTTTTTCAGACTGGAGGCCTGTGACCAGTGGAGTGCCATAAGGATCGGTGCTGGGCCCTCTACTTTTTGTCATTTACATAAATGATTTGGATGCGAGCATAAGAGGTACAGTTAGTAAATTTGCAGATGACACCAAAATTGGAGGTGTAGTGGACAGTGAAGAGGGTTACCTCAGATTACAACAGGATCTGGACCAATGGGCTGAGAAGTGGCAGATGGAGTTTAATTCAGATAAATGTGAGGTGCTGCATTTTGGGAAAGCAAATCTTAGCAGGACTTATACACTTAATGGTAAGGTCCTAGTGAGTGTTGCTGAACAAAGAGACCTTGGAGTGCAGGTTCATAGCTCCTTGAAAGTGGAGTCACAGGTAGATAGGATAGTGAAGAAGGCGTATGGTATGCTTTCCTTTATTGGTCAGAGTATTGAGAAGTTGGGAGGTCATGTTACAGCTGTACAGGACATTGGTTAGGCCACTGTTGAAATACTGCATGCAATTCTGGTCTCCTTCCTATCAGAAAGATGTTGTGAAACTTGAAAGGGTTCAGAAAAGATTTACAAGGATGTTGCCAGGGTTGGAGGATCTGAGCTACAGGGAGAGGCCGAACAGGCTGGGGCTGTTTTCCCTGGAGCGTCGGAGGCTGAGGGGTGACCTTAGAGTTTACAAAATTATGAGGGACATGGATAGGATAAATAGACAAAGTCATTTCCCTGGGGTCGGGGAGTCCAGAACTAGAGGGCATAGGTTTAGGGTGAGAGGGGAAAGATATAAAAGAGACCTAAAGGGCAACTTTTTCACGCAGAGGGTAGTACGTATATGGAATGAGCTGCCAGAGGATGTGGTGGAGGCTGGTACAATTGCAACATTTAAGAGGCATTTGGATGTGTATATGAATAGGAAGGGTTTGAAGGGATATGGGTCGGGTGCTGGCAGGTGGAACTAGATTAGGTTGGGATATCTGGTCGGCATGGATGTGTTGGACCGAAGGGTCTGTTTCCATGCTGTACATCTCTGACTCTATGACTATTCTAACTGTTCCACCCATGCTTAGGGTGCCATTTTATAGTGTCCTGTCAAACCTCATTAGCTTTTAAATCTACCAACTTAATTTAAGAAAAAGCAATGCTCAGTATAAATCTTTCCAGACCTCTGTGCTTTCTAACAAATATACAGATATAATTGTGATATTGAGCAGCACGTGTAAAATTGTAACTACCTAGAGGGAGAGGACCTTGCTAACTGTTTAATTATTCAGAAAACCGAGTAATTTCATTTATTAGAGATTAAGACTACCGCTAAATTAACTATAAAGTTCACGATACACAACCAGTGCCCATGGGATCAAAGATTCAGCCAATAAGAAAAGGGGAGGAAAAATGTGCTTATTTTCATATTTCTAATGGGCTTTACTATGAGGAACATTGGACTTGGGAGCAGGATTAGGTTTCTCTGTTTCTCGACCCAACTCCACCATTCAATAAGATTTCAGTTGCTCTGCTTGTTGTCTCAACCCCACTTTCCTGTCTGCTCCCATAGCCCTTCAAACCATTAATTGCTTTACTTCTATCTTAATCAGACAGAAATTGATTTGTTTGTGCCAATTTTCTGTTGATCAAAAGAGTTGAGCACCACATCATATAAATTTGAATCAAGTACTCCTGGGCTAGATATGGAGTATTAGACTGCCTTTTTTCCACTCCAAACTGATTAGGGATGGTCAACAGGGCTTCGTGTGCAGGAAATCATGTCTCACAAACTTGATTGAGTTTTTTGAAGACGTAACAAAGAGGATTGATGAGGGCAGAGCAGTGGATGTGATCTGTATGGACTTCAATAACATGTTTGACAAGGTTCCTCGTGGTAGATTGGTTAGATCACATGGAATACAGGGAGAACTAGCCACTTGGATAGAGAATTGGCTCAAAGGTAGAAGACTGAGGGTGATAGTGGAGGGTTGCCTTTTAGACAGGAGGTATGTAACCAGCGATGTGCCACAAGGGTCACTGCTGGGTCCACTGCTTTTTTGTCATCTATATAAATGATTTGGATGTGAATATAGGAGACATGGTTAGTAAATTTGCAGATGACACTAAACTTGGTGGTGTAGTGGTCAGTGAAGAAGGTTACCTGTGAATACAACGGGATCTTGATAAGATGGGCCACTGGGCCAAGGAGTGGCAGATGGAGTTTGATTTAGATAAATCTGAAGTGCTGCATTCTGGAAAGGCAAATCAGAGCAAGTGTAATCAGAGTGATGCACATAATCGTAAGGTCTTGGGGAGTGCTGTTGAATGAAGAGACATTGGAGTGCAGGTTCATAGTTTCTTGAAAGTGGAGCCATAGGGTGATAGGATAGTGAAGAATGTGTTTGGTATGCTTGCCTTTACTGGTCACTTCATTGAGTATAGGAGTTAGGAGGTCATGTTGTGGCTGTACAGGACGTTGGTTAGGCCACTTTTAGGGTATTGCGTGCAATTCTGGTCTCCCTGCTATAGGAAGGATGTGGTGAAATCTGAAAGGGTTCAGAAAAGTCTTACAAGGATGTTACCAGGATTGGAGCTATAGGAAGAGGCTGAATAGGCTTTGACTCCTTTTCCTGGAGCATCAGAGACTGAGGGTGACCTTTACTGAGGTTTATAAAATCATGAGAAGCAAGGATAGGGTAAAATAAACAAAATATCAAAATGTCAAAAAAATTTGAGTAAATATGTCCCAAAATGACTGCAAGATGCAAGTTGTTTTAAAGAAAAGTGGAAGTCAGAGTGGTACCAGAGGGCATGACAACTGTTTCTACACAAACTGTAAACATGCTAAATAAGATATTTTTGGTATCTAACGGGAAGAGATTTATGATCTGAACTGGGAACTAACGGGTATTCCAGAGATAAACTACAACTATATTGACGTTATTACCAGTGTAGTTCCCAACAAGGTGTGGCGATTTGTGTAAATAAATAAATACTCACATTTATAAGATGCACCCACAGCAATTATTGAGGAAATTATAAGAACAATTACAATAAAATTCCAGAAATCATTGTATACTGAACAGTTGCTGGGGTCTGGGGAGAGAAATGTTACTCCAAGTTAAAAGAAATGATAGAAAAAGTGTTATTTTTGCTGTGTGTAACCTGTTTGTTTAAATGTGCAGCATCTTTAATTTTTATTTGTGCTGAGCATCTTGGAGGGAACAATCTATGAACATTTGCCACTTCCAAAAGACACTGCTAGAAACCTGCAGGTTTGGTCTAGATTGTGTAAAAAGTTCAGCAAACCAATCTTAAAAGTAATGTTTGGATACAAATAAAATGGGATAACAAAGCCACTATGGCAAGACCACCTCACTGTGAACCCAATCTAATGTACTGATTTTATTTGAGGATGTGACAATGGACCTTGGTAGGGATAAGATAGTGGATGCAGAATACTTTGATTTGAACAAGGCCCTTAATCCATTAGGAAATCTCTCTCAATAGATATACATACTCAATTGAACACTGGTCCTAATACCAGTGTGCAGGATGCTGTGTTGAGCATTATTTGCTACTTGGTGGCAAACATTATCCAATATTTCCTTGGTCTCGATGCCACAGCATTGGACCACCAGTATCACAAGGAGCACCACAACCCAATCTCCTATGAGGATTGAGAAAGCAATTGGTATGTTGGAAGGAAGATTTCTACGCCTGGACAAGTCAACTGACTAATGCAGAATGTTCTCCGCATTGTCTTTAAACTGGTCGTAGCCTTCTTTGCCATGGACAGTTATTGTCCATAATTGCAGTGATTATTGTCAGATAGGGACCAGCAGAGCCCTGCAGATAAAATTGAACACACTGCCAAACATCTGGTTAATTATAAACAAAATATTATCAACATTGGTAATGCAAGGACACATGAGATGATGAAAAAATACTTGATCAGCCTGTTCTGTCCAAAGTTTTTTTGTCAGATTTATTGTTTTTCTTCAGTTTAAATTGGTCATTTTATTATTGCTAATCCTCGAGTATCAGTACACATTTACCTTACACACAATCCTGTTCACAAAGCATATTATAGGGATCAGAGGGGAAAACAGAGCAGCAAATATTCCCCAATTGCATTGTTGATGAGAGGGAACTTTCCTGTCCTCTCAACCTACAAAATTATCAATCAATTCGTTTGAATTTTTAAATGTAAAAACGAACAATGTTTTCACTGGCTGTAGTCTACATTGTAATGGAAATGATGAGCTTCACTCAGTCATTTGAGGCTTTAGGAGGATTGAGAATAGAAACCATCATATCCCTCAGCAGGGTAACTCTCAAC
Source organism: Chiloscyllium plagiosum (assembly GCF_037043375.1). Classification (NCBI taxonomy): domain Eukaryota; kingdom Metazoa; phylum Chordata; class Chondrichthyes; order Orectolobiformes; family Hemiscylliidae; genus Chiloscyllium; species Chiloscyllium plagiosum. The sequence goes on along the minus strand of NW_028270166.1, from coordinate 41,735,887 downwards.
CATCTGCAGAGAGTCAAAGAGATGTACAACACCGAAACAAACCCTTCCGTCCAACTCGTCCATGCCGACCAGATATCCCAACCCAATCTAGTCCCACCTGCCAGGACCCGGCCCATATCCCTCCAAATTCCTCCTATTCATATACCCATCCAGATGCCATTAAATATTGCAATTGTACCAGCCTCCACCACTTCCTCTGGCAGCTCATTCCATACACGTACCACTTAGTTGCCTCTTAGGTCCTTTTTACATCTTTCCTTTTTCACCCTAAACCTGTGTCCTCTAGTTTTGGACTCCCCCACCCCAGGGAAAAGACCTTGTCTATTTATCCTATCCATGCCCCTCATGGTTTTATAAATCTCTATAAAGTCTTCCCTCAGCCTCTTCTCTCCAGGGAAAACAGCCCCAGCCTATTCGACCTCTCCCTATAGCTCAAATCCTCCAACCGTGGCAACATCCTTGTAAATCTTTTCTGAACCCTTTCAAGTTTCACAACATCCTTCCGACAGGAAGGAGACCAGAATGAACTGGAAATCCCAGGATAGCATTAGAATAGCACTGTGCAGTCCTGTGCATCTTATGCCACTCAAACCTTCAGGAATATCACCACATTAAAGGAAACTTATTTTTCCAAGAAGCTAACAAAGAGGAAATAACTTGAATTTAAGGTGTGTTAAATCCTCAGGGACATTAAAAATAATTGACTATAAAAAAAAATTTCTAAAGTGCAGATTTTGCTTTTTGTAGAGAAACCTGATACAGTCAGTTTCCACACATCCACAAACAATAAATGACGTGGAGATGCCAGTGTCAGACTGGGGTGGACAAAGTTAAAAATCTCACAACACCAGGTTAGAGTCCAATAGGTTTGTTTGGAAGTACAAGCTTTTGGAGCGCTGCACCTTTGTCAGGTAGCTAATGGAGCAGGATCATAGGACACAGAATTTATAGCAACCAATCAGAATGTCATACGACTGATACAATATATTGAACAAATCTAGATTGCTGTTACGCCTTTTATCCTTTAGAATGGGTTGTAGGTTTTGATTCATTAATATGTAAATCCTAGAACTTCTTTCAATTCACATTCCTGAGATAGCTTAAGGTTTTATATAAAAAAGTGACATATAAGCTAAGGTAATGCGTTAAAGGTGTGAGGTTAGAGTCTGTCTGTATCCCAATCTTGAGTCAGATTGGTTCCAGTTCCAAAGTAGGAATTTATAAAATGTCACATGATTTGATTACCTACAGGTTGTGTGCTTTTTGAATATAATAGAATGTATCTCCAAATACATTTCTGCACATGGAAGTTCACCCCATAGACTTATGTGTGCCTGCATGTGAGGAAGAGAGAGGGGAAGGGGAAAGAGAGATTTTTCACCTCTATCTGAACTGAACATATAGACAGGATCTCCAATATTTAATGTGATATCATTTCAGTAGTAGCTCAGATTGTTTTCATTCTATTGTGATGCTTAAACCAAAACATTGAGTTTATGGTGAAAAGAATGCTACTGATATTTTCTTCACTGTAACTCCTTACTACCAATATTTAGGATCTAAATTCTGTCATACCATGTGCCAAAATGCTCGATCTGCTGTCATCCTGGTAGTCAAGCTTGATCCAGGATCTAGATTCAGTGTTTCCACTTCAGTGGATATTGATGTTTTATGTTTGTTTGTTTGCAAAATTTAAGAGTTTTGCCAAAAACTGAGCAGACAGGTCAAGAAAACCTCTTTCCTCATACTACTGTACATGGTGACCTCACAAACAGTACCCTTCATTTCTTGCCAGTACATTCCATTCTTGAGGCAGTGTTGTGAAATGTTCATGATGGATAAAGTCAATAAAACAGACTGCATAGAAATGAGTCAAATTAAAACCACATAATCACTTTCTCTCTCTGTTCCCGACCCCCACAACCAATTCATTCTAACCTGCCCACGTCACCACCTGCTGTGGCCAAAGCTGGCCTCATGCAGTACTATACATTTATGGCAACTCTGATCAAGGGCAGATCGTGAACATTATGGCCTTACCAAGCTGCCTTTTTTGACAGTGCTGACAGAACACTAACCTTTTAAGGAGTCTTAACCTATTGTTCAAGCCCCGGATGGAAGGCTGGTGGTATGGAAGTTCTGTGCGTAAGTATACTCTGTGATTATCAGTGATGGATTATATCTTTTACAACTTATTGATGCACCAAGCAACTAAAAGAATCGCTTCATTCTTTATCCAATAGATGTCTAGACACTGACATAGCTGACTTTCTTTATGTACCAATGTTGGTCCTATTCACTTAAATGTGAATATACCTTTAAAACTTTGCCATGCAATAAAATTTATTCAAGCTCTCTTCCCTTTTTAATTGGAGTGACTAATACAATACTAGATTTCTTGTGTGTATCCTTTGTGTAAAGATTGTCAAGATAAAAGAATCAGACTCAGAATCATAATCTTTTGTTTTAACTGAGTTAAAAAGGATTTGTCGTCATGTTATCTGCAATGCTGATAATTTCAAAGGCTGAGAAATTGATTCCACTCAGGATCAGGATTCTGTGTTGCGAGGTCAGACTCTGATTAAGTTCATTCTAATCTGCACCAATTGCCCTCGGCTCCAAAGGGGGGGGCGAACCAGCATTATCCTTTGTTTTCTGTGGAACACTGCCAGGAAGGCTCTTGGATTCCAGAATCCAATATTATCTAACAAAGAGGTGGGGTATCCAGATGGGTTTCCAATCAGTCAGCATGTGGAAAATCTTAGAATCTATAAATTGGTGCTGTGCTTTGAGAGAAGGATTTAAGAATTTCAAAAACTTTTTTTGCCACTTTAAATGAAGACTTTTCAAATCTTCTCTCCTATCAACTGTCTAGTGGGAATCCAAGATGTGCCCAGGCTAACATAAGCATCTGCCTCATTTACCTTGACTCCTAACACTTAGAAACCAAAGCAATTTATATCCCTAAGCACCTATAGTGATGTGTTACAACTTCCAGTTTGCCACAGACCAGGAGTGCAAATGGTCATGGTTTTGCTGTATCTATAATAGCAATCTAGATGCAGACTAGTCTAACCAGTACCTTCATCATTAATTTCCAAAAACAATGAACTTTTAGGTTATTGGTAAGTGATACAATACATAAGACTAGAAATGTAGGTCAAGGAGGGTGGGGGGGGGCAAGGGCAAAACTGCAGATATTATTGTAAATGATGGTGCTGTATGGTGCTTACCTACTATGTTGTCAATCCTACATTTTCTATTACTACATTTCTGTCTCCAGTTCTCATTTCCTTCTCCTTTGAATCCAGAGTTCCTGTTTACAATTCTCCTATTTCTGCTACTGTCTAAATCTGCACAGTGGTGTCTCCACATGGAACAGCCAGCCATTCTATAAAATCCGACTTTTCACTTGGGAAGACAAAGATTTGATGTTTTTGGATTAAATGAAAGTTGAAGTCACACAGTGTGTCTGACAGTGTCATTCGGATTGGTGTGAAATGCCCAATGCACAATGCACAATGGTATTGATCCGCTGCCACCTCCTACATATCCAAAGCATGGAGCACTATCTATGGTACCTGTGTACAACATGTCTACAAAGCTGCTTAAAAATACTCAACAATGTTACCTGAATAACAGTACTGGATGTCCATGTCCACCAATTCTCCAGTACAAATCCAAGATGTGCTCAGGCTAACATAAGTATCTGCACCCAGAAATACATGCAATTTGTATACCTAAGTATCTCTAGTGATGTGTTACAGTTTCCAGTTTGCCACAGACCAGGACTGCAAATAGAGTCATAGCCATAGAGATGTACAGCACGGAAACAGACCCTTTGGTCCAACCCGTCCATGCCGACCAGATATCCCAACACAATCTAGTCCCACCTGCCAGCACCCGGCCCATATCCCTGCAAACTCTTGCTATTCATATACCCATCCAGATGCCTTTTAAATGTTGCAATTGTAATTGCCTCCACCACTTCCTCTGGCAGCCCATTCCAACACGCACCACCCTCTGCATAAAAACGTTGCTCCATAGGTCTGTTTTATATCTTTCCCCTCTCACCCTAAACCTAAGTCCTCTAATTCTGGACTCCTCCACCCCAGGGAAAAGACCTTGTCTATTTACCCTATCCATGCCCCTCAGGACTTTATAAACCTCTATAAGGTCACCCCTCAGCCCTAGCATATTCAACCTCTCCTGATAGCTCAAATCCTCCAACTCTGGCAACATCCTTGTAAATCTTTGCTGAAACCTTTCAAGTTTCACAACATCTTTCTGATAGGAACGAGACCAGAATTGCACGCAATATTCCAACAGTGGCCTAACCAATGTCCTGTACAGCCGCAACATGACCTCCCAACTCCTGTACTCAATACTCTGACCAATAAAGGAAAGCATACCAAACGCTGCCTTCACTATCCTATCTACCTGCGACTCCACTTTCAAGGAGCTATGAACCTCACTCCAAGGTCTCTTTGTTCAGCAACACTCCCTAGGACCTTACCATTAAGTGTATAAGTCCTGCTCAGATTTGCTTTCCCAAAATGCAGCACCTGACAGTTATCTAAATTAAACTCCATTTGCCACTCCTCAGCCCATTGGCCATTCTGATCAAGATCCCGTTGTAATCTGAGGTAACCTTCTTTGCTGTCCACTACACCTCCACTTTTGGTGTCATCTGCAAACTTACTAACTAATACTGTTATGCTCACATCCAAATCATTTATGTAAGTGATGAAAAGTAGGGGACCCAGCACCGATCCTTGTGGCACTCCACTGGTCACAGGCTTCCAGTCTGGAAAACAACCCTCCACCACCACCCTGTCTTCTACCAGTTCTGTATCCAAATGGCTAGTTCTTTCTGTATTCTGTAAGATCTAACCTTGCTAACCAATTTCCCATGGGGAACCTTGTCAAATGCCTTACTGAAGTCCATATAGATCACATCTACTGCTTTGTCCTCATCAATCCTCTTTGTTACTTCATCAAAAAACTTGATCAAGTTTGTGAGACATGATTTCCCATGCACAAAGCCATGTTGACTATCCCTAATCGGTCCTTGCCTTTCCAAATACATGTACATCCTATCCCTCAGGATTCCCTCCAACAACTTGCCCACAACTGACGTCAGACTCACCTGTCTATAGTTCCCTGGCTTGTCCTTACCACCTTTCCTCAATAATGGCACTACATTTGCCAACCTCCAGTCTTCTGGCACCTCACCTGTGACTATCAATGATACAAATATCTCAGCAAGAGCCCCAGCAATCACTTCCGTAGCTTCCCACAGAATTCTCGAGTACACCTGATCAGGTCCTGGGGATTTGTCCAACTTTATGCGTTTCAAGACATCCAGCACTTCCTCCTCTGTAATATGGACATTTTTCAAATGTCACCATCTATTTCCCCACGTTCTATAACTTCCATGTCCTTTTCCACAGTAAACACTGACACAAAATACTTGTTTAGTATCTCCACCATCTCCTGCGGCTCCACACAAAGGCCGCCTTGCTGATCTTTGAGGGGCCCTATTCTCTCCCTAGTTACCCTTTTGTCCTTAATGTATTTGTAAAAACCTTTTAGATTCACCTTAAACCTATTTGCTAAAGCTATCTCATGTTCCCTTTTTGCCCTCCTGATTTTCCTCTTAAGTATACGCCTACTGCCTTTATACTCTAAGGATTCACTCGATTTATCCTGTCTGTAACTGACATATTTAACCAAACCCTCAATTTCTCTAGTCATCCAGTATTCCCTACACCTTCCCTTTCAACCTAACTGGAATATAGTGTTTCTGAACTCTCATTATCTAATTTCTGAAGGCTTCCCATTTTCCAGGCGTCCCTTTACCTGCGAACATCTGCACCCAATCAGCTTTTGAAAGTTCTTGCCTGATACCGTCAAAATTAGCCTTCCTCCAAGTTAGAAATTCAACTTTTAGACCTGGTCTATCCTTTTCAAATGTCAGGGCTTTGATGTATCTATAATGGCAATCTAGATGCAGATTAGTCTAACCAATTCTTTCATTTTTTATTCATGTTCAGCACAAAAGCAAAATGGGTAAGAGTGCCAATCCATCGATTACAAAGGAAATTAGAGAAAATTATCCAATCCAAGGAAGAAGCATACAGATTGGCCAAGAAAAACAATAGATCTGAGGATTGGGAGCACTTTAAAATTCAGCAAAGAAGGACCAAGGGATTGATTTAAGAAAGGGAAAATACAGTACAAAAGTAAGTTTGCAGGGAACATAAAGACTGACACTAAGAACTTCTCTAGGTATGTGAAGAGAAAGAGATTAGTGAAGACAAATGTAGGTTCCCAAAAGACAAATGGGGAGAACATATAAAGGGACAAAGAAAAGACTGAGCAACTGAATACATATTTTGGCTCTGCTTTCACAAGAGGACACAAATCAGATACCAGAAATGTTGGAGAATGCATGATTTAGTAAGAGGGAAGCATTGAGGGAGATCAATATTAGTAGAGAAATGGTGCTGGGAAAATTGAGGGGCTTGAAGGCAGATAAATCTTCAGGGCCTGATAATCTACACCCCAGAATACTTAAGGAAGTAGCTCTAGAAAGAGTGGATGCATTGGTGGTAATCTCCCAGGATTTTATAGACTCTGGAAGACTGCCTGCAGATTAGAAGGTAGCTAGTGTTACTCCAATGTTCAAAAAGGGAGATAGAGAGAATTATAGACTCGAAAGCCTCACAACAGTAGTGAGGAAAATTTTCAAATCAATTGTCAAGGACTTTATAGCAGAGTATTTAGAAAGTAGTGGCAGAATCAGACAGAGTCAGCAAGGATTTATGAAGGGGAAATCATGCTTGACAAACCTGTTGGAATTCTGTGAAAGTGTGACTAGTAGAGTTAACAAGGAGGAGCCAGTTGATGTGGTATATTTGGACTTTCTGAAATAGTTTGACAAAGTGCTGCATAAGAAATTATTGTGCAAGATTAAAGTGCATGGAATTGAAGGAAGTCTATTGAGATGGATAGAAAACTGATTGGCAGAGAAGAAACAAAGTGTAGGGATTTTCAAATCGTAGGCAGTAATTAGTGAGGTGTCACAGGATCAGTGCTAGGATCCCAGATATTCACAATATGTTAATGATTTGAATGAGGGAACAAAATGTAACACCTCAAAGTTTGCAGATGATACAAAGTTAGGTGGGAGGGTGAACTGTGACGAGGATACAGAGATGCTTCAGCATGATCTGGCCAGGTAGGGTGAGTGGGCAAATCAATGGCAGATGCAGTATAATTTGGATAAATGCGAGGTTATTCACTTTGGAAGCAAAAACAAGAAGGCAGATTACTACCTGAATATCTTTAACTGGGAGAGTGGAATGTGCAGCGGGACCTGGGTGTCCTTGTGCAGCAGTCATTGAAGGTATGCAGGTGCAGCAGGCAGTAAAGAAGGCAAATGGTACGTTGGCCTTCATTGCGAGAGGTTTCGAGTACAGGAGCAGGAATGTGTTGTTGCAGTTATACAGGACTTTGGTGAAGCCACATCTGGAATATTGTGTGCAGTGTTGGTCTCCTTTTCTAAGGAAGGATGCTCTTGCTCTCGAGGGAGTACAGCAAATGTTTACTAGGCTGATTCCAGGGATGGTGGGACTGACGTATGAGGAGAGATTGACTAAGTTAGGATTGTTTTTGCTGCGGCTCAGACAAATGAGGGGGGGAGCTCCTAGAGACTTATAAAATTCTAAGTTAAAAATCACACAACACCAGGTTTAGTCCAATAGATTTAATTGGAAGCACTAGCTTTCAGAGCACTGCTCCTTCATCAGCTGGTTGTGTCACAACACAAGGGAGGATGTTCCCAATGGTGGGTGCATCCAGGACCAGGAGTTAGTCTGAGGATTTGGGGTGAACCATTGAGGACAGAGATATGGAGACATTTCTTCACCAAAGAATGGTGGGACTGTGGAATTCATTGCCACAGTAGTTGATGCCAAAACATTTAATTGTATTCAAGGGGCAGCTAGATATAGCACCTGGGGTGAATGGGACCAAAGGTTATGGGAGAAAGCTGGCTATTGAGTTGGACGATCAGTCGTAATCTGGAGGATGGCAGAACAGGTTTGAAGGATTGAATGGCTTCCTCCTGCACCTATCTTCTGTGTTCCTATGTAATGGTTTATGTGTTTCTTTTAAGAGTCTGTGTTTGATTTTGCAGCAAGTAACTTTATGTTGACCCAGTGATTTCAGTGCTTGTTTTATAGTGTCCTCAAAGTTTGTTACTGGAATTAATTGGTTGCCTGTTTTTTGGGTGTTAGCTGAAGGATTGTTATTAAGCATCACATAAACAAGATCTGCATTAATCTCAATCTCTCTGTGGATACAGGAGCAAGGCCAGCTGGCATCAAGGGATGCTTGTAGTGTAGGGTATGTACTACAAGTTTCATTCTGCCAGGGTTTAGGAGCTGTGGTTCATACCCATAAGTGGTCCCTAAATCTTGAACAGGCATATATTCAGGTACTTCACATTATTAAATTGTATGATACCTTACCAGGACATATAAAGCACAGAAATAGAGTAAGCCAATCACTCCCAGCTTACTCAAAGTTACAGCAGTGTATATTTTCTAACCCAATCTCTAACTTGCACCCTTCAAAATAAGTTTCCCACCAAGAAGATAGGATCAGTGAGTTTACCCACAGGATCCTCCCCATTTGAATTGCAATGGCAATAAATACAGCTGTTAACCAACTCAGAAATATGAGATGGAGCTGTGTTTTATTAAGTTCCCAATGAGTTCAGGAACAGAATCTAAAAATTACAGCACTCCCATTTAAGACAGATGAGAACTTTTTTTCTCACAGAGGGTCATTGTTCTGTGCGATTCTCTTCCACATAGAGCAGTGGAGGACAAGTTATTTATTTTTTTAAGACTGAGTTAGATACTTGACTAACAGGAAAGCCAAAAGGAATAAGAAGGAGCCAAGAAAGTAGAGGCTTAAATTTAATCAGTCATAACCTTATATATAAACCATTGGTATGTAGTTTTGATTACTGGAGGTCAAACTTCTCAGCTCCAGCACCTCTCCTGGGCAAAACCATCTTCAGTTGCTTCATCAAAAACCTTCTCACCATAAGGTCAGGAGTGGAGATGTTCACTACAATGTTCACTGTTCACAAATCCTCATACTGAAGCAGTCCATTTCTCAATGCTGCAAGATTTGGGCAATATCTAGGCTTACGCTGACAAGTGACAGGCAATGACCATCTCTAACAAGAGAGAATCTAACCATGACATTCAAAAGCATTACTATCATTGAATTTCCCTATTGGGGTTACCCAGAAACTAGAAAAAATAAATATTTTGGCTATAAGAGCAGCTCAGAGGGTAGGAATCCTGCAATGAGTAATCTCCTGACAACCTAAAGCCTTTCCACTATCTATGATGCACATCAAAAGTGTGATGGAATAATTTGCCACTTCATTGAGTGCAGTTCCAATAACACTTAAAAAGCTTGACACAATCCAGGTCAAAGCAGCCCAATTGATTGACACCAAACCATAAACCTTCACTCCCTCCAACATCAAGACTCCACAGCAGCTGGTTGTACCATCGACAAGATAACATCTGACTAGTAAATATATTGACATTCCTTCACCGATGCATTTTAAAATCCTAGAACTCGCTCCATAACATCATTGTGGGTGTAGTCTGTCAAATGGACTGCAGCGGTTTGAGAAGGATCCTTCTTAACAGTAGCTGCTGGTCCAGCCACTGAAGCTCACATTCCCTTGAATTTTTTATTTACAGAAACAGGCTTAAGGGTCCAAATGGCTCACTGCTGTCATTCCAATTTACATATGTTTATACTAATCTGTTTATTACAATCTGATCTTATACTTTTTGCAGATACACTCGAAATCTTGTGGACCATGGAAATGGAAGGTTCAACCTGATGATTCTTTGCTGGGGTGAAGGACATGGCAGGTAAGGAAAATCAGACGGAAATCATTCTGAAATTCAGTAGAATTTATTTTAACTAATTTCCATTTTTGAACTCCATTCCCCAGGTCAGACACCCATTGCCCAAATATACATTTTTACATCTGACAGTTGGCAAATTATACATTGTGAGAGTATCACAGACAGCCAGAGCTGTTTCCACTGAATACCCATCCCCCTGGGCTCCTACTGCTGTTTCCTGCCCCTGAAGTCAGGATGCAGCCCAAGAATATTATAAAGAGGCCTTGATGTTAAGATTGACAGGCCTCTATATCTCTAATCTGGTCAAGTTTGTATAGCTGATGACCTGCATTTCCTTACTCCCCCTAATCATGTCAGGGCCACAGGACCCAATTTTAACTCTCTGCAAATAGCTAGTTTTAAGTGGTTAAATCAGTTCTTTATATTGTTCACTAAACTTATTTTTTCTCTGTCATATCTTGTGTGTCAGAATGCAAATTTCTATGCATTTAAAAAAAGGAAAAAAGAATAATTCTTTTGGATAAATAAAATTCACAATTATAAATGACCACTGGGTATGGGATTTGGACATAGCACCTTTAAAAACAATTGAACTTTGAACACGTCCAGTGATTACTTAACATTAGTAATCAAACTTTCACAGGAGTACAACTTTTTTCTCAACAGGAGAATTGTGGTGATATTTCATAAGACCATAAGACATAGGAGTGGAAGTAAGGCCATTCGGCCCATCGAGTACACTCCGCCATTCAATCATGGCTGATGGGCATTTCAACTCCACTTACCCGCATTCTCCCCGTAGCATTTAATTCCTTGTGACATCAAGAATTTATCAATCTCTGCCTTGAAGACATTTAGCGTCCCGGCCTCCCCTGCACTCCGCGGCAATGAATTCCACAGGCCCATCACTCTCTGGCTGAAGAAATGTCTCTGCATTTCTGTTCTGAATTTACCCCCTCTAATTTTAAGGCTGTGTCCACGGGTCCTAGTCTCCTCGCCTAACGGAAACAATTTCCTAGCGTCCACCCTTTCCAAGCCATGTGTAATCTTGTAAGTTTCTATTAGATCTCCCCTTAATCTTCTAAACTCCAATGAATACAATCCCAGGATCCTCAGTCGTTCCGGGTATGTTAGACCTACCATTCCAGGGATCATCCGTGTGAATCTCCGCTGGACACGCTCCAGTGCCAGTATGTTCTACCTGAGGTGTGGGGACCAAAACTGGACACAGTACTCCAAATGGGGCCTAACCAGAGCTTTATAAAGTCTCAGTAGCACAACAGTGCTTTTATATTCCAACCCTCTTAAGATAAATGACAACATTGCATTCGCTTTCTTAATCACGGACTCAACCTGCATACTTAACTTTAGAGAATCCTCGACTAGCACTCCCAGATCCCTTTGTACTACCACTATCCTTTATGATGCAGCAAAATATCTTGTCGTCCTGTTTCCCCCACCACACCCTCACCCCCCCCCAAAAAAAAGTCAAAGCAAAACGTTTAGAGACACAGTATAGTTTTACCTCGTTCATCTTTATTCTGGGCCCTGGAGGGAGAGAAAACGATCGCCCATGTGCACAGAGACATGAGTTCTCGGTCTTTTCTGGAAGAGCTGTTTCTTAATGAATTATGTGGTCATTTTACAGGGAGGAGCATCCAGATAAGGCAACATACATATTGATTGGGTGACCATTACAATCAGCGAGTGTCAACAGTAAAGATTAAGCCATCTGCTGTTACACAATGCATGTTCTTAACCTTATCTGGCTTCACATAATGAATACTTTTCACCTTGTTAAACTGACCTCACATACTAAATGCTTCCAATATTGTTAAATGGCTCTACATAATGAATGCTTTTCCACCTTGTTAACCCATTACCCTTGCCTGCAGCACCCCATTGTTAACTGCAAGTTCTTATCTGATTGGAGTCATGCTCAGCTGAACCTCTTTTTTCACAAAACTCAAAACTTAATACTTTCCCTACCTGCTTATACCTTATATATTTTCTCAACCTAATTTAACCATAAGTAGTTCAATAAGTGAGTAATCTGTACAAAGAGTTGCAATGCTTCAATGAATTATAAAAATGTGTTAACTCCTATTGAACATACTGCTGAATTGTATTTTTGACTTATTATATTAGACATTGAAATCAGTTCGATCCAATGTTATGTAAGTTGAAGCTCATTCGTTCGCTCAAAAGTGCTTATTTTAATTTTATGAAAGGTAAAAATTGGTATGTGTAGTGAGCCCTATTGGCATTCGAATAATTCAACTTTTACCATAGGCTTGAGACGTGTCACACACAAATAATATTTATTTGGAGGCAATGAAGTTATTAGTTAGGCCTAAATCATCTGTGGGATCTAGCAAGACTGCACACCAGCCATTCACATCTTTTGGTCAGCTTTCCAACAGCTAGTCAACTTAATTTATTAAATTAGGGTATAAAAATTACAACTAACAATAAAACTTTACAACTGTGGATCTATCTCTCTGTTAGGAGTATTATTGTAAGACTCAATGTCTCAGCAATATTAACAGCAGTACATAGCAAGAGATGTGGTGTTTTTACAGCAGGAAATCATATGACCTATCATCAGTGAGGAGGAAAGTGTAAGTAATGTCTAATCTAATTGGAGCACCTGGTTATTGACTTTGAGTTCCATTATAGAAAATCACCTTACTATTATGATTTTTGTGAATCCATAAAACTCCACAGGTGTCAACCTGATAAGTCAAGTTGACCAACATTGCTGACTATTCAATCAGAAAGATATAATGGACCCGAGTTCATAAACTGTTGAACAGCCACTGTGCAATAGCGATAAATAAATCAATTTTTAAATTTAATATTTGCCTTGAAGTAACCTGAGCCTGTACCTATTCAGCTTTGTGAGGAATCCAAACAAATTTTAAATGCATTTGTATATTTGTTCATGGGATGTGGCATTATGGATGAGGGCAGCATTTATTGCCTAACCCTAATTGATCTGGCGAAGGTGGTGATGAGCCTTTTTGATTTGCTGCAGTTATTAGATGCAGGTACATATGATTTTGCCTCAGTGACACTGAAGGTGACCTTAACTGAAATTTATCAAACCATCTGTCAATTTTGGGGAGTTTCATAGAGGGTTTCTTTCTGTGAATGCAAGCAAATTCTTTCATTCAGTTTTTATGCTGCTCACATCTTAATGTTGAAACCATGTTTTTAAGGCATTGTTCTCGTGCCAACATGTGCTCCCAAGTAGTGGGAATTCTCATCATTGCCAGGACGTTCTAGGATTGCTGCCACCAGTGCCATATTTAAATCCCAGCTGTACACCAAGTCAATCATTGTTGCTATGAATTGGCTTTTATGTTTGCAGTTTTGGAAGAACTGCCAACAGCGGCAAGTTGGCACCCAATTTGTTGACAGGGACCTCTAATCCCCACTATTGACTTCCCTATCATCCCCACCAACAATGACCCCTGATAACATTTTATTTTCACTTAAACTCCCTGGAAAAACTGTGGCCCAACCCTCTATGCAACTTGGAAAAAAAGCCCTGACCAGTAATTCCTAACTGATCTCTGTGCAGCTCACTGACTGACTTGACGTTAATTTCCAGACATGGAATTGCAGGACTCATGTGGCCCATTATCCAGATTTTCATGATATGGACTTCCGACCCTAGACACCCTAAGTGGTTGACTCACTACGTCTAGGTCCCTGGAATAAGGTCTGCCTACATTCTTGACTTACTTTACCGATTCCTCCTTCTAGAAGACAGTTCTCATAACCTTGACTGTATGACTTTGAGACATGGCCATTTAGTTAAAGTGTGTGCAGTGTGTTTGCTGAATAGGCTGCTGGCACATGCTGTAAGTGTGAGATTTGTATGGTGCAATGCCAACATGTCCATCCCTTGACTGATGACTGCCTGCACCATAAACTACCTGGCTTTGTGTCTGTGCTAAAAGGCAATGCAAGGCATGGCACAAATGCTGTGAACATCCAAGTCGGCACAAAGTGAGAGAGTACTAAGAATGCAAGCTAAGAGCCTTGAGAAATGAGATGATTGCTAGTCCCTGAACATAAAATAGCCTGGCAACAGCATTACAGTGCAAGATATCAGTGTACTCAAGTGCCGTATTAAACTTGTGAACTGAATTATACATGAGTCATATGACGCATGATGATCTGTCCCTATACCAACCACCTTGGATGGGGTGGATGCTGACAGTCGTTGCTCATGGAACATGCCCTTAGACTGTCAAGTCAGAGACTTGGTGGAGCAAGTGATGAGCTACAGCCACCAGATACTAACTCTGACTTTCATCTGGAGAATTGCTGTCTTTAATTTCTCTCTGCTGTGCAGGAGTTAGCAAACTTCATATAAATGAGATGTAAATGTTTACAAATAGGCCTCCCACTACTCATCAGGAAGATTTTCACTTTGCTGTTTAATAGTTAAAAAAAAAATTGGACTTTCTTTTCCTCAGTTTTTCGAGCACACCATATTTTCCCAACTGACCTACCACTGTCCACATCATTCAGCATCTAAGAAAATTCAGCCTCTGGCTTCAAGTCAAAACCGTGTGAAATTTGAATGGTTACCAACACCTGCAAATTCCTCTCCAGCAACTGCCTTTATCCTTCTAGATGGTACAGGCCATAGGTCTAGAAGGACTGGCAAAGGAGCACAAGTGAGCTGCTGCCATGCACTGCCACTGTCAGTGGTAAAGAAACTGAATGTTGAAGTTGGTGGATGGAATATTTTGTTCTAATGGTGTCCAACTTTGATTGTTGTTGGAATTCACCTTTTCAGACAAGGGGTAAGTCACACTCCTTATCTTGTCATACTCGTGCCTTGTAGATGATGGACAGGCTTTCTGGAAGACGGGTGGCGAGTATATGCTGCAGAATTCTTAGCCTCTGAACTACTCTTGTAGCCACAGTATATATATATATATAGTATATCCAGTTCCTTTGAAATTACTAATGCAAAAGTTGTTTCCATTAATGACATAGAATGGTGCATAGACTGGTGAAGTCTGTGACCCAGTTTTCTTTTTAACTCACACCTAGCATCTGAACATCATTCTAAGATTTAGAATGTCTCCAAAGGCCTTTACAACCTTCACTGTCGTCTTTTTTCCAGCCGTAATTTTTTTTCCCTTTCACTCTTGGCCCCAAAAATATATTTATTAAAAGAAACCTTTAACTTAAAAACAAACAATTACGGTATGAATGCTACATTTTCATTAAGCTAATTGCATTATTGGTTTTGGATGTGTATATGAATTGCCTAAAGCAGGGCTTCCCAAAGTGTGGTTCGGATTCCTTGTGGGATTGCCCATTGAAGTTCTAGAGTCATGTGCTGAGGCAGCAGTGGCTGATACGGAGGTCTTACTGAGTTATAACAACTGTGCCTGTCTAACAGGCTGCAACTTTGATAATTTCACAAGGGGTTCTAATATGTTCCAAGCCTCAAAATAGGGTCACAGTGGAGGAAAAAAAAAGTTTGGAAATCACTGGCCCACAGGATTTTGCCCACAATAGTTAAAGGGAGGTGAGAAAGACACGGGTGGGGCTTAAATCAGCCAGGGTACCTGGCAGCGTGCAAGCCATGCCATCTGCATCATGTAGACTCTGCCTCCCATCCAACAGCCAGCCAAGTAAATGGCTTTTTGGCATTGAAGCCAATGCTAAAATATCATTATGCAGTTATTTTTTCTTTAAATGTATGACCATAAGGCTCAATATTTCAGCAACATCAACAGCAGTATCTGGATAAAGGTTGTGGGTTGGGGGGGTTTAAGACTTCTTGTCTTACCAGACCATAGGGGCTGCTCCCTCATGAGGGAGAAGGGACTGGTGGTGATTTAACCTGAGGACCACCAGACCTCAAGCAAGGGAAGAGGTTGAGAAGGAGAGTCCTTCATGGTAACCTCAAACCAGTGATGGGGAATTGAGCCCACGCTGTTTGCATCACACTGCTCTGTAAACCAACAATTTAGCCAATTGAGCTAAACCAATCCCTTTAAGATTTAGGATTTACTGTTTCTCTCTCCACAGATACTGCTGGGTGTCTCCTTTGAGATCTTCAGCAATATTTGCTATTATACACACAGTTCATCTAATTATTATAGAAAATTAAATCCATGGGGTAAGACGGGACTCTGTGGGAGCCAACCTGATGAATCAAGTTGATGATAGTTATTTTTATTTTCATTTGAAAAGTAGACATGAATTTGTTAATTATTCTACAGCCATCATCATGGTGCAACACAAACTGAAGCATCTGTCAAGTGAAGTTATAAATCGACCCATTCATAAATTCACATGACTTAACATCAATCTAACTTTACAAGGAATCAAACTTTTTTCTTCCTCACCTCTTTTTAAATTTGCAATGCATGACATGGTCACCTGTTTGGCATGGCAATGTTTTGGTGTAACACACTTTTTGGGTCTAAGTTTACAAGTTACTCCATCAATTTCTTTCCTATCATCTAGCTATTCTGACCTCTAATCTTTGCATTAATTCCCCCCACAATAAAGTAAACAGATGCTTCCATATTGTGCCCTTCACAATACATTTTATCCTCTGCTGCTTTCCTCACACTATTTTTATCCCTACTTTACTGGAGAGATAGATTTTTCTTACAGCAGTTACGTTATGTCAAGATATTAAGTACACAATAAAGCCTCAACGTTCCTCCAAATATAGGGGTCAATTTAGATGTCAAGTTTAAAAGTGAAACAAGTGTGGCTGGTCACATTTTTTTAAAACATCATTTACTTCTGATACAAACAAACAAACAATAGGATTTAAACTCCCACACACCTTTGCAACACAGGCCACATTGCCTTCCGAGATGCATTATGCCCAGTTATAAGGTAACGGTAATTAAATAGATATGGAAAAATATATATGAGAAAAATTGAGAAAATCCATATATAGTATGTCATGAATGAAAAGGAAGTTTGACTTGTGTATCAAATATGTACAAAAATGTGATTTTTGGAGCCTGAAACATATATATGCCATTATTTACAGGAATGAGAATGTGGTTGACACTGATGTCATATTTGTTGCACTTCCTTGGTTGCTTTATAAAGAAGCCGATGGGCCTTCTGTAACCTCTACAGTGACTGTTCTCATAATAATGTTGGGTAGGATAGGGAAAACAGTGACACAAGCAACAAGAATTTTAATTTATCTAGTATCTTTTAATATAAAACAAAATCTCAAGATGCCTCACCGAGTCAAAGGAGAGATGATGCAAATTTAGTCAAAGGTTAGTTTTAACAATGTTAGGATTAGGGCAAGGTTAAGGCCATATGGACCCTCTGACAGATGAACTAGAGGTTATAAAAATAATAAAAGAATAAAATTGCAGGCACTATACTTGAATGAACGTATCTCCTACTTCCCTTCTGAAATCCTGATCAGCAGCTCTCAATCTTCCAACCCATCACAGGACTATCCTGATCACAGATTTCCCACCCAAGCCCATCCCCCAGCACAGCAACTAACCTGTTAAGTTCCATTTCAATGGGAATTTGACCTTTGGTTTGAATTATAGGGATGGTTCTCCTGCCCTCTGAAGAAGTGGTGGTGAAGGTTTTTATCATTAGAAACCAATGTCGTTTTGCTAAAATGATTTATTCAAATCTTCTGGTTAAAATAATTTGATACAGACTGGAAATAATTAAATACTTGCACTGACCAGATGAATTAGAAAAGATGAGAAATCATTCAGGGATGAAATACAGAGAGAAATATAATAAGTTGAGTATTACCATTTCTTCTTTAATTCTAACACTTAATATTTCAGCAATACAACATCATGACCTAGAAAAAGACTGATGATTTATTTAGGGTGGAAAATTAAATGATGAATTATCAGTGAGCCGGAAGGTAAAAGGACAATGTTAAATCATACTGGAAAACTTGGTGATTAATTCTGTGGAAAAAGTGAGGACTGCAGATGCTGGAGATCAGAGCTGAAAATGTGTGGCTGGAAAAGCACAGCAGGTCAGGCAGCATCCAAGGAGCAGGAGAATCGATGTTTCGGGCATGAGCTGCTCCCTGATTAATTCTGTGGCCCATTATAGACAATCACCTAATTAACATAATTCACACGAAAGACATGGACCCACAGAGTAGAATGAAATTGTTGGGGTTTTTGGGGAAGATAGGAACCGTAATCTGGTAAATCAAGTTGACCACTATTATAAAACAAAACTGTGGCTGCTGGAAATCTGAAAGAAAAACAGAAATTGCTGGAGAAACACAGTAGATCTGACAGCATCTATAGAGAGAAAAACAGAGTTAATATTTCAAGTTCAGTGACCATCAAATAGCTGCTGCCTGACCTGACCATGATGAGTATGTTTGAAATCAGAAGGGCAAAATGAACATGAATTGCTCTACAGCCATTGTCATATTGCAACAGGACTGAAATATTTGCAAACCCAAATGGCAAATAAATACAAATTAATTTAAATGTTGACCTTTGTCCTGAAATATCACGACTAGTCTTTCCCATGTTTGGCATAGCAGTATTTAATTTGCATTGATCTGGGAGCACAGCTGAACTACAAGCATACAAGGCTCCAAACCAAATTTCTACTGTCACCAGTATGGTTCGACCACCACTTTATTTTGGAAATTTATGCTAAAGTTAAAAATGTCTCTATAGAATGCTCTCCCTGATGTTTTGTATCCTCATTTTGTTTTCAACCACTATTTTCTCCCTTGTCCTTCGTTGTACATATCAGCAGGCTGTTAGAATCTGAGATCTAAGGTCTGACACTAACCATATTCTCACTCAGTGCCCACACATAAGCAGTCTTTCCAGTACTGGGTAAAAGTCAGCAGCAAAAACTTGTATAATTTTTTTTTAGCCCAAGGTTACTAAGACCATATCGCAACTCCGGTGCTTGTTTTGGATTTGATCAGCAAATATTGGAATTAGGTCCTGGACCTTTTGTACTCATGTGACGCAGCACTGCCCTGTATATTGGCTTCACTCGCAGCTTTATTTGCAGTTGAAATATAAACTTCTCAAGCTAATGTTCTCTGATCTGTGCATTATAAACTCACTTATGATTTGTTATAATTTGTTTGAGTGTCTTTGTCTGGTTACTCCGCAGCAGTATCCATGACCACGCCAATTCACATTGCTTCCTGAAGATACTACAAGGGCAGCTGAAAGAAACTTTGTATAATTGGCCAGATGGTGATCACAAGAATCAGGAGCTGACCAGGAGATGGGAGAAAACCTTCCTTGAAAATCAGTGCACCTACATCAATGGTAAAGTTCTCCCCAAGAAAGTCATATATCTATTCTAAGTAGGATCAAACCCAGCAGATACCATACACTGGTGGCTCTAAGAGCCTGCTAGTAACAAACATCCTTACTACTTTCACTGCTCAATTGGACTAGTCTAGGTGTGTGTGTAGTACAAAGGAATAGATAATCCAAAGGATTATCCCTGTAAAGCACTTTGTTTGCAGCAATCTACTAGTAGTAGCAATCAGCAATACTAGAGATAATTCAAAACATTTTGAATTGCTAAATTGTATAATTAGCACAAATGAAATTAAACACTGGTGACTGGTACAAACAAGTGTAACATGAAACATTAAACATAGCCATTCAGTGTTCCTAAACATCTAATTTAACAGCAAACCTATGGATTGTCATGTGGTTTTTTTTAATATGGGTAAAATGAGTACTCAAATAGATTACAATAGAACAGTTGTGTGCCTACATGTTTATATATCATTCAGATGTATTAGTTTTGAAATGATTATATTTTGAACAAACTTAAATTTTCATTCAACATTATTTTGGTGAGGGTGTTAACTTGACAGTCTAATCTGTCAATTATTATTGCTATTAAGCTTTACTCCAACAAGCATTTAGCTGTTATTCCCAATTGGTACCAATTATATAATTTGGTCCATTAAGGAACGGTATTGTGTAAACCACATTTGCAAGGTGCAGGCACAGAATGTAAGATAAATGTAGTGAAACAAGAAAGAATGAAAAAGACATTTCAGAGAAGGAATAAGTGATTCTTAGACTAAATACATGAAAGGAAAGCTCATGGTGGAGGATTTTACATTGGCTGGTAACTATACAAAGATTTCTCCTGTTTCTTGGTTCGATAAACTATTTACAAATGTAAGATACTGCCCTAAAGTCTATGGTAAAGCCTACATAGACAAAGATTGTAAAAAGAAAATTTAGGGTTGAACAATGGAATATTTTCTTCACAAAGAATGACCTGCAATAACTTTACCTTCAAAGCAAGGAACTTGCATGCATATACAACTTTCACATGACCTCAGTGCATTCCAAAGTGCTTTACAATAAATGGATTATTTTTGAACTGCATTTACCATCATGTGGAAACATTCAAACACAGCCAGGTTCAACAAATAGTAAATGAATGAATGACAGGTACTTCTAGCTTATTGACAGGTACTTCAATAGTATTTATTGAAATGAGAATGATGGTTTTGGATGTATATTCAATTTTTTTAAATATGAGATGTTTTGTGACTAAGCCTGGTTAGCAGTGGTGCTCAAAACAGTGCAACGGGCTTCAGAGAAGAAAAATCAGTTAAGGTTAATACATCCAACCAAAGCCAGTAGTTCTGCTTCAAAATGCAATTTCATGGATGTCAGGTGATTGTATGAACATCAGAGTTGAAAGAAATATTGCAATGAAGCAATCAGCTTCATTCATGATTAATGGTACACGCATGAATTGCCAAAGGGCAGCTGATGCCCATAACCCGGTGCATACAGGAGGGAAATAAATTAGCAAGTTAAAAAGTTACTCCAATGAACTAACTGAGGTGTGATCCTGCCCTCTAAACCACAGATACCATCGGCCTGCACCGGGTGGAAAACGTGAGTCACACAGAATCGGCAGTGAGCCTTCACCTGTATAGTCCACCATTCAACAGCTGTCATTGTTTCGATGAAAGAACAGGTCATAAGAACCAAGTTAACATGACATTCTGGAGCAGATTTGGTGAACGAACACCTTTTGTAAGTGTTGAAGAAGAACACTGGATTAAGTGCTGACAAAGTAAAGCCACAATAGTTATTGATTTTATAGTATTTAAAGTTCTCTGCACCCTTGTACTGGGGTAATAGATGTCCAATATTGTAACATGGCAGTTGACAGTTATTCTGTCATGTGTTTGCTCTGTTGTTGAAATATGATATAACTAGCACACCAAGTGAATTAATATATTTACCCACTATGACACTGAGATAGATAGAATAAAGAGATTCCTAAGATAGATCTCCAGACTGTCATACCACAGCTTTGGTTATGTAAATGTCCCACAGTTGCCATCAACACCTCGAGTTTAATAGAGGAAAATTTGGTCACTCCCAACCATTATCCATGGGTCTTACTTGAAAGTTGACAGTGTGAAGAGAGGACAGATTAAGCTATAGGTGTTAAATCCTCCAAGCTTTGAAGTCTGTTGATGTTCACAGTTTAAGCCACTTTGATAAACTGTGAGAAGGCCTGCACTCGTCAAACTGTATTCCTGCAAGAGTCTACACAGTCAGAGAAAAAAACAGTATTTGAAGCATAAGGCTTTTTTTCACAAAACAGAGCCTAACTGTTCGCTTTCTTTTGACTGTTCTTTAACTTTTTTCTCCATCACTAAACCATTGTGGGGAGATATCTGACTTGTGTTTGGCAGGTTCCTGAAAGGCAAAGCAAAAAGCAGGCCATCAGTAAATGGGAATCCTAATTAAAAATACAATTCCTGGCGAAACTGTCAGACTCGTACAATGCTGTAACTGCCACAGTGCATTATTACTTTATACCATAATGTATTGAGCCTTTATGATTCTATGCATTGTTGTTTATGCCACAAGCCATTGATTGGTACTCTCCTTGCCAGCCTGTTCATAATGAATTCCATTATTAATTCAGCTATTTATAAATTCAATACATTGATATTTCTCCTATTTGAATACCCAAGCAGCCACATCCAAACTAGATATCATTAGTATGATTATGAAGGTGTTGCCTTTCACTAGATTAGCATATTTTTGAAAATGCTATCAGATAGTCATTTACATTTATGTACATGTAGAACATATGTTTCATTATTGTGAAATATGAGTTTCTTGTTCCAGCAGTCTGTAGCAGGACCCAGGATAGTAACGGCTACAGGAGAACTGCTTGGGCGCAGCTGACCTTTGATAGCTGGGGCATGTAGTTTGTCACAGCTGCAGGGATGGATGCAACTGTTTGACTTCAGCATAGTTAGGAGGCGTCATAATAAAACCCAGGAGGAACATACCATTATAGCATTGTTTGGATGCAGTATAGCAGTAAGAGGTATAGGTGTATCTGTCTGGAGCACTATTTGACTATTCAGAACCTATCCCACCTATTAGGTTACAGAACTGAGTTGGTTAAAGAACACAGCACTGGTGGCAGTATAAATCACAAGGAATTTTCTTTGCATACTGAAAGGATTGTGTTAGAACTACAATATTACGGGTTATTACACCTCCTGAGGGTGGGAGGGATACAGTCACATGGAACATTTAATATGAAAAGCATACATTTGGTTCAGTGGAGGGTTGCAGTGAAGCTGAAAATTACAATGGCACAGTGTGCACAACCAGTCTAACTGAACAAAAGTACAGCTGTAGATTGAAAGAAGAAATTGTGCTTGAATAAATGAGTGACATAATGTTTCTCTAACCCAAAGGAAGCCTCAGTGTCTAAAGAAAACAACTGAACCAGATCGGCCAAGAAAATCCGTGAAATGTAATATCTATTCTCATGCGATGATAAAGACCTTTACAGATGGAATTCAAAGAACGTGTTTTGATGAATTGACTTCTCAATGAGGATTCCTCTTCTTTAAATGAACACTGAGACACCAGATTCTATTTTTGCATAATTTTTAAGCACAAAAAGGTCTGAAAATCCTATTGTATTTTAACTTTTATCTAAGAACATTCTTTGCACTGTACCTTTCCACTTCCCTTTCACATGAGTTCTTTCTCATGCCTCTGTCAGCTGGTTTTGAACTGCTTCCCTGAACAAGAAGCAAAAAGACTGTAAATTTAATTTGGATGAATTCACTACGCTGTTTGCCAGATACAAATGACCATGCAGACCACAAGTTTTATTTGCAGACCACAAGTCCTTAGGACTCACCACTAAACTATCTGAAACGAGCAGTGATGGTTCTTCTCTTATTCCAGATTACAGGCTCAATATTATTGTTTGAGGTAATAGTGGATGAATACTCCTCCATCTTTATCAGATTCCAACCACCCATTCAAGCAATTTTGAAGAAAGCTTAAGAAACAAAGTCCTATAGCTAATTCAGGTGTGTCCTGTTATACAGTACTGTCTAATGCTTCATGGGCATTCAGGCTATCCCAAGAGGACGCTGATCCACAAATTGCTTTTCTAGAATATCTGTCATACCTTCCAATCCATGTGATCATCTTACAGTTACAATTCTATCTTACATCTGCCTGAATGGTTGTAAGGAGTCAGTTTTACTAATATGTTTCCCTGTGTCTGATTTCAGCAGTCAATTGTCCATTTAAAATAAACAAGCTGAAACTGTGGATAAAGGAGTGTTCTTCAAATATGTCAAACATGACTAATAACACAATTTCCTAAATAAAGAGATCATTTGATGTCCTATTATTATAAAGCTTTGCAAAGGTCATCTTGATTTTCACTAGAACAAGATGGTTTACTGAAAGCGAATGAAAAAGTTTATTACTTTTGTCAGGTTTTTGCAAGTGCTTTTGTTGTGCCATAGGTTTCTGTAAAACTGCCACAAATGAAGCAGAGCATATAGTGGGTAAGGGACTAATTGGATAGTTACAAGAGCTAGCACAGGTACAATAGATTGTAGGCTCCCTTTGCTATGAACAGTTATGATGTTGCTTGGTTTAGAACTGAATGATCAATTGTCAACATAATTCAAGGGAAGGTTTTGATAATTTTCAGATGGTACTTTAGAATTATACTTAACCCTGAACCTAGTTCACTTGATGCTGCATAAAATTATTTTCCAATAAGGTTAATTGTATTTCAAGGGAGAAGGCTGACTGATAATGCTTTCACTGGATGACACTAGCAGGGGTGAATTCGTTCTGTCCTGACAACTTAGTGTTTTGGTAGGCCACTTTAATGGTCAAGAATCAACCACATCAATTGTGACTAAAAGCAAGTATACGCTATCTGCTATTTTAAAGATATTTTGTTGCTGAAGGATGTTCATGATTTAGCTGCTGTTTACAACAGCCAATAGCTTTTATAGTGTTTTTCTGTTACCAAACAACAAATTGCAAAATATCAAATTCAATTTAAGAATTTGGCATGGTGTGATTTGAACTTGTGACCTTTTGAGGCATTTGTCTAGTGCCATACCATGACTTATCTGCAGTACTACTCCTGCTACCCAAATTATCTGGTTTACTGATGTCTGTTGCTAAATGAATTGCACTGTATGGACATCTGTCTGAACTTTTATCTCATTTCAGTTGACTAGCAGTGCAAACAATATATTTAGCCTCTGTGCTCCCAAGCTAGCAAAGGGAAAAATCAGTCATTGTTGGCAAGAGGTTCTCTGTTCGCTATCTCTATCAAAATAGCGCAGGAGTTCTTTCCAAATTGAATTTATGTATTGATATAAAGCACCAAGTGCAAGAAATGTTCACAAATCCCACATGTACATAAAAGTCAGATGAATTCTTTATTTCATCATCACATGGTACATGTACAAGTTTCACTGTTCTGGTCTTTCTAATTTTTATTACAAGTGTAAAGAAAGTTAAGTGCCATTACTTTTAAAAGTATATATAGCATATAACATATGATTCACTCTAAGTGACTATATCAGAAATAGGATCTAGATTAGGCTACGTGCGTGGGAAATCATGTCTCTCAAACTTGATTGAGCTTTTTGAAGTAACAAAGAGAATTGATGAGGGCAGAGCAGTAGATGTGATCTATATGGACTTCAGTAAGGCATTCAACAAGGTTCCCCATGCGACACTGATTAGCAATGTAAGATCTCATGGAATACAGGAAAAACTAGCCATGTGGATACAGAACTGGCTCAAAGGTAGAAGATAGAGGGTGGTGGTGGAGGGTTGTTTTTCAGACTGGAAGCCTGTGACCAGTGGAGTGCCACAAGGACCGGTGCTGGGTCCTCTACTTTTTGTCATCTACTTAAATGATTTGGATGCGAGCATAAGGGGTATAGTTAGTAAGTTTGCAGAGGACACCAAAATTGGAGGTGTAGTGGACAATGAAGAGGGTTACCTCAGATTACAACAGGATCTGGACAAGATGGGCTAATGGGCTGAGAAGTGGCAGATGGAGTTTAATTCAGATAAATGCAAGGTGCTGCATTTTGGGAAAGCAAATCTGAGCAGGACTTACTATTAAGTGTATAAGGTCCTAGGGAGGGTTGCTGAACAAAGATTTTGGAGTGCAGGTTCATAGCTCCTTGAAAGTGGATAGGGTAGTGAAGGTGTTTGGTATGCTTTCCTTTCTTGGTCAGAGTAGTGAGTACAGGTGTTGGAAGGTCATGTTGTGGCTGTACAGGACATTGGTTAGGCCACTGTTGGCATATTGTGTGTAATTCTGGTCTTCCTATTGAAAGATGTTGTGAAACTTGAAAGGGTTCAGAAAATATTTACAAGGATGTTGCCAGAGTTGGAGGATCTGAGCTACAGGGAGAGGCTGAACAGGCTGGGGCTGTTTTCCCTGGAGCGTCAGAGGCTGAGGAGTGACCTCATCGAGGTTTACAAAATCATGAGGGGCATGGATAGGGTAAATAGGCAAAGTCTTTTCGCTGGGGTCGGGGAGTCCAGAACTAGAGGGCATAGGTTTAGGGTATGAGGGGAAAGATATAAAAGAGACCTCAGGGGCAACTTTTTCACGCAGAGGATGGTACGTATATGGAATGAGCTGCCAGAGAAAGTGGTGGAGGCTGGTAGAATTGCAACATTTAAGAGGCATTTGGATGGGTATATGAATAGGAAGGGTTTGGAGGGATATGGGCCG